>NC_046304.1:51926883-52534476 GCF_004115265.2 Rhinolophus ferrumequinum | reverse complement strand
CCACCCATGGTCAGGCCGAATAGCCAAGCTTTCATAACAGGGAGAGGGCGTTTCCAGCTTTGCTTTGCGCCTGGGTGTCCTTCCATCTTTGTCTTTTTGGCATCTGACCCTTTTCCATGGCTTCCTGAGCCCTGTGCCCCCGGGTGGCCCTGTGAGGGGAGCATGTTGGTAGTCACGGGGTGAGGTGTCCTGGGTGCTGAGCCCCGTGTGGGAAAGGAGGCCCAAGACGGCAGAGCCGAGTTCTCAGACTCCGAGATGGGGAGGTTTCCTTTCTATAGCAAAGTGGTTCCAATTCTAAGTATACTTCTGTCTTCTTTTTCTTTATTTATTTCGATTCTGCCCAGCCTTTCCCGTTTTCCACATGCATGACCTATTTCCATCTATGGTTTTTCCCCTAATCCATGCCGTTAGGGACCAGAGGCACATGCTCACATCAATTGCCAAATCGCCATGGGGGAGAGAGTCAGTCTGCTCGACACTGTCCCAGGGCGGGCGGGCGTGCGGGTGTGTGGCACCTACGTGCTTCTGTCAGACCCCCTTTCAGAACCCCGGTCTGTGCCGGTTAGAACCTTGGCAATGGGTGATCAATGTCTTAACCTCCCCGGGAGTGCAGGCACCCAAGCAGAGCCATCAAATGCGACCCAAAAGCCCAGTAGTCCTTCCACTTGCTGTCAGGCCCTGTGTCAGTGCTTTATTTCCGACGTTGTTTGCGCTGCTCCTGCAGTCGTATCCTTTTAGGAAACCTGGTGTGAGCACACAGCATGTCCCGGCAGTCAGAAGTACTCCTCCTTTAAATGCACCCTGCTCATTTGTGAGGGCAAGGGATCCCACTGGATCACACCCACGGCCCTTGCTTTCTGTGAAGATCGGAGAGTAGTGTTCTCTGTAGGTCAGGTCTTAGCAAAAAGAGCGCATGCTGTCCAGGGCCATAAAAACTGTTAGGAGATGCCACGCGTATCTTAACCTCTGGGTGATGGCGCGGTTCGTGTTCAGAGAGCTCGCCCTTGACCTGGTGGAAAAGGAAGGTGTGGTTCACGGCCGTGGCCGAGAGCAGGACCGGCTTCCCTCAGGCAGGTCGTCCCCTGACTCCGTTCCCATCTCAGCAGAATGGCATGACCCCAGCGTTTCTGGGTGTGTTGAACTGAGAAATACTGAAGAGAACTGAGAGAAGTTGCCACCAGCTCATAGCCACCCGTTAGCCGTCCTTTGGCCCATGGCCTTTTAGCTGTTTCTGTTACAAGCGTCTCGTGAGGAGTCCAGAATGAAAAGGCTCCAGAGTGGGCCCTCTGCTTACCAGTAAATTCTCCCCGGTACAGGACTTCTGTGCTGTGTCCCCCCTGTCTCTGGGGAAGTTTTATTTTTAGGGTACTGGCCCAGGAGCCCAAAAGTATAGAAATGCACTTCAGTTAGGAAGGTGGGGCAGTGGGTGAGGTCCACGGTCCAGGAAAACCTGATTTGATTGTGAAAGGATTAAGATGTCCTCCTTCCTGTTTCTTCCTTCCTGCCCCTTCTGATGAAACGGCTCCACACGGCCCCTGGGCTGCTTGACCCGACAGTGTAGCTTGGACCAGGGGACAGGCCCTCTCCCCTCTTGCTCTTTCGTTTGCCCGTTCCCCCCACACCGAAAGCCGCTTCTCCAGCCCCGTCAGACTTGCATTGCGTGTCATCATTGCCCAGTCTCCCCCCCACCCCCGTGCCCTCATCCCGCTGTCCTGATCCCATCTCCGGGTGCCTCCCACTTGCTTGCTCTGCTTGTACCCACAGACTTTCACTCCGTGAAAGGTGCTTCTGTTCTGGCTCTGTGTCTTGTCACCGATGTAAATCTTGCCATGGCCTCAGTGTCCCCTGGCGCCCTGGCCCTCGCAGCTTCTCCTCACTCAGAGGAGAGCTTCGTACCCCGCAGACCTGCACTGCCTGGTGACTCTTGTGGGACACCCGTCTCTTTTTGCTCTGCAGGTGGCAGGGTGAAGACTTGGAAAAGACGCTGGTTCATTCTGACTGACAACTGCCTTTACTACTTCGAATATACGACGGTGAGCTGTGCTGGTCGGCCTTGGGACCGGAAGTGGGCCTGGGATCCCCGTCCGACATGGCTGGAGAAGGCAGTGGGGCCAGTGGGGAGACAGTCAGCTTTGTCCTTCTGCTTCGTTGGGGGTGGGAGGAGAGCTAAGGAAAACACCAGTGTTGGGAACCCTGGAGATCCGTGTGGTGTCTTGCCAGAGGAGCTGTGGTGCAGAGCCACCACCTGGGCCCAGATTGGGCCAGGGGACACCTGGCCAGGAGAAAGAGGTGGAGGGCACTTGATGTGTGGCGTTAGAAACAGGTTTTAGAGCTGGGCTAGAATGAACTTGGATCAGTTGCCGAGAAAGTTTGTGGTCCTCTTGAAAGGGAGGTGAAAATCATCGTGACTTGGAGAATTCCGATTCTTTAGCAGAAGTGCTGAGCCATTAGATTCCGAAGAAACAGCCAAGGGGTAATATAGAACAGAGGGAAAAGAACTGAAATGAAATGGGAAAATTTAGAGATTACCTGGAGTTTTAGGAAGTCGAACGTTTCTTAAGCTGTGGCAGCCTTGCTGGTTTTGATTCGGTGGTGAAGGAATTAAGTACACTGCTAATACAGGGGTACCTCGATTTGCGAACGTCTCCGTTGACGGACATTTTGGTTTACGAATGCCGTAAACCCAGAAGTAAATGCTTCGGTTTTCAAACACGTCTCAAGTCGGAACATGTCACGCGGCTTCCGCTGAGTGCAAGATCCTGAGTCCTAAATGTCGGCTGTTGTCGAACGTTTCAGAACTCGAACGGGTTACGTTTGAAAACCAAGGTACCACTATATGTGTTAACCTGTAAGTCTCTTTTATAATAAGAGCCTGTGGAAATAAAAATCATCAACTAAAACCTTTTTCGAAGCGCCTTCTCACAGAGCACTCAGCAAGCCGGGCAGGTTGGTGGCTGTCCTTTCTGCCGTTCTTCTTGGTCCCCTGAGGAGCAGGGTAGGTGTACAGCTGGCAGCATCGGCCTTGTGTCTTGAAACAAGTCCCGGCAGTTGAGTGGGAATGCCTTGCTTTTGGTCTCCAACCGTCTTCACTGAGTGAAAGTTGTGGGTCTACTGAGAACATGATTTAGAAGTGTCACTTACAGTAGTGCAGAGCAAGGTGGTCTGTAAATAAAAGATGGAAATCCTGGCTGTGTTTCTGTAAAACAGCCGGAACCAGGGCTCGGTACCTCACTGCTTAGGAGCAAAGTGGGTTTTCTGCTGCTGTGCCCACACTTTGCTTCGTCCCTGTGGACGGCGTACATACGTGTCAGCTTGTAACGCAGAGTCACTCATTTTGAAAGCGTGCTGTTAGGGCAGTCAGTAGTTTTGAAAGGAGTTCTGACCAGGGATTTGTGTGTTAGAGGGGCTAAACTCATACCGCTTAGGTTCTGCAGCAGGCTTTGCTTTTCTGTGATTAACATCTTTTCAACTGTGAGAACGTGTTTCAAATACGCAAAACAGGAAAAAGATGGCTTCTTCCTGCTTCCGCCCCAAAGGACCACTATGAATGGTGTGGTGCACTTCCTTCCGTCCACCACCCCCGCGCCCCCCGACACACACATTGCCTTTTCTCTTGAAGATATCTAGACTGATGACCTCTTTAAAATCTTGTTTGGATTGTTTTCACTCTTCTCTGGGTTAAAACGAAACATACACAGACTTCTAAGCAATGTACCCTAAGTTCTGGGACAGTCCCAGCAGTAATGCAGTGAGACTCTAGAATCTTGGGGTTCTTCCTGATGCCAACCATGGTGGCATCCTCTGAATGCCATTTAGCAATGTGTCAGGCCATGGGAAAACAGAGATCACATTTCCCAAGACAGAGGGAACCCTCAGGGTTGATGGCAGGTGGAAGCTTCCGCAGAGAGCTGCCTAACACAGAGGGAGAAACGGGGGTGGGGGGGGCTATAGCACCTGGATATGCAGGGGCTGAGCTAGCGTGACATGGACACCTCGACCACGGCAGCAAGGACAGAGGCTGCGGGCGGGCACAGGGCCCTCACCGCACAGCCCTGGGGCACCCGCCAGCCCCCGCCACCACCCCACGCCCTCGTCAGGGGTAGCAAACCAGGCAGTTCTCCCCTTTCCCTCTTCCGATCAAGGAACAGTAGTCTGCTGCTGCGTAGAAATTGGTGGAATGGGAAACGTGAAAAGAAGGGACTTCCTTCCTGCGACATCAGTGAGGGCTCCAGACCGTGTTCAGTTTGGAGAACTTCCATAGAGGGTGGGTGCGTGGGCATGATGTCCCTCCCAAGGGGATGGGACCACCCTGATGTTGGGCGTTCGCGGTGCGAGAGGAGAACCAGAGCTCGGGGGTCTGAGAGGAGCTCGCCCTCCCCTCTCGTCCTTTCCTGAGACTGGGAGTGACCAGCATACAATGCACCCAGTTCTCTGGAACTTTCAGACTTAAAACAAATGAGAACATGTTTACAATGTAACTGTAATTGTAGAATTATAAGTTATTCATTAACAAATAAGTTAAAACTTTTAAGGAATGGAACAGATCAGCCAAAACTATAATCACCAAAGAGAAAAGGCTTGAGACAATCTCAGACATTATATCTGAAAGACAAGTATTAAAACAATTAGCTAAGATACAGAGGACAAATAATGACAATCCCAATACCAGAATAATTGGTGCCTTCAAATATATGACATTATTGGCCTGAAAAGGAGGAAAAACCCCAAACCTGCAAATCAAAAGAGCACATGGTATTTCGGGAACCTTTTTTTCAGAGAAAGCTTGGCGCCAAGGCTTAGCCAAGCTACGCTGTCGAGTTTGGAACAAAGGCTGTGGCCGTGGGTTGGCTGCTCGGCAGGGACAGGAGGTGTGATGGCGGATGTCAGACGTCTGATGTGTGTGCAAGCGCGTGCATGTAGCGACCTTTGTTGATGCCGGAAGCACTGAGGGAGGGCCTGTCGGTGCAAGGGGGCGGCGGGGGTGTTTGGCACGAGAGTTGAGGTGGCTTTTGAGATCCAGGTGGAGTTTCGGGGGGCGCTTTCTCTTTGGGGGTCCCACAGTCTGGTGACGGGTGAGAGAGGGTAGGAGATAATGATCAGGGATGACATGTGACACAACTATAGTCCCACGTGTTAGGGCTTCCAGGATGAGACTAGGGTTTTCAGGGAGGTGCTGAGGCTTAAACATGAGTAGGGGAGCCAGGCAAAGAGATACGACAGTTTTCTGCATGAAAGGGGCTTAGGTGTCCCTGCCGAGGGCCATACATGCATCTGTTGGACCCCTTGCCCCAGTCCTGGTGTGCACCTTGCAAAGGCCTTTGGTTAGAGGGATTCACGATGTGTCATCCCGACTACGCCCCTTCCTTGTTTGAGAGCATTGGGCCTGGGCCCTGCTGAGCTGGAAGAAGGGGGGAGAAGGTTGAAGACTGGGGTTCCGCCGGCAAGGAATGTGACAGGGGAGGGGCTCGCGAACGAGCCCTGAAGCACCTGCTCAATTCTTCTGTAGGATAAGGAGCCCCGTGGAATCATCCCCTTAGAGAACCTGAGCATCCGGGAGCTGGAGGACTCCAAAAAGCCAGTGAGTATTGGGGTGAGACCGCTTGGGGGGCAAAGGGACGGGCGTGGCAGTGCTTTGCAAAAGAGTGAAATTGCAAAGGTTTACTTTAAAACACCCCTGGAGAGTACTACCAGGCCTTGAATTGAACCTGACTTTGAAAATGGCCTTCGTGTTCAAGCTGAAGATGGGCTCCAGATAACTTTGTTGTTCTGTCATCTGCTTCATTGCCACTTACTGAAGGTTACACGTGCTTGACTGTCCCTGTTTTAATGGGTTTCAAATGCCTTCAGAGTTGTTTTCCTTTGTTTTGGAATCTCACCGTGCTGCTGGCTTAGCTTTAAAAGGCACTAAGTGGCCTGCAGTTCTCTCCGTCTTAGTTGCGTGTTAGGAGTAGAGCTCACATATGTCTGGTTGATGCCTTTGCTGGCGAGGCCTGTTTGTATAGTTTGCGTTCCCCGGAACTCCACTTCCAGGCTCTTCTCGTCTCCAGGAGCGCTTGTGTTGCCTGTGATCTGTGAGGGTCAGAATGCCGAGCCTCGTGGGAAGTAAACCAACGTTTCTTTCCTGGTTAGCAGCTTGCTAGATCTTTGTTGCTATCTCCCTCTTTTCTCATCCTCAGAACTGCTTTGAGCTTTATATCCCGGACAATAAAGACCAAGTAATCAAGGCCTGCAAGACCGAGGCCGACGGGCGCGTGGTGGAGGGCAACCACACCGTGTACCGGATTTCTGCCCCGACGCCCGAGGAGAAGGAAGAATGGATCAAGTGCATCAAGTAGGTGGCGTCTGAGCGATGGGGCTGCTTCACCTGCCTACGCCTCGCAGCGCGCAGGTGTTTGCCGTGCAGCTGTTGAGCGCACTGCCCTTTAAATCTGTAGGGAAGGGCCGGACTGTGGTTTGAGCTTACCTTCCAGGGCTTCTTGGCCATTACAGCAGGTTTAGAGAGCACCCCACATGTGGGTCCCCAAGTGCACTTCACAGGCCCAGAGGGAGCTTGTGAGCAAGCCACGGGCACACGTGCCCTTCGCTGACCTGGTTTTTCCGTGTCTTAGGGAGCGTCTCATTGTCATGGCGGCAGTTCAGGGGTGATAGTACTCGTCATGTTTTATCATTTCTTAGTCCTGTGAGACGCTGGTGTCCCGTTGACAGATGAGGAAACAGGCCCATGGAGGTTGAGTCGTTTGCCTGAAGTCACATGGCCGCGATCTAGAGTCACTCCGTGCCGCCACGGAGCTGCGGGTCTGGGAGGGAAGGCCTGAGTCAGTGTGCTGGTCCCGCGGGCCTGCGGGTCCGGGGCTCTGCTCCACGCTCCTGCGCAGCCGGAGCACCAGCCGCTCAGCGAGAGGCATGTTACGGGGCGGGGTGTCCAGGCGCCCAGGCCTCCTCCCCTTCTGCCCGGGACTCCGTGGCGCCCGCCCGGGACTCCCGTGGCGCCCGCCCAGATCAGCACTGTGCCCCATGTGCACGTCACTGCTCGTCGTGGTGGCATGTCCTCCTGAGAGCGCGTCCCCGCTGTCCCCACCAGGCGCTCTGTCCAGCAGACGTTACCCAGCTCGTCCCATTCCTGGGCCTCTTGACTTGCCCTGGAGACCAGGGGGGCTGCACTGACAGGTGGCCTTGCGTTGTCCCATGTGGTGAGCGTTCTGCCCTCAGGCCACAGCCTACCCTGAGGGGGCTGAGCGGACTCTAGTCGTCGTCTGGGGGCACCTCCACTAAAACCAGAGTACTTGGTTTACGCCCAGGGTAAATGGTGAACAAACAGCAGTTTCCTCCCACCCACTCTGGGTGGCCAGATGCCTTCTAGGCGGGGTCCCTGGGGACACGCGTCGGGTACTGTCCAGCCACAGCTTCCCCAAGGAGCCGTCAAGACATGGCTCATGGGCACAGTACCTCTTAACGGGGCACAGTACCTCTTAACGGGTCCCAGTCCCCGCACACGTGCTGGCACTTACGTGGTCAGGTGCAGAGCTAGCCGTCTCCTTGACTTGTGAGCTCCCCTGGAAACTGCTCAGCGCCCACAGTACGGCTTCTCTGGAGAAGCAAATGCAGCTTCAAAACTTTCGGATCACAAGTTGCCTGAAGGCTGAGTGTGACACACACAGGGGATGAGGACGGCTGTCAGCGTCCTGTAGTGGCTTCTCTGTGCCTCCCTGTCTACCAGGCTGTGGACGCACAGCAGGCCTGACCAGCCGCTCACGGGGGCCCCAGCGGCAGCGCTGACTGCCCAGTATTAGGTCTTGGTCATGGAGCTGGCAGCATGGGTCCCCCAGTGACATGGTACAGACCGCGGCCGCCATCTGAAAGCACGTGTGCCAGGTGCTGCCATGTGGCGTATTGGATCAAGTGGCGCTCACTGCTCCAGACAAACGCCAGCTGTCACCATGGAACTGAAGAACCACGTTTGTTTTTCTGAGTTAGAACACAACTAAAAGAATGTGTAATATTCTGTTCCTAAACTCAAATTTGAGTATTAGGGTGATGTAGACAGTAAACACCCCAAAACGATCTTGTCACCTGTGTCTCTTGGAGCTTGTCCCTTAGGCCGTGGTGTGGGCATACTGCCTTGGTCTTGACGGTGACGCCCGAGCGGGCAGGGGCCTGGGGCGTCGTCTCCTGCGGTCCTGTCCCTCAGCCTCTTCTCTCTGTCTCCTTTTCTGCATTCTAGAGCGGCCATCAGCAGGGACCCTTTCTACGAGATGCTGGCGGCTCGGAAGAAGAAGGTGTCCTCCACGAAAAGGCACTGAGTCTGTGCAGGGGGCCGGTCCGTCCCCGCACCTCCCATGTCGGGGGGCTCGCCCTGAGTTCTAGAGACTCGCTTCAGCTTTTGCTATTTTTTTCTAAGTGGGCGGAGGGTAGCAGTTAGCGCTGGGGAAGAGGGACCCCGAACCGCATCCAGCAGGGGCTTGAGTCTCTCTGAAGAGAACGGAGCTCGGTTTACCTCCCGGTTATTTCATTGAAGAAGCCTTCAGCCCTGCTCCGTGAGTTCCTATAGGGATATACTGTTACATGTTCAGAAAAGGTGGAATGGGAGTGAAGCCACGTACTCTAAAGATATATTTTTGTTTTCTAAAAAGAGAAAGTAAAATAGAGCTGTTCAGATGCGCCCTGCCCCATGTACCTGGGGAAGCTTCTCCCTGGGCAGCTGCTAAGGGGTGTCAGCCCTGGGCCCAGGGGGGCAGGCCGCCTCCTGCACTCCGGGGAGCCGGCGGGCACGCCAGAGGGTGGAGGAGGCAGCAAGCACTCCGGACTTGACAGCGTCTGCCTGGGATCTGCGGCGGCCTTGGCAGGTGGCGGGCAGGTGGGCGGGCAGTGGGCGGCCTCGGCGGGTGGCTCCCGCTGATGCTTTTCCTGTCCAAGTGCCCTGGGACCACTGAACGGAGAAGAGTCTGGACACTTGCGTTGCTTTTCTCTTTCAGAATTCATTCTTGTCGGGTTTTAAAATAGGAAGTGAGCATTTTTTCTTGAGCTAAATACCTAATAACCAAAACTGTGAGGCAGGTGACCCCAGCAGAGGCTCTGGGGTGACCTAACTGTTCTTATTTGGTTTTCCTTCCTCCTCCCAAAGTCCAGTCCTCGTTTTAGAGGAAGGAGGAGGTCCCCCCATCACCTTAGGGCTTCAGCGTTTCCTGACTCTGAAGTGGCCCTCACCTGGACTGCTCTCCATGCATTTTGTGGGGCCCTTAGGAGGGAAGTGGGCCTTTACCTGCTCGGCGGGGGCGGGTGGAGGGGCAAGGGGGCGAGAAGGTCGGCCTCCCCGGTCACTTTGCTTTCCCATCGCACGACACGTGCATTGGCCTCACCCCTCCACAGTGTGAAAGGAGCCGTGAAAAGCAGCCCTCTCCTGCCGTTCTCTCAGGGACTCTCGGGCACTCCTGCCGCTCGCCAGGGCCTGTGTGCCGGTCCAGCCAGAGCAGGGGCTGGCCGGGCAATCTCGGCCTGTCCCTCCAGGTGCCCAGGACCAGGCAGTGCTGGCCCAGTGCTGCCTCACGGAAGAAGGCGGAAGAGCCGTCGGTCTCCCCCGGGCAGCGGGACCCCGGCTCCCCCGACACCTTTAAGGCAGGCTCACATCTCTGGAAATAGCTTTTGTAAAACAGACTGGTGGAGGAGTGTTGGGGGGGCTCTCTGGGGCACCCCCTTCGTGCAGGTCCTACCTGGAGTGGCTTCGGGTACTTTTATGCCAGAGCTCGTGAAGGTGACAGAGGAGGATCCAGGCTGGAAACCTGAACTTTCTGGGCGGCAGAACCAGGGTGGTGCAGCCGAAGTCCAGGTGGCCTCGTGCCGGAGCCCTCCGCTGCCTGCAGGTGACCTGGACAGAGAGGCACCTGTCAGTATTATTAAGTCTATTTATCAGAGGTGTACATAATCCATGTATAGTTTTTCTCCTTTCAGATTATTTTGTATTTGTTTAAAAAAAGTTTTGTCAAAATATATAAAGAAATGACTGAAAGTTATTGACAGGGTTTTTAAAAAATTATAATTATTCCAATTGTTTTTCGTTTGGTTTGTTTTTTTTGCATTGTAAACTAGCGCCAAGGAACTGCAGCAAATAAACTCCAGATCTGCCCAAAGCACCTTTGTTGTCTGTGGCCTTCTGCCTGTCATTCCCAGGGTGGCTCTGGGCAGGAAGGTCAGGCTCCCAAGGCTGGTGTGGGAGGAGGTGTCACTTCCCCTTTCTTCTTAAGTCTAGTGATAAGATAAATTGGAAGTGGGGAGGAGGGCACAGCAAAAAAGACAGAACGGGGGTGACTGGATGGCTCAGTTGGTTAGAGCGCGAGCTCTCAACAACAAGGTTGCCGGTTCAATTCCCACATGGGATGGTGGGCTGTGCCCCCTGCAACTAAGACTGAAAACGGCGACTGGACTTGGGGCTGAGCTGCACCCTCCACAACTAGATTGAAGGACGACTGATGGATCCTGGAAAAACACACTGTTCCCCAATATTCCCCAAATAAAATTAAAAATTTAAAAAACACAGTCATTGCCAACTTATTTGCCAACTTATTTGAAGAAGAAACAAATGTCAAACATTCAACTTTAAAGATCAAGAAATCTGCCTTCAGCTGAACCCACACATTTGCAGTATAGTTTTGTTTTCAGCTATGCCTGCATGATGCAGGGAAGAGTCACAGTGAGACAGAACTCAGAAGCGGAGAGGACACTTGGCATGGCCTCACAGAATAGAGACAAGCCCGGGCCTGTCCCCTTGGCGGGCAGTCCTTTCACCCGCTGCTCGGACTTGTCTTTCCCCACCAGCAGCAGTAAGTTCCCGTCTCTGCTTGCTTCACACTCGCGGGCCCACCCCTGTCATCCACCGAGAAGGGGGGGTGACCCCTCCACCGAGAAGAGAGACCATTAGATGTGAAGGACAGCTCTCCTCCCTCCTGTTAGCAGCTCAACCATGGGTCTCCTTTGTTGTTCCCCCCCATCTGTGGAGGAAGTGACCACCTCCTTGCCTGCCTCCCTCCCTCGACTCTTCGTCAGTTTTTCCCTCAGGCAGACCCTTAAATCCCCACTGATGCTTTTCCCTCAAGCTACAGACGTGCACGAGTCTCTTTGGAAAAGCAACTCGCAAAGCTCGGGAGCAAGGCGATGCCTGCTCGCCCCACTTGTTTTCAGCATTGTACTGAGGGTCTTGCCAGGGCAATCAGGCAAGACAGACAACATGCTGCTAGGAAAGGAAGAGGATGAGTACCTCATCTAAGGAATCTGTTAGGTTGGTGCAAAAGTAATTGTGGTTTTTGCAATTTTTTTTTTAATTTATCGGGGTGACAATTGTTAGTAAAATTACATAGATTTCAGGTGTACAATTCTGTATTACATCATCTATAAATCCCATTGTGTGTTCAGCACCCAGAGTCAGTTGCAGTTTTTTTTAACCTTTTAAACCGCGATTACTTTTGCGCCAACCTAATACAAAAACCCTGTGAGAGCTAATACATGAATTCAGCAGGGTTGCAGGATACAAGATCGATACACAAAAATCGATTTTTTTCAATACACTACTAGTGAACAACCCAAAAACGAAATGAAGAAAATCTCACTTGCAATAGCATCAAAAAGAATAGTTGGTTTTTTTTTAGGAATAAAAAATAATTTTTTTGAAGAGGAAGATGTACACAGAAGTACAAAACATCGTGAAGGAAATTAAAGGAGACAAATGGAAAGACCCAGCATTGATGGATTGGAAGACTTAATATTGTTACCACAATACTCCCCTCATTGATCTATAGACGCAGCACAGCCCCTCCCAAAACCCCAGCTCTCTTGTTTTTGTAGAAATGGAAAAACCTAAAGTTCACATAGAAATGAAAGGGACCAAGAATAGCCAAAACTATCTCAAAAAAAAAAAAAGGAGGAAGTTGGAGAACTCACATTTCCTGATTTCAAAACTCGAGACAGTCAAGACTGAGTGCTACTGGCCTAAGGACGGACATACAGATCCGTGGAATAGAATTGGGAGTCCAGAAGTCAGCTCATACATTTATGGGCAATTTGTTTTAGACAAGAGGGCCACAATTCGTGGGGGTGGGGGGCTGGTTAGGGGAGAGAATGGCCTTCGACAAGTGGTGTTGGGGTAACTGAATACCCACGTGAAAAAAATTAAGTCGAGCCCTTACCTCACACCATCTATAAAAATTAACGTGGATCAAAGACCTAAATGTTAAAGAGCTAAGGTATCAAAACTAGAAGAAACCAGATGAAAGTCTTCATGACCTGGGATTAGGCAATGGTTTTTTAGGTGTCACACCACATTACCAGCAACCAAGACAACTTCCCAAAAAGGATAATTTGGACTCCCATCAAAATTAAACATGTTTGTGCTTTAATGGATTATGTCAGGAAAGTGAAAGGACAACCCAGAGAATGAGAGAAGATATTTGTAAGTTGTATCAGACAAGAGTCCAGTATACAGCGTACCTCAAGTACTCTTAGAACTTGACAATAAAAAAAAAAAACATAGTTAAAAGCCAGGCAGCACTTGAGGTGGGGGTTTCTCCAGAGACGTGCAGATGGCCACTCGGCACATGAAAGGTGCTGTGTCATCGGCCGTCAGGGAGGTGCAGGTCAGCAACTGTGACATGAGTGGTCGCAGCAGCATTACCCGTAACTGCCCCAAAGTGGAACTAGCCCAGATGCCTGCCGGTGGGTGAATGGGTCAAAATGTGGCCGACCCAGAAAACGGAGTGTCATTCAGCAACAAAAGGAATGCTTCCGACCGTTCATCTCGCTGCGTCGACGTCCTTGTTCCCACTCCCTTCTTGGCCACGTGCCTACCTGCCGTCTCCTCTCCACTTCGATAGACAGACGCATGTGGCTGGGCGCACCTCCTCCCCGCCCACCAACTGCCGGCATCCCCGGGGCTCCAGCTTCTAGTCTCTTAAGCCTGCTTTCTGGACAGATGCCCAGTCCCGTGACCTCAGTTGCCACTACCTGCTGGGTGGCCCTAAATGTGCCTGTGTGACCCCAGTATCTCCCAAGCCTTCCTCTTCACCTTGGACTGCTTACCGGACCTCCCACTCTCAGTGTAGCTGTACCTGAGCCTATTCTCTGAGTGTCCCAAGGGTACGTCTTGCCGACATTTCCCCGTCATTAGTCTCAGTGGACACCCTACACTGGTGGCTGCAAAATGACAACTGCGTGGATTCCTGTTTCCAGTGGTCTGTGACACATCACTGTCGTTAAGGAGTTTGGTGCTCAGATCGTCCCCGATTGGCCAGTGGGAGCCCTGTCGGCTGCTCCGCGTCCTGTGACATGTCCCTCTGTGTTGCTGAGCACTGACTTCTTTGCTCATCACAAGCTGTTCCAGGACCTTGTCGCACCCCCCGCCCCAGCCCAGCTCTGGGGTCGGCCGTGTCTCTGAGGGGTCCTGGTTCCTGTTAGAGACGAGGATCTGGGCTCCAGGTGCGCTTGTTGCTACAGGGGTGTCTGCTCCTTGGGCCTTTCAGCTGACAGCTGGGAGACACATGCGCATAAATACACGCACACACACACACACATGCATGTACACAGCACACACCTCACTGGCTTATCAGAGTGAATGAGGTGGTGCATATAAAAAACACCAAAGAGCAAAAACAACACTTAGCTTAGTGCCTGGGACATAGAACTCAGTTTAGCTGTCAGCGTCGTCATTACTATTTTTGTTAATACCAAACAGTTTCATCCTCCACGTGCCGTGCATGAAATCCTGTGTGCAGTTTGGGGTCCAGAGCAAGGGGCCAGCGGACTCACCCCTTCCCTCGGGGCGAGTGGACAGCTGGGGCCAATGGACGGACTCTAGAATGTGCTGTGTGTCTGAGCCCCACAGCTGCTCCTTCACACTGCAGAACACCAGAGCGTCCCTAGAGATGCCGAAGTGACTCCTCAGTGGCAAGAAATAGCTCTGAGCGGAGGTTCACACCCAAGACCGATCAATGCTGACTGTGGACCACGCGCGCTGGCGTGTTGTCTCTCATGGGCCGTGCAGGTACCGGCACACCGAGAAGCGGCCGGGTGGGCAAGCCCGCCATTTGCAGCGCTGCCGTCACAATCACCCGTCCTGCCTGTGCTCTGGGAATGCATCTCCCTCGCGTGGCGGAACTACGGTCACCTTTCGGAGTGGTCTTGACTTGGCGCGGATAAGCCACAGGCAGCTCTGCGGCCTCAGGGCTGTGTGACGAAGAGTCCGCTCTCCGCGGCATCTCCTTACCAGCTGAGGGGCCTGTCCACCCTCCTCCCCTCTCCCCACCTACGTTCCAGGAAGTCTCCTTACCTCCTCTGGATTTAGGTCCTTGATCCTCTTCAGCCGGAACAAACCTGTTGGTTTCCTCCGCAGCTGCCCCTCAGTTCCCGGCAGCTCACGTCCCACGGCAGCTTCGTTCATAAAACACGTCGCTCTTGACGTGCTACACAGCATCCTCGTGTCTCCATGATCTTAAGCAAGACATAATCACAGTCTATTGAACTGTGTTCCAGAGCCTTTCCGCTCATTTCTCCGTGTTGAACTCACGGTGTGAGACAGGCTGGTCGTTACAGGAAACCGGGAGGTGAAGGGTCAGATGCCTGAACACGGTTCCTGATGGGCTGCTGTGCAGACGAGCCTTGGACCCAATCTGACTTCCACACGGAGTCTGCACAGCGATTACAGCTCACCGTTGTTCATCCCACTAATCCAGACCGACAGGATGCGGCCAAACCCGAAGCCACTTTTGTGGTGTCCCTGGTGTGTGCCCAACAGCAAGTCCCCTGCCCTGGGCCCTTTGCCAAATCCCAGCTGTGCCTCCCCGGCATGGAGCCCAGAGGTGGCTGCCATCCCCCCCCCAGTCACCTTGGGGCGTCTGGATTTCCTTTGTCCTGTGACCACATATGTGTTTCCCCAGGTACCACCCAAAAACTAGCATCTTGCCAGATGTTAACAGGTGTTCCTGGGGGTTACTCAAACCGGCTTGGGAAGTGCTGGATTGGGCTACGTAGCCAGTTCCTCCCTGCAGGCCGCCTCGAGTTCCCCAAGTATCCAGAGTACGTAGCATTTCCTGGACCTGTGTGCCATGGTGCGTGTGCCAGGGACATCTCAGGAGAACCAGCGTTCCTTGGCATACAGGGGCCAGCACTGCCCTCACCCGGTCATTCCGTTCTCAGGCTACCTGCGCAAAGCCCGGCCCTTCCTGACCTCGCTGGTACCACTGCCCTTCCGGGCAGCCCCGCAGCCTAGGGCATCTGGCCCTGCCCACCCGGCCTCAGCTGCCCTCGCCCCTTCCCGGGTCCTTCCTGCTTCCAGCCTCTGACGGCAGTCACTCTGCCTTCTGCTTGGAAGTGCCCCCACCTCCGCCTTCCCTGGGCTTCTCGCTGCTTGTCTCTAAGACCCCAGTGAGCACCCCTCACCCTCCTCCACGTTCCCTGCCAGCACCTGTCTTGTCACCACCCCTGTCCCACCACGCTGACTCCCTTTCCTGTTGGGAAAGTCATGCTGTTAATTGTATAGCTTGCTGGGTTTCACATAATCACACTGAATTTTAATTTCACAGCATGGCTCTCAGCCCCGGCAAACTCCAGGAGAGTGTTTCTCATTTCGTGCTCACAGAACAACCTAGGGCGGGAGGAACGATGCCTGGTCTCACTCACGGGGACCTGAAGGCCCAGAGAGCTCGGGGAACTTAGAGACGCGCTGGGCCCCAGGCCAGCAGCACAGGCCCTTCCGGAAGCTCTGTGGGGCTTCTCTCATCATTCATGGCTGGATTTTTCCTGGGGGCCATTCAACTCTTAGGGCTTTATGTGGAGGCCTGGCCTGTTTTACAGGGGACGGAGGTACAGAGGGGATGAGACGTGTCCCCAGCGCTCTCCCAGTTCGCTGAAAATATCTGGGTCCAGGGCCTGATTCCCACACCCGGGCCAGCCCTGCCGTGTGAGGGCGGAGGCCAGCTGCTACAGTCGGGGCCACTGCAAAGCCATGGGGCCCCCGTGAACCGCCCAGCCTGGATTTGCCCTGTGGGGTTCAGGGCACGGCCCTGCAGAACCATCTGTTCATGGATGAGTGCGGTGAACCCAGTGTCTCCGGGAACCATTGTCTGTCTGGTTTTTCATCTTGGCTGCCGGGAAGCCCAGAGTCAGAGCTCACTTCCCCAGGCGACTCAAGGTAATTGTGCTTTTCACTTTTTTAAATTTATTAATAGACTTTATTCTTTTAGAGCAGTTTTAGGTTCACAGCAACATTGAGAGGGTGGGACAGAGATTTTTCCCATCCACCCCCTGCCTCCCCCCCGCACAGCCCCCCCCCGTTACCAACCCCCCCACCAGATGGTACATTTGTTACAATGGACGAACCTGCATGGACGCGTCATCACCACTCAGAGTCCACAGTTTAGATGAGGGGTCACCTGCTGCTGTACTTTCCGTGGGTTTGGACAAACGTGAAGCGACGGACCTGCCATCGGTCTCACGCAGAGGAGGTTCACGGCCCCAGAAACCCTCGCTCTGCCTGTTCAGCTCCGTCCCCCCAATCCCCTGGCAGCCCCTCCTCTTTCTTCAGGCCACTGCCTGCAGAGCTCTGCCTGGTCCTGAATGTCCCAGAGTTGGGGTCATGCAGTCTGTCACCCGTGCTTTCCAATTGAATCAAGTTTTTGACCCTTTATCCTCTTTCAGTATTACCATAGTGTAAGTTTGAATTGATAAACTCACATTTTTTAAAAGAGGAAATTGCTGAGTACACTGAGGACAAAACCTTTAGAAACTGCCTGAATGATTGGTCCAGTACTTGCTTTAGTGCCCTTTACGGGTTTGGTAATTTTTCCTTTGTGACTATTTTAAAGGGGAGATGGACCAATTGGCTGCAGAGTGAGCTCTGTGCACCGCTGATGGTGATGGCGGCAGTGTTTCTGACCACAGCCTCTTCCTAGGATAGGAGGGGACAGCCGTGGCCGTTGAAACAGAGCACTGACCTTGCTGCACTTTCTACTGTGGGCGACGTTTCTCAGGGCACAGCAATCCTTCCCCAAACTGCCCTGGGAGCAGTCATCACAATTTTAAGTTCTGTAGCCTCTGTCTTAGCATATTTGGGGGTAACACCCTCTGTGGTTTGAGGGAATACCCTCTGTGGCTTGGGGGAACCCTCTGAAAAACCTGTGGGCGCCTGCCAGAGAATGACTGTTCTTGAAGGAATAGATGATTGCAGATGATGTGGAAATACGGTCACAGTTTTCGTCACTGCCATGAAAATGATGATGTGATTCTGAGAACTTTGGGCAACGAGCTCTTTCTGAGAACCGTCCAGGGACAAGGATGTGGCCCAGTGCTTGAGGGCCCGTTGCGTCCCTGGGACCCGCGTCTCCCAGGGCAGGGCCACCCAGGGCAGGGCTGACCTCAGCTGTTTGACGCAGGTCCTCCCGGAGCAGCGTCTGACCTCTTCCCCCCTGCAGGGGCTGGACGCCAGTGCTCTCTGCAGTGTGAGTGGGACGTGCGGGCAAAACCTCTTTGCCTCAGCGCCATCTCCCCGGCCATCAGCAGGATGTTGTCCCTTGGAAACCAAGCAGGTGGCCTCTCTAATGTCACCCTATGTTGACGGGGCAGGGATATCAGACACATGCCCCTAGCCACACCGTGGGCCATGTTGGGGGACATCGTGCCACCAGTGAGGGTTCCAACAGGCACGGCAGAGCCAGATCACACGTGACATTTCATCCTGGCCCTTTCTCTCCGCTCTTTAAGCCCGTCTTCCCCGAGGCATCGCAGCATTGCGGCATCGTACGTCACCTGTCTGCACACTTGCTAGTCACCTTGTAGGAGTCAAACCTGTGTCTCATTTTCTGAATTGGGTGAAGATGTCCACCCCCGACCCCAAAGCTCTGGTCTGGATAAATCAGCCTTCCCGATGTAACAGACTCATTTCTTTGCAGGGGAAGGTCCGTGCCTGGCAAAAGCTTATGCATCTGTGTCTCCCAGAACCCCCAGCTAAATGATTCTCATTGAGGGTCACGGGCCCCTCTGTGAAGCTAGTATAAGCTACAGTGGGTGTCGCCAGAAAATTCCACACAGTCCCAAGTGCAAAGTCGGTGGGCTGCCATAGCCCCGGACCCCTTCCCCGGCTCCAGGTTACACCTGCCCATGTGGCAGTATCTCCTGGGTCCCCCACGTATGGGAGCTAGGAAGTCTTGTGTTTTGGCTCACACAAAGTTTGCTCTTTGACTCTGTCTGTTCCCTATGGGGTCAGCCCCCATGTGCAGAGATGTTCTTTATTTTAGTTTTGGATTTTCGTAAAGAGTTTAAGCCACACTGATGACAAATGCTGGGGAACAAGATCTCAAAACTTTTTTCAAAAATTTTTTATAAGTTTATTTGACATGTTCTTTAAATAGATCTATTTGTTTTAGTCTCCTCGAGTTAATATATCAAAAATACCACAGACTGGGTGGCTTAAACAGCAGAAATTTGTTTGTTCCAGTGCCGAAGGCTGGAAATCCAAGCTCAAGGTCTGGGATGATTCGGTTCCTGAGAGAGAGAGAGAGAGAGAGAGAGAGAGAGAGAGAGAGAGAGAGAGAGAGAGAGAGAGAGAGAGAGAGAGAGAGCTCTCTGCAGTCTGATGGTCTGTGTGTCTCTCTGGAGAGCCCTGACTAATACCCGTCCGCTTGGTGGCACTGCCTGGTCACCTGTGCCCACCATGCAGCCCCCGGCCTCGCTGACTACGGCTTGCTCTACATCGGTGAGGAAACTGGGTGGCGCCACTTGTATTCAAGAACGTGCAGTCTTATTCAGCATCCAAATGGCTCAGGGCACTAAGACATCAGACAGGAGGGGGAGCGTGGGCAACGGGGTGAGAAAACCGCCCACGGGTTAGTAAAATCTCTCCATGAGCCGTCCCTCCTCCCCTCCCCCGCCCCACGGCCCTCGTCCCTCCCCATTGTCTTCCCCCCACCCGTCTCCCCAACACAGCCACACACAGGGAAAGGCCCTGCCTTTCATGATACTTTTTATTTTCAGGAAGAATTTCAAAAGAGTAAAAACGTTGCAAAGATCTCTATATAGTGGAGAAGACCACCTGTGTGCCCAGGTTTACCTGTTACCATTTTACCCATTTGGTTTATCATTTGCACCCCGCCCTCGACCATTTGGAAGCTTGCTTACATGCATGCAGCCCTTCAGCCCTGAACAGCACCCATTTCCTGAGAATAGGGACACCCATTTACATCACCCTAAAACCACGGGACAGTCCCAGACGTCAGTGAATTTAACACGGGTGCCGTGCTTTTGTCCGACCGACTGTTTGAATTCAGATGCGGGCAGTTGACCCAATCGCGTCCTTTGCAGCATTTTCCCTCCAGCCCAGGATCCAGTCCAGGCTCAGGTGTTGCATGGGCTGTCCTGTCTCTTTACTCTTCTTTAATCTGGAACATTCCCATAGCCTTTCTCTGTCTACCACGGCATGGACAGATCTGAAGACTGAACCGCTCCTCCCCTGCCTGGTATGAAATAACAGACCGCTCCTCATTTGGGGTTTGCTTCATGTTTCCTCATGAACATTTGGTGGTTATGCATTTGGGGGGCCCTGTCTAGGGGTTGCTGGGCCTGTCTCAGGGCGCCCTGGGGGTAGGTGCGATGCCCAGCACCCCTCACTGGTGACGTTATGTCGCCACTCGGTCCAGGGCTGCCTGATGCCCCTGCTGAGAGGATGCTCGGGGAAACCTCCTTCGAGACTTAGGTAGCGACACGGGTGTTTCTCACCAGCTGCAGTTCTCACCTCAAGCATTTCTGCGTTCCGTTCTCTGCAAATCCAACTGTGTTGCTGAACTCGGGAGGCAGTCGTCACCTGGCTTGTCCTTCTGAGGGGTCACTTCATTAGGAGGGTTTCCTGACATTGACACACACCTTGATCTGACACTGAGGGAAGTCCTCGCTCGGGCACAGCCTGACTTGGTTGGATCGTCTAAGTATGACCGTGGTTCTGAGCGCCGGAGGCTCTCTGTGTATTTGCTAAGAGCTGTGGGGAGTTTTCCTGGAGTTGGCATGCCTCACGTCTTGACTAAATTTCCATGCAGTTCTGATGATGTCCTTTTCTTACAGCTGCTCTGTGGGACCCACGGTTAGGACCCTGCCTGGGGGATTCACCCAGGCCGGTGCTCTGGCCATGGTTTGAAGATCTGCAAATGTGGATAGAAAGTTCTGGAATCCTCACTCTGAGTCTCTTCCCTGTAGTGTCTCCACCTGCTTAAGGAACGGTCTCGACCAGCCACTCACCTTCTCTGTCAGTCATGTGTGTTGGCATTACCTGCTTTGCCTCTTCTGCGCCTGTTTTCCCGATGTCATCGAGTTGGTTATTCATGGCGTTTTCATTCAGTGCAGCAGAGAACTCAGAATGGATTACCCACTGTGATGGATCACTGTCGGGAATGCTTTGGGCTGTAGGTACCGGAACCCCAGCCGAGTGTTTCTCCTGTAACAAGGAGTCTGCAGGTAGGTGCCTGCCCAGCCACCTTGGCACGGTGGCTGTCACCCTCAGGCTTGCCCCATCGTGGTGCTCTGGTGACCCGGGCAGCTCCCCGCAGGAGGTCTGGATTCAGGACAGGAGAAGGGACACAGGAAGCAGTGCCCGGCTGTCTGTCCCTTACAGTGAGACGGCATATGCTTTCCCATCTGCCCTGTCCCGTGGCCACCGCCGGGTGCAGCTCTGAGTTACCCTTCCCGGCACCAGCAGTGAAGGGTGTCGAGGGAGGGGGTTTGGGGAATCTGCCCACGTATCCTCTTCATTGCTCCGCCTGTGCCCAGCCTAGGCCCTCTCTGTCCTGTAACTCTGTCATCTTCACGGACACTAGGGAGCCGGTTCCACAGCTGCCCTCACAGAGGACATCTCTCCTTGAGCAGCTCAGATATGTCAGTGCCCCTCTCACCGACACGTTTGTGTTGCTTTTTACAGGGGTGTCCTTTGGAGCTGCCTGGGGAGCAGAGTCTGGTGTAAGTTTAATCTCACACAGGGAAGTCATGCTAGCACGCCCTCCCTGGGCCCTCTGACCCTTACCTCAGTGTCCCAAAGCAGTTCCCACCTAATTTACCACCGGTCATAATAATGTGTGAGCTTCAAGGAGCCGTTCCAGCAATTCAGACAGCCGCCAGCCCTTCTCCAGGCCGCTGAACCCAGCCAGTCATGTAGTTCCGTCCGAGTGGGAAGGCCTGAGGAGGTGCGAGGGCCAGGGTGCGTGTCCCAGCTCAGGGAGTCAACTCCCTGCGCCCACTTGTTCTCTCCAGGCCCTCAAAGGCTGGGGGCGCCGTCCCAGTGGGGGCGGAGTGTCTTCTTTACCCAGACCCCGAGTCACTGCCGACCTCCTCTAGAAACACCCTCACGGACACCCGGCAGTAACGTTTGACCCGCTGTCTGGGCGTCCCTTAGCCAGTCAGGTTGACACACGCAACTAACCATCACAACAGGAAAACGCCCTGTTCTGAAGCCCAGAGGTCCCTCTCCTGCCCTGCTCATGAAAGGACAGGTTAGGTGTTTTGGCTTTGGTTTCCACCATGATTACGTCCCTCCACCCAAAATGGTGAGAGTTTGAGGGACGCAGGGGAGCCACCCTCAAACCACAGAGTTCTCATAAAGACCAGACCGGGCAGAGCCAGACAGCAGGAAGTACTTGCGTTTCCAGATCCCCATTTGGGGTTTTTGCCTGACTCCTTAACTTAAAGCATAGCCACCTGCCAAGTAGAAAATAATCCATTTTCATCCTAAAGGCCCAGGATGCAGTGTGTTTTTGCTATTTTCTCCCCTCTGGTTTCATAAACACCCGTGTCCTCCTGCCCCAGAAAATGACTCACGTATGTAAACATAAATCAGGAAATGTCTCCACACTCCCTGACAAAAACCAGCACTGTCTGTAAAGGGAGGTTCTGCTCTCCCATTTTATCATGTTGATTTCCAAGAGGTCCCCGGGGCGTTTGATTTTCATCATTGAGGGTGTCTTCCAGATGGAAAGTCCCAGCCAGCTTCCTGGGGAGAGCACACATGTTCTTTCCCCGAATCTTGTTCTTTTGGTTTGGAAAGTTAGAGGTTTCCTCTGCCATTTGTGGTCTGTGTGAAATACCAACTTCTGCATTTATGTCACATTCAAAGCCAACAGACAGCTTCGTCCATTTTAACCTTCCTCGGTTATCTAGCTCTCGTGGGTTGTGGCTCTTTTCCTAAATCACTTAAGAGAGGCAGCGGCAGGTTCAGCTAATGACAAAGGTTGGGGTGAGGAGAACCCCAGATGCCTTCCGCCACGAGTAGCCGATGGTTGACCTATGGGTACCTGGGGTCCCGGGAGAGCACACAGCGGCTTCTCCAAAGCTGTTTCCCCTGCAGGCAGGCAAGCAGCAGACTTCCAGGGAAGAAAGCTACTCAGGGGCCATCAGCAGTTTCCCCCGGGCCTGCCACTTGTTCTCTCCAGGCCCTCCCCCGGGCCTGCCCCGGGCCTCTCTGTGTTTCCCTGGCAAATACAGAGGAGACCTCCGCCAGGGCAGCGAGCGTGGGCTGGCCCCAAGGAGTTTCTGGATGGAAATGACAGTGGGGAAAACAGGAAGGGATGGAAGGTAACCGAACACACGGATGAAAAGAAGTGAGGCCCCTCATCCCTCATGCTTCACAGGACGAAGGAGGGCCATCCTTGCTGGGCTCATTTTCCGAATTGACTGGACACAAGGTGCATGGAGGGAGGCGCATGAGTCCCGTAAACGTGACACAGTGCAGACAGCCTGGAAATCATCAATCTGGTTGCAATTAGCAAGTCTCCAGCAATGATAACGGGCTCGCTGGCGTCCGCCCCGTGCACTGGGTGTGCAACTGGGAACAAAAGGAACAGCGCTAAGGAATGTGCACACAGGCTGGAAATAGAGTGGCAAGGTGACCTAAGAGCTGCCGGGGAATCGGGTTTTGTAGGGCTTTTCAGCTTTCAGGGTGGAAAAAAATGCCATGAGAGCATGAGAGTTTATTGTTCCACTTGGCAATAGGTACATAAAACGGGAACAGGTGACAATAGGTACCCTTCCACCCAGGGTACGGAGCTGAGGTGTTTGGAAAGTCTCCCGCTCGCCACAGTCCGAGACCAGCCCCTGAGGATAAAAAACTAATCCAAGTTCTCTTAACTGAATAAGGGAACAAGTGGAGCCCGTGAACGCCAGTGGAGAATCCTGTCCTGTCTGAGCTTGGCCTCTCTCCCTAGCTGCCCCATCTACTAGTGGAAATAAAGACCACCTGGATGAGAAGAGCACAAGCTGCGTGGCAGGGATGGGCCACGGTCCCCTGCGTTTGGCAGGCTCCAGCAGGCAGAGGAGGGGGCAGGCTTCCGGCAGAACAGAGGGAAAGCTCAGCTGTGCCCCCATTGCAGGCCAGAAGAGGGGTGTCCCATGTGATTGGTTCGGGCATGTTTGTTTCTTCCTGGTCCTGAGTGGAAAGCAGGGCAGACATGAGGGAAGCTGGCAGTTACCCACGAAGTCCAGGGTTTTGGCCTGATGGCTGCAGGGGTTGTAGTCCGAGTTGTGTTGTCATATTAGCTCTGGCCACTGTCCGTCTGTGTGTTCAGTCACTCGTTCTAATTGAGAAAGTTCCCCAAACACTGGTTCCCAGGAATTCTGCACCTCTGGCGGAGAGTGTGCCCAGGGGTGTGAGGGACCCCTGTGCCACTGGAAATAGACTGGCAGGCCCGGGCACTGGGTGTTGCTACCCCTGGAGTGGGCACAGAGGGCGGGGTCATGGACAAGGCCGGTCCCAGCTCTCAGGGCCAAACTGAGCCCAGGAGCCCCTTCCAACAGGCCCTCAACAGTTCTCCCGCCATTTAGCTCAGAAAAGGCTGGGAGCTTGGGGTTGGGGCTGGAGGGAAGGAAGCCTGCTTAGGTTGCCTCATTCCTGCCATCCTCGGCCCAAATGTCTTCAGATCAGTCTCTCCTAAGCTGCGTCATAATAAAAAGTAAGAACGGTCCCATCGGGTTAGGCCAGTTGTACATCCGTGGGAGTGAGTGAGTGGGTCTGGTTTCCGAGATGAGCCTGTGGACCTTCCATGGCCTTAATTTCAAACATTTACAAATAACTGCCAGGCATCCTGTGATGGGTAATTTCATGTATCAACTTGACCGGGTAACACCTCAGTTCCAGGTGTGTCTGTGAGGGCGTTTCTGGAGGAGGCTGGCATGTGAATAGAAGCACTAAGTAAAGATCACCCACCTCCCCCAGGGTGAGTGGGCATCTTCCCACCCACGGAGAGCCTGAATAGAGCAAAACAGGAGAGGGGCCAATTCACACTCTCTGCTAAGCCGGGAGGTCCCTCTTCCCCTGCCCTTGGACAGGGGACCTCCTGGCCCTCTGGCTTTGATTTGCACCGGATGACACCACCGTTTTCCAGGGCTCCAGCTTGCTGACAGCAGGTCGTGGGCCTCCATAATCTCGGGAGCCAATCTCTTCTCAAAAATCTTTTTCTAGGGCCGACCCGGTGTCAGGTGGTTGGAGTGCCGTGCTCCTAAGCCGAGGTTGCTGGTTCGATTCCCACATGGGCCAGTGAGCTGCGCCCTCTACAGCTAAGATTGTGAATAACAGCTCTCCCTGGAGCTGGGCTGCCGTGAGCAGCCAGTGTGAGCTGCCACCGGCTGCCTTGGGCTGCTGTGGGCTACCAAGTGCTGCCAAGAGCAGCCGGTGGCCAGTTTGAGTGGCCGGCCAAAAGATGCATTAGGGTTTATGATCGCGGGATGTCATCCTGAAAAATCGTGCTAGGGCTTATTTTTCCAGTGAGGTCTTATTTTCGGGGAAACACTGTGTATTCTATTGGTTCTGTTTCTCTGGAGAACCCTGACTAATGTGCACCCCCACTGCTCCTGTTCTAAAGCTCTTCTTGACTTCCTTGAAACCCTTTGTGGGTCCCTAATTTTAGCCAGTCCCACCTTTGGGGTTAAGAAGCCCCTTACCTGTACACCTGCTGAGTCAAGGGAGGTTTTGGGTTTTTCCCTGTGTCTTAAAGGTGTCTCTTTCCAGCAGGGCCAGGACTAGGGGAGGCCCATGTGCTCTCCTGGGGCACAACATTTAGGGCATGGGGCCGGGACAGCCTTACGGATTCTTCCTTTTGCCTCCAGTTCCAGGATGGGTTGGCACAGCGTTATTCCTCCTCCTCTCTTTATGTAAAATTTGGATATTTCGTTATCCTGAATTATGCACGTTAACTTTGATTTTCTCCAACGATTGTATTAAGTGTTGTTGACCTTGATCACTAGTTTTGGGGCATTAAATTTTTGCCCTTGAAGCTCGTGCCTCACCTTCATCACCCTAGCTCCCTCCCCGCCTTCGGGCCCTGGGTGGGCCCCCCTCCACATCTAGTGTTTCAGGATCAGTGAGTAAACCAAATGTGTTTTTAATGGCATTTTAGGTTTTAGTCATGGTTTCTGCTTCTCTTTTTGTTCATGAATCAATAATTCATCCCACAAGTATTTCTTGAGCCAGCTCTGTTCTGCAGTGCCAGTTCTGGGGGTTCAAGAGTGAGCAAACACACGAGGGCTTTGCCCCCCACAAAGCACAGCACTCATGTGGCAGAGCCCAGTCTCTTCATGTGGCCCAGGCCCTGCAGCCAGTGCTTTGATCCTGTTGTCCTCCTGGGAAAGGACCCCCCTCTGCTTTTGGAATCCCTGGGGAACAATACGTGTGGGGAGAGTGAGCGGGGCTGCGTGCCTCTGGCCCCTCCCGGACAGGCTTATGCCTCCCCACGGTGGAGATGGGCTCCTCGGGTCCGGTCCAGTCCGGGTGCTTCTTCTGTCCCAGGAAGGGCTGTCAGACGCCTGCCTGAGGGAGAGTGCGACAGAAGAGGGACCGGCCCTGAGAGTTGCCATCCTCTCCTCCTTCACCCTCGGCTGGCACATTCTTGCTTTTCCGTAAACACACTTGGAGAGTGTTGGAAACAAGCTCCCACCATCCCCAGCACAGGACCTCACAGCAGTGGGCCACCGCACATGTTGAAGAAACCAGCAATTAAAAGCTGGGGTGCCATGTGTGCCGCAGACGCAGAGGTGCAGCTGCATTAAGTGAGCCCGGCTTCTTCCTGGCAGTGACTCCCATTCGCCTTGTAGGCGAGACGAGTAGCTGTTGGCAGGTTTGAGCTCGCGAACACTCAGCTCTTTCCCTCATTAGGAATCAGAAATAGGTGGGTGTCTTTCAGTACGAAGGCTTGTGCTGAGCTTGGAATCTGCACGTGACCTCCCTGCAGCGCCCAGGTCCCGGCGGTACCACCTGGCGCAGGTTTGTAGCTGTGTCACTTCCCTGTGTTCGCAATGTCTCCTTTTCCGGTCTTAAACAGCTCAAAGGCCTAAATGGAACTGATCTCTCATCCACTAAAAGCCTCCCCCATCCTCAGTCCATGCGTCTCTCTGCCGCCCACCTTTTCACTCTCAGCTCAGCCTGGCTCAGTGCTGGGGTGCACGAGGGGAAAATGTTCGATGTGGTCGTGGACGTGCTGTTTGTTTTCAACTTGTCCCATCTGTTTTCTTGTTCCCTTTTCCTGCTTGCTTTCAGTGTCAGTATTTTTTATGATCCCATTGTGTCTCCATGGTTGTATTACTGGATGTTTTGAACTGAATTGTACCCCCTCAAAATTCGTGTGTTAAAGCCCTAATCCCCAGTGTGGTGCTATTTGGAGGTGGGGCCTACGGGAGGTGATCAGGATTAGACGAGGTCATATGGGTGTCCCCTCCCCATGATGAGATCGGTGCCCTTATAAAATAAGAGCTTGTCAATCACTCTCTCTGCCACCTGAGGACTTAGCGAGAAGATCCATCTGCAAACCAAGAGGAGGACCCTCCCCGAAAACAGTCTGCTGACCCCTTCATCTCGGACTCCCCAGCTTCAAGAATCGTGAGAAAGAAACTTCTGTTGCTTAAGCCGCCGGTCGATCGGGTTTTGTTACCACAGCCTGACTAAGACAGTGCCTATTTTTGTTTTTTTTTAGTGGTGACTGTAAATTTTACAGTATATTAGCCATTTGGCTTTGATAGCTGTCACAGGTGACTGTACAAAACTACATATATCTTTCACAGCATCTATAATTTACTTGAAAATAGTCCGGTATAATTGGTGTGACGTCATTGATGTTGAATGATTAATGAGGTGAAGCTTTCACCCCAGGAGTTGTCGGCTAACTTGCTTTTCCTAATGGAATGCACAGTCCCGTGTGGTCAGCTGGCATTTTATCCGAAAGGGCCACCCTTGAGAGGTGGCGACCACACATCCTTCTGTTACCTGCAGCTCACCGCACAGCTGGTGCTTTACCAATTAGTACCTGCAAGGGGATCCAAAATATTTTTTTTTTACTGTTGAAATTGGAAACCAGCTGACGAACACAGTGGATATGTGAGTTGGCTATAATTTCAGAGACATTCCACCCCTCGGGTGGGGCGGGAGCAACCCTGGCACGAGCGCTAACTGGTCATGTATCCAGCCATGGGTACAGGACTCGGACAGCATCATACGGACCAGAGGAAGCTGCCGTGTCTGCGCCAGGTGCATTGTCAGAGCACCCAACCAGAGCTGGATGTCAATCATGCCTGCAGTTTCAACTAACGGTGTACGCCTGCTTTGCTAATTAATATCCATCTAACAAATGCCACTCTGTGTGCAGAGTCTGGTCTGAGACTTGCTTCTATTATCATCCGGTTGAGAGGTGGTAGGGGACAAATGTCCCAACTCAGTCATTTTTGGTAGCTGCTGTCATTAACCAAAAGAACCTTCCAGTGATGCTTGATATGGTCACATTGGAGGAAGCCGAGCCCCCACAGATCCAAGGGGCAGAGTCACCTCACTGCCTCTGTTTATTAAGTCACGATATTCATTTTCCAGTCTCATCTACCAACAGTTTTTAAAAATTGGCTATAAAATTTTCATCTCCCCTCATGTCGGTCAGGTTTTCTTATAAACCAATGGAAATATGTTGTCTTTTTAAACGTTTAACAAAGTGGTTAAAACACCACTAGAACAGCCCTCATGGAGGATTTCTAAAGAAGTAAGAAGATTATTTAAAGTGAACAGATATGAGAATTTTTAATAGGTGAAACAATTATATTTGGCAACAAAACCGATAAAACCATGGAGGTAACGCCTAACACCTTTTCAAAATAGTAGCCTCTATAGGAAGAATTTATTTCAAAAGTGATTATTTTCTCATTCATTGTTAAAATGTTATCTTTGCATTACAGAAGTGTGTGTGTGTGTGTGTGTGTGTGTGTGTGTGTGTGTGTGTGTGTGTGTTTAAATATCTTCTGGGAAGCAATTTGCTGACAAAAAGCTGCAAAAAATTGCCAAGATGAACTTTAAAAGATCTGAATGAATGGAGAGATATATCATGTTTATGGATCAGAAGACTCAATATTGTAATGATGTCAATTCTCCCCAAATTGATCTATAGATTCAATGCAGTCCTAAGCACTATCCAAGAAACTTTTATAAAAAAATAGAAATTGACAATCTGATTGTTACGGAAATACAAGAACCTAAAACAACCAAAATAACTGTGAAATAGGAGAACTAATTTGGAGGACTAACACTACCTGGTTTCAAGACTTATTATAAAGTTACAGTAATCAAAGCAGTGTGGTATCGTCATAAAGATAGATAAACTGGTCAGTGGCATAGAATAGAAGGTCTAGAAATGGACACAGACATCGTCAGTTTATGACACTGGAGAAAAGATAGAGGAGAAACTCAAGGGAGAAAAGAGAGTCTTTTCAACAAATGGTGTTGAAACAATGAGACATCTGCATGCAAAAGTATAAAGAAACCTTCACCATATCTCACATTTTGAAATTAATTCAAAATCAATTCTAGACCTACATGTAAGATCTAACACTCTGAAACTCCTGGAAGAAAACATCAAAGAAAAATTTGTGCCTTTGGGTTAGACAAAGATTTTATAGATGCAACATCAAAATCATAATCCATAAATGAAAAATTGAACTTCATCAAAATTAAGAACTTCTGGTCTTTGAAAGAAACTATTAAGAGAATCAGAAGTAAAGCCACAGATTGGGAGGAAATATTTGAGGATCACATATCTGTTAAAGAATTTATACCCAGAACACACAGAGATCTCTCAAAACCAAATAATATGAAAAAAAAAACTAATTTTAAAAATGGACAGAGGATTTGAACTGACTTCGCCTGGAGAGAGCTGCAGATGGCAATTAAACACATGAAAAAATGCTCCACATAATCATTAGGGAAATGCAAATTAAAACTACAATGAGATAACATACATACCTGCTAGAATTGACAAAATTTAAAAGCCTGACTGTACCAACTGCTTGTAAGGAAGAACTTCATACACTGCTAGCAGAAATAACACTTTGGAAAATAGTTTGGCAGCTTCTTAAAAAGTTCAACATACATTTACCATATGATTCAGTAACCCTGCTCCTCCGAGATATTTACCCAAGAGAAATCAAAACATTGTATATGTAGCAAATAGTGACTGTATACATTTTTCAAAACTCATCACATTGTACAACTAAAAGGACAAATTTTTCTATCTGTAATTTGTACCTCAAAAAACCTGAATTACAACATCCTTTGATGATACAAACTCTCCACAAAGCGAATGCTGAAGGAACATACCTCCACCTACCAAAGGCCATGTATGACAAGGCTACCGTTGACATCACCCTCAGTGGTGACAGGTGGACAGCTTTCCCTCTAAGATCAGGAACAAGACAGGGTGACCACTCTCACCACCCCGATTCAACACAGTACTGGAAATCCTAGCCAGAGCAATTAGGCAAGAAAAAGAATTAAAAACCAACCCAATCTGAAAGGAAGAAGTAAAACTGTCTCTGTTTGCAGATGATCTGATCTTATATATATAGAAAACCCTAAAAACTCCACCAAAAAAAACCTGTTAGAACTAATAAATGAACCCAGTAAAGTTTCAGGATACAAAACTCAATCATAGAAATCAGTTATGTTTCTATACACTAACAAGGAACTATCTGAAAAAGAAGTAAAGAAAACAATCCCATTTCCAATCGCATCAAAAACAGTAAAATACTCAGGAATGAATTTACCCAAGGAGGTGAAAGATCTGTACTCTGAAAACATCAAAAGGACATCAATGAAAGAAATTGAAGAAGACACAAATAAATGAACACGGTCACGGTTCAGAAGAGTTGATATTGTTAAAATGTCACACAACCCAAAGCTGTCTATAGATTCAATGCAATCCTATCATATTCTGATGGCATTTTTCACAGAAATAGAAAAAACAACCCTAAAATTTTGTATGGAACCACAAAAGATTCCAGATAGCCAGGGCAATCTTAGGAAAGATCAAAGCTGGAGCCATCTCACGTCCTGATTTCAAACTATATTGTAGAGCTATAGCAATCAAAGCAGCATGGTAGTGACATAAACATAGGCACAGAGTAACGGAACAGAATGGAGAGCCCAGAAATAAACCCTTGAATGTGCAGTCAACTTATATTTGACAAGGGAGCTAAGAAAACTCAACAGGAAAAACATAGTCTCTTCAGTAGATGGTGCATGGAAAACAATATTCACATGCAAAAGAATAAAATTGGATCCTATCTTACAAAAATTAACTCTTAAACATAACACCTGAAGCCATAAAACTCCTAGAAGGAAATTTAGGGAAAGCTCCTTGACACTGGTCTTGGCAATGATATTTTGGAGGTGACACCAAAAGCACAGGCAACAAAAGGAAAAATCAACAGGTGGGACTACACAAAAGTAAAGAGCTTCTGCACAGCAAAGGAAATTATCAAGAAAATGAAGACAACCTACTGAATGGGAGAAGATATCTGCAAACCACCTGTCTGATAAGGGGTTACTGTCCAACATGTATAAGGAACTCGTACAACTCAATAGTAAAAAAAAATCCAATAAAAAAATGGGCCAAGGACATGGATAGATCATTTTTTCAAAGAAGACGTACAAATGGCCAAGTACATGCAAAGCTGCTCAGCATCACTAATCATTTGGGAAATGCAAATCAGAACCCCAGTGAGATACCAGCACACACCTGTCAGAATGGCTAGCATCAAAAAGACTAGAGATAACAAGTGTTGGGGAGGATGTGTTGAAAAGGGAACCCCGGTGCACTGTTGGTGGGATTGCAGACTGGTGCAGCCACTACGGAAAACAGTGTGGAGGGTCCTCAAAAAATAAAAAACAGAATTACTATATGATCCAGCAATTCCATTTCTGGGTATTTATCTGAAGGAAATGAAATCACTTTCTCAAATAGACATCTGCACCCCCATGTTCATTGCAGCATTATTTACAATAGTCAAGACATGGAAACAGCATAAGTGACCATCAACAAATGAATGGATAAGAAGTGGTATACACACACACACACACACACACACACACACTCACAATGGAATATTATTTAGCCGTGAGAAAGAAGGACACGTTGCCATTTGTGACAATATGGATGAATCTTGAGGGAATTATACTAAGTAGGATTAAGTCAGAGAACGACAAATACTGTCTGGGCTCATTTATACGTAGAATCCAAAAACGTCAAACTTGTAGAAACAGAGTAGAATGGTGTTTGTCAGGGGCTGGAGGGTGGAGGAAGTGGGGAGCTGTTGTTCAAAGCATATAAACTTCAAGTGAGAAGAGGAGCGGATTCTGGGAATCCAATGTACAGCGTGGTGACTTCTTGAAAACTGCTGAGAGAGTAGATTGTTAATATTCTCATCGTCACCACAACAGATGTGAGGTGACAAAGGTGTGAATTAACCTTATTGTAGTAAGCATTTCACAATATGTATGGGTATCAAATCATCCCATACACTTTAATACAGTGTTATATGTTAATTACATCTCAATTTAAAAAACACCTAAAATTTTTAAATGCCTAGCAAACAACTTAGACCTCCAAATCAGAGACTCTTTAATCAAAAAAATTTTTTTTTTCAAGTACTTTTAATTACAAAGCTTCTTATACTCCTAACAAACTGGGCTTTTTTAAAAAATTAAGTGCTGTTTATTTCATCTTTGTCATCCTGTAAGCGTTCTCTTTTTGTAGGTTTCATAAAGAACACGTCAGCACTATGGAGCGTGAACATAATTCACAAACCATAGACACCTCGATTGGGGCACACACTCAAGCAGTGCTCACAGAGGATGTCCACCGGCAAAGTGGGGAGCAGGGCCTCCCGAGAAGCCCCCTCTTGAAGGTTCTTGAGCTCATTTAGGAAGGAAAATGAAGCGGTGAATATTTTGCCCTTTTTCCCCTAGGCCAGGGGTCAGCCCCATGGCTGAAGCTGGCCCCCTGCCTGTCCCTGTAGAGGACGCACCATACCCACCATCCACGCCTGGTCTGGCTGCTTCAAAACTATGAGGCACAGACCCTCTGGAGCCCAGATCCTGAACTATTTACTCTCTGGTCCTTCACAGAAGCAGTTTGCAGACCCCTAGGGCCCCTGAGGGAGGCCGTGGACTGGAGGGTTTTGCAGCCTGAGGGCAGCCCCGCGTGAAATCCTGGGAGTGGCAGTGTGCTGGGGCGGGGTGCGTGTGTGTAAGTGGGGGGGTTATTTAAAAAAACTCAGTCCTCGCAGAATGCTGACCCAGTCTCAGCACGGCCATGTACTTGTGTTTCCGCATTTAATCAGGAGGCCCGTGAGTCACAGGTGATGCGGCCAGTTTGTCCCCACAGGACCACACCCTGGGAAATGGGCAAGTCATGTCATTGAGCCTCTGGGCAGAGGGATCAGGAAAGAGATCCATTGGGCATGGCCCTGCAGGGGCTGGGGGTACTGAGCCTGGGCAAAGGGTGGGGGCTGCAGAAAGGACTCAGGGACCAGGTGGGCTGGTTGAGGGGGCGGGAGGAGAAGAACCTGTTTTCTCATTCAGGGTTTGCGGGGCTGGACTAAGGGAAGCTCAGAATCTCAGGTTTAGCACCCTGGGCCCCCGAAGAGTCAGCTGGGGGATTGGGACGTACCAAGGGCTTCACCATTAATGGTGACGAGGGTTCACCTACTTGGTCCTGTGTGGGGACCAGCGCGCCCTTCCTGTCCCCAACCCCCATCTGTACAAAGGGATCAAAGGCAGAGCATCAGCGCCGGGTAGGAGGGACCCGGCGGTGGGGACCTTGTACTTCTTCTGCAAACGCTCCTCTGGAGGAGCCTGAGCTAGCTGTTTCCGGCAGGAGCCTGGTGAGTGTCCTCAGAGCTGGTTCTCCCCCAGGGGAGCCCGGACACCTCGACTTGGTGAGGAGGTGCAGAGCTGGGAGTGATTGACTCAGTGAGGCCGAGGCCACCAGAGCCGGGCAAGCCGCAGCCCAGCACTCGTTCGGCTGGACGGTGGACCGGATAAACAGGCTGGCGGGGAGCCTGGGGGAGCCTGGGCTTGCGTCCTTGAACTTTGCTCCAGGAAAGTGTCACTTTCAGTTCAGAAGTCTTCGGTTTCACAAGGAGCTCTTTAAGTGCAGAGTTGTTTTTAATCACGGCAAAGGAATAACTAAACAGAGCCGTAGCCCCGCTTCCATCCCTTCTGACTCAGGACTCCACTCCCCTCTGAGTGGAGTCCGGGGAGGGAGGGCTGGCCTTCAACATCCAGAAATGTCAGAGCGGCCCTGGGTGAATGGCTGGCGAGTGGCCCTGCTGGGATCAGGTGTGAATGCTGCCCTGAGGACTGTGGTGCTTTGGCTTAGAGCCATTTTTGGTGACTTTATGGGGACAGAGTCATGCCTAGATGCTGCCACAGACTTGAACAAAGGGAAGAATCTATGGCCGTGATGGTGACCTGAGTGAGGCGAGGTGTCAGCCAGGATCTTGAAAGGGGTAGATGGCGGAAGTCCACGGCGCCGCTGCAGGGCTGCGCGGTGGGCAGGGGGACGCCTGCAAATCCCCGGCCTGGCTCAGTGTTCTTCACACCTCCACAGAGACCTCTTTTTTTTCCTGTTTTTATTGTGATTTTTGTAATACACAAAACAAAATTTACTGTCTTGACCATTGTAAAGTGAACCATTTGGTGCATTCACCGTGGTGTGCCACCATCACCTCTGTCTAGTTCTAGAACATTTTCATCACCCCAGAAGGAAGCTCCGTCCCCATAACCAGTCACTCACCATGCCCCTCCCCCAGCCCCTGACGACCACTAATCCACTCTCTGTCTCTATGGATTTGCTATTCTGGACATTTGCTATAAATGGAATCATACCATATGTGGCTGTGGCTCTTAAAAATACATCATGTTTTAAAAGATTTCTCTTCCCAATTAAAAATTGGGCAAAAGACCTAAACAGAGACCTCGCCAAAGAGGACATACAGATAACAAATAAGCATATGAAAAGATGTTCCACATATATTATCAGGGAAATGCAAATTAAAATGACAGAGAGAGACCATGACACGCCTCTTCGAATGGCCAAAATCCAGAGCACTGACAACACCCAGTCTGGCCAGGAGGTGAGCCAGGAAGTCTCATTCACTGCTGGTGGGGATGCCAACTGGTCCGGCCACTTCAGAGGACAGTTTGGCGGTTCCTTACCCACTAACGTACTCTTACCACGTGACCCAGGAATCCTGCTCCTCGGTATTTAACCCAAATTAGTTAAGGACTGACTTCCACACAAAAACCTGCACACGGAGGTTTACAGCAGCTTTACCCATAATCCCTAAAACTTGAAAGGACCAAGACATCCTTCAGTAGGTGATGGATAAACAAACTGTGGCCCATCCAGACAATGGAATATTATTCAGCACTAAAAAGAAATGAGCTGTCTAGCCAGGAAAAGACAGGGAGGACCGTTAAATGCATATTCCTAAGAGAAAGACGCCAGTGTGAAAAGGCAGCATACTGTGTGATTCCAAGTGTGTGTCATTCTGGGAAAGGCGAAACTATGGAGACAGTGAAAGGATCGGGGCTGCCAGGGGGTAGGGGGTGGGGATGAACTGGCCGAGCACAGAGATTTTTAGGGCTGTGAAACTACTCTGCGTGACACAGTAGCGGTAGGTTCCTGTCACTTCATGTTCGTGCAACCCCACAGAAGGCACAACACCACATGAACCCTCATGTAAACTGGGGACTTCAGTGACTAATAATGTATTGTTATTGACTCATCCATTGTAACAAATGTCCTGCATGAATACAAAATGTTAGTAATGAGAAACAGTAGGGGCAGGGGGAGGGGTGAGAGGGGTGAGAGGTAGATGGGGGACTCTGTACTTTCTGCCCAATTTTCCTGTAAACCTAAGACTGCTCCAAAAAATCAGGTCTATCACAGGAGAAACAGAAGTTTTTTCCCCCTCTTTTCTTCCTCCTTTCCTCCCTCCCCACCACCCCCAAGCAGTCGTCGGTCGGCAGCTCACAGCAGCTCTCAGCTGCGGGGAGAAAAAATTTAATTTTTCCTCCTACTTTTCTCAATCCTTCTGGATGGACAGATAATAAGATGAACATGAGACAGATTAACAGGAGGAAAGACCCAGAGTTAACTACGTGTGTACACAGCGGGGTTCCTTAAGAATGTGGGCAGTTGAGGCGTTTGTGGCATCTTAAGTTAAGGAGAAAGGGAGGTTGTGCTTGGGGCTGCAGAGGGCAGGGAGGGGTCCACATGGAGATGGAAAAGCAAACGTCTGGGAAATGCAGGTCTGCTGGGCCATCTAACAAGGGGCACAGGCGGGACTTGGACCAGTGGCCGTGCCAGGCTCCTCTGTCTGTCACACTGCAGTTTATATAAAAGTGTAGTCACCTATATCTCCCCTCCTAAAGCACGTTCTCTATCTGAATTCTTTCAGGCAGTTAGGGGGACAGGTCAAAGTTTCCTTCTGAGTCTTGGTGTCCTAAAAACAAGCACCTTAGGATAATCAAGATCCAAAAGGCATATTTCGGGGTGGCCTACTCTGCCTCCCCTCTCTATTAATGGAAAAGAAAATCTCTCTGTCATGTATTATTTGTATTGACTTGTTTTTCCAGTTTTATTCAAAGACACATGTAACTGTCCTTCAAAACTTGATAAAACTCCCTGTGGAGCGTAGGCTCCGGCTATTCTGGTGAGCTTGTGCCAGCTGCCTGGAGGGTAAATGCACCATTTCCCTGTGGCTTTAAGTAGTGTCAGCCATGGCTCGGGGTCCACTGCTCTGGCCTCTGGCACAGGACTTCCCACAGCCCACTAGAGCTCGAAGCTCCCAGGGGTGGGGCTGAGAGTCTTCCTTTCCAACAGTTTCCCAGGTGTCACATCGGAGGCCCACCCTTCAAGTCGGAGGCACTGGGGTTTGAAGACCTTAAAATAAAGCTCTGCCATGAAAGTGGTCCCTTGAGGGGCTGAACCAGCAGCATTTGGCGAACTGGAAAATCAGATTCCAAACCTGGCCCCACTAATTACAAAATGGGTGGTCCCGACCAAGTCTCCACCTCTCTGAAAACCCCAGGGGAAGTCTTTGGCTGCCTGCCAGGTCCCCGGGCCTCAGCCAGCCCTGACTGCTCCTCCGGTCAGCGCGGCGCTGGCAGCAACCCGGAGGCCACCAGCTAGTTAGTGCCAGTGTGTCCGGGACTTTCTGCGCTTGGTTCTGAAAGCCCCGGGTCCTGGACACACCAGGGCGGTTGGCCGCCCTGCAAAAGACTCAAAAGACAGAAGGATGCTGAGTTCACAGTTCTTATTTCTTAAGACTTCAGGGACACAGGCCAGAGAAGGGAACATGCCCTTGGTGGTAAATGCCCCGGCCCTCTGCAGACTGACAAGGGGACTCAGGAAAGGCTTGTCTCTGCAGCTGGGGTGCAGAACCCACCCTGCCTTCATCCCAGCAATGATCCCCACCCCCACCCCCCCAGCTGGGGGACCTGGAGGATGCAGAGACAGCTCTGTCACAGCGGAACAAATATCCTTGGGGAAGACTTAGAGACAGACAGGCGTGAGTCAAACCAGAGGCAGGAAATTTCATTTCCAGACCTCCTCCGAATTCTTCTTTCCTGACTCATTATGTTCAAAGTACATTTCATTTTGCAAACAAAGCAAAGAAGCCCCACCAGCCAGAGGCCCAGCTCCCAGGGCCTTGCGTCTCTCTCTCTCTCTCCCCCTCCCCTGAAGTTCAGAGTTAAACTCGAGATGGTCATGTCCACCCGGAGCCTGCAGGCTGGCCGATGCTGTTTAAACAGGAAAAGCCCAACGTCTGTCAGGCTTTGTTGTTGTTCTGATGCTCAGAACTTACTTAGAGTACTTGCTTTTCATCTTGGAGATATTTTTCCCCCAGTATGAGATATACCCTATTTCCCCAAAAATAAGACCTAGCCAGTAATGCATCTTTTGGAGCAAAAATTAATATAAGATCTGCTCTTATAGTAAAATAAGACCAGGTCTTATATTAATTTTTGCTCCAAAAGACACATTAGAGCTGATGGTCTGGCTAGGTCTTGTTTTTGGGGAAAGAGTGTAATAAACTAAGTCAGTGAAGAGGAGATTATTCTCTAACAGTTTAAGTTTTTTTAATATTCCAAAGAAAAGGGGTTTTTGTCCTTTTAAAAAAGAACGATTTGCTATTTTCCAGTTTCTGGTGGAAGCTGAGCTATAATGTTTTGGACGTCCTTGGTGGGACCATGGATCCCTTAAAGCCCAGCTGGCCTTGAATACCCGCACCCCAAAATATAAATTGAGCTGCATTGGGTGGTGTGCTGGGCAGCTTGCATGGAACGTCGTTCTACTGTGTCCTGGAAGGCGTTTGTCTGTGAGTCGATCTGCTCGAGTTTCTCATTTGTTTTGTCAGTGATTGTTCTCCTACAGTGAGCCAAGGATATCAAGACTCACCTCTGAGGGACTAGGGGCTCCCCAGCCTGCCCACACATCAACCCAAAGGGACCTTTGAAAACCCCTTTTGACCCTGGCCCTCTGGGGGTGGAGCCAGGCACCATTAGTTCCGGTGGCTTCTTGGGCAGCACTGCATTCCATCTACGTCCTTCCCTAGAGGCAGAGGCACATTTTGCTGTGAAATCCTCACACCGACCTGCCCTATTTCCAGCCTGGATGGCGTGGAATCCAAGCATTCCTGTGCCTTGTGGGGGCCTCACCCCAGGGCTTGCCATGCATAGACCCCCAAATGAGGCAAGATCCCCAGACCCCCATAGTGCCTACCCTTGAGATGACCTTTGGAAACCTCGTGAGCCAGAGACGTCTCTGGCCACACTGCCCACTCCATGAAGGAAGGAGTCTCCTGCTGGGCCAGCCGGGCAGACAGGGTTGGGCCTCCCTTTCTTCCCAACGCCAGGGGCAAGGACATGTCTGGGCAGGAGGACAGAGGCCGCTCGTCCTCCTGTCCCCTTGCTGGGAGCTCAGAACCAGGCTGTGTGGCAGGGCCAGAGCAGACAGAGGGTATGTGTGTGCGTGCTGGGGGCAGTGACGAGAGCCAGATGGCCCGGCCTCCCGCTGTCTGCAAGCAGGGAAAATTGTCCTGCAATTGTATTTAATGACAGGTCATGTCTCTCCTGAAACTTGGCTTCCGCGTTAATTCAGCAGAGAGGAAGTGCTCCCCAGGGGCCTGTAAGTAGAGGATGAGCCGTGTGGGCTGTGACTGCCAGCACAAAGGAAATGAGGGCCTGGGCTGGTGGCCCTGGCAGGCGGGCGCAGTCGCCACCCACTGCTCTGCCCCACATCTTGTCCCAGAGAGGAAGCTTCAGCCACTGCCCTGGCCATTTCCAAAGGGCCCTCTGTTTCCACTGCTACGTGGACAGCATGTGTCTATCCAAAGATTTGTCGTGCCGCCTAGAAAACGTGGGTCCTTGTCTAGTCCTTTGCTCAGATTGGACACCGGTGTGACCTGCCAGGAAGCTGAGAGGCGCCCTTCGTCGCGTCACTCATGAGTCCCCTTCACACCAGGCAGAGCCCCCACCCCGAAGCCCAAGTGCTGTGGTGTGAGGGCCAAGTGAGGCTCTCCCCGGCTCCCGCCGCGTCCCCGATTTCACCTTCAGACGTTCGAGCCTTTGTGTCTCGGGACACATAGACCCCAGAGAGCACCATCTGGGCGGAAGCTGACCAGCTGAGACCTTGAGCTAGTGTTTGAAACTGTCCCTCAGAAGAGCGATGTCGCTTAAAGGAAGGAAGGGTTCCACCGTCCAGTCGGGAAACGCTGGGTTGGATGGATGAGGTTCAGCAGAGCTCTTTACAGGGAACGTTTGCAGAAGGCCTTCTGTGGGCCAGGCACAGGGCCAGGCTCTGCCGCAGCGCTGGGGTGGGGGAGGGGTAACTGATGCCTAGCTCTGTGCCTGACCAATCGCAAGTGTCCTGCTGGCCCAACGGAGCAGTGCAAGGTGCTCGGAGGGCTTCACGGAGACGGAGGGCGGGAGCGGTCTGCAGGGGGCATTTACTAGGGAATGATACCCCAGCAGTGCCTAGGGGCATGTGTACGCAGGCTTCGAGCCCAAGCAGGAGGGCCCTTCGGTGGGCAGTGTCTTGGAGGAGCTGAAAGGCCAGCGTGCTGGAGCCTGGGGCCGGTCAGATTGGGAATGGGGACGAGCAGCACGAGTGAGGCCCGGCCAGGGCTTATCAAGTCATGTTAGGTTTGCTTGGATTTTACCACAAGGGCAGTGGGAAGCTGTTGGTGGGTTTTAAGCAGGCGCTGACATGACAGCTGTCTTTTGAAAGCTGCCCTGGGGGATGGGCTGCCGGGGCCAAGAGCGGGTGTGGAGATTGAGTGAGAGGGCCACAGGCCCGGGGTTGGGGGGCAACAGCAGCTCGGACCAGAGAGCCATGGAGGAGGGTGGACGAGTTCAGAAACGTTGAGGAGGCAGAAGTAACTTGTGTCGACCATGAGAACCAGGACCCTGCTGGTGCCTGAGCAGCTGGCAGGGCCATTAATGAGTCAGGGAACCCCAAAGGAAGACCAAGTGTGTGGGGATGTGGAAGGGGGCAGGGAGGGGGGAGAGGGCAGTTTTGTGCACGTTGAGTTTGAGGTGCTATTCCAAGTAGCAGCCTTGAGCTCTAGGGGTGGGTCTAGGCCAGCGTGCTGGAGACTGCTCGCTGTCCATGGGATCCCCCCATTCACTTAGTTACCTAGTCCTCCAAGTGTGAGGGGACACATGGATGCCAGATAGAGACTACACTTTCCAGCCTCCCTTGCAGCTAGGTGTTTATGTGACCAGGTACGGGCCAATAGGGTGTGAGCGGAAATGGCGTGGACAACCTCCGGGTTAAATCATTGAAGACATGTTGCACTCTGGTTCCACTCCTCCTCCTTTCCAGGAGAGAAAGCCAAGTGGGAGTGTTTTCATGGAAAGAAAGACGTGGTGAGATAGAGACAGACTGCAGGCAATTCTTGAGAGAAGTGTGGCAGTGAAGGGGAGAAGAGATGGAGGGCAAAGTGAGTTAGAGAAGGATTTTTTTCTAAGATGGTCATGGTTTGTGCATGTTTCAAAGATGATAGTAGGAAAAAAGATAGAGAAGAAGGTGGGCAGGAGAAGAGGGGACCCTGGGCCCTGGTGAAAGGAAAGGGTCGACCTGCATGAGAGAGGGCTACCACCTCTGTTTCATCAGGTTTGGTTATGAGCAATCCAGAAACTTGCCTCTGAGGGCTTCTGTTTTCTAACTGAGGTAAAGGGGAGGTCATCTGCTGAGGGGGAAGAGAAAGGTCAGGGACTTGAGAAAAATGAAGGTTTTGAAGAGTTGTCCTGGAGCAAAGCAGAGCCAGGTGACAAAAAAAAATTTTTTTCATTGGAAAAAAACAACAGCAGACATGCCAGGCAGTACATGGCATGTGTGCAGGTGTGCGACTTCTCCGGCAGTGCTGTCACTGGTATCAGCTCAGCTGAGGAAGAGCTGTGGGACCAGTGGGGTGAGGAAAGGTCCAGCGATTAGGTCATTGCCGGAGTGATAAGCCATAGTCCTGGGACTCTCATGGAGAGAGGGAGGAGGGGACAGTGGGATGACGGAACGGGCAAGCAGAGGCGTCCACGGGAAGCAGAGGGGCTGGTAAAAGCAAGGAACGGACACGCTGGGAACAACTGAGGAGGCCAGGGCGCTGCTGAGGCCATCTGTGTGACACTGAAGTCCCCGAGGGAAGGTGGAGCAAAATGTCGGACTGATCTGGAACCCAGAGACCTGCGTGAGTGTGCAACGGCTGGGATGAGGAGGGGGAAGGCACAAAAGTGGCCGGAGAGCCTGGGTCTCAAAGTGAAGTGGGGCCTTTTTGGGTGTGGTAGAAAATGCATGACATAAAGTCTTACCGTTTTAGCCATTATTAAGGGCGCAGTTCACTGGCAATAAGCACATTCACATCATTGTGCAACCGTCACCACCCTCCATCCCCAGATCTCGTTTCATCTTCCCAAACTGAAACTCTGTCCCCACTAAACACTAACTGTCCATTCTTCCATCTTCTAGGCCTTGGTAACCTCCCTTCCACTTTCTGTCTCCCTGAATTTGACTCTCTAGGGACCTCATCTGAGCTCATTTCCCCGAGGAGCAGCATTTCCCTAATGGGATCGAGCATCTTGTCATGTATTTACTGGTCATTTGTATCTTTCTTGGGAAAATGTCTAGCTATATCCTTTACCCATTATTCAGTATGCTGTCTGTGTTTTTATTATTGTGTTAGAGGTTCTACAAATATTCTGAATATAGTTCCCTTGTCAGATGTATGATTTGCAAATATTTTCTGTCATCTGTGCGTTGTGTTCTCACTTTCTTTACAGTGTCCTTTGAAACACCAAAGTTTTTAATTTTGATGATGCCCAATTTATCTATTTTTCTTTGGCCACGTATACTTTTGGTGTCATATGTAAGAAACCACTGCTTCATCCAAGATCATGAATATCTACTCCCCTGTTTTATTCTAAGAGTTTTGTAATTTTAGCTCTTACTTTTACACCTTTGACCCATTTTTAGTTAATTTTTGTAGCTGGTGTGAGGTAAGGGTCCAACTTGGTTCTTTTGCACGTGGATGTCCAGTTATTCGAATCCCATTTGTTGAAAAGACTATTCTTTCCCCCACTGGATTATCTTGCACCCTTGCCTAAAATCAATAGCTCGCACGTGTATATGTTTATTTCTGGATTCTCACTTCTGTTCTGTTGGTCTGTATGCCTGTCCTCGTGCTGGTAACACTCAGTCTTGATTACTTAGCTTTGTAATAAGTTTTGAAATTGGGAAGTATGACTCCTCTGACTTTGTTCTTTTTCAAGATCGTTTCAGCTGTTCTTGGTCTCTCACATTTCCCTGTGAAACTGAACGTCAGCTTTTCCATTTCTGCAAAAAGAGGCCAGCTGAGATTTTGACAGGAACTGTGTCGAATCTGTAGATTCATTTGAGGAGAACAGTATGAAGTCTTCCAATCCATGAATACGGGGTGTCGTTCCATTTATTTAAATCTTTAATTTCTTTCAATGATGTTTTGTAGGTTCCCGTGTACACATCTTGCACTTTGTTTAAAAAAATTATTCCTAAATATTTTATTTTTTTTATGCTCTTGTAAGTGGAATTATTTCCTGAATTTCATTATCCAGTTGTTCATGACTAGTGTGTAGAGATACAGTTGGTTTTCATGTGTCAGTCGTGTGTCCTGCAACTTGCTGAACTCTTTTATTAGCTGTAATAGTTGTCTTAAGGATTTTTTAGAATTTCTACATACTAGATTACGTCATCTGCGAATAGAGATAGTTTTGCCTCTTCTTTTCCAATCTAAATGCCTCTTTTTTCCTTTTCTTGCCCGAGCTCCTGTCCGAAACCCCAGTGCCGTGATAGGGAGTGGAAGCGGTGGAGTGGACCTTCTCTTCCTGCCCCTGCACTTAGTGTGTACCCCAGGAAGTGCAGTGACTCTCCGCCTCCTCCACGTTGCATTGCCGCCAAAGCTGGTTTTTCCAGAAGATGAAGGGAAATGCTGAGAGAGGCAGAAAGCAACTGATCCCAGGTAGAAGCTCATAGGGGAAAAGAAGTGGTGAGCACGGGGGAATGTAATGAATACCTACCCAACTACATTATTAGTAACACTGTTTCAGAACTAAAATTTATGACAACCCTGGTATATAAGTGGGGAGAGAAATAAATGAGGTCAAAGCTTTTCACAGCTCTTGCCTCGTCTAGGAAGAGAGCAGAAGCAGGAATATTACTCTGTGAGATGTCAGGTGCATGTTACAATGTCTGCAAACCTCTGAAAGAAACACGGATGAAGTTTAATAACCTAGTTACTGGGGGAGATGAAATAATAAAAATTATTTAATCCTGAAGACAAGAAAGGGAACCTAGAAGAGGCAAGACAGATAGCAAGCACTTAGTAAGACAATCGATTTAAATCCCAACATATTAGTAATTACATGGAATGAGATAAGTACTCCAATTCAAAGGCAGAGGTTGTCTGATGGAGTTTTAAACACTATAGTCCAAGAGCCTCTTCACTGTGGTGGGCGGTAGAGGGTTGCTGTGCTGCCAACGATCACTCAGGTCCCAAGGAGAAGGTTCTAGAAGCCCCAGGTGCTGAGGGGACGTGCGGAAGTTCCATGGCAGTTGGAGTCCCTCAGGGAAGGGAACCATTTTCTTCACTGGTCTAGGGAAGAGCTGCCGTTGGTTCGTGCTGCCCGTGACTGCAGCAGCCGTTTACGTCAGCTGGTGAGCAGCCCTTAGCTGAGGGGACGCCAGAGGACAGAGGTGGACCCAGGTCCTGGCAGTCAGGAGACCCATCGCCCACCCGGCAGTTGCTCTGCTCCCACTCAGAGCCAGTCAGGGGTCTGGGCCTGGGTGCAGGCTGCCCCCGGCTGGCCCGGCCCCCTTCCCGGACCCCCACCTTCCTGGGTCCTCCCCCAGCCACTTCACACTATTCTCCATCCTGCCTCCGTCGACTGTCCGACTGTTTTCTCCTGGGAGCCCCCAACCTGGGCTTCTCCTGTTAGTCCCGAGGGCCCGGCATAGGGCCACCTCCCCGAGAAGCTGTCCCTGCCCACCCCCCACCCCCGCTCCAATATGGCTGAGCTTACTCTCCTCCAGAAGCATCATGTGGGACAACACTTTTAACCGGGACCTCCTGGCCTCACCCCAAAACATGGCTAGATGGGCGTTTGACATGAGACTGGCTGCCTGGGAGAGACTTGGGGTCAGCGGGTCCTCTCAAACCACACGGTGTGGTTCAGGAGGGAGCCCACCCATGGCATTCCTAGGGAAAAGTTGGTTTCGTAAAAGCCCAAATCTACAAGATCAGTAAACCGGAAGATGCTCCCTTAAATGCCAGCAGCATCACCAGCTTGGTGAGACTTACAAACAGTGAGGTTACTTCAGGCACGCGCTTCCCGGCCTTCCCATTGCCACGTCTGTAAAAGGAGCCCGTGATGCTGTGTCGGAGGACCCGTGGGGGTAATTTAGCAACAGGCACAGAGCCCTGGTGGGGCGCAGAGCAGTAGGCGCTCTGTGAATGTCATCGTTGCTCCTGCCATGTGCCGAGGTGCCTGGCGGGTCCCCTTCCCCTGCACAGATGTGTCTGCATGAGACAGGTTTTGCTCACTGGCCACCAAGCTCTCGTGTACATTTTCCCCAAGTTCTCTCATAGGGAGAATAACACCATAGGCTGCTATGCCGCATTACACAGTTGTTTTGCCGTAACATAGTGGCCAGGATGAAACGCGGCCACTCTCACAGTGTGTCGTTTTGAGACCTGCAGACTGTGACTATCTCCAAAGCAGTAGCTTTGATCAAAAGCTGGAATCTGCAAGTGCTTCTGGCATCATCTGTTGACACAGACACCTCAGAGCAGTGCAGTTGCGAGGTCTGGAGAGAAGCAAACTCCTAGGAATTTGGGCTGGAGGAGTGACAGCGCCTGGTCCCCAGAGGAGCTGAGCAGCGCCAGGTTCCCCCAGAAATCTAGGCGCTGCACACCTCCTAGGTTGTGGTGAAAGCCAGCATCAGGCTTAACTGTTCGTTCAACCCAGCAAGGGCAGGTCCGACCCTACAGAACCTACCACACTCACGTCCCCGATGCCGGCCCTCTTGAAAGAGCCTGGCTTTATTGAGAATTTTGGTATTTCCTTCATGACTGTGTGCTCATTTTGCTTGTTAAAATACTCAAATACCATTTATCTTGATTAGTAACATTTGGGGCATCTCTTTACAGTTTGTGCCCACAGGGAGTGCCTCACTCACCTCACCCTAGTCTCGGCCCTTTGAGACTTCAGGGAGTTCTGTAAGGGGATCCCCCGTCCCCAACTCTCCAGTTAACCCTGGAAAAGCCACGTGGGGTTCTCCCAGGGAAGACATGAACAGGTTCTGAGAGGTCTCAGGGAGTCTGCAGTGGGATCCCTTTATGGGCACACGGTGGGGGGTGCAAGGGAGAGGCTGAAGAGCAGGGCAAAAGTTGGGGTACACTATGGCCGGGTTAGGACAGGGAGAGTGTGAGGAACTTCATACCCTGCACACCAGGTCCACCCCTTCTCTTGCTGCATTTCCCACGTATTCTAGAGGTGCGATCTGTTTTGTTTCTCACTTTCCTGGGAACATTGTACCTGACCTTCTCGCGTCACTTTGCCTTTTCCACGCCGTCACCTTCAGACGATCTTGCTATGATCGTTTTCTTTTCCCTTTTTCCCCAGCACCCGTCTCTACCTTCCCTAGCCTATTACCGTGTTTCCTCGAAAATAAGACCTAGCCGGACCATGAGCTCTAATGCGTCGTTTGGAGCAAAAATTAACATAAAACCCAGTCTTATTTTACTATAATATAAGACCGGGTATAATATAATAATATAATATAATACAATATAATATAATATAATGTAATACCAGGTCTTATATTGATTTTTGCTTCAAAAGATGCATTAGAGCTGATGATCCAGCTAGGTCTTATTTTCAGGGAAACATGGTAGCTCTGTGGTCACAACTAACACAAGGACACACCACGGCTGGGCGGCCTTGTTCCATCCAACAGCCCACAGTGGGGTAGGGGCAGCTGTCCAGACGTGACCTCCTGTCCCTCCCCCACCCCCAGCCCATCCACAGCTGAAAACATTCACCCTTTTCATTCTTGCTTGGCTAGAACAGGGGCTTCAAATGGTCCCATCACTGTGCATCTGTGCATCTGTGTCTCTGTGCATTTAACAGAGGACAGCGGTGCAAGAAGACGTCAAGATGACCATTACATCGGACGTCAGATTAGAGTACTTGGAGGGAGTCGCTGCCATCATGCTTAAGTTCAAGCCAGACAAGTGGGGCAAAATGCTGGGAGCGGAGGAGAACCTGGCCTTATTCACGGAATTCTTCGAGAAGCCGGACGTCTTGGTTCTGGTGCTGACGCTCAACCCCGCCGGCATGATCATACCCTGCCTGGGCTTCCCGGCGTCCCTCAAGTCCAAAGGGGTTTACTTCGTCAAGAAGCAACCTGAGAACATCAGCAAGACCAACTACAAGGAGAGTCTGATCTATGGGGACATCAGCCCCACGCCTGTGGACCAGCTGATAGCGACTGTGGAGGAGGTGGGTATATCCCGGCGAGCTGCACAGAGCGGGGGCCCAGAGCCCCGAAGCTCTGCTCCTTGTACTTACAGTGACGGCACCCCACACCCATGGGCCACCAGCCTCAGCGTGGCCGGGGAGCCATTAGAGAGGCAGGTCAGCCCCGCCCCCCCAGAGGCTCAGACAGACCCGCCTTCCAGCAGGTGGCCCTGGAGGCTGAGAAGCTGGCCTCCTTCGCTCTGCCTGGGTCCCTTTAGGAGCTCTGGACCAAGCTGGGCACAGTCCCTTCTCGCAGCTGCAGCAGGCGTAGGCCCTTTGAGGACCAGTAGATGGGCTCCCCCAATTCTGAGATGTTGTGTAAAGGAAGGGGAAAGCAGAGTGCTGTTGTATGTGTCTGTCCACTGTCCTGCCTCAGCCGGTGTCACCCGCGCAGGTACGGCAGGTGCAGCCCACTCTGGTCATCAGTACGAGTGACTTAGCCTTCTAGTCATGGCTCCCCTCGTCTGTGAAATGGGGGCTCACACCCCTGCCTTGTGAGAACTCAGGGCACAGGGGCTGCTCAGCAGGGCCAGGGCCAGCCTCCTCTCGCATCTCAATGAGGGGCCTGGCAGGCCCGAAGCCGGAGCCTGGGCCGCCATAACGAAGCGCCAGTCCTGGAGGCTGGCACTCCAAGACCAAGGTGTCAGCAGGGTTGTCCCTTCTGAGGCCTCTCTCCTCGGCTTGCGGTGGCCGTGTCCTCCCTGTGTCCTCACATGGCTGTCCCTCTGTGCGTGGTCGTGTCCTGATCTCCTCACAAGGACGCCAGTTAGACTGAGCCAGGGCCCACCCTAGTGACCTCATTCTAACTAATTCACCTCTTTAAACACCTCTCTCCAAACACAGTCACACCCTGAGGTGCTGGGGGTTAGGTACTTCATCACTTGAATTTGGGGGGCCACACCCCATCACCGCACTCCCAGGCAGCATAGAATGTTTGCTTTCAGCAGGGAGTGCGCTGTTATGGCAAGAGCAGGGTCTCCCTTCGTGGAGATGGCTTTGCCTCTACAAGACACGGGAGCTGGGCTGTCATCCTGGGTCTAAGCACCTTGACCGGCCCCACTTCCTGGCATGGAAGGACTCAGTTTCTCCAGGTTCTGGGCACTGAAGGCCACCCATTCCTCTGCGGTGACACAGAGTTGGAGAAGGCACGGGCCAAATTACATAGTCATTTCCTTTCAGGTCCTCTACTCTCTGCTAAACCAAAGTGAAAACCTGAGTGGATGGCCCCGGGTGGTCTCAGAAGACATTGTCAAACAAGTCCACAAGCTGAAGAATGAAATGTTTGTCATGGGGGGCAAGATCAAAGGGAAGACGCTACTGCCCATCCCTGAGCACCTGGGTAGTCTGGACGGCACGCCGGAGTCCATGGAGAGGTGGGGGGCCCCACCAGGGAACTGGCCGGGGGGAGAGGGAGCTGGTCTATGACCACCCACGATAAATGGTCTCACGGCGCACGGGTTTTGAAGCCGATGAAACATCTGAGGGCAAAACAGCACTGATTGGCGGCTCCAACTCTGAGGTCAAAGGCTCAAGGGCAGGACAGGCTGGGGCACTGGAGGCCCGCCCCCATCACGCATGTGTACCAGTCCAGGCATCACATGGCATGCACAGGATGTCACACTGTCACCCGTCACACAGCCAGGAAAGGGGATACCCAGCTTTAGGCTGTGGCTACAGTCAGGGGCACTGAAGGGCACGGAAGGGATTTTCAGCAAGTGGAGACTGAGTCTGAGTAGGGTCTGTAGCATCCCAGGGACCCCAGGAAGCACCAGGACTCTGAGATGTCCCCTGGTGCGTGAGGCTCTTGGAGCTGCACAGGGTGATGACTTGTCCCATTTACTCACATCAGAGGGGGACCGCTCCAGGGGTTCCTCGTGCGGGCAGGTCCTCCATGGGTCGTCCACTGAGCCCCCAGCATGTGCCCCATGTGCCCCCAGTAAGAACTGCCGAGGGGGGCCACCTTGAGCATTTAATTCCAGCGTTTTGTTTGTGTGGGTCTGACATCTGGCAACACCCATCGTTTGCTCAGGCTCTCTCCTAGCCGGGAGCCTTGGGGACTTGAGGCAAGATGCGGGGCCTGTGGGCTGAAGGCCGCTGGGGAAGGGACCGGCCCTGCCCGGAAGGGGCAGAGCTGGTGGAACCCCCGCCCTACCTTGCAGGCTTCCCTCTTCCCTGGACAGCTTTCTGCTGCACGCCATCGAAACCATCATCATCGACTGGTCCCACCAGATCAGGGACGTGCTGAGCAAAGACTCAGCCCAGGACCTGCTGGACGGGCTGCACCCCCTACCCCGAGTCGAGTTTGAGTTCTGGAACGCCCGGCTGATGAATCTCAAGTGCATCCATGACCAGGTGACACATCTTCTCCACCCAGCAGCCCCGCAGGAACCCAGATCCCCTGCGGTAATGCTCCCACCGGCCGCAGGCTCTGGCTGCCTTTGCTCAGGTTGTCAGCTTTCTGTTGAAAGCTCAGTCTTCTCTCCTTCTCAGCTAAACAGGCCCAAGGTGAACAAAATAGTTGAGATCCTGGAAAAAGCCAAAAGCTGCTACTGGCCAGCCCTGCAAAACGTGTACATGAGCGTCACTGAAGGTGAGCCAGGGACCAGCCAGGAGCCCCCGGGAAGCTGCCGGTGCCTTCCAGGAGGGGTGGGGGCACCGTTGTCAACCCCAGGGGGAGTTGCCGTCCCCATGAGCAGCTTCCTCGGCCGCCACCTTGTTTCTTGAAGGAGCAGGTCTCCATGACACACACAGCTGCATAGGCCTCATTTCTGACCAGTGAGGGGGCCGGAGGGGCGGGGCTGCTGGCTCACCTGCGCTTGTCCTGCTCCTTGACCTTGGCCCATGCAGGGCTGCAGGAAGCCAACGACATCGTGCTGTACCTGACGCCGCTGCGCGTCCTGCTGGAGGAGATGGAGCAGGCCGACTTCACAGTGGTGAGTCCGCCAGAGAAGGGCCGCCGCCGTGCAGGGGAGGGGGCTGCAGGGCTGCGACCAGCTGTATGGGCCCGGGAGTGCCTGTCCCTCCGTTTGGGGGTCCCCTCCTGGGGCCACGGGGCGGGGCGAGCTGAGACGCCCGGCCCGTTTCTCCACAGCTGCCAGCCTTCATCGCCAAGGTGCTGTACACCCTCTGCTTCATCTGGGCCACCTCCGACCACTACATCACCCCCTCCAGGATCATCGTCATCCTGCAGGAGTTCTGCAACCAGATCATTGACATGGTAGCGTCCCCCTGGCCCGCGGCAGCCGCCCCCTCCTCCAGTTTGGGTCCTCTCGGCCCTTCCGTCTCTGGTCCCCAAGCAGAGACGTTGGCACTGGGATTTTCAGGCCCTGAACTAGGGTTGGGTCTTCCTGGTGGCCACCCAGAGTTCTCCCAAGACCTGGGCAGTGCCAGCCCAACCTTCCCCATGTTGGAGGGAGGAGGAAAGGAAGGGGGCTCTGCCCCGCGAGTCCCAGCACCCCAAGCCTCAGCCGGGAGTGTGTGTTTATGTGCGGGTCCCTCTGGCCCTGCCCCGAGCCTCTGCCTGTCTCCCTCAGCACACATTTCTTTTCCTTCTTCCTTTTCGTGAGCACTCATTAGCCAGCCCGGGCTGCCTGTGAGCGCTGAGCCCTGGAAGGCACTGTGGCCGGGGACCCCTAGGCCAGCAGCAGGACCGTGTTTCTTATCTGTGACCAAGATCCGTTTGGGGCCAGCCTTAGCAGGGGATGAGTGCCGGGTGAGGGGAGCCGCTCGGTCTCCTGACAAGCACCCGGCAGTTGGCAGACAGGTTGGGACAGGAACCTGAGGGTCAGTCCAGGTGTCATGAGAAGCAGGTGCTGGGGCCCCGTGGTGGATGGCTTCTAACCGCCTGCAGACAATGTCCCTGGATGTCAACCCACGTGGCACGTCAGAACTTTGGAATGTCTTCTGTTTTGCCCAGACACGGACTTACCTGAGCCCAGAAGAGGTGCTGAAAGGCTTGCAGGGCGAAACCGAGGAGATCCTGAATGGTATCTCTCTGTCTGTGAACATTTTGAAGGAGCTCTACCGGACCTACGACTTCTGCTGCGCAAACATGAAGCTTTTCTTCAAGGTACGGCTTCCTGTGTAGGCCAGTCAGGGCGGAAGCGAGGTCGTGGTGAGGTCAGCCCAACGCTGGAACCCGTGGAAGCACATGAGGCAGACGCGCCTTTCCTCTCTCTCTCCCTGTCCCCTAGGAAGACAAACAGCTGGTGCCTTGGGAATTCCCTTCTTCTTTTGCGTTTTCCAGAATGAATTCTTTCTTTCATCGCATCCAGACCATTGAGGTAAAGGTGAAGTTTGGTGCGCCTTCGGCTGTACTTCACCGGCTGCCCTTATACCTGAGAATCACTGCTCTTCTATCCTCATCACCCCACCCCCATCCATGTCACGGGGAAAGTGAGCCATTGGGACAGCCTCCCCAGGGCCCAGAGCTATTCACCAAGAACAGAAGTGACCCATTTGGGTGGCTTCTCCCCTTTTCCTAATGATACATAAAATGACCATGGTCAAGAAGCCTGGAGGCCATAGGGAGAGTTCGTGGGATAAGTTGGCATAAAGGGAGACGTAAGAGGGACCTTGCAGAGCATTGTTTGGGATGCAGGGAGTCACACATAGCAAATTAAAATTTAACAATGGTTCAAGACGGTTTCCTCCAGGAGGAAAAGTAAGATGTGTATAGAGGAAGAGAGCTTTGCTTTGTTTTGTAATCTTCTGGGGTTTTTTTTTGTTTTGTTTTGTTTTTTAACTTTGTGCCCATACGATTCACACTATTAAAAGGTAGGGAAAATACTCCTGGAACCACTACACGTTGATTTTCTGGTGGAAGCCAGTAGCAGTAGCTTTGGGAAGGCCTGTCCAGTCTCACTTACACCCGCTGGGAGGCTGGGGCGAGGCCCAGTTAGACCCCAAGATTTCCACCACAGAGCGTCCTTTGTGCCTAAAGGAACGTGAGGTCCCAGTCAAGCAGCTGTTGGTTCCTGTTACAGATTCCAAATCAGGATGAGGTTTCTGGGAGAGAGGGGCCTTTGGGGGATGGGAGAAATGGCCTTGCTGTCATCCTCCCTCACTGCCCCGCCATGTGGGCCGTTTCAGCCATGCCTTCTCCTCACGTGGAAGAGCCCGAGAGCCCAGGGCATGGCCATGCTGTTGCTCTCACTGGGTTTGGCTGTGGCTCGATGCACCTTGCACACTTGGGGGGAAATGGAGTCCACCTCGGTGCCGGCCCAGGGGACTGACAAGCACCTTCCGTCTAGTCAGCTCTGGGCCCGGTGCCAGACCCGCTGTGATCCTCGAGGAGCCTTTGGGCTCCCGATCAGAAGACAAGAGCTACACACGGAAGCATTAGCTAATGATATGATGAGACTGAATGGGATTACGTGTCAAAACGAAGAGCACAGGCGGCCGATGGGGGTTCTGGGAAGGAAAGCAGCACTCAGTGCGCACCCCTACAGGGGGAGGGGTGAGCTGCAGCTCAGAGGGGGCAGAACTTACATGCATGGAGTTATCGGGCATCCTCTCAGGTCCCTCCAGGGGCGGGCTCCGAGGGTGGGGTGGTCTTCCCAGGAAGCAGGGCGCTTGAGACCTAGCGGGAGCATCAGAAACCCCTCGGGCCTTTCCAGGGCTTCCCTCCCCCACCAAGGACACAGGACCCCAACACAAGATGCTGTATTGAGGGGCGTGTTTCGGCCCCACTGTGTTCGGTCAGGACAAGAGCCCAACCTCGTCTCCTCCTTACTTGGACATGATCCATGGAACCCTTCCTTCCATACCCTCTCCCTGTGTTCCAGAAATGACGTTAGAGAACATTAGCACGAATAAACAGAGTCCCTGCCCCCAGGCTGTCGTGTGGCCCTGGGGTACCGCACTGCTGGCCTCAGAATCCATTCGTGGCTGAACCGTTGAGTTTGCACAGAGTTGCTGACAGCCGTGCTGGGCTTCTCCTCCACCAGGACCTCTATAAAACGGCTATCGAGTTCCTGAAGCTGGAGAAGATCGAGCTCGGGGGAGTGAGAGGGAACATCCTGGCAAACCTGGTCACTCAGATTTACGACGAGGTCTTTGAGCTGGTGAAGGTGTTTGCTGACTGCAAATACGACCCCTTGGACCCGGAAGATTCGGTAAGTCGGCGCCTTGGCCGGAGCAATGAGACGCCCCCGGAGTGGGAGGCACACGGAGGGGGCGTGTGTGGCGGAGAGTCCCAACACTTTTTTAAAGACGTCACGAAAACTCTGCTCACGGAGCAGTCCCCAGACAGTGCATGAGCTCAGCTGGGATGTCACCCCCAGCCTGCCAGCAGGCTCGGGGGCATTGGGGCGGGCACCACCCCTGCTTTGTGTGCCGATTAAGAGGTTGATGTTTTAATCCGCTTTTAGAGTTTTGATGATGATTACGCTGATTTTGAGACCAAAATTCAAGATCTGGATAGGAGGCTGGCCACGATCTTCTGCCAAGCGTTCGACGACTACAATTCAATCGAGTCGTGCGCAAAGGTACATGGGGGTGGGGACTGCGCCGAGTGGTAGCACCCGCTGGATGCCGAGGACGGCCTTAGAGACAATCTAATGAGACGTTTTCATTTGAAGATGGTCAGCGGGGCCCAGGAAGGTAGGGGCCTGTGCCCACGTCTCTCAGCGAGTTGCCCGTGGGCACCTCACGTAGCTTCTGGCGGCTTTTCCTGCCGCGTCTTCGAGTAAGAGGCGTGAGTACATGGTGACAGTAACTTTGCTGACTCTTGTGCTTCTCACTACCTGCAGTTGTCCGTTTATCCTCATTCGATTCGATTCCCTCTCCACTTAAAAGGAAATAACGTTAGAGGGAGGCAAAGTTGCTATAAAAACAAAACACATCCACATTTTGACCTGCTGAGCCGAATTTACATTCTTCAACGCGTGAGGCTCAAGAAGCAAACACAGAATCTTACAGGGAGCCATCTCTGTGTGGCGGGGTGATGGCTAATACTTGTCAGTCTTGTGTCCTTTTCAGCAGTTTCCAAGTTGCGTGCATTAAGTGTGTGGTACTTTTACAATTAGAAGAAAGAAATGATGCTACGAAAACAGCATTAAGAAAGAGATCATAGAAAAGCACTAAAACCCTTAAAGAATGTCAACTCAAAAGAGAAATACACATGGCTGATACACGTGTTTTAAGTTTGGCTTCACAAATAATCGGAAAGGTGCAAGTTAAAATAGCAAGTGTCGCTATCACCACCCAGGTCGGTTAGAATCGTGAGGAGCTAGACACTGTCGTCCCCGACTTCTGATTGGATCCCTTAGCCATGGCGGGGAGGGGCGTGGAGGCATGTCCCGACTTCTGATTGGATCCCTTAGCCATGGCGGGGCGGGGCGTGGAGGCATGCACAGGCCTTCCCAGTCCCTTCAGCGCCAACGCGCGGATTCTCTGTCTTACAGCCTGAGCGAGTCCAACGCTGAGCACATCCTCTCTGTGGGCAAGCCTCTTTACTTGGGGCGATCAGCTCGCCCCAGTATTCCGAGCACTGTCTGGTTTTGACACCAAAAGTCCAGCATTTCAGAGACCCCCTCAACCCCGGGCAGGACCCTCCCCGAGCAGTCAGGTGGTGCTCAAAAAGTGTGAAAGACAAGACTATGCATTGGTCGAATACCTCCTGGCATCAGCCTCTGTATGTTTTCTGCTGCCGCCGTAACGAATCACCACAAGGGAAACCAGCTAATTTAAATTATACACTCAGAAAACGTAACAAACAAAGTAAATTTGCACACAAATCCCCCCTCAAAACAGCAGCTCAGAGTTAAGTCTCCAGGATGATGATTGGACTTTCCAGGGTTTGGCCGGCGTCACCGACTCATCAGAGAACTCAGAACACAGGCTCTTACAGCCGTTGAGCAGAGGCACACACCGATGGCTTGGGCCCCAAAGACTCTTGGTGGGTTCCTTCTGGCTCACGCAGTACTTTTGAGATACAATTCACATACCATACAGGTCACCCATTTAAAGCATACAGTTAAATGGTTTTCTTTTTGTATATTTAGAGCTGTGCAATTATCCTCAGAACAATCAACCTCAGAACATTTTCATCACCCCCAGCCAGTCCCCATTTGTCCCCAATCTCCCCCACCTTAGGTGGTCACGAATCTACTCTTTCTATATTAGCCGGTTCTCCCGTGGCACTCTTCTAAAATTTTGAATTAATCACCAACATATACAAACTGAGGACGTGCACGTAGAAGTCCAGAGTTTCACCCTCGGAAAAGCAGACATGGCCGCACTGGGCACACAATCCCTCGTGGGAACCCGTGGCCCAGGGGAGCAGCTGCAGACAGAGCATGAGTGGTCTAGTCTGCCCCAGGCCCCATGTCTCTGTATGGTCCTAGCCCAGCCAAATGAATGAGAGGGGGATCTCTGCAGGATGTAATGTGTGTGGCCGCAGCTTTCCTGGAGAACGGGTACTGAGTGTTGATATGAGTCAGTGCACGGATATGCTGGGTTTTATTTCTGCCTGGTTTTATGCATGTCTGTCAACTGGACTCGGCAGGTCAGAGCCGTCTCTTCCCTGCGCTTTGCGAGCCTCTGGGTTGCTGTGGGTAGTGCAATGCTCAGAGATGCCCAGTAATTATTACAGGACCCTAGGGCCCAAGCACTTTGCTAAGCCCTGTATTATCTCATTTAATTCTCACAACAACCCAGGCTCTTTGCTAAACCCATCACTTACCTTATCCATCCCATTTTAAAAGCTCAGACAGGTCAAGAAACATGCCCAAGGTCACACAGCTAGCCAGCAAATAGAGGCACCAGGACCCCAAACCAGCCTAGAGCTTGACTGCTTCCAGGGTCCCTGTTCCTAACTACTAGGCCAGACAGACTCCCATGGCCAAGGCCAAAAAGGCAGTCAAGTGGACTTGGGAAGCGCAGGGCGGTGGCCATCATTCCAGGGGATGGCAGGCTGGGCTTTCTGGGGCTGAGCTGGGGACCCAGGAAGCCTGCCACCCCGGAGCACAGAGATCTCTCCAATGTAAATGCCAAGATGTTTGTCTTTGCTTTTCTTTTCGTTTTTCTTTTCTTGCCTTTTAGACGTTTCTTTAAAAGATGTAACTGCCTGGGAATTTGAAGCTCCGCAAACGTAATGATCTATTACGTCCTGGATCAAATTGGCGCTCCGGCAAATATCAATGCAAATTAATACAGCAGCGCCTCCGTGCTCTTCCCTTCCCTGGACCCCACCCCCCACGGCCCGCCCCCCCGCAGCCTGCTCCTCTCCCCATCCTTTCTTCTCCATCTCTGAGGCTGATCTGCTCAGTTTTCCTTCTTAGCCCTCAGCCCTCCCTGCTGTCTATCGCTCTGTTCATTGTCTTCCCAACCAGAGTATCAGCTCCCAGAGGGCATGAACTTAATTGGGTTCACTCAGAACCAAGTCCAGCACACAGTAGGTGCTACTGAGCTCTCGCTGTGGAGGGGCCTGGCTCCAGCTGAGGGCGATGCATTCCTGGAGTCCGGGAGGCAGTTGCACACCAGGGCAGATCCTAGGCGCCGATCCCCGAGGATGCTAGCCCAAAGCCCCAAGGGCTGCCCAGTGCAGGAGGGTCCACGCAGAGGTTTCCAGCCAGTCCTTTAATATGGGAATACCAGGTCGTCCTCCGTGAGGTCCCCAAAGTTCAGGATGATGCCGGAGCTAACCAACTGGCGTGCCAACAGTGAGCCCCCTCACCTCCTGTAGGTAGCACACACGTGGGTGCGGGCCCCCGCCTCCCGCTGACAGGATGGACTTTGTGGTGTTTTCCAAGAAGTGGGAAGGAGCTGGGCTGTTGCATGAAATGGAGGCCTATCCCCTTTGTGATCCAGAGTACTAGGTCCCCACTCTGAGGGAACGAGGGGGTCCAGGAGGAAACTCATTCTGGCGCCTGTGGGATTGACGGCCCCACATGAGCTCAAACTTGCAAACATACCGGTTCTACCCCGGACACTCCCATCATGGCCCAAATCTGATGGCTTCAGTACCCCAAAAGGAAAAGTCACTTTCTAAAAGTTAAGTTTATGTTTGTGCTAGGTTATAAAGAAAAGAACGAAAAGGAAACTAAGTTAGAAAGCAGCTCTTGTGATCCACTTCCATCTGCTCGTCTTTCTCTACCTGGGGATGTTGGACAATCCCATGCTCTAATTAGAGTGGACCCCTGGGGTTCCCTCCACTCTTCCCTCACGTCCCCTCCTTTCCCTGCCTGTCCCCAAGCTGCCGCAATACTATTTTTCACTGTCTGTAATTCACACACAGCCAGGAAAGTTCTAGAGCAATTTTCCACATGATCTCCTCCTGGCAGAAAATAAAATTAGCTTCCTTCCCAGACGCCAGAAGCAAAAAAAAAAAAAGTAAATATGAAAAGAAAAGAGAAGTGGAATGAGAAGGTGGAAAAAGTCAGGAGGTTCATAAACCAGCAAGAGGAACATTTTTTTTTCTACTGTCACCTGTCAGTTTGTGTTTTTTTTAAATGACACTGGTGACCTAATATGTTGTTAGCTTCCCTGTGAGTAGCTAGGGGAGGAGGGGAACTGTCTAGAATGTCAGAGGTTGTTTGTCGCAGGAGTCAGTGGTTGCTCCATCAGGCTCTTTGGGGCCTGAAACTCTCTCCTTTCTCTCTAGCCATCTTTCACTCTTTCCCCAAAAAGTCCAGTTTTAGGGACAGTGTTTTCAAATCAAAAAGCGGGGCCAAATCTGAGACCAAGAGCTGTGGCCACGTGTCCCAGAGAAAGTGCGGCGGTGTGTTCTGAGCAGTGAGGAGTCCCCGTTTGCCTCTGGAGCAGTCCTCTGCCTGGGTACCCCCAGCCCGCAGGCTCTCGTCAGCTGGCCAGTGGAGGAGCCCTGGCTGACAGAGGGGTCGAGAGGAGCCTCAGGTGGAATGTCAGGCTCTGGACCTTCCCTCCAGCGGCCCATCCCACACGCCTTCTCCCCCTCCAGGTCCAGTAGGGCCCCTGCCTCAGCCCCAGGCCCAGCCCAGGGCCTGTGTGGCCCTAGGCCTCCCTGCTCCCTGGCCACCCACCCGTCCCTGTGCAATGACCTTTTATGTGACCCTCCTCTGTACCCCAGTGTGAGCCACCATCCGCTCCCAGATGAGGTATCCTATTCTCTCCCACTGAGCTTTTCCTTTCGTAGACCGTTCCCAGGGCTTACCCTACGCACTCTGGGAGGATGACATGCTGACGAGCAGCACAGGTGCTCGGGCCTGGTCACTGCTCTCAGAATTGCCATGACACCCGCCTGGAGCACTTCAGGCCATGGCCCTCCAGCTACCAGACCTGCAGGCCCAGCCTTTCCTCTCACAGAAATGACACAGTAAAGGGACCCAGGCTGTCCCTGGTCCTTGGGGATGTAGGTAACCTGGGCTGGAGCCCTGCCCCCAGGGTCATGGCCCACACGACATTTCCAGGGCGCTCCTGTAATTTCCTCGGGTCCTCCAGTGCAGGGCCTCCCGGTCAGTGGTTCCCAATCTCCGCCCCTGTGCCCAGGATCGGCCTGTCCCCACCTCCATCTCCATCCTCGTCAGCCCAGGACTGAAATGCGCCCCCTCCCCCCATACCCCGGCTGGTGAAAGACGTGCCTGGGCCCCTGGTGCCGTGGGTGTGACCTCATCTGGAAACACGGTCTTGGCAGATGTGATCAAGATGAAAGTAAGATGAGGTCCTCCTGCAGGGGCGTGGGCGCTCAATTTAATATGTTTGGGGTCCTCGTAAGAAGAGGAGAGGAGACACAGAGACAGACACACAGGGGAGAAAGCACGTGATGACGAAGGAAGAGGGTGGCGTGGTAGGTCTCCTAGGAATGCCAGGATGGCAGGCTGCCCCCAGAGCCAGGGCAGAGGCCTGGCACAGGTCCTCCCCTCGGCCTCAGAGGGCACGGGCTCTGTGACACCCTGGCTGTGGGCTTCCGGCCTTGAGAACGGAGAGAGCCCCTTTGTGTTGTTTAGGCCGCCCAGCTCGCGGTACTTTGTTACCGCAGCCCACGAACACTCATGCAGGTTCCTGCTAACACCCAGCTCTGGGTGAGTTTTGTAATTTGGGGACCCCACATAGTGTGAGATCAGCCTCCCTTTCTCTGGCTCCCCTCTCTCCCTGTTCCTTTTCCCCCATAGATTTTTTTTTTTTTTTCCCAAGAGCAAAACAAACTTCCTGATGGTGGTTTTTCTTGCCTGGGCACGGCCTTGAGGATTACTGCCCTTCCTGAGAGGAATAATCCTTGGACCTCACACATTTCTCCATCCGGTGGTCAGAGGAAGCCCTGACTGACTATTATAAATGCAGTACCATAGCTTTTTTTTTTTTTTTAATTGGGGAAGGGGAACTTTATTGGGGAACAGTGTGTACTTGCAGGACTTTTTTCCAAGTCAAGTTGTCGTCCTTATATTTCTCAGTTGTGGAGGGCGCCATTTCAGCTTCAAGTTGTTGTCCTTTCAGTCTTAGTTGTGGAGGGCGCAGCTCAGCTCCAGGTCCAGTTGCCGTTTCTAGTTGCAGGGGGCACAGCCCACCATCCCTTGTGGGATTTGAACCAGCAACCTTGTGGTTGAGAGGATGCGCTCCAACCAACTGAGCCATCCGGGAGCTCAGCGGCAGCTCAGTTCAAGGTGCTGTGTTCAATCTTAGTTGCAGGGGGCAGAGCCCACCATCCCTTGCGGGACTCGAGGAATTGAACCAGCAACCTTGTGGTTGAGAGCCCACTGGCCCATGTGGGAATCAAACTGGCAGCCTTCGGGGTTAGGAGCACGGAGCTCTAACTGCCTGAGCCACCGGGCTGGCCCCATAGCTATTTTTAAATTTTTGAAACTGCATTTTTGAACTGTGGAAATCTTCCTTGCCCGAACCCTGATTTCTCCTGGGCCTAGAATAAATTTTTCCAGACCTTGGACCTAGTTTGTGCCATTGGCTTATAAGCCACGTGGTTTGGAACTCAGCACCCGTCAACACGAGAATGATGGAGGCGCCCGTGTAAGCAGCTGCTACACAGAGAAAGGCTCTTTGTCTTGACAGGGCCTGCAGCACTGCCTCCTGAGGCCCCGCCACCCGCACTGTGTCAGCAGCCAAGGGGCTGCTTCAGGCCCACCCAGGGTGGAGGCTGAGGCAGGCGATGGCGACCCCTGCGAAGGCACGTCTCCCGTTTCTCCCCAGCTCCTGTACATGTGTGGGGGCCTGTTGGAGCGGCCTCTGATTCTCATCGAGGTGGTGCCCCGGTATTCGGTCATGCTGGGCATGTTTGACGCCGAGCTGGACAACACCAAGATGTTGTACGATGCCCAGATTGCAGCCTCCGCAGACGGGAATATCCCCCCAATCCACAGAAACATGCCCCCCGTGGCCGGGCAGCTCAAGTGGAGCCTGGAGCTGCAGGAGCGGCTGGAGGCACCCATGCGGGACCTGAGGCGCATAGAGCATCCGTGAGTCAGAAAACCAGCTGGACATGGCGGGGGTGACGAGTTGTGGGGGGGCGGTGCTTGTGGAGGAGGGAAGGGGCTGCCCAACGCTTGACTTTCCAGGCAGTGTCAGGAGGTCCGGGCCTGTCGCCCTCCTCCTCCGGGTCCCTTCTGAGCTCATGTGCCAGGATGTACCGGCCAGCCCCCTCCCCTTGCTGGTCAGCCTGATGGGAACGAACAGAGACCACCAAAGGAGGATAAGCATGGTTGCTCAGTCAGAGCTTGCTGTAGTAAGGCCGTGGCCACTGTCACTTGTGTTTGGCAGAGACTGGAAGGCAGGCAGAGGAGAGGGAGGGCTTCCACTGAGGTGTGTCCCTCCTGGGGACTGGAGCAGGACAGCCTATGTGATTGCCTCGGCAGCACATTTGGCTTTGTCCACTTGGAAGGAGCACAAAACTTAGGGTGGCTGGCAGGTGCTGATGAGGCCTGGCCGTTGGGGTCATTGCTGCCCGGGCTGTCGCCTGACTTCCTGACGATTGAGGGCCTTGTCTGTTTGTAGATTCCATCTCCCAGCCTGGAAGAAGCAGAAAGCTGCCATCTGCTCCAGCACCCCAAGATCTGGCAGAGGTGGTTGGGGCGCTCGCTAGAGAGGCCCCAAAGGAGAAGCGTGCGTGGGTGAGGCCCGGCGCCTCACCACACCACCGGATTCCAATTCCAGGGTCATGTCCAGCGTGGAGGCCAAGCTGATCTTCCAGAAATACGCCGAGATGATGGAGCTGCTGAGGAAGTACCGCGAGCGGATCTACCAGCAGTGGGTGGCTCGCGTGGACCAGGATTGCCACTTCAACCTGGGGCAGCCCCTCATACAGAGGGACCCCCTCACAAACCTCGTCCACGTCAACTTCAGCAAGGCGGTGGGTGTGTGTGGGAGGCGGCCGCGTCCCAGGCCGCCCGGCCCTCGGTGCCACCGTGGGTGGGTGGGGTGGGCCCGGGCGGAGGCTCATCCCCTTCCACCAACAGCGCGAATTTGTGGGCGTTGATGTTTCTGTCATACTTCGCTGAAGCTTTATTCTTTGAGTATTCTTCAAAGAATGTCCAGGACATATTTAAGACCTCAGACAGACTAGGAGCATTCTTGAAAATAGCTTCAACGAGTGCATTGTTTTAACACCCGGCTGCCTTTCATGGCCTGCCAAGAGGAGCCCACCAATTTGAGAATTTATTATTTAAAAAAAAAAAAAAAGAAGAAGAAGAAGGGCCGGCCCGGTGGCTCAGGTGGCTGGAGCGCCGCGCTCCTAACGCCGAGGTCATGGGTTCGATTCCCGGATGGGCCAGTGAGCTGCGCCCTCTACAGCTAAGATTGTGAACAACAGCTCTCCCTGGAGCTGGGCTGCTGTGAGCAGCCGGAGGTTGGCGTGAGCTGCCACGGGCTGCTGTGTGCCGCTGTGGGCTGCTGTGTGTTGCCATGAGTGGCCGGCAGCCAGTGTGAGTGGCCGGCAGCTTCCATGAGCCGCTGTGAGCAGCAGACCAACGACCGGCGACCGACTGCCTCAGCCGGGGGGAGCGCAAGGCTCCTAACACCAGCATGGGCCAGGGAGCTGGGTCCTACTTAACTAGACTGAGAAACAACGGCTTGAACCGGAGTGGGGGGGGAGGCGGAAAAAGGGGGGAACATCTTTTCAGGATCTGAACAAAAGGGCCCTCTGATGAAGGCGGGCAGGCTGCAGGAATTGACTGTGTGGGCTGTGGGGAGGGCTTTCTGGGGCTAAAACCCAGCAGTGTGGACACGCACGGAGGATGGACGAGGACAGAGGCTGGAGCAGCCTGAATTCCTGCTGCTGGTGTCAGACCAGAAGGCAGGGAACCCAGGTTTGACTTGTCCTCTGGAACCTTCTCTTTCACCAAAATTCATTCTTCCTTTCATCTAACAAATTGTACTGTACGTCTACTGTGTGCGTGTGCTTGGGGAAAATTAGTGACCCAGGCGGACAGAAAGCATGTCCTCCCACAGGAGCAGGGATGGTCAGCTATCATCACAAAGGAGGCGAAGCATATCATACTCAGAAACTGAGACAGGTGTCCCAAAGAGCAGAAGGGTAGGGGAAGGGGGACCCATGGAGCTGGGGGTGGGGTGGGGGGGCGGGTGTGAGATGTGAGCAAGGATGCAGTGCGGGGCCAGGGGCCAGGGGCCAGGGGTTAGCCAGGAGACGCCTACGGAAAGCCCTGAGGACGGCTGCCAGCAGAAGCAGAGGCCAGGAGGTGTGAGTGTGCCTGGCCTGCTCCAGGAGCCTTAACAAGACGTCAAACCAGAGATGCTGAGTAGGGAGGTGGATAGCAGAGTCTGGGGGTCAGGAGAGAGTTTGGTTGGGGACGTAAACATGGGAGTCACCCCCACATAGATGGTCTTAAAGCCATGGTGTTGGGGGAGACCCCCAAGCTGAGTAGATTGACAGGACCACGCCCTATGCCTCTCCAACACGCAAACCGTAAAAACAGCAAGAGACTGACAGCCGTGGCCAGGAGAGTCTGGTGTGGAGCCAGGGGCCGTGGCCAGTGCTGAGCGGTTTGTGAGCTGAGTGAGGTCTCTGACGTGATCAGTGGATTCCACAAGGTTACCGGACCTCGATGGGAATGGCCCTCGGCGAGCAGTGAGGGCAGAGCTCTGCTGGCAGGGACACTGTTGTTGGCGCCCAGGGTCACGACCAGGTGGGAGGAGAGGGACTGGGTCCTAGGAGGACCCAGGTGAAGCCCAGGGGAGAATGATGATGTAGTCCAGCCATGCTGGTGAGCCAGCACTTTCTACCTCGGGACCAGCAAATGGGGTAAAGACGTTTTGATCCTGCCAGTAGCCCCCCTCCCCACAGGTGCCTCCCCCCAGCTTTGAAACCCCCAGGCTGTAGGGGCCTGGGGACAGACCCTCTCTTATGTCACTAAGCGCTGTACATTGAGGCCACCCCCTGACCGTGTCTTTGCTCTTCATCTCCCTTAGTTGGTGGCAGTTCTGAGAGAGGTCAAGTACTTGAACTTCCAGCAACAAAAAGAGATTCCAATGAGCGCTGAGAATCTGTTCTCACAGCACGAGACCTTCTGGAAGTTTGTGGGCAACTTGGAGCTCATTGTTGGCTGGTACAACGAGGTGAGCCGGTGTCGTCGTCGTGCTTTGTGTGCCAGGTTTCAGTTTTTGTTGAAAACACACATGGGTGTTAAGATCTCCAAGTTGAGAAGAATAAGAGTACATTTCCATAGTCAAATGCAGCTCCAGCCACCTTCCATCATTCACGCAAACGGTGGCACAAAAGTGGCGACTCAAACAGCTGATGGTGGAAAGCTTGTCTCCGCTGGGCTTTGGCTCACGTTACACGACTGTTTGTAGACGCTCTAGTCTCCTGAATATATTTTGCTCTGGGGAACATCAAAGTCACTGGAGATCACTTCCATCAGCGTTGGGGGAGGGGTCCTGGAGTCCGCCTGGGATTACAGATGTTCAGGAGCACACGGGAGGCAGCAGAGTGTAAGGGTGCTGCCCTCGAGATAAACGAGGTGCCTGGGGCGGGGGCAGGCCCGCCCCCAGCTCTATGGCTCAGGAATTCCTTTTCTTCAGACCTGGGGCCTGACAAGTCATCCTAAGGAGCTTGATGAGCAGCAAGAGCTCCCAGTCATTGACCAGCCTCAGGGGACAGTCCCTTCTAGCAGGAGGGCTGTTTGTTCAGAGTATGCCCTCCTGGCACGACAACCCCTGGAAGCTGAATCAGTAATCCGAAAGGGGCCTGGAGAGTGTGGAGTCGGGGCACAGAGGGCAGCTCTAGGCACCCCCTTTCGTGCAGAGCCCACCACAGATCCCAGGAGAGACTGCCGTCTGTACCGTCGGACCTTCACCCCGCCCAAGCCGTAGGAGATTAAGTCAGGTGTGGACAGCGTCTGAGCTCCCTGCTGCTGCCGTAACGAGTCACCACAAACTGAGTGGCTTAAAACAACACAAATTTATTATCTTCTAGTTCTGGAGCTCAGAAGTCCAAACTCTGTTTCCTTCTGATAAAATCACGGTGTCGTGGGGCTACTTCCTTCTGGAGGCTTCAGGGGCGGGGGGGGGGACCTGTTTCCTGGCCTCCACTTTCTGGAGGCTGCCTGTGCTCCTTAGCTTGTGGCCGCGTCACTGCACCTTCGGATCACATCACTCCCACCTCTGCTTCCACTGTCACACTGCCTCTTCCCTTTCATCTGGCTGCCCTCTTATGAAGACCTTGTAATGACACCTGATTATCCATCAGTCCACACTCCTAGGTCAAGATCAATAACTTGATCAAGTCTGCAAATGCTCTTTGGCCATGTAAAGTGACATATTCACACGTCCTGGGGATCAGGGTGTGGACGTCCTTGGGGAACCATTTAGCTTGCTGCATACACCTAACCCAAAAATGGGAATCCTGCGAGTTTGGAATTGGGTCCCAGCCGCATGCACCCTGGAGTTACAGGGGAGCAGAGCGACCGAGAGTGAGCAGAAGGAAGGGAGCAAGGCAGTGGCACAGATGGCCCGAGGAGGAGCCCACCTGGGACTGCAGGTCCGGCCCCAGATGCGTCCATGTCTGTGGGGCTTCCCTCTGCAGCACCCCCTCCTGTGACTCGAGCTCGCTCAAGTGGGTTCATGTTTCTTGCAGCCCAATTGTCCCCAGCCAGAACAGCTGTCAGGGACCCAGAATGTCTTTGTCCCTGTGTTTTGTGTCTCCTTCTGTCCAAGAGATGCTTCCGCACTCACAGGTTCCTGGTGTGAGGGCCCCTCTCCCAGAGCCACAGGGGCCGGGCCTCTGTTGCCTTCTCTGGCCCGTCTGATGGAGGCTGTGGACCCAGCTCCATCTGAACAGAATGCCCAGTTCCATCCAGGGCGTGGAGAGGGAGCCCGGTCCACTTCCTGTCCCTCCCTCCCCAGGTCCCTGCTGAGTTCCATCTGGGTTGGTATTGACTGGGCACAGCCATGCCTGCCCCTTCCTCCTGTGAGAGAGAGAAGCGGCAGGAGTCATGTCGCGAACCCAAAGGATGTTTCCATTCCCCAGGACGTGCCTGCAGACGTCTCGTGTGGGGGTGGTGGCCATGTATTTGAGCAAGCCCAGGAACTCAGATGCTAAGCACGAGAAGGTTGTAATAAAAAGATGGGGAGCGCGGCCTTGGGGAGCCTGAGGAAGTCCCCTGTGTCTGGGGGTGTGACCTCCTTCATGATGGGCTGGGAAAGCCAAAGGCCGGCTCACACCAGCACATCGATTTGGCAGCACATAGGTCATGCCCCCATGACACACGCACCAGAAAAATCAACCACAGAGCCACTCCTTCCTCCGTTCCGAGAATGAGGGCATGGTGGTAATGCCACCTAAAATGTGTCCAATATAAACAAAATTATTTTCATCAATTTCATTTTTCAAGATAAAATTTTAATTACTTATTTGTGCTGCAAACTACGAAACAGAGTCTGCTTTCAGTGCATTTCCTTGGATTAGCTTTCTCCATAATCAGCTCTCTTCAGTCTCGGAGAGCTTGCGCCCATCCACTCCCTGGAACCTTCCAGCCATGGTGTTTAGAGAAAATGGAAGCTTTGGAAAAACTCTAAAGTGAAAAAATCTTCGTGGGCTACTTTCAGTGCAAAAGATTTTCTGCAGGGTCGGCCAGATGGCTCAGTCGGCTAGAGTGCGGGCTCTCAACCAGGTCGCCGGTTCAATTCCTAATGGGATGGTGGGCTGCGTCCCCTACAACTAAAGATTGAAAACGGCAACTGGACTTGAAGCTGAGCTGCGTCCTCCACGACTAGATTGAATGACAACTACTTGGGCCCTAGAGAAACACACTGTTCCCCAATATTCCCCAATTTAAAAAAAAAAAAGATTTTCTACAATGATGCAATCAGGAGAAAAAAAATCTCAACCAAATTTATTTAGAATAAAACAAAAAAATTGATCTTCTGCTTCCGTGTTTCCAGGCACATGTTGTCCAACCCAGGAAGTGGGTTCATTCCACCATGGGTGGTACTGTCACCGCCGTGGGTAGTGCTGTCAAGCTGAGAACATTGCAGGACAAGGGTGGGAGGAGGGAAGTCAAGCTGGACTGAGCCCCGCAGGGACTCACTGTCCACGCTGCCCCCGCCCTGCCCCACGCTGGGTGGAGATGCTCCTGGGCCTTTAGAAGCACTTCTTATCCTTAGCGTGGTTTCTGTTGCCAAGGGGCCCCCAGGGGACTACCCCAGCTGGACAAGACGTTACGGAATGTGCTGGAGTTTCTGAGGGACACATGAGAATGGGGTTTTCCCCAGATCACATTTCGGGGGAAAGTGCCCTGAAGGTGTGGATTTATAACGTAGGCTGTCAAAATATAATAACCAGGTGTATTAAATGGATCTTATCAACATGAGCTTTGTTTACTGTGACATTTACAAGGGTGTAATAACATTTAGCTCCTCCTCTGAGCTATCACTATGAGGACTAGTCCATAAATTGCCCTCCTGAGTATGTGGGTGGGCTGAGGGAGGACACTCCCTCCGCAGCTGCCCGGCTGGGCTGGCCCTGCGTCCTGAATATGGGGTGGCCCTGCGGCCTTTGTCCGGGTCCGGTCATCAGAAACTCAGCACCCTTTTCCAGCTGGTTAAATGCCGCACGAAGGGCTCGCCCCTGAACTCTGTTGACAGCGATTTAGTTACAAACATACAAAAGAGGCGTGTGATGAGATGATCTGACTTAGGATATATTCTCAAAGCCAGGGCACCGATAATTGGAAGGAGTCCACTGCACTGTGTAAGCGTTTGCTAACCGAACCCTGATAACTGGAATCATAGTTCACGTTGACTTGCTTTATATGTAATTCCATAGATGCTTTCTTCTGCTTCTGTCTGGTTCCCACTAATAATAGCTTTCGAGCTTTATTTCTCTGCCCTTACCCGCCTTTTCTAAGTGTTTAATCATCCGAAAACACTTGAAGGCACTGGTGAGGCGAGGCAGGGCTGGGTGGGGGGTTAGGGGGGAATATTTAAAGTACCAAATGTATGTAAAGAATTATTTGGAAAGGCAAATAGCGTCTAACACCCAATTTTAGTTCTGTGTGCTTCCCTCACTCTGTAGAGCAGACGTGTCCTTGAAAAGTTACATATAAATCAAACTGTTGCTGGATAGAATGATACTCTAGCGCCCAAATGGTGTGTGTTCTTTAAAGGAATCATTGATCAAAATTGTACCTCTCTCCTTTGTTTCTCTTTTGTGAATTGAGGTTTTCAAGCATTAAATTAATTTCTTAGAGCAGGATAGGACTGTGTCAAGGCTATACAGAACCTATGCTGTTTTAACTCTGCTGTGCTGACCCTGGGGAACCAAACGTCTTAGACTTGGGACCAAGCAGAGGGGCTGAGCCCAGATATGCCCGTTACCCACGTCTGTTTCTCTGGTTTTCTTTGTATGACTCTAAGCCAAATTTAAAAAAAAAAAGTTTTGGATTATACATTCCCTGTTTTTGAATTATCGTATTCTCTTCTCTTTCTATCCCGTAACGTAGATAATTAAATGTTAAGTATATACATAAATCTTGGCAATAAGAATAATTTGGAAAGCTGAAATCATCCAAAATTTGATTTGCCTGTACTTCCCAGTCAAATAGCATGAATTGTAGTGAGTTTGGTTGGTACCGAACAACAAAAGTCCTTACGTTGAGACAATTTTAAATCTGGGTGGATTTGAAACAAAGGCCCTGAAACTGTCACCTTTGTTTTGCAGATAAAGACCACCATGATGAATGAAGAGTTTCCACTAATACAGTCAGAATTGGAAGCAATCGACGTCAAATTACTGGGCGCTGAAACGACATTGTTCTGGAATGGCAAAGGTACCAAGGCCACGTTTGTGTCACCTTGGGTTAAAATTGGGTGGATGGAAGGGTGGGGGCGTCCAGCATGTTCAGTGTTTGTCCTAAGACACGCCGAGTGGCCTCTTCTGCCTTCTGGCGGGTGGGCATGTTCCCGCCCCTGCCGTGGGGTCGTTTGTAAAGGTAAAGGTTACCTCCACCTGCTCACCCAGTCCCCAGGCAGCCTATTTGTGCCACTTACAAGTGGAATCTTGCAAAGACTCCTTGCGAACCACCAAGGATCTCCGAGTTTGCAAACTGTGCTTATGTAGGCCGGGGCTTGTGGTGGTTTCCCACGTGGGCAGGCACAGCAGAGGGCACAGCCAACGCCCGTCACCGTCGGCTCAGCGCAGGTGTCGGAGAAACAGAAAGAAGTGTGCCTACGAGCCCCCTTCCTTCACCCCACCATGGGACCGTGGAAGCCCCCACCCGACTGCCCCATCACCGGGACCCACTCTGGGTGGGAGCTACCGCCCTGCCTCCTCCCCCCAAGACCTTTCGACATGCCTTTTGCCCTCTTTTTTGCCCCCCTCTGGAGCCTCCTGCCTCCACTGTCCCAACGAGGAGGCGGGACTATTCACACCTGAACTAGGGTCCACCAGGTCTTTTCTGGGCAAAGAAGCCACGTGCTTCTTTTCTCTCACTTCTGCCCAAGAATACGTCTCCTTCCAGCTGCTCTGACCCAGGCCACTGAGAGCTCTGTAAAGGAGCCGAAGTCTCCAGAATTCTGTTCTGGTCAGCGGAGGGCCTGGTGTGCTGGTGGCATTACTGATCCGTCTGTGTGGGGACAGGGTGATCCTGCTGCCGGAGGCCCCACGTGCTCACCCCTTAGCGTTACTTGTCAGGGAACCCTCAGTGCCTTCTGCTTCACTGTCCAGGGGACCAGACGGATTTTCCAAGCACCGTCTCCTGTAACGAGTGTTTAGCCAGCCCACGGGACGTTTTCTTTCAGCTGAATCGTCCCTTTTGAAAGATTCCTTCCTGCTTCTCTTGTAGGTGTGTTTGAATATATTCAGGAGATGCGAGAAATTCTCTACAACTTGCAGAACAGGATCCAGAAAGCCAAGCAAAACATAGAGGCCATCTCCCAGGCCATGAAGGTGAGCCCACTGCGGCTGGCACACAGGGGTCCTGGGGAAGAGGGGTGCCAAGACGCTTGCTCAGGGAAAGTGCCAAAGGGGCGGGAACATGCTGTCTGCAGGTCGGGACTGGACGCCCATGTTGGCCTCTGGTCCCTCTGCGGACCCAGTTCTCTGCTGTCCTGTGGGGTTCAGCAAGTGGGTGTGCGGGGTCCCCTCTGTGCCAGGCTGGCGCCAGGAATCCGGGGGGGAAAGGTGCATGGAGACAGGCCTGCCTAGAAAGCGCTCACCACTCAATACAGGCGCAGCACAGCCCTTCATCAAGCCCAGTCCAGAAACGGAGGAATCCCTCCACTCGCTTCCCCAAGCGTCTGTCACCAACGCCCTGATTTGGAAAAGCATCTGCAGCAATTGTTCCAAAAGGAAGTTTTTAAAATCCCTCCCCCATCAATTTGTAATGTCCACTGTGGAACTCCAACTTATTTGAAAACAGCCATGTTTAAGCTCTACTTCTCTACCAATATATCGTGATTAAATAATCGCGATTCCCCACCACGCTGATCACGGTCGGCCACCCCACTGTGATGGGCCTGCGATCGTGCTGATTTCCACCCCTGCCCTCTGCACCCCCACAAGCTCCCGAGCTGAAACACTTCAGGATTTCTGAGCCAGGCCATCGTTACTTTTTTTCACGAGAACACATCTCTTCTATTTCAAGACGCCTCTGGCTTTTCCCGCGTGAGACTGCTCCATTGTGGTCCTCATTCATTTCCTCACCATCCACTTGGATTGACTCAAAATTATAGACGAAGCTCATTGCTCACCACTATCTTTTTTCCTGATGCAATTTTTATCTGAATGGACCGTTTCCTCAGAAAGGGTACATTGGTGGCAGACTTTCTAAGTCCTCGCTTCCAAAAATATCTTTCTTTTCACCTCACCTACAGCTATCCTGTCCAGGTGAAGAAATTTTTGATCTGGTTCTTTTCTTTCAACGGTCTAGAAATGTCCCTGTATTATTGTGCCACACATGGCGGGGCTTAAGCAACAGGACTTTATTTTAATCACAGTTCTTGTGGCTGGAAGTCCAAGATCAAGGTGCCGTCAGGGTTGGCTCCTCCTGAGCCCTCTCTCCTTGGCGTATAGACGGCCGTCTTCTCACTGTGTCCTCACATGTTTGTCCCTCTGTGTGTCTCTGTGTCGTAAACTCTTCTAAGGACGCCAGTCGGATGCCCACCCTAATGCCCTCGTTTTAATGAGTCAACCTCTTTAAATACCCACACTCCAAACACAGTCGCATCCTGAGGCGCTGGGGGTCAGGACTTCAACACATAAATTTGGGGGACACAGCTCAGCCCACGGACGTCCCTGCCGTGTAGCTTCAATGTTGAGAAGGCTGAGGATGGCCCGACGTTTCTTTATATGCGCCTGTTCTAGCTAAGGATACGTCAAGTTCTTCATTATCTTCAGGGTTGAGAAACGTCACCAGAGTGTGTCCAAATGCGTGTCTTCTTTTGTTCATGTTCCCCGGACGTCACTGAGTGCTTTCAGTCTGACACCGGCAGCATTTCTTCTGCTCTAGCACCTTGTTTAGTCAGTTCATGACTCACGTGTATCCTGTTCTGGAACTCAGCATCTCCACATTCTTCTCCGGGTCTGGCCCCCTTGTCTCTTGTCTCGTGGATTCCACATCTCTGACGAGGTTATTAGGTTTAGGGGTATGTTCTGACATGGCTCTCCGTCGCGGCAGAACAGCAAAGATGTTCTGGAGACTGGAAGTCCACGGTCAAGGTGCCAGCAGACTTGGTTTATGGTGAGAGATCTCCTCCTGGCTTGTAGATGGTCACCTTTTCACTGTATCCTCACAGGGCGGGGAGAGAAAGGGGTGGGAGAGAGAGTGTGTGTGTTCTAGTCTTTCTTCCTTTCCTTATAAGGATGCTGATCCCATCATGGGGTCCCCCTCGTGACCTAATCACCTCCCAAAGTCCCCACCTCCAAACACCATCACATTGGAGGTTGGGGCTTTAACATGAGTCTGGGAGGCTCACAGACATTTTATCCACTCAGTGGGGACCACACTAAATCCCAGTTCCAGGGAGAACCATCCCTGGGCCAGTCACAAGTGAGAAGCACGCCGACCTCATGCCCTCACGGCTCTGCCCCAGCCACTTCCTCTTGATAGCCGTTCAGAAGCTACAACTGCAAAGTGACGCGGCTGAAAGTCACTTTGGATGGATGGAGTGGCCAGCATGCTCAGTATTCAGGTGCAGAAGTAGCGTCTGGAAGAACACTGGCTCTCCCAGGTGCATGCCTCCCCACACAGGACTCCATCTAAAAATTGACAACCAAGGCAAGAGAGTGGGTGGCATCTGACTGCCTGGCTTAATGAGAAAACCACGTTCTTGGGAAAGAAACCATTCATGTCAGCCCATCAGACCTGAAAGAACTAATTCAGAAAAGGCCCATGTAAATATCAAACCCTGAGCAGAGGAGGGAGGCCGGGGAGCTAAGGCTTCATCGTTCACACCGGCTTCACAGAGATGGTCTAGAGGTGGCAAAACCCACCATGAGCCTCACAGGTTACGTAGAAGAAGGCAGGCGTTGCCCTTCAAGACACTGATGGGTGTGGAGCAAAATCACCTAAGGCTGTTTGGTCAACATCCTGGGCGGCGCCTCGGCCTCTCAGAGGCGAGCGAGGGACAAGGAGAATTCACTCACTGCCAAGAGCGTGTAGTGAAGGGGTGAGACCGAAGCGCTTTCTCCAGATGCTTTTCTCAAGCTCCCGTTCGTTTTCCTTTCAGGATTGGTCGGCCAACCCGTTGTTCGAAAGAAAGGACAACAAGAAAGAGGCCCTGTTAGACTTGGACGGAAGGCTCGTCACCCTCAACAGACGCTACACCGCAGTCAAGGAAGCCGGCCTGAGGATCCACGCCATGGTGGCGGTGAGGAACCGCCCGGAGCTCCCGCTGGCTTTCAGTGGCAGGAAGGGAAGAGGGAGGGCTGGCAACTCCTTCAAATCGACGTCAGTGGTGGCAGAATCGACACTCTTTAATCCCAGAGTCCTATTAAAATAGCAGACCGCCCTCAACATGCCCTTTGGGGCTGGACTCCTCTGTTCAAAGGGCATCAGAATCCCTATACTGCACAAAATAGGTGCAGACAAGGGACATCTTCCTGCAAGGTCCACAAAGCTTGTTGCCGTGGGATGAGCTGGTGGGAGATAGCACCACGTGGGTCTGCTGTCCTCTGTGCTTTCCCACCCATGGACATAAGGAAGAAGCAGCGTGTGGAGAGTGAGGGTACCACACACGTGTGCATGGTGTGTCAGTGCCAGTACATTTAAATTGGGGTAATCTGCTGTCTGTGGGCTGCTGCGAGGCCTGGAAGACAGGGGACTCCTTTCGGCCAAGAGTCTCGACGGCCCGTGGCCTGTGTCCCTGCTGGCACATAGCCCAGTATTCCTGGGAGCTCTGCCTGGATTCCTGACAGCGTGGGGTTCTCGTGCCTTCCTCACTGGGCTGCCGTTTTATCCAGCTTGTGTTTTGTTTCTGAGGCGAATGTCAGAGGTGGAGCTCTGTGTTGGCCTGAAAAAGGGAAAATTCTCCCTTGAGGTCCAGATATTTTCGGGCAGTGTTTGTGTGTCCCAGTGCATGGTGCAAATCGTTGGCGTGACTTGAATGCGGGCCACCACCCCCCGACAGACCAGCAGGCCCCACTGGGAGGAGCGTTTAGAGTGGCTTGTTCTCATAGTCACTCCGTTGCTTGGAGGGTCGTTATTCCGCCGGAGTGAGTTCTCTGGACCCAAACATATTTTGTCTCATTTCCAGATTCTCTTCCAACCCCTTTGCCATGGTGCGTGAAGGTCCCGTGAAATTCAAATGGTAAACTGCAAAAATGTTACTTGGAAGAGTTAACCAATCAGCCTGTTAATATTTTCAGATGTGTTGAAAACAGAGCACAGGAGAGATAAATTTGGCCTAGAGTTAGGAAAAGGTCCACAGCACAAGAACACAGCAAGACGGTGGGCAAGGAGGCGGGGTAGCAGGACAGAAACCTGGTGAGGCAGAGGCCAGCGAGCCTGAGAGGCGAGGCTTTGTTGTCACATACATTTGCCAGAGGCCTCTACTCCCATGATAGTCGTTTGAACCATTTCTGGTTGTCCTACACTGAGGTTACTTAAGCCTGCGTCTTCTCGTCCTTATCAGACTATTACTGCCTGAGGGGACAGATCGGGTCATATTCATCTTTGTATTCCCCTGTAGCTCTCAGTGTCTTACAGATTCATCCACGCATCCACCCATCCATCCATCCATACATCCACGCATCCATCCACCTGCCCATCTATCCATCCACCTGCCCTTCCATCCGCCCACCCACCCACCAGCTCTTGCTCTGTCCAGGCACACTGCTGAGAGCTGCAGATACAATGATGGAAAGTCCCGTTCATCCTGTCTTCATGAAGCTTGGCACCAAGGGGAGGTACAAACCAAAGACAGATAAATAAAATAATTCAGAGTTGTCACCTGTGCTGTGACACAAATAATGGATTGCTAGAGGGAATACAGGTGGGGGGGCAGGGACGTGAACCAAACCTGAGATGAATGGGGGGGTATTCAAGAAGGGCCTTTGTGAGGAGGTGACAGATGAGCTGAAACCTAAATGATTAGAAGAAGCCAGACCTGGCAAGAACGGGAGGGAGCAGCCTGTGTGAAGACTCTGGCACAGGGAAGAGCCCGGCATGTTCAAGGAGCAAAAAGCAGAGCTGTGTGTCTGGTGTATGTGAACAAGGAGAAGGGTCGCCCAGAGAGTCACTGCATGAACTGATTAAAGAGGGACTGAGTGAACCAGTGAAAGGTCAGGCCGCTAGCTGTGTGGTTCTGTTTGCAGGAAAACGCAGAGCTGTTCAGAGCGGACACCACGAGCCAGTCCTGGAGAGATTATGTCAGCTACATTGACTACCTGGTCTTAGACGAATTTGACAATTTCATTCGAAAATCTCTAAATTACTTCATGGACAACATGGTTATGGATGTAAGTTGTAGCCATAAGCTCCCTCATGTGTGTATATGTATATATGTGTGCGTATTAGAAATACGAGCGAGGCTTACGCTGGAATGTACAGTGTGCAATTTCCTGAGGAAAGAATAGGCTATTATGTTACAAATAAACAGGGTTAAAATCTGCCAGGGTGACCTCGTCCCAGGTTTAAAACTGAAAGTCCTGTACCCTGGACGCCCCTCAGCCCCAGGCACTGAGGACATCTGGTCCCCTTAAACCGGCCGTACCAGAAATGGGCTGTACAACACCCACAGGGATCGAGAGCATCGTCCTCCCTTGCTTCCAGGTGAGGGAGGGCAGTTACCACTGCCCCCGACTCACGCTGATGGGGAGGGTGGGGGTGCAGTACCAGCCACTCCTCTACTCCACCCTCTTCTGGCTCGAGTAAAGGGGACGCGCTCGTTACTTCATCCCAGCACGTTCTCCGATGTTTCCACGGGGATGAGCCGCCCTACCCATGCCCTTTTCATTGCAATGGTGCCCCGACTCTTTGGAATACTGCCAGTAGGACACGATCAAAGACCCCCAGCCCACGAAGCCCACCCATGGGAAAGGCTGAGCCACGCGGTGCCCTGTACAAGCCACAGAGGGTGGAGAGGGTGATTCGTGCGTGAGCCCAGCACGTATGTCTCCAAGGCCGGCTGTCACCAACCACAACCCCAAAATTCCATTGATGAAAGACGTCATCACCACCACCAGGTGCTGGTTCACCAGGCAACCCATAATGCTGCAAAGCGCCAGTGATGAAGTTAACTCGTTCTAAGTCAGAATCTGTAGTTACAAAGCGAGGAGAGTCACAGTGGAAAGCGTGATGATGCTCTGAGAGCAAAGTGTCCCCAAAACACCCCAGGGAGTCCCTGTGTTTGCAAGTAACAGGAGCAGATCCCTGAGACAGAGGCTTTAGAAAGGTCTGGTCACCTAAGTCCGTGACAATTGACCTTCCATATCACTTCCAGCTCACTCAGACACTAGCAAACACCCTCCCGTGGCCATGGAGAAAACAAGTGGACTCTCAGGTCAGCCACCCCAGGGCCAGCGTGGGGCTGTTTGGAGGAAGATGAGTGGTGCTGGAGCAGAGCTCGGGGCCGCCTGTGGGCCGGACCCCACACTCTGAGAACCACTGGTGTGTTGGGGTACCCTCCATCCCATCTCCGTACAATGAGGCCGGCACCCTCAGCCTTACCGGCTCACGAGGGGCATCCAGGAACAGACAGGTTACGTGCTTTTGAGCCTCCGATGGCCATTCGGGCTTGTCCTTTTGGGAGCACAGCAGAGGTTGTCCTGCCTGGCTGTGACGCCACCACATACAGTGCGCGTGGCTGCCAGCTCTCAGAAGTGAGCCAGCACCACGCCACACTCTTTATGTGGTATTGGTTCATCGAGTCCTCACAAGAACCCATGGACGGGGACAATTACTGTCTCTCTTCTATAAAATGATTTTACGTAGTATTTGAAGTCAAGTGTCTTACTCAAGGTGACACCGCTAGGGAGTAGCAGATTCAGGCCTTGAACCGAGGTAGCTGGTCTCTGGTCTCCACTTACCGTCACTGCCCTGGGCTACGCCAACCTGCTTGGGGCCCTATGGCTGTGCACGTGGTTTCATCCCACTTGCTCCAGGGGCCACCAGTGTTCCCAGCCAGCAGGAGTTAGGCCTCCACGCAGGATGGTGCCTGGTGGGAACGTCCGGCGTTGAGAACGGCTCAGCCGAGGGCGAGGCTGACTCCTGGGATGGCCTGTTTTCAGGAGAACGTCGCACCGCTGTTTGAGGTCCACATGGAGTTGGACGACGACGGGCTGGTCTTCAGTCCATCCATGGAGATCGGCGCGGACCACAGCTTCCTGGCGCTCGTCGAGAGCCTGATCAACGACATCTACAACGTGGCCAAGCTCATCCCCCGACTGAAGAGCAGACTGAACTACAAGGTCAGTCGGGCTTCACGCGGCCCCGCCTGCTCCCCTGCCTGGGCACCATAGCTCCCCTGGTTCGGAATGGCCTTCCTCACTCAGCACTGCCTGGTGTTTTACACTAAGTGATGGTGGTTCTGAATGTAACCAGAAGCCCAGAGCGTCTGTTCCAGCAGGCTCTCAGGATACAGACCACTGGCTTTCATCACTGGACACCTGCCCGCCCCCAACCAGACGCCCAGGTGGCCCTTACCCTTCCTGGTGTTTCAGTCCCTCTGACACCGGACGCGGGCTGGGAGTCTCCCCGCACTCAAGCATTTTGACCCATGTGCCTCCCACTGTCGCCTGCATCCATCTACTTACTTGAATGCATCAAACGCAGCCCACTCAGTAAAATGCAGCCAGATCACGTTCCCAGGATGCAGATGACAGGAAATTCAGCTCTCCCTGCAGGGAGATCTGAGGAGGTGTGTTTGTCAGAGCGTTGCTTGTACAACGGTAAAACAAATACTGGAAAAGACCTCCACCTCCACCACACAGGGGTCGTTCGATAGATTCTGGCCCATCCGTTCAGAGGCATCTAGACAAGACACAAAAAACGAGCCGGGGGTGGAAAGATGCTCGAGACATATTATTAAGTGTTTACCAAGTTGTGGAACGATGCTTAGAATATGAGTGCATCCTAAACAAACACTCCAAACTGCAAAGAGTGCTTACTTCTGGGAAACAGGGAAGGGGTGAGGATGAAGGCAAGACAGGGGACTTTTTACTTCATATATTTCTGCATTGTTTGAAACTTTTGATAATGGGCCCAGATTAGTTATAATAAATATTTATAGCAAAACGCTGTGGACTATAAGGGAGAGAGCTATGTGTGCACATGTCTGTGTGAATGTGTGTGTGTGTGTGTGTGTGTATGTGTGTGTGAGGTGAGGACACAAGACAGACTGCCTGGCAACGTCAAGGGCAGCTTCCCGGAGGAGCTGACCTGGGAGCCAAGTCTTAAAGGTGAGAAGGAATTTCCAGGCAGAGAAAATGGCTTGAGGATTTCTGGGCCACAGAAAGGTGCCTGGCCCAAGTGCATGCAGCCAGCTGTTCCACAGTTCAGAACAGAGTCTGCCACTAGGGAGCTGCCAGTCATACGAATGTGGGACCCAGCGATGGGCTTTTGGGAGCCAGGCTTGTCATGTGCTCTGGGACCTGCCAGGATGCGTGTCTCCTGCACTGGGCTCCTACAGCCATCCTGGGCCGTGGGGGCTTCACCTACTGATGCAGCCGACCTGGGGAAGGACAGAGCAAAGCGGGGTGAGGCTCCTGGTGACGAAGCTGTACCCCAGTGTGCAGGTCCCCAGTCTCACTTGTACCCACGAGGTTGTAATCTGTGGAGTTGACTGAGTGGCATGGAGGACTCAGTGCCATTGAAAGAAACACTCAGTGTTACTCACAGTTGTCCCAGAACCGAGAGGCACGGCAGCCACGCAGGAGCATGGGGGAGCCGCGAGTGGGCAGGAGGCAGGAGCAGGAGTGAGGGGGTGCCCAGGCCAGGGGCATCACTGGGGTTTCTGCAGGAAAGGCCAAGCGGGGCAGGGAGCAGCGCAGGGCCAGCCAGTCTGCACGATGTCGCGGCTCTGGGCTCCCAGAGTGTCCCCAGTTATCTGGTACCGGGTGCACGTGGGTTTGTCGATGTGTATATGAAGAGTGTGCCCCCGTCCCAGCCCTTGCTCTCTTAGGATTGGCTAGCCCTGGGACCGGAAGTTTCTAGCCCTGGGACGGGAAGTTTCTCTCCAGCAACCAAGACTTTTTAAGATACAGAAAATAAAAAACATCATTAATACTCCCCCTAATCTTGTGATTCTCCAGTTTCGTGAGCCAATAGTTGTCTTTTGCTTGTACCAGTTTGGTTTGGGTTTTGACATTTGACGCCAAAAGGTCCTGTCCGGCATGGGCCTCCACGCTCCCTGCTCCCGCCGTGGTAGACTTCCTCCATCTCCTAAACATCTGCTTCCTCCCTGCACATGGGCTTTGCTTCTCCTCTCTTTGCCCACCTGTCCGTCAGCTCTCGGGAGCATCCCCCCACCTCTTCCCCATTACACCTTAAAACAGGGCTGGAGTCATGATGTCTCATTTCTGTGATTCTTTGATGAACATGTGACCTCACCTCTGGACCACACCCCCTGTGTGAGCCCGATCTACGTCCCCAGGGTCCATGCCCTCGCCTGGCACACAGCAGGGGCTGAGGAACAAACGAATGAATGAATGAATGAATGAATGAATGAATGAGTGAATCGACGCTCCAGCCATCCTGGGGTCCCCAGACAGAAGTCACAGTCAGCATGTCTTGTAGAGGGAGAACATTGCAGATCGGCCAATGTCCCTCTTTCTGGTCTCGAGAGGTCAGTGACATTTCCACAGACAGAGAGCCACGCTCCGGGCGGGGAGGTCAAATCTAAGTCGTGACCGCAGGTAAGATGCTGCCTGTTGCTTCTCTCCTGCCTCTTCCAGTCAGACCTGGAAGACATGGGGGATCTCATAGATATGCGGGAGGAGATCTCCAACCTGGTCGTCAGTGCCATGAAGGAGGCGCAGGAATACCAGGACTCCTTCGAGAGGTACTCCTATCTCTGGACGGACAACCTCCAGGAGTGCATGAAGAATTTCCTCCTCTACGGCCATGCGGTCACCCAGGACGACTGGGACATCCGGGCCGAGGACTTTGTCCCCAAGTCGCCACCCACCCTCACTCAGTTCCAGCAGCAGGTATGTGTGGGGGGGCCTCACGCCCGGCTGCCTCACTCCAAACCCCCCGTGGAGGGTCACGGGCTTTGATCAGGAACCTGGGTGAATGGTTTTACAATGTAGGTTTTACTTTTATTCTGGTCTGGTGAAGCCAGCAGATCAGGAGACAGCTGCCATTGAAAAGAGGGTTTGGGACTCACGGCTCCCAAGAAGAGGGGTCCACATGGGAGCACCAGGGTCCGTCCATCTGGAGGCAGAGGGAGTGCGGGGAGAGCATTAGCGAAAGCCTGTGTTGTGGTTTTCAGGGAAGGAGGGAATGGCCAAGGCAGGATGAGCAGGCTTAGGATTGGCTAGTGGGGATCTGTCAGTGGACTCCGGGGTGTAGTGGCTGCCCCAAGTGGTCTGGCACCTGGTTCTGGGGTGATTAGGACAGGGGAATACTGGCCTGAGCGTGAGAACCCCACAGAGGAGGTGGGCGTGTGTGGGCTCTGGGGGGTGGGTTTGCCCATGAAAGACGGCCTTCCTGGGGAGTCGTCAGCTATCTGTAAGAGCTAGCCAGCCCTGGGAGGGGTGACCCTCCAGGGTCAGCGAGGCCCCAGACGCCAGAGCATGGAGAATATAGAAAATAAGAAAACACGGTTAACACACGGACCTCCACCTTTGTTCCATGCACGGTGAAAGACAGCCGCGTGGTGAGTGGAAGTGACCCACCCACAGGGGGATGCACAGCTGGGCACATTTCGCTGCACAAGGTGGGGACGGCTGGTGGCACTCAAGAGCCCTGAGAATGTAAAGCAGCCTGAAGAGGGCTGAGTGCCCAGCGTCACCTCCTGCAGCTTTGCTCTGTTCCTCAGAAGCCCTGCAGCCACGATGCCCCTTCTGACAGACTGTCCTGAGCTGGGCTCCACGGAGCCCCGGGAAGCGGGAGGAGGAAAGTGTACAGTCAGGGCCTCCAGGCACACACGTGCCACTCCTGTGCCCATGGCAGCCCGGAGGGTAAGTGGAGGCTGTGTTTTCCAGATCGACTCCTATGAGAAGCTGTACGAAGAAGTGTCCAAGTGCGAAAACACCAAGGTGTTCAGCGGCTGGCTGCAGTGTGACTGCCGCCCCTTCAAGCAAGGCCTGCTCAATACCATCAAGCGCTGGAGCTTTATGTTCAAGCGTCACCTGAGCAACCACGTCCTCAGTAGGTGGGCGCCACTCCCCACCTTAATCCAGAGGAGGTCCACATCCCGGGAGAGCCCCAGGAGTAGCAAGGGCCACCTGCCAGTGGCCTCGCCGGAAGTGTGTGGTGTCGGTGGCGCACCTGCTCCAGGGAGGCGCGAGGGTGGGGGGGTCAGGCTTAGAGACCAGCAGCCCCACCGAGGTGGCACCGAGCGGAAGGGGTCAGCTGGCTACGAAGGAATGTCCCTTTCTCCATCGATGCCGCCTCATTCAGCACTCAGTGTCTGGGCCCCAGATGCTGAAGGAACCTGGAGGAGCCTAGAGCCTGGCAGGGAGGCCAGGCACGTGACGGATGGACCAGTGACCATGCGCTTACAGGCAGTAATAGGTGCCGGGAGAGGGTGTCATCGAGCTGAATGCCACCTGGGACACCAGCAAAGGCCTCTCAGAGATGCCAGCCAGGTTGAGGGGAGCTGCCGAGGCATGGGGTGACATGCTGGCAAGGACAGGGCAGGTGTCCTGATGGACGTGAGCTCTCCCTCCCTCGGGGCCTGCCCTCCCCACAGCCTTCCTCCTTGGATGGGCGCAGCCCTCACCCGTGGAGGTGGCGCCTGTCACAGGCAGTTCTCTTGTCCCTTAGCCTCAGTGACCTGGAAGCCTTCATGAAAGTCTCCAGGATGGGCTTAATGAAGCCCCTCAAGGAAGGTGATTATGATGGTCTCGTGAAGGTGATGGGGCATCTGATGAAGGTCAAGGAAAGGCAGGTGGCGACTGACACCATGTTTCAGCCCCTGAAGCAAACCATTGAGCTGCTCAAGACCTACGGGGAGGAGCTGCCCGAGGAGACACACGTGAAGCTGCAGGTAGATGGCGGCCGGGACAAAATTGCCTAGGAGTACACACGCACACACACACATGCATACACACACATACATGTGTACACGCATACATCACGCACGTGCACACACACGCACACACGTGCATAAATGGATTCAGGTCACCTGGTTAACAGAAACGCGCTGATGCTGGTCACCGGGTTCGGCCACTGAACCACAGCCATTTAGATGCCACCCCCGAGGAGGCTGAGAGGCACAGGACTCTGCTAGTTTTGCAACTCCCTGTGGGTCTATAATCATTTCACAATAGAAAGTGTTTGAAAGAACTGGAGAAGGGACGGTCCTCGGCCTCTGTCTGCCGTAGGAGCTGCCGGAGCAGTGGACCAACACCAAGAAGCTGGCCATCCAGGTGAAACAGAATGTGGCACCTCTCCAGGCCAATGAGGTCAACATCCTGAGGCGCAAGTGCCAGCAGTTCGAGGTACCGCGGCCCCTCGGGTGGGGCCATGGGGGAGGCCTGCAGCGTGGAAGGACAGGCAAGGACATGTCCCCGCATGGTGTTCCCACAGCTCAAGCAGCACGAGTTCAGGGAGACGTTCAGGCAAGAAGCCCCATTCACCTTCAGAGACCCCGACCCCTACGAGTCCCTGAATAAGGTATTGTTGCTCAAGGCTGAGGGGTGCTGACTGGGAGCCCTGCTGCTTCCTTGTCTTTTGTCAAGCTGTCATTCTTGAGCGTCCAGACCATGGCCCCGAAGGGACTGGCCTCCGCTGCAGGCCCACAGCTCACAGCCCTCTGAACATCCTGCAAAGCCACCCTCCCCTCAGCCCGCCCCACCTCCTAGGCCCCCAACCCCATTCACATGCAGCAGCTTCCTGCCCTCAGGCTGAACGCTCGCCCATCATCCCTGCCGCCTTCCTGGCCCTGGCCCACTGTGCAGCGGTGGCCACACCTCACCCTTGCCCTCCTCCCTTCCCACTGGACACGGCACCACTCACGCTCAGGCCCCAGGGACTCCCTCCGGGCCTGGTGGGGAGCCCCCTGGGACACAGTGAGCGCCGCCAACACCTCTTGGCACCCAGCACCGTGCTCAGGAGCCGCTGTGACCGGGCCCAGCCCACACCTCTCTCTCACCCTGCAGTCCCAAGGCGTGAGCACAAGGAACCCCACCGTGTCCTCCAGGGTCACCCCACACTTCCTCGCCCCCAAGCCTCTGCTCTTCCGCTTGCTTAGTTTCAAAGTCCACCATTCCTGAATGTTAAGACCCTCCCCTTTGTTCATGGCCATTTTCTAATGTCCCCAAGCCACAATGGGGACGTGCCCATTTTCTCCTTTGGCCTCCAGAGCCCTCATCAGCAGGGCCCCAGGCTGGATTCTTTGAAGAGCTCCAGGTGAGCTCCATGTAGAGGCCACACACACTCGGCCCACCTGTGCGTCTGTGCAAACACACGTACATGTACTTGGCGCGAAAGCGTTCAGAGCGGTCCACGCTTAGTCGTGTGGTTTGGGATGCCTCTCTTTTTTTCTTCTTTGCTTATCTACATTTTTCTAATATTCAAAGCAATCGAGCACAGCTTATGTAATTTTTAATAAGATAAAATACATGTAACATGACAATGGGGAAGATCCTGGGGAATGAGGAAATCTCAACAGGAAATTTGGCATTCCTATAACGTCCATGAAAAGCCAGTCCTCAGACCTGAACTCTCAAAGACAAACCACCTTCCCATCAGATGGGAAGCAAGGGGGCAGTGGAAGGCGGGAAGGGGGAGGGTGCTGGCGTCACTGTGTGTACGACGGGTTGGAGTAGAACGTGCTGATGGCTCTGAGGACACGGCATACAGACAGCCCTGTTTACCGCCTTCCTCACCACCCCCAGCAACAAAACAGCCTCATGGCCATGGAGAGCGTCATGGAGGCGCTGTGCCAGTCCGGGAGCCTGTTCGAAGTCCCCGTCCCCGATTACAAGCAGCTCAAAGCTTGTCGCAAAGAGGTCTGCCTGCTGAAGGAGCTCTGGGACATGATCATCATGGTGAGAGGGGACCACAAGCTCCAGGGTGCGGGCAGGGGAACCTCAGCACCACAAGGGAACGTGCCTGCCTGGTCGTGTCCTTTGGTTGTGAAAATGCAACAGGTTTCCTGGTCTTTGATGGAGGCACCTAAAGGACCCCAGGATGGGTCACTCCACGAAAGCATCTCTGTTGATCTTTTTCTCGGTACGTGGATGCTCACACTCTGCGGCCTGCCTCTTTCCCCGTCCTCCTCCTCCTCATTCTCTCTCACATCTCACCTCTCTCTCAGAACTAAAAATAAGGCATGCCACCCAGTCTATTAGAAAGAATGGCCCTGGCGGTTTTCGTTAGCACTTCCCACTGACTCATGTTCTTTTGACATGAGTCTCTTCTTTTGACATCTGTACATCTCTGTAGACTGTTCATGTCTTTGTCCCATTTTCTAATTGGATTTTAAAAAAACTCTTGAGTTTTGAGATTTCTTTATATAGTCTAGAAGCTAGTCCTTTGTCAGATCTGTGATTTGCCAATAGATTCTCCCTCCCTCCTTGACAGGGTCTTCTGCAGAGCAAAAGTTTTCAGTTTTGATGGCGTCCAGTTTATCAGTTTTTCTTTTCATGGTTCATGCCTTTTGTGCCAAATCAAAGAACTCTTTGCTTAGATACTGAAGCTTTCACCTGTTTTTTTCCTGAAAGATTTACAGTTTTATGCCTTATGTTTAAATTTGTGACCCTTTTTGAGTTAATTTTTGTGTAAGGAGTGAGATTTAGGTCAAGGTTCATTTTTTATTTTTTTATTTTTTTTTGCCTATGGATGTCTGATTGGTCCAGGACCATTTGTTGAGAGGGCTCTTCTTCCTCCATCGTCAAAAACCAGTTGGGCCTGTTTGTATGAAGCTCTGTGTCAGTTGTCTATTCTTACTTGGGTCTGTGTGTCTGTCCATCCCTCCACAGCCCTGCACAGCCTTGGTTACTGTAGGTCTCTACAAAGCCTTACTATCGGGGAGAGTGACTGGTTCCTCCCACTCAACCCTTCTTTTCCAAGATGGCTTTGCTATTCCAGGACTTGTACTTTTCCTTACAAATTTTAGGATAAGTTTGTTATGCTCATAAAAAAAACCTTGTTGGGATTTCTGTAGGAATTGCATTAAACCTATACAGCATTTTGGGGAGAACTGACATCTTTACTCTGTTGAGACTTCCAATCCATGAACATAGTATGTCTCAACACTTACTGGTATCTTCTTTGATTTCCTTTAATTAGCACTCTGCAATGTCAGCACATGGGTCCTACACATGGTTAGTTAGATATATACCTAAATATTTCTCTTTTTTCTTTCCTTTTTTCTTAAATTATATATGCATGTATATATATATATATATGTGTGTGTGTGTGTGTGTGTTTTAATTATTGTTGACATTCAACATTATTTTATATCAGTTTCTTTTTTTCTTGACGTGATTGTGAATGATATTGTTCTTTTAATTTTTGTTTCCACTTGTATGTCTTGGCATATACAAATATGGATTTTTGTGTGTGTGTTGATTTTGTATCTTGTAAACTTGCCGAACTTCTGTTTTTCTATTAATATTTTTGATGCGTGTTTGTCATGGCGTATCCTTTTCCATTATTTACTGTCAGCCTACCTGGCCCGTTATATTTGAAGTGGGTTTCTGGTAGATGGCATAGCTCTGGGTGATTTTTCTTCATCCACTCTGCCAATCTCTGTCGTTTAATTGGTGTATTTGAACTTTTTATATTTAAGATATTTACCGACATGTTGAGGCTTATGTTTACTCTTTTGTTATTTGTTTTCTGTTTGTTTCCTCTGTTTCTCATTCCTAAGCTTCTCTTTTCTTCCATTTGAACATTTTGGGATCTATATTGATTTATTTATAATGATTTTGAGTATATTGCTTTGCGTAGCTTAATCATTAGTGGCTGCTTTGTGTATTACAGTATTCTCAGGTAATTTTTCAGTCTACTGGTATCAATATTTTACTGCTTTGAGTGAAGTATAAAAACCCTCCTTTCATTTAGGTCCCTTTGCCCTCTCCTCTGCCCCTTTAGAAATACAACAGTCTTAAGTATTTCCTTAATACATGAGTGATTTTTTTTGTTGTCTTATCCTGTTATATCCAGGATATATCCTGGTATATCCTGGTAAATCCTGGTATATCCAGGATTTTTCTAGTTGTATGAGGGGGTACCTGGGAGAACAGGCTACTCCATCGTGACAAAACTAGGAGCACCAGAAACGTTTTTTAAAATGCAAATAGACTTTTCAGTTTGGTCAGTGCTAAGATAACCCTGAGGGAATGAGAACTCGGGCCGGTTGTGGAGGGGTGACCTTCAGGGAGAAAACAAGGCCATTGAGAGCCCAAGAACTGCCCGGGTGAGGGCATGTCCGGATGGGAATCCAGTGTGGTGCTTGGTGGGCTTATGGGCAGCAGAAGGGGGAGGACACGTGAGCCTCGGTGCATGAGGGGAGCACGGCCTGCACGTGGCCCCGCTCGCTCCTCAGCACTTCTTCTGTGCACGTGTGAGGTGTCAGCTTCTGCCAGTGTCTCTGCTTATATGTTGTCAAAGACATGTTACCTCTTATTCTCTCTCATTCTCCTGAATGAACTTCAGAACCATTGTCAAATCCCCCTTCCCTCCAAAAGAAAACACTGTGGCTTTAGATGGACTTGAATCTTCTCTGGAAGCTGACTCTGCAGTGTTCCCATACAGAGTGTGCTCTGTCTCCTCATTTATTTTTTAGTATATCAGTAAAACATTGTAAATGTCTTCATTCTGACCACACTGAGTCTACATATTTCTTACGTGGGGGGAAAAAAATCTTTGGGGTCACAAGCTATATTACAGCCACCCCCAAAGGGGAAGTACAGATTAAAGCCACCGAATTCAAGTGTCTCGTGTGTGGATGACATTACAGAACACAGTGGGAAGCATCAGAATGAGGAACTGCTCTTTCCCTGACAAACAGGGAGCCCAGACTAGAGAATAAAGGCTACACATTTCCCAGGAGATAGCAATAAGCATGTACAGTCAGGATAGTTCCAGAAAAATTCTCCAAAACCAACGAGCCAGGACACTTATAACAGGATAGAGAAGCAGCCTAAACCAGAGAGGGTCCTTGATCCCTAACGGGGGTTAAGGTTTCGAGCCTCACTGTCCTCAAGGTAAAGCTCTCGTCAACACCCCAGTTTTTGTCTTTCTCTAGCATGTATGCTGGTCAAGCCTAGGCCTTTCCACCTCAAGCGCCTGTGTCAACAACCTCTAATCTTCTCAAGGACGAGTATTTCCAGCTTCACAGCCATTTTCAACCTGCACGAATTAGGCTGCAGGCTTCATGGCGTTCTGTTTCCACTTTTGGTAGCGTTATTTCCAGGGAGTTTCTGTGTCTTGTTTCATACTGCTGTGAATGAAATGTCTTTGATTATATTTTTTTTATCAGTCAGTATATGCTAGGTAACAAACAGCTCTAAAAAGACTCTGTGTAGTTAACAGCAAAAGTGTATTTCTCATTCATACAAAGTCCATTGTCCAGCTCCAAGCCACCCTTGGGCAGCTCAGCCTTCCAGGCTGTGTATTGGTATGCATTTCCATGATTGCCAAGGCAGGTGAAGAGAACTCCGAGTCCAGCCTTGGCAATCAAATGCTTCTACCCCGGAGTGTCAGGCGTCACTCATGTTTCCTTGGTCAAGGGAAGTTCTGTGGCTGCACCGAGAAGTAGGAGGGGACTGGATCTTGGTGAGGCAGTCACAAAGCCCACCTCAGGCCTTTTGCCAAAAGCATATTTTAACTGCTAACTCTTAAGTTGTATGTTTAAAAGTTCTCTTCAACTTTTTTCTAATCTTTGAGGTTGTATCTTTACAAGGGGGCTGTTTTCTCCCTATATCTGCCCACGTCACTGGCCTCTGGTTAGTTCTGGATACCCTCATCGGCGTCTGCTCCCCAGGAGCAATGCGGTGGGTAGCAGAGCACAGAGGTCTTCCTGAGCCCTCCCCAGCAGGGTGGACACTGAGCTTCACTCTCAGGTGAACACCAGCATCGACGACTGGAAGACCACGAAGTGGAAAGACATCAACGTGGAGCAGATGGACATCGACTGTAAGAAGTTTGCCAAAGACATGAGGTCTTTGGACAAGGAGATGAAGACCTGGGATGCCTTCTTGGGACTGGACAACACAGTGAAGAACATGATCACCTCCCTGCACGCCGTGAGCGAGCTGCAGAACCCCGCCATCCGGGAGCGCCACTGGCAGCAGCTCATGCAGGCCACCCAGGTAACGCCGACTGTGGGCGTGGAGGGTGCGGCCCCCGGGCTGCAGGATGGGGCTGGTCAGGGCGGCTCCCCGAGCGGCCAGGGCCTCGTACTGACAGCACCCAGGGTGGGCAAAGCCGTTCGTGCACATGTGACCTGGGCAGTGACAGGCTCTGCACTCAGAGGCGCCCCTGGCTGGGAAGGGCTCTGCTATCGCCATCTTGAAATTCTCAATTTTTTTTTTTAAATACTCCCTCTCACTTTGAACACTTTTGTGTTCTTGCCACTTTCTTTTTAAATTTTTTATTATTATTATTTTTTTATTGAGGAATATTGGGGAACAGTGTGTTTCTCCAGGGCCCATCAGCTCCAAGTAGTTGTCCTTCAATCTAGTTGTGGAGGCCGCAGGTCAGCTCCAAGTCCAGTTGCCATTTTCAGTCTTTAGTTGCAGGGGGCACAGCCCACCATCCCATGTGGGAATTGAACCGGCAACCCTGTTGTTCAGAGCTCGTGCTCTAACCAACTGAGCCATCCGGCCACCCAAAAGTCTCGATTTTTAAACTAAGAGCCCCACGGTTTTCATTTTGCACTGGATCCCACAAAATGTGTAGCCAGTTCTGGTTGTAGGTTGAATGTTTCTAGGACTTGGGAAGTTTGGGGCAGATGAACAGCTTCCCTGGGCCTCCATGCACCCCAAAAGCACAGAGTTGTAATGTCCAGATTTTCCCAGGGGTATCCCCCCGTGGGGTCACTAGCCTCGACACCCACGGAAGACAAATAGGAAGACTCCACACTGTCAACCAACATTGAACAAAACTATATTCGACAGCTACTCCACAGGGACCCCACATAGATGCCAGGGGTACAAGAGAGAGAAAACATGGCCTCTCCTCTCGGGGAAGCAAAGGAAGAAGTCACAGCACCTGGACCACGTAGGGGATGCCAAGTGGGATAGCTAGTCAGTGATGATTCTAATTGTTTAGAAGGGATAGTGATTTCCAAGGGAAGGGAAGAGCAGAAAGCGTGTACAGTGTGGCCTGCGCCTTGGGGGGAGACATGAAGGCAAGCAGAGGGTGGTCTTGAGTACTGGACACTGAGACCACGGCTTTCCCAGACCACCGGCTAACAGGCTCGCGTGCCCCATCTAGGTGCCCCAGGAGAGGCCACCTGCTTCGCCTCAAGTCACACGACCTCCTTCTGCATTTCAAGCCCCATCTCTTTTCTCATGTCGGAGCACCTGCCCTTGGACTTAGGTCCCGTAGTTAATCAGGATGATTTCATCTCACGATTCTTAGCATCTGCAAAGACCCATTTCCAAATAAGGTTGCGTTCTGACGTTGGGGTGGACATTAATTTGGGGGGAGGACACTATTCTATCCACTGCAGGTGGGCTCTGCTGTTACGTGGTTTTACCGGGAGGAAGGGCGAGGCTGGGAGAAGTAACTGGCCAGCGTCACGGACCCAGGAAACGGCGGCACCGAGCTTCCAGCCGCTCCCGCTGTGGCCTGGGATGATCACTGACCTGCTCTCTGAGGAACAAGGTGACCTTATGTGAACATGCCTCTTCCCGCCAGGTGAAGTTCAACATGTCAGAGGACACTACCCTGGCGGATTTACTGCAGCTGAACCTACACAAATACGAGGACGAGGTCCAGAATATTGTGGACAAAGCTGTGAAGGAGTCCGGGATGGAGAAGGTACCTTTGTGGGCGCGACCTGGGTCGGGTCGGGGATGACGCAGAAACTGACGCACCCCCAGCCTTACGTCTCTCGCTATGTGGGACCAGCGCTCATTTACAAAGCAAAGTTTCCTGGGCCTTCTCTTACCCAACCCATGACAGAAACCTTGTCAAATACCACTAGAATCCATGACCGGAAAAAACCATAATCCGGTTCCTGGCTATAGGTTCTCCCCGCCTGCAGCAGGCTGCGTGTTTCCGGATGCACTGGATACTGCGCCTTCCGCGGGAGCGCCCTGACCTGTGTCCTGCCCACCCCGCCCTCTGACCTGGGGGTGCTGCTTCTCAGTGAGCACCTGGCTGGCTAATGAGGGCTCCATTGGCAATCTCCTCACCTAACTGTTTTGGGAGTCACATTTTGGCTTTGTGTATTTTAACGGCCTTATTGAGCTATAATTCAAACACCATACCATTCACCCATTTAAAGTGTACAATTCAATGGCTTTTAGCATGTTGCAGAGTTGTGCGACCATCACATACTAGAATTAGTCAATTTTAGAACATTTTCATCATCTCAAAAAGAAACCTATACGCTTTAGCTGACTGCCCGCTCCCTGATTTTCTCATACCCCAGCCCGGCCCCAGCACTAAGCAACTACTAACCCACTTGGTGTCTCTGTGGATTTGCCTATTCTGGACGTTTCATATCAATGGAATCACACATATGTGGCCTTTTGTGACTGGCTTCTTTCACCGAGCGTAATGTTTGCAGGTCCATCCCTGTTGTAGCACGTGTCAGAACTTCACTCCTTTTCATGGCCGAGCAAGGCTCCACTGTGTGGGCGGGCCACGTTTGCTCGTCCGTCCACCTGTGAAGGGACGTTTTGGTAGTTTCCCCCTCTTGCCCATTGCGAGTGACGTTGGTATGTGCCTTTTGGCTTCCTTAAAGCGGGGCCGACTCCAAGTTCTGGGAGACTCGGGGTCCCCTCAGCCCCGCACGTCCTGGCTTGTGTCCCCTGAAAGGTGCTGAAAGCCCTGGACAGCACCTGGTCCACCATGGTGTTTGAGCACGAGCCACACCCGCGGACCGGCACCATGTTGCTCAAGTCGGACGAGGTGCTGGTGGAGACGCTGGAGGACAACCAGGTGCAGCTGCAGAACCTGATGATATCCAAGTACCTGTCCCACTTCCTGAAGGAGGTGACAAGCTGGCAGCAGAAGCTATCCACAGCAGACTCGGTCATCTCCATCTGGTTTGAGGTCCAGAGAACCTGGAGCCACCTGGAGAGCATCTTCATTGGTTCCGAAGACATCCGCACCCAGCTGCCCGAGGACTCCAGGAGCTTCGACGACATTGACGTGGAGTTCAAGGTCAGCATGGCCCTCTCGCTCCTGCCGGGAGGGAGGAGCTGTGTCCGAGGAGACAGGGCTCCTAACACCTTGGCGGTCCCCTTCTCTTCCCAGGCCTTGATGGCAGACGCGGTGAAGACACCCAACGTGGTGGAAGCCACCAACAAACCCGGTCTCTATGACAAACTTGAGAATATGAAAAAGAGGTGTGTCCCCACACCTGTCCAAACCAGGGAGCAGTGCAGGGACCCGAGTCATGCGCCCCCTGCTGGCCAAAACAAGGCAAAAAAAAAAAACAAAACTCTGCTCATGGGTTCACACATCCCTTCCCTGGAAGCTCCAGCTCCTGAGCCACATCCTGCCACGCCAGCCACAGCCACGTGGGAGGAAGCAACGTTTAAACTATACTCCCTCCCACCTAGGAGCACCCACAGGCGAGGGGCTGGCAGAAAATGAGCATGTCAGGTTGGAAGGTCTGAATCGAACTGGGGCAGTGTCTCCAGCCTGGGCTAGAAGAGACCCTCTGCAGAGCCGGCATGAACAGCCGCGTTTTCTCCCTCCCCTAGGCTGGCTGTGTGCGAAAAGGCCTTGGCGGAATACTTAGAGACAAAAAGACTGGCTTTCCCAAGGTTCTACTTTGTCTCCTCGGCTGATCTCCTGGACATTCTCTCCAACGGAAATGACCCTGTGGAGGTAGGCATTGCAGAGGATAAGCCAGCTCCAGGCGGGCCCCCTCCTCACCCACATCTGGGTAGCTCTGGGATGTTGGAGGGGTGTCCCCAGATGTGCCTGTATCACCTCCACGAGGTCATCCACACCAGGGCCCCGGCCATGACAGGAAGACCGCGGGACTCTAGCGTTAACTAACTAGGTGAAGGGAAAGCGACTATTTCATTTTCATCACAAAGCTGCGGGATACACAAGGGTGGCCCGAAATGTAAGACCTGAGCATGTGACCTAGAGAAACAGGCCCTGTGGCTGGGACAGAAGTTCTCAAGGAAAAGAAATCTTCAGGGACAAAGGCTGTCTCTGAAGTCAGGATCCTTGGGCTGGCTTCTGTGTCCTGCCTGAGAGCGGTTTTCGCTGTTCCTTTGGTTGGTTAAGTGTGTTTAGTTCATTAACTGGTCAGAGAAGGGAGAGTATAGGCCCCCAAAAGAAAGATACTTAAAACTACCAAGGAACGCTTGCTGTGTGTTCCCCTACAAGTCCCTCGGTCGCATAATTCCAGTGTTCTCCCCACCCAGGTGAGCCACCACCTGTCCAAACTCTTCGACAGTCTGTGCAAACTCAAGTTCAGACTCGATGCCAACGAAAAACCACTCAAAGTTGGCCTGGGCATGTACAGCAAGGAGGACGAGTATGTGGATTTCGATCGCGAGTGTGACCTCTCAGGGCAGGTGAGTGCGTGTGCAAGCTGCAGAGTGAACGGACAGAGACACCCCCAGGGGAATGACAATGCAGCAGGGGTAAGAGTCACATGCCCTCAAATGGCTGTCACCCCAGCCCGTGACTGTCCCTTTTCTTTCCTCCTCCTCTCTAGAACAAATGCTTAAGGGGCTTCTTTCTAGAATTTCCAGCACAGCCTTACCCATATAGTATGAGGTGTATCCTGAGAACAAGAGAAGACGAAAGACTGGAGGGGAGGGGAAGGGAAGGGAAGGTAGGGAAGGGTTGGTGAATGCCATTGAAGTTTTCCATGGCTTTCAAGGGGGCCACGTACACCTGACCCACCAAGTTCTAATACTTGTTCAGAATCATTGGCCTCATTGCTTTGATAGCCCAGAGAGGTCCCCTTACCTTGAGTAGGTAGCTTGTGCCCTTTTCCAGCTCTCCCAGCAAGTGTGTCAGCCACCCGAGAAGGCTGACTCCTGCTGACAGCAAACGTCCTCGCTGTCCCTGTCCCCACATCTCATTGCCCAAGTATTAATCAACCATCCTAACAAATTTTGACATTAGCCTAAGCAAAATATAATTCACAGGTAAGTCAGCTCGCGGGAGTGGGGGTTTGGGGGAAGACTCACACTAGAGACCCGAAGCTTGAGCCAGGTGCATTTAGAGCGCTGGCTGCTTTGCTTTGTAGGGCCGCGGGGGGCAGGGCCGTGACCAGATCCATCCATCACAGTTTGCTCAGGTCCGCTTCCTATGCCCAGCTCCTTAGATGTGACCACAAACCAGCAAGGGCTGCTGGCGCTGGATTTGCAGCTAAAAAGAAAAAGTGACCCGATTATCTCATTTGGGACCTCCCACCCCAGTAGCGGTTAATTGAGGGTTTGTATTTTAAAATACAAACAAGGCTTGTCAGCAGGTCTGTCCCGTGATGAGTGCAGACCCCGTGACAATGCACTTGTGGATTCCATTAGCCAGAACCTGCCGGGGACACAGGGGACTGATCCAGTGTCTCGGAACGCCAGCCGTGCTCCAGGGGCCCAGACATAGCCTGTCTTGTCTGCTAAATTCTTCTCTGGACCCCCTCCCTTCTCTGCCTAGAAACAATGTATGCACACACAGGCCCCTGCCAGCCAGGTTTGCCTGGGTACCACTGGGCTTCCCAACCCCATTGGCCAAGTGGGTCATTCTTACTGCTCTGTAAGAACCTTGACATTTCCACTCCTGGGATGATGAGGAGGGCAAATATGAATTACTTTCTTTTTTTACAACAAAGCAAGGCATTGGAATTAGAAGCGCTCGTGGCCCCTGGTCACTGTGGCTCCCGCCCGCAGGTGGAAGTCTGGCTGAACCGAGTGTTGGACCGGATGTGCGCCACCCTCCGATTCGAAATCCCAGAAGCTGTGGTGACATATGAGGAGAAGCCCAGGGAGCAGTGGATCTTTGACTACCCCGCTCAGGTCAGAGGCACGGGCACTCCAGGTCTGAGAGGAGGGGCGGGCTGGCCACGCTCGGCGGTTCCCTGTGGTAACCACAGTCCAGTGACAACAGCCTAACTTACCGGTGTGGAGGCTTCCGCGCGCGGAGCGAGCCGGGGGGGATGGCTCACTGCGGGTGGCGGGGCCCGTCTGCCTCCAGGTGGCGCTCACGTGCACTCAGATTTGGTGGACCACGGAGGTGGGCATGGCATTTGCGCGGCTGGAGGAAGGATACGAGAACGCTATCAAAGATTACAACAAAAAGCAGGTGTGTGGGCCCCGGGGACCCCACAAAACGGCGAGAGCTCCAGGGCCCTCTCCAGGGCTCTGCCCGTCAGAACCCAGAGGTTCTGCCCCGGGGCTACCACTTTGGAAATCCACGGCTTCAATTTCTTGTCTGGAAATCACCACATGCTACCACGAGTCGTTTACTTTTTTAAAAGATTCCTGGTTAGAAATTTATAAACTACATGTAATTTTTAAGTGGATGAAGGAAAAGCTACCCATAAGCCATCACCAGATGTAACCATTGTCAACATATTCTTATCTAATTGTTATTCTAGTAATTTTATTTAGTATATGTAACATACTAAATATATGGTATATAACATATAATGTGATAGCATATATAATATACTATAGAGTGAAATACATATACTAAATATATATATATTATTCTAATCCTTTTGTGTGCATATGACTGACTTATATGTAAAAATACGCAAGCTCTCTGACAGCTTTAAAGTCCCGTTTTCACTGACTGTCCACCACGTGCCATAGCACCAGCTTTTCTGCCGTTGTGTCGTCTTTTTGGAGGCTCAGTGGTGACAATGGGGGGCTGCTCCCCAGCTCACCCCACCCCTCAGGGAACTTCTGCCTATGTTTCATTACTGAGAACAAGAGCACAGTGAGCTCCCGGGGACCCCCCAGCCCGGGCCCACCCAGCGGGTGGTGGGCGCCACCAGGTGTCCCAGCCACGGGGCCTCTGCTCTGCAGATCAGTCAGCTGAACGCGCTCATCACGCTGCTCATCGGGAACCTGAACGCCGGCGACAGGATGAAGATCATGACCATCTGCACCGTCGACGTGCACGCCCGGGACGTGGTGGCCAAACTGATCTCGGCCAAGGCACGCGCAGGGGCAGGGCCGGGCGGCTTGGGGACTCGGGGCCTGATTGGCCTCTTCCTGGGGGCGGTGACTCCGTCGGCAGCGTCCTCCCCTCCCCCTTCCCCGAGACTCACCCGCCGCGCTGCAGGCGGCCAGAGCCCCGGGTCCGGGATGGGCCCAGAGACAAGCCGCTCCCGGGCCGCCCGCAGGTGGAGAGCTCGCAGGCCTTCACCTGGCAGTCCCAGCTCCGGCATCGCTGGGACGAAGAGAAGAGGCACTGCTTCGCCAACATCTGCGACGCCCAGATCCAGTACTCCTACGAGTACCTGGGTAACACGCCGCGGCTGGTCATCACCCCGCTCACCGATCGGTGAGGACGCCCAGGCCGCCTTCCCTGCGTGGCTCGGAGAAGCACCTCGGGGTTCTCTGGGCTCTTCTCCACAGTTCCTTCTGCTGAGGCGGAAAGAACTGGGCCTTTGGGCCAGAGGGACCTGGGTCTGGGTCAGTCCTGCCATCTGCCACATACTCTGGGCACCGTGTGTGGCTAATCCCCACACCGCGCACTAGCTGCGCGGCCGAGGGGTGTGGCAGGACCTGCCGAGGGCCTGCGAAGTGAGTGGGGATGAGGCGTCAGGCATCCTCCGAGCTCGGTGACGGTTCAGCAAATTAATTAACAACAAGCACCTAGACCAGCAGGCTCAGAGTAAACCCGCAGGGACGTGCTATGACTCTAAGACTTATGTTTTGTCAGCAGCCCCGAGTGCTCCCCTGTTACAGCTCCCTCTGTCACAGGCTTGGGCAGGTGTAATTGAAACCACAATGCAAGGAAAGCGGGTGGAAGTGGGGTTGCAGCACATGAGTTTATCAGACGTCCCTTGCAGATGCTACATAACTTTGACCCAGTCTCTCCACCTGATCATGGGTGGAGCCCCCGCTGGCCCTGCCGGGACTGGCAAGACAGAGACGACCAAGGACCTGGGCAGGGCATTGGGCACCATGGTGTATGTCTTCAACTGCTCCGAGCAGATGGACTACAAGGTATGTACCCCAGGCCCAGAGGTCCCCTTGGAGGACCCAGTATGGCCCCTCCCCCAGGAGGCTTGCAGCCTCCACGCCCCAGGTGAGCTCTAGATGTCTGTACACTGCCGGCCCAATCCGGGGACGAGGCACCAGGTCCCCAGTTCGCTGATGGCCTCCACCCCGTGGACAGGCCAACAGCTGAACTCCTGGCGGCCTCGGTCTTCCTGGGAAGCTGGGGCCTCTTGAGCATGACAGACATTCCTGGGAGAGGCTCCCAGGTTGACAACCCCAACCACCGTTGTCCTGCCTGCCCATGGAGGTAACCCCTCCCGGCCTGGCTTCCAAGGACTCCAGACAGAGTGAGCACCTCCAACGAGGTTCAGGGAGGGGCTGCCCGGGGAAATGTCCAGGAGGCTTGGGAAGGGAGCAGGGGGTGGGCTGGGTCCCATCCGTCACCCGAGGCTTTGCAGAACAGTGTCAGTTGTCAAAGGGACCCGGGAGAGAGGACACCCTCCAGGTCCAGGCCAAAGAGCCTCTGGTGGGTGGGGTTGGGGAGGGCGCTGAAGTCAGAAGGCTGGGCCTGCAGGGGGCCTTCCCTCCCCATCCTGGTCTGGGGTCTGAACCCCACAGGCAGAGAGGCCTCTCCTGAGGCCGAGGCCAGCTGCCCCTCCCCACGGTCTAGGCCACACCCACACCAGCCTCCCAGGTTTTAGTAACGTGAAACCTGAAGCTGGCTCGCCCAGAAGGAATTCAGTATCCATCTGGAATCTGCATATAAACAAGGAAGAGACGTCCTGAACACCCAGCTGGGGAGGGCGTGCTCCCCCAGCCCCCACCTTAGAAGGAAGCCCTTCTCGGAAAAATGCAAGGACTGACTTCAATAAATGCACTCATCTGAGCCCTTCAGTTAGGGTGCCGGGGCCAAGCCCCCATCCTAGGAGGGTCTGGGTGCCAAGGGGGTGCTGTGGGAGGAAGGGCTCTTCTTGGTACCCAGCCCCGTGCTGTATTAATCCCTTCTGGGGAGTGGGCTGTCGTGCCAGCTCCCCCTCCCTCCCGATCCTAACCTCGGCCTGGAGCCGTGAACAGGACTGTGAGCTCAGCTGGCGGGGCTGGTGGGGCAGCTGGCGGGGCCCAGGCCAGCTCGCTGGCTGCCAGGTCGCTGCGTCTCTTCCCCTCCCCCACACACGCCTCTCCAATCTCACCCTTTCCAGTCCTGTGGAAACATCTACAAGGGCCTGGCCCAGACCGGAGCCTGGGGCTGCTTTGACGAGTTTAACCGAATCTCTGTGGAGGTCTTGTCTGTGATCGCTGTGCAGGTAGGGCCACCAGGGCCTCTGGGTCAAGCCAGCGTGGGGGTCATCAGCTTTCCTCTGCTCCGTCCAGCCTGACGGGGCACAGAGCTGAGTGAGGCCGCAGCCCTGTCCTCAGGGACCTGCACTCAGCTGGGCAAACAGAAGCAAACACAGTAACAATCAGTCAGATGCAGTGGCATGTGTGTGACCAAATGCAGACACGGGGATCATTAACTTTGCTTGGGGGACCGGGACAGAGGGCTTTGTTGTAGATATCAGGGGGTTGGGCACTGAAGGGTGCATAGGAGTTTATTGATTAGACAAGGGTACTGGGAGAGAACAGGAGGAAAAGGGAGAAAGGAAGGAGAAAATGTGCCCCAGGACCCACGGCGGGGAAGCTGGGACAGGAGGGTGGGTTGTCAGATGGGGGGCCCTGTGCCAGCATTATCCCATGCGGGCCCCACCCCACAAGTTTGCATAGCAGAATTGGGAACCACTGGGCTCTCTCAGGGAAGCTGAGGCCAACCTCAGTCCTGGCACCAACTTTGATATTCCAAAGGGCTGCCGGCCCGCCCCCCACCCCGACAGTAGATAGAGGAGTAGAGACAAGCTCCTAGGAGCCAGACCTTCTAGACCACCTGTGAGGTGAGATTGCGTGCAGGGCTGGACAGCCCCTCCAGTTACACAGGACGTGGGAGGAGCAGAGGAGGGCATGGATGTGTTGACACCAGCCCAGGCTGCTCCCCACGCACAACTCCACAACGCGGGGGTAAAGCCTGGTTTAAATTGATTAATTTGACTCCCTAAGTCTGTGCTTCACAATGATTTATGAGGGTGCGGCTGTAGAGGGGATTTAAACTCTCCATGCCTCCATTTCCTAATCTGTAAAATGGGTTCGATGACACAGGTTTGCTGGCAAGGTTAGAGGTGAATGCAGAGAGCTGGCACTGTCCACTTCCATTACCCTCCTCTACGCAGAATGGTCCCCAAGCCTCCAGGTGGAGGCCAGTAGGGCAAAGACAGAACAGCAGCCCCAAGAGCAGTGCAGGTCACTGCCTGGGGGACCCCCGTCCCCAATGCAGTAGCAGAGTTACTGGCCTCCCCCAAAGTCAGCCAACAGACCCCAGGTTTCTTACCTAGAGTCTTACAGGACCCACGGGGGAAGCTGGGACAAGGGGGAGTGGGAGTTATTGTTTCAGGCAGTAACTATTTGTTGACTGGAATGGAGAAGCAAGAACTGGAACAGACTTAAGGAGGGGCCGTGCACAGATGGAGGCAGCAAAACATTCTAAGGCCCCTAGGCCCCTAAGGCCCCGCTGCCCCTAGGCCCCTGCCCTGCAGCATGTGAGCTGACACTGCAGCTGGTCACTGTGGAGAGTCTGGAGGAGGTTTGCTCTAAAGGCAGAGGAGGCCTAGGAAGGCAGGCAGGCCTTTGAAAGGTTTTAACCATGAGCATGGGGCGCCCTCACGTGGTGGCTTGGAGCTTTGCAGCCACCTCAGCAGGCGTGGATGATCCCTGAAATGCAGAAGTCACCTAGGGCCGGCTTCCTTACAGACTGTCTGATGTGGAGCTGCTACAATCAGTCCTGCCAGGGGTCCCTGCCAGAGTAGGAACAGGACTCATAAAACGGCTGGGAGGTGGGACAGCACGCGGCCATTACGAGGAACAAACCATTGACACAGCAACAGCCTGGGGGAATCTCCAGGGCATTTTGCGGGTGACGAAAGCCTGTCTCAGGTGACATACAGAATTACAGACCTGGGCTGTGCAGGTCAAGGGGAGAGTGGTGGCGGGAGGGAGGAGGGTGCGGCTGTAGAGGGGACAGAAGGGGTCCTCGCGGTGACAGAACCATCCTGACTGTCCAGCTGTGTCCTGGCTGTGATTCTGTACGACGGTTGTGCCAGCTGCCACCTTTGGGGTCTCTGGGTGGGGGCGCACGCCATCTCCTCTGCATTCTCACTTCCAACTGCACGTGAACCTACAATTGTCTCAGCATTTAAAGTTTAATTTAAAAAATGAGAGAGAAACCTGGAGGGTCCTCTGCAAATGCACAGCCACCTGCTTCAGCGCAAAGGAAGCTGGTGGTTCCCACATTGACGTGTCGCTGTGCCAACCGTTTAGGTGAAATGTGTCCAGGATGCCATCCGGGCCAAGAAGAAGAAGTTCAGCTTCCTGGGGGAGATGATAACCCTCATCCCCACCGTCGGCATCTTTATCACCATGAACCCTGGGTACGCGGGGCGCACGGAGCTGCCCGAGAACCTGAAGGCCTTGTTCAGGTGTGTGGACGGGAGGGTGAGGAGGCCCCAGGAGAGGAGAAGAGGGAGGCAGAGCCGGGAGACAGGAGATATGGTGCAGATAAGGCTCCCGAGTCAGGCAGGGACCAGCAGGCGGGCCCCTAAGAGCAGCCGGTGTCTTCCTGGTGGCAGAGGTCCCCACTAGAGGTGCCACCTGCCCATTGGTACAAGGCAATGCAAGGCAGGGTTCAGAGAGGCTCTCAGAGCAGGGCCTGGAGGCCCCGGTGTGGAGGAGAGGGGAGGGGAGGGGAGCAGGCTCGGAACCCAGCTCCGTGCCCTAAGATCGAGGCCCGTGGTCCTCCCAGCAGGTGAAGTGCACACCTGGGTGGGGAGGGGCAGGTAGGGCGTGGGTGGCAGGGGGGCAAAGCCAAGGCAGACCCCACTGCCCTCCCCAGGCCCTGTGCCATGGTCGTCCCCGACTTTGAGCTCATCTGTGAGATCATGCTGGTGGCCGAGGGCTTTCTGGAGGCCCGCCTTCTGGCCAGGAAGTTCATCACGCTCTACACCTTGTGCAAAGAGCTGCTGTCGAAGCAGGTGTGTGCTGAGGGTATTCTGGGCCCACAGAGTCGGGGCACATGAGGGGTTAAAAATGCAGGCGGCCCAGGTTGCCGTCCAGACTGGGCTGGTGAAGGTTCCACGTGCCCCAGTCCCAGCCGTCCTTGACCCCAAGCCCACCTGGGGGGGAGGCAGCATCGCCGGCCAGCGTGGGAACATGTGCTCACGCCTGTGCGCCCGCAGGATCACTATGACTGGGGCCTGAGGGCCATCAAGTCTGTGCTGGTGGTGGCCGGCTCGCTGAAGAGGGGCGACCCCAGCCGGGCAGAGGACCAAGTGCTCATGAGGGCGCTGAGGGACTTCAACATCCCCAAGATCGTGACCGACGATCTGCCCGTGTTCATGGGGCTGATTGGGGACCTCTTCCCGACCCTGGACGTGCCTCGGAAACGGGACCTGAATTTTGAAAAGGTGAGTATACTGGGCCTCGAGTCCAGCCTGCAAGCCCAGCTGTGTCAGGCCTGCCTGCCCGCCGAGGACATTTCTTTCTGCCACATGTCAGATTGGTGCCTAAGTGGCAGATGCAACGTTGGGGTAGGTGGCCACATCCGCCAGCCCACAACCGTCACACACATGCGGCTCCTTGGCTACGAAGAAAACCCTGAGGCCACAAGCTGCCTCTCCAGCCCTGGCCAGTCCTCACTCAGTGCTGGGCATCTCAGGAGGAGCTGAGGGGCTTCGGGCAAACCCGGGGCTGTCTCAGTAGCTCCACGTCCACCCCGAGGGCCACTGCTGCCCCACAAGCTCTCCTGCTAGGTGGGAAGCTCCCCGCAGGGATGTCGCAGGGCCTTGCACCCCGTGCCCAGCACCCCACGCTGCGTGTGCCCCCAGATCATCAAGCAGAGCATCGTGGAGCTCAGGCTGCAGGCGGAAGACAGCTTCCTGCTGAAGGTTGTGCAGCTAGAGGAGCTGCTGCAAGTGCGTCACTCGGTGTTCGTCATTGGGAACGCAGGCAGCGGCAAGTCTCAGGCATGTCACCCCACGTCCCCGCCGTGGTGTCCCCCTGGAAGGATCCTGCAAGGTCCCAGCACAGTGGTGGAGTGCTGCTAGGGGGTCGGCCCTCTGTCACCTCCCCCTACCACAGAGACCCCAGTATAGTGAGTGCATCCAGGGAGGCCCCCCACCCGGAAATGTGTCCTGGGCCGAGAAGGAAGCTGTGATGTGGGGGGCGGGGGAGGCGGCAAGGAGTGGCCACAGAGCCCTGGTACCACTGAGGGGTCCTTCTCCGGGATTGACCTGCCTCCGTGGGGGCGGACTCCCACCCCGTCTGCTGCCATTGCCTGGGCCATGGTGAAAGCAGAGGGTGGCAGCCAACGTTACAAATATCTGTAACAAACACTGGAAAACTCTGGAGCGGCCCAGTGTTCAGCTGGACGCTCACAGGGTGGACCATTATGCTCTTATTGAGGTCATTTCAAGACCAATAACATGGGGACACTCACGGCAAGTTGTTTTTCAAAAGGCAGAAACTGTCAGGACCCCATTTACTAAAAAGGAACATATGCATGTACATAGGAAATAGCCTCAAATGTCTTTAAAAATCCTTTGCTCTGAGTGGAGGAATTATGGCTTGTTTTCATCCCTTAAGTTTTTTTTTTCCAGTGAGCATGTCTGCTTTTATTATCAGGAAACTCATGTGAATTTTCCTGATCTTAGCGTGGTCTCAGGCCAGCAGCTCTCTGCTGTCTGCAGACAGGAACCATTACAGCACATTCCCATCCCCGCGTCCTTGTTTGGGGGACACAAACTCGCCTGCATGTCACCAAAGCAAAACGGACCCAGGGCAGGGATTCTGGGATCCGAGTTCACATGCAGGGCCCCTTACTGCGTGGGTGTCACTCCCCAGCCGGGTCCTGAGTGCCCCCGACTTTGCCCAGGTTCTCAGATCTCTCAACAAGACCTACCAGAACCTGAAGAGGAAGCCAGTCGCAGTGGACCTGGACCCCAAGGCCGTCACCTGCGATGAGCTCTTTGGCATCATCAACCCAGCGACCAGGGAATGGAAAGACGGTAATGGGGGCGGTGGTCCTAGGGTGGGCTGCACGGGGGCGTGGGCTCGCCAGCTGGTGTCCCAGGCCACTCACCAAGCTCCATGAAGTGAGCACGAGCTGAGCTGTTACCACGTGCCTGGCCGGCTCCAAGGAAGGCACTCAGCAGGTCTGGGGTGGGGGGCACCCATCTGCACAGTGTGTAGTGATGGAGCTTATGAAGTGCGTTGAGAATGCAGGAGAAGCCAGGTCGCTCCACCAGGCAGGGGAGGAATCAGGAAGCCGCAGTCACTGGGGACATTTGAGCATCAGCAGAGCTGCCCTGAGCAGGCTGAGGGGAGCAGGGGCCCCCACTCCAGAAAGTCAGGTTGGAGTGGCCCGAGCCGTGGGATGCTGGGGACGGCCTTGATGAGATTTTCACTTTATACGAAGAATTCGGGACATTGGAGAATGGGCTGGAGAGGCTGGTGAACAAGTGGGGGGACCCAAGGTGTGATCCAGGTGGAGGGAGGGGCACTGAAGTAATGGATGAGGTAGGTGCACGTTGCTTGTCGGGGGCACCAGCCCTACACTCTATCAGAGCTGCCATGCACCTCCTTCCAGACTGGGAGCCTGAGGAGGCCTCTGCTCCAGCAACCCCCTGTGAGGGGCCCTCCCAGCCCCCCACTCCCTCTCTACCCCTCACCCAGCTTTTTCTTTGTGACTTGATCACCCCTCATATCAAACAATACATCTATTTCTGCAAGATTTTCTCAGCCCCTGCAGTCTCACACCAGCCCTTCTCACACCAGCCCTGTTTGCTCACACCAGCCCTGCTCGCTCACACCAGCCTTGCTCACACCAGCCCTGCTCACACCAGCCCTGCTCGCTCACACCAGCCTTGCTCACACCAGCCCTGCTCACACCAGCCCTGCTCACACCAGCCCTGTTTGCTCACACCAGCCCTGCTCACACCAGCCCTGCTCGCTCACACCAGCCTTGCTCACACCAGCCTTGCTCACACCAGCCCTGCTCACACCAGCCCTGCTTGCTCACAGGCCTTTTTTCCTCCATTATGCGGGACCTGGCCAACATCACTCACGATGGCCCCAAGTGGATAGTCCTGGACGGGGACATAGACCCTATGTGGATTGAATCTCTCAACACTGTCATGGATGACAACAAGGTTCGAGGGGCTCCTGGATCCCAGAGCTAGAACCCCAGGACCACAGTAATGGTCCTGGGCTCACGGGAAACGTCCCACATCTCCACCCGCCACATACAGCAGACAGAATCTATCACAGACTAGGACTCGGGGAGGGGGTGGGGTCTCTCTGAAACTCCGTACAGACAGTTACGAACCTGGGAAGGTCCCCTGTCACAGATGTGTTCCTCAGGGTACAGGTCCATGTGTGGCCCATAGTAGACATTTGGGGCAGCAGCGTGGGTGGAGGGGAAGAATGGAAAGCATTCTTGCCCAGCTGACATGCAGCATAACGTGGAAAGGAGAGAGAATACCTTGGAAGGAAGAAGCGGTGTTCAGAATTATCTAGAAGCACCTTAAGAAAATGATTCTCAGTTGGGTGGAGGAAGACACTACAGAATTCCCGGGGAGGGAAGGAAGGGGGGGTCATGGTTTGAAAACGCAAATTGAATATTACAGTGAAGTCCTACATGCACACACGTCTGGAAGCCTCTCGCCTTGTCCCCAGGCCGGAGGAGGCATAGGGGGGACAGCATCAAGGACAGCAGAGAAACGCTGGCTCAGCAGAAGCTGGCCAGCAGTAGGCATGGCTGCGGGGGTCCCCGGCGTCCTCCGCCTCTTCTGGGATGTTTCCGTGTGACACACCCTCAGGATGCCAGTGTGGTCCCGCTGAAAACCCCGGGCTCTCCCTACCAGGTCCTCACCCTGGCCAGCAACGAGCGGATCCCGCTGAACCGCACCATGAGGCTGGTGTTTGAGATCAGCCACCTGAGGACAGCCACGCCGGCCACCGTCTCTAGAGCCGGCATTCTTTACGTCAACCCTGCGGATCTAGGATGGAACCCGTGAGTTGCGTGTCAGTTCTCCCGCTCCACATTGTGGCAGAGAAAGACGAGGCTGGTGGCATTTCAGAGTTGCATACGGGTGCGTGTGCACAGTCATGGGTGTTTGCAGGCGCAGGCAAGTCTGTAGGTGAGGGGAGAGAAGGAGGTGTGAGAGTCACGCGTGAACCCCTCTGTGCCTCTGCAGTGGGAAGTGAGACTGTCTGCTGGGACAGGGGCAGCATGGCGAGGCCAGGGTTTGAGAGGGGTACCTGAGCTCAGTGGCCCCTGTGGGGACAGGATGGCCTGACCCTCAGAGGCCTGGAGAGCCACTGAGACCCAACCCCACTGTGCCTTCTTCTCCAACAACACAGGTCACCCCACTTGTGGTCGTGTCCTGTGGCCGCCGGAACGCAGGCCAATGAGCTGGGTAGCCTCAAACAATGGAAATTTATTGTGTCAGTTCTGGAGGCCAGAGTCCAAAATGGAGGCGTCAGGAGGGCTGGCTCCTCCTGCAGCCTGAGGTCTGTCCCGGGCTCTCTCCGTGGTTCTGGCGGCTCCAGACGTTCCTGGCATCCCTTGGCTTGTGCATGAATCACTCTGCCTTGTCGTCACTTGGCCACCTCTCGTGTCTCACATGGTCCTCCCTCCATACACGCCTCTGCGTCCCAACTCCCCTCTTCTCACAAGAACCAGACACTGGATTAGGGCCACCGTAATCCAGGATGATCTCATCTCGAGATCCTTAACTTGATCACGTCCGCAAAGACCCTTTTGCCAAAGGTGACACTCATGTCCGGGTGGACATGTCTTTTGAAGGGCCACCCTTTTGCCCACTCAGTTTTCAGGGTGGGCAGCAGATAAGGGAAGAGAACGCAAATGAAGTCTGGGCGGGGACTGCGAAGATGCAGGGACAGGGGGCAGGAAGCAGATGTGATTGTGGGCGCCCTGGGGACGCCCAGTAGGAGCAGGGAGGAGAGGGCCAGAAGATAAGCAGGTGTGGACAGAGTGGGGGACCGGAGACCCGCCGGCCCTTCAGCCAGGGGTGGTTCTTGGGGCTCCCAGCGGAATGACCAAGAGGGTGAGCAGCTTTTTGGGGAGGAAGAGCCCAGGCTTTGCTGGAGGAGAGAAGGAAAGAGGCTGAGAGAAGGGCGCCGGGGTCCCAGGACAGAACGAGCAGCCCTCCCACTGCGGCTGCAGGGCCAGCAGTGGCTCCAGGCCAGAGACAGAAAGCACGTGCCAGAGGAGGACGGCCACGAGGTTCCAGGGCCGCCGGCCGGCCAGCTGCCTCTGGGGGGAGGGCAGGGCCCGCAGAAGCCGACTGGTCCTCCCAAGTGTGCGCGTCTCGGCTCGATTTCAGGCCACAGCCAGCAGCCCATTTGCATGCGCTGCATGACTCTGACCAAGGCAAAATGTGAAATTTGACCTAAACGGCTTCAAAACCGAAGGCAAGCACAGCAGTCTTTGTACAGATTTGCAAATTGGTCTCTGTTCTAAACACCTGCTGTACCTGGTATTCAGTTCCTCGCTGGGGCACCGCGTCTGGCTTTTACACAGATTGTGTAAGAGTTCGCTCTGTTGCCCTGGTACTCCAGGGGGCAAAGGAACAAAGGTTAGCGGCCCTGGGTTCTCTGTTCTAGCAGAGCTTCCAGAGCACGAGCTCACACCCAGAAAGGCGGGTGTGTCATGCTGCAGATGGCAGGCTAGCTGTATGGTAATGTCAGCTCCCTGCTTATGCTTCGGGCGTCCTGGAAATGACGCACACACTGACCCGCAAGGGAGCTGGACTCTGCTCACGCTTTTAGCGGACGCTTACTTAGCACTCACCATGGGGCAGGCTCTCTTCTGTGAGCTTTAAAAATATCAACCTGGATGTCCTCTGAAATGGCAGTGGCCATCATGACTTCCATTAATGGATGAGAAGCCGGGGACCCAGTCAGACACGTGGAGTAGCTGGCCCTCGGCCACTGCTGGCCACGGCAGAGTCCATTCAAGCCCAGGCAGTCTGTCTCTAGAGTCCATACCCTCGCCTTGTGGGGGCCATGTCTCTGCGACCTACTCCACAAGTGAGTGTGTGCCAGATAATGCGACAGGGCTCCTCGGGATTGCGCGTTGTGTTGGTTTGGACGCTTCCACTGAACATGACAAATTCAACTCAAGCCAACTGAAGCAAGGAAAAAACAAAAAACAAAAAAACAAACCTGGGTGGGCCCAGTGGCTCAGGTGGTTGGAGCACCGTGCTCCTAACGCCGAGGTCGTGGGTTCGATTCCCACATGGGCCAGTGAGCTGCGCCCTCTACAGCTAAGATTGTGAACAACAGCTCTCCCTTGGAGCTGGGCTGCCGTGAGCAGCTGGAGGTTGGCGTGAGCTGCCGTGGGCTGCTGTGTGCTGCCATGAGGGGCCGGTGGCCAGTGTGAGTGGCCAGCAGCTAGCATGAGTGGCGGGCAGCCATCGTGAGCGGCCGGCAGCCGGTGAGAGCTGCCATGAACTGCTGTGAGCAGCTGACCAACGACCAGCGACCGACTGTCTCAGCAGGGGGGTGGAGCGCAAGGCTCTTAACACCAGCATGGGCCAGGGCGCTGTGTGCTACACAACTGGACTGAGAACCAACGGCTTGAACCGGAGTTGGGGGTGGGGAGGCGGAAGAAAAGGGAGGGGGTAAAAAACCTGTTTGCTCAATTCACCAATGCAGGCTTCAGTCATGGTTGGATCCAGGAGTCCAGATGGTGTAGTGAGACGTCCCTGCGCCTCTCCTCGCCTTTCTCTTCCCCTTCCTTCTGCCCCCAACCAGTGCTGTCATGAAACCTCTCCTCATATTAGCTTCATATGGGGGTCGCCAGGATGGTTCCCAGTTGCTCTAGGCCTTTAGCACCTGCATAGCTGGACTGTCAGGAAGGGAGCACACCCTCAGCGCACCAGCACGCTCAGCAGACCCTCTTGCGGTCTGTGCTGCCAGGTGGGCGCAGCAGAATCACGTGTAGGTGCCGAGAGGTGTTCTCCAGGGGGAGCGCCGCGGGGCCGACCCCACGCGGTGGCCCCGTCCTCACGAGCCCCGCCCCGTCTCGCCCAGGGTGGTGAGCAGCTGGATTGAGAGGCGCAAGGTGCAGTCTGAAAAGGCAAACCTGATGATCCTCTTCGACAAGTACCTGCCCACCTGCCTGGACAAGCTGCGCTTCGGGTTTAAGAAGATCACGCCTGTGCCTGAGATCACGGTCATCCAGACGATCCTGAACCTGCTGGAGTGCCTCCTCACGGAGAAGAGCACGCCGCCCGACTCCCCCAAGGAGCTGTACGAGCTCTACTTCGTGTTCGCCTGCTTCTGGGCCTTTGGGGGGGCCATGTTCCAGGACCAGGTGAGTGCCGGCCGCCCCGCCAGGCCTCTTGGCACCGCTCGGAGCCGGGCCCGGCTGACGGTTTTGTTTTTGCACAGCTTGTAGACTATCGCGTCGAGTTCAGCAAATGGTGGATCAATGAATTCAAAACGATCAAGTTCCCCTCACAGGGAACCATCTTTGACTACTACCTAGACCCTGACACTAAAAAGTTCCTGCCCTGGACGGACAAAGTGCCCCCCTTTGAGCTGGACCCTGATATTCCACTGCAGGTAACTGACCCCGATTGGAGACAATTTACAGACGATTTAGGAGCAGGACCCAGCATCCCATCGCACGCTTGTTCACCGGATGTCCAAAGGCAAATAGTTCTCGGCAGGAGGACCTTTTAAGTAAAACTGTTCGGGTCTGCAAACTGGTCAGAGGTGGAAATTGGAGGCTCAGGTCCGTCTGAGGCTCACGGACCTTCCCCCCTCCCACCCTCTGCCCCCACCACAGGCCTCCCTGGTGCACACCACGGAAACCATCCGTATCCGCTACTTCATGGACCTGCTCATGGAGAAGTCGTGGCCGGTGATGCTGGTGGGGAACGCAGGGTCGGGCAAGTCGGTGCTGATGGGTGACAAGCTGGAGAGCCTGAGCACTGACGACTACTTAGTGCAGGCTGTGCCCTTCAACTTCTACACCACCTCCGCTATGCTGCAGGGTAGGGCCGGGTGCAGGGTGGGGCTGGGGATGCAGGGTGGGACTGGGGTGCAGGGTGGGACTGGGGGTGCAGGGTGAGGCTGGGGATGCAGGGTGGGACTGGGGTGCAGGGTGGGACTGGGGGTGCAGGGGGAGGCTGGGGGTGCAGGGTGAGGCTGGGGGTGCAGGGTGGGATGGGGTGCAGGGTGGGGCTGGGGTGCAGGGTGGGGCTGGGGGTGCAGGGTGGGACTGGGGTGCAGGGTGGGACTGGGGATGCAGGGTGGGACTAGGGATGCAGGGTGGGACTGGGGGTGCAGGGTGGGACTGGGGATGCAGGGTGAGGCTGGGGGTGCAGGGTGGGATGGGGTGCAGGGTGGGGCTGGGGTGCAGGGTGGGGCTGGGGGTGCAGGGTGGGACTGGGGTGCAGGGTGGGACTAGGGATGCAGGGTGGGACTGGGGTGCAGGGTGGGACTGGGGGTGCAGGGTGAGGCTGGGGGTGCAGGGTGAGGCTGGGGGTGCAGGGTGGGATGGGGTGCAGGGTGGGGCTGGGGTGCAGGGTGGGGCTGGGGGTGCAGGGTGGGACTGGGGTGCAGGGTGGGACTGGGGATGCAGGGTGAGGCTGGGGATGCAGGGTGGGACTGGGGTGCAGGGTGGGGCTGGGGTGCAGGGTGGGGCTGGGAGTGCAGGGTGAGGCTGGGGTGCAGCGTGGGTCTGGGGGTGTAGGGGGCTGGGGGTGCAGGGTGAGTCTGGGGGTGCAGGGTGGGACTGGCGTGCAGGGTGGGGCTGGGGGTGCAGGGTGGGGCTGGGGTGCAGGGTGGGTCTGGGGGTGTATGGGGGCTGGGGGTGCAGGGTGAGTGTGGGGGTGCAGGGTGGGGCTGGAGGTGCAGGGTGGGGCTGGGGGTGCAGGGTGGGGCTGGGGTGCAGGGTGGGTCTGGGGGTGCAGGGTGGAGCTGGGGGTGCAGGGTGGGGCTGGGGTGCAGGATGGGGCTGGGGTGCAAGGTGGGGCTGGGGCCAGGAGCAGAGCTTCAGGGTGAGGCTGAGGACGAGGGGGTGGTCCTCAGAGCCAGGCCTGGACACACAAACTACATGACTCCCCACCCCATTTCCTGTTGTCCCCTCTGACCACAGACCCAGGGACTTGCCAGCTGCCTCTTCATTTCCCACAGCCCTGCCCACTGTCCTCTATCCCCAGAGTAAGGGGGACAGAGTGGCAGCAGGACCCTCTTCCCAGTGTTCCCAGGCAGATCCCACAGGGAGCTTCTCTGATAAACCAATCAGAGGTCGCCCCAAAGTTGACAAGCCACAAGGTTCCTGCCACCCTTGCCTCCCACCCACGGTGTCCACCACCCTCTCCTTCACCCCTGAGGGTGATGGAGGTGAAGCCACCCACCCTCGGGGTCCCCTCCAGGGCCATTGCCTGGGCTGCTGCACCCGCTGCTGGGGGCTCTGGGTCCGATACGCCCCTGGGATCCACCGTGCACTGGTGGCCAACACGCTAACCTCTCTAGGGGTTCTTGAGAAGCCGCTAGAGAAGAAATCAGGGAGGAACTTCGGGCCGCCAGGCACCAAGAAGCTGATCTACTTCATCGACGACATGAATATGCCCGAGGTGGACAAATATGGGACGGTGGCCCCGCACACCCTCATCCGGCAGCACATGGACCACGGGCACTGGTAATGCTTCCCCTACCCACTGTCACGCTAACCCCGCCCCATCCTATGGCCACAAAGGATCGCGGGGGGGGGGCTAGTTCACACTTTCCTGGGGAGGCAGCAGGGCAGCTGGAAGCTGGAGGCTGAGTCGGGCCTGGCCATGGGATGGCCCTTGGCAGGAGAGCATGTGCAGAGGCCCGGTGGCAGGAGGGAGAGTGGCCGGTGGAGGAGCCACTGTTGCTGGCGTGACTGGAGTGTGCAAGCCAGAGGGAGAGGACGCCTGGAGGGGGGACCGCTGTACCCAGACCCCAGGACCCATGGCTGCTGGACAGAGGAAGCCGAGGGGGGCAAGTTTAAGTTTGCAGTTTGGAAAGACCAGATACTCAGTGCAGCTAAAATGTGGGTCCTGTGATGACCTGGCAAGCAGCCCAGGCCAAACCTGGGGGTTCTGAGACCAGAGGAACCCGAAGAAAAACCTCATCAGAAACCAGTCAGTGGATGCCTGCCAGTCACCGCCAAGAATTAGAAGCACAGAGGGGTTAAGTCCCCTGCTGGAGGTCACAGCCCTAAGTGGCGGGGCCGGAGGTGAAGCCCACATTGTCTGATCCCATTGCTTACCTTGTGCCCACGACACGACGCCAACTCCCCGAGCTCATAGCTGTAGGAACGCAGGAAGGACAGCAGTGGCACACTACAGGTTGTAATGTGGGGATGGCTGTCAGGGTTGGCTCCCTAGGGGAGGTGACAGAGCTGGCCCAGGGGGTGGCTCTCAGCGGGGCCTGAGAGAGCGAGACATCTTTGAGGAACTGAAAGTGCTATGGGACGGCCAGGGCCGAGAACAGGTTAGGGGAAGGCAAGTGTAGGAGGCAGGAGAGGATGCATGAGGGCTGTCCAGGCCCCTTGAGGACAGTCGACCGGGAGCCCCTCGCTCACACGGGCCCCTGGTTCCACGCCCTCGAAATGGGTTCACCACGTCCCACGTTCTTGCCAAATTTGTAAAACTAAGACATTTTATTTTTTTCTCCTTAAAGAGGGCCCTCAAAGTTGTGAAGCTTCAGCCCTGGGTCCTCCCCTGCCCTTGAGCTTATCCTGAAGAATCTTTAGAAGCGAGAGACAGTGAAAAATCCCTCTAGAATATCAGATAAAGGTGGGACTGACGGGAGGGTGGGCCGTTTAGCAGCTATTTCAGCAAGTGTGGAAGACGCAGCGACCCAGAACACCGCCTGCCACAGAAACAAGGGTGAACCCATGTGGCATGCAGACCTACAAGCAAAAGGTGAAACCGCAAAGTTGATAGAAGAAAATGGGAGAATATCTCCGTGACCTGGGGAAGGGCTTCTTGAACATACATTTCAAAAGCATAAACCAGAAGGCCCAAAAATGATGACTTGGATTTACATCAAAATTAAGAAATATTTTTCCCAAGAGACACCAGGGACCAACATAATACAGAGTTAAGAGAATGGAAGAAGGTACTTGCCATGTCTAAAACTGACAGGGGATTCATGCCTGGAGTATACGAGGAATTTCCATAAATCAACAAGAACAGGCAACAAACTCCCAACAGAAAAAAAATGCATAATGGGGGAAAACCCACAAGGTATAAGCATGTGAAGAAATGTGCAAACCCTTTACATCCTTCAAAGACACTGGAGCCCCTGGAAGTCTCATCGGTGCTGACATCAAGGAAATTATTTTGTGTGACGACAGGATCGTCATCGTCGTCAGTACTAGTCATAATGATACCTGGGGTGGGGACAAACAAGTGCTGAGCACATACTACACTCCAGGTGCACTTCTCAGTGTGTTTCGTGCGTTAGCTCATTTCGTCCTCATAACGACCCATTGCTCAGATGAGAACACTGAGGCACAAGACGTTAACCAACTCACCCAGAGTTCTGATGCTACTAGATGAAAGAGCTGGAATACAGACCCAGACTTGCATCCGGAACCACGCTGCTGCCTCCTATTTCTAAATTTTTCTTGAGACCATGAAGTAAAATTGGCTGTTTCATATACAATCAATATTTATTGAGTTTGTTTTTGGTTTTTTTTAAACCACATTTGAGGCATTGTTGGGCAGGAGGAGTGGGGGGAGGGGCAGGATGCCAACTCGTCTCCCCATGCAGGTATGACAGGCAGAAGCTGACACTGAAGGAGATCCACAACTGTCAGTATGTGGCTTGCATGAACCCCACCTCCGGGTCCTTCACCATCGACCCCAGACTTCAGGTAGGCGGCAGTCGGGCTCATTCCTGCAGTCGCCAGGGGGTAAGGGTCACCTGGGCAAACGAGAATAAAAGCCTTGATATGGGGCATCGGGGCTGCAGGCTGCTAGTCTCTGGAGAGTTCCCTAACCTTTCAGAACGTGTCAGAACATTCTGGGGAGCAGAGAGGCCAGCCCTGGGGGCCCCATGGGGCTGCCAGATTTAGCAAATGAAAATACAGATGCCCGGTCAAATATGGATTTCGGATAAACAACAAATTATTTGTTTAGTATTAGCATTTCCCATCCAACATTTGGGACATGCAGGATATCCTGTAGTATATTGTGACCCTACCCGGGCAGGGCCTCACCTCCAAATCATCTAAGCAGATGGAGACCTGGAATACAAACCCAAGCCCGGGCTCTGAGACACTCTTGTTTCCACCAAAATTTTTCTTGAAAGCATGAAGTAAATTTGGCTGTTTCAGATATAACGAACATTTAATGGGATTTTACTACATCCAAGGCACGGGGAGGGAAAGGACCCATTCTGGCCATGCCCACAAGACATTAGGCGATGAGGACAGAGTCTGCACCCCAAGAAGGTAGCCCGGCCACGAGCTGGTCCCCAACAGCCTGACGCAGGTGTGTGGTTGTCCCTGGCAGCGGTACTTCTGCGTGTTTGCCGTGAGCTTTCCAGGCCAGGAGGCCCTCACAACCATCTACAGCACGATCCTGAGCCAACACCTGGCCTCCCGCTCGGTCCCCATACTGGTCCAGAGGATAAGCAGCCAGCTGGTGGCCTCAGCCCTGGGTAAGCCGGCCAGCCTCCTCTCCCCCGTCAGTAACCCACTGCTTTGTGGGGCTGATGGCTGCTTCCTATTTTCCCCTGGTAAATATTTTATTTCTACTTTTCGATCAATATGTTTTAAATGATGCTATGTTCCAACAGGAGATGTTGTGAAATCCAATTGCTTGCGGGGGAGGCAACGGAGGGGAAATTCAGTAACAGAAATGATTTACACGTCATCGGGGCAGCAAACTTCCTCCCAGGGCAGCTGTGCAGTTTCCTTACTTACGTTGTCACCAGCTCATAGTCCATTTGCTTTAGAAACTCTAGCGCGAGCAGGGCACTTCCTGAGGCCATTAGAGTAGGTAAGAATCGATGTCTTGTTCCTGTAACAGCCCTGCATCAGAAAGTCACCGCAACATTCCTTCCCACGGCCATCAAGTTTCATTACGTCTTCAACCTCAGGGACCTCTCCAACATCTTCCAGGTACTGCTCTTTAGCTCTGTGCTACCTATGGCAAGTCCCTGACACATAGGTGCTCTCCTCCTCTGCTGCTCTCAGGGGAGAAAGCAAAGTGACCTGTGGACTGGTGACAGTGATGATGGTGGTGGTGGTGATGGTAATGCTGATGTGACGGTGATGATGGTGACGGTGACGATGGTGACGGTGATGACAGCGGTGGTGGTGGTGGTGGTGGTGACGGTGATAATGGTGACGGTGATGACAGTGATGGTGGTGGTGGTGGTGACGGTGACGATGGTGACGGTGATGACAGTGATGGTGATGGTGGTGGTGACGGTGGTTGTGGTGGTGATGGTAATGCTGGTGTGACAGTGGTGATGGTGACGGTGACGATGGTGACGGTGATGACAGTGATGGTGGTGGTGGTGACAGTGATGATGGTGACGGTGATGACAGTGGTGGTGGTGGTGGTGACGGTGATAATGGTGATGGTGATGACAGTAATAGTGGTGGTGGTGGTGACGGTGATGATGGTGACGGTGATGACAGTGATGGTGGTGGTGGTGACGGTGACGATGGTGACGGTGATGACAGTGGTGGTGGTGGTGGTGACGGTGACGATGGTGACTGTGATGACAGTGATGGTGGTGGTGGTGACAGTGACGATGGTGACTGTGATGACAGTGATGGTGGTGGTGGTGATGGTGATGGTGATGGTGATGGTGACCATGATAATTGATGGTGACAATGATGGTGATAGTGATGATGATGAGGGTGGTAATGGTGATGACGAAGAGAGTAACACTGTTTCCTCTTATTTATTGACTGTTTCGTCTGAGCCAGGCACTACGATTGGCCACTTACACCCCCATTTTCTCCTCCAAACAACATGTATTAATAACATGCTCGTACATCTAAGGGTGTCTACGGCTCAGGGACATTAAATCATGCCATCTCCTCCCACTTCAAGTGTCAGCTCAAATGTCATGCCCTCAAGAGCCCGCCTCCTCCCCACACACTCACCTGACTGCCCCTGTTTCGGTCATTCAGAGCACATCACAATGAGTAATTAATTACCTTGTTATCTTTTTTGCCTGGTTACATCTCCTACGGGAATGCCAACTCCGTGAAGGTAGAGTCTGCCTTTTGTCACTGTGTTCCCAGCACCCAGAAGAGGGCCTGGAACACAGTAGACCTTCAGTAAGCACCTGTAGAACTTGCCCAGGTCACTTTGTTAGTAAACGTGGACCCAGGCAGGCTGGCAGCAGAGCCCACGCTCGTAACCCACTGCTCAGTGGCTGTCGACAGTCTGGTTCCTCGACGACAAGCCCCTCTTGTCCCTTCTCCACCGTCCACCCCACTAAAGGATAAAGCCTTGACCTTGCCTTGTGAGGAGAGTTTCCCCACATCCCTCCAGCCACAGACACACCCTCCAGCCTCTAGGATTTGCATGGACTTGGCAATCGGTGGCTTCCTGGGCCCAGAGAGGACATCGTCCGAGCAGCTGAATGGCTCACTCCCCGGGAAGTGACTGCTTTGCAGTTTCACATGCACACAGCACTGGGCCTGCCTCATGACACAGCTGAAGACACTGACCCTCCTGTGTCTGGGACAGGGGATCCTATTCTCCACGGCAGAGATCCTGAAAACCCCGCTTGACCTTGTCCGCCTCTGGCTACATGAAGCTGAAAGAGTGTATGGCGACAAAATGGTTGAGGAGAAAGACCAAGAAACACTGTACAGAGTCACCGTCGCTTCCACCAAGAAATTCTTTGATGTAAGTCAAGCCACCAGGCCTCTCTGCTGAGCCCAGAAACTCTCCAGGCGGGCAGAGTGTCTGGGACCGGTGGTGACCCCAACCCTCCTGGGAGTGCCCTCGGGTGGGGAAGGGGTGGACCACTGCGTTGGGTCCTATGAGACAACTCTGTCACACGGGTGTGCGTCTGAGTGGAAGTAACGGGGCCCGCGGTCGATCAGGATATGATGACCTCCGTCCTCCCACGTTGGGTGGCGAAAGGCCCTGCATGGGCCCATGCGTTCTGCTGGTGTGTCCTGGGTTTTCTTGGGGGGTTAGTTTCTTTGGACTATTAGTTTATTCCTTATATGATGGGGATCAGACCATCGCCCCGGGCGCGTGGCCCAGCCGTCTGCAGGGCCCCTGACAGCAGTGGCCTGGGCCCCTGCAGACTTGTCCTGGCCTCCTGAAGCACCGTGGCAGGTGCGAGGGCTGCTGGTACTGATGTGTGTGCACGGTGTGTCCCCGGGACAAACCACAGACGTGGCTTCTCTCTCGTCTGCAGGATCTTGGTGATGAGGTCTTATTTGCCAAACCCAGGATCTTCTGCCACTTTGCTCACGGGATCGGTGATGCCAAATACCTCCCGGTCACCAACATGGCTCACCTGAACAAGATTCTCGTGGACGCCCTGGACGGTTACAATGAGGCCAACGCAGTCATGAGCTTGGTGAGTGGGGCTCGAGCCGACAGCACGGGCCGGGGCCGCGACACGGGCCCCCTCGCCAGTCTCATCATAAACGCCTGATGGCATTCCGGGGCTGCATGACTCGCGGCAAATGCTACCGGGGGACAGATGAGGCTCCATGCCGTGGAAGGCCAGCCCACACGCACGCAGTGAGGTGCTAATGTGAGTCTGGCCCGTGCAGGTGCTGTTTGAGGACGCGGTGTCGCATGTCTGCAGGATCAACCGGATCCTAGAGTCCCCCCGTGGGAACGCCCTGCTAGTGGGCGTGGGCGGCAGCGGCAAGCAGAGCCTCTCGCGCCTGGCCGCCTTCATCAGCTCCCTGGATGTGTTCCAGATCACCCTCAGGAAGGGCTACGGGGTCCCAGACCTCAAGGTGAGATGCAGCTTTTCAAAAAGCCCGCCTTGGGGGGGTGGGGGGAGCGGGGAAAACTCCTCCCGCCCACCCAATCCCACCCCCGGGTCCAGCCCAGAGGCTCTGACTGCCACCAGCGGGGTCTGCATCTTAGACAGTAAAGGCCAGGAGACATTTTGGCCAGTGATGAAGGTGGTAGGAAGTGTGGGTCTCGACCCAGTAGACTGGACCCTATGAAGTTACCAGCCAGAACAGCTGTGAGGGGATGTGCTTGTTGCCCAGGTCGCATTCTGCCTCTGCCGTCCTCCCAAGTCTGCAGAGTCGATGACTCAGGACCGTTGCTAGGCGTCCAACCACATGCTCGGGACTCTGGGGCCAGCGTAAGCTGGTCTCCCATCACCAAGATATCTGCCGAGGCTTTTTATTGATTCCGTTTTCTGCAAACCTTGCTCAATTGAAGAGCCGCGTGCTAGTTAAACACGATTTGTCCAGAACAAAGCATTGTGGCGCCTCCCACCAGAACTGAAGTTCTCCTGAGCACGTTACACAGGCACATCTTTCTCCTGGGTGCGGGGCTGCGTGGGTCATCAAGGCCCCTGGCCCCGATGGTGAGCGGGCAAGGGACCTGCAGGAGCCGAGCTTCCAGGGCTGACATGGCGTTTGCACTGGGGCGAGTATGAGCACGATGGTGCCTCCAACCAGATAGGAGACGAGGAAGGAGGGGAACGGGACAGCCAAGACACAAGTGCCGGGAAAAACCAAGAAAATGGGTGCTGCCTCACAGATGAGGGCGTCTGAGTAATTCGGCGACGCTGGGAGGAGGTGGCCAACATGAAAGTGCACATGCACAGTGGGACGTGCAGGAAAAGGTGGGAGGTGGAGGTCTCGGGACAGGGCCCCCCGGCCTGAGAGGGTGGGAGTGCAGGAGACCATGCAGAGAGAACAAACCGCCTGGGGCAGGGCAGAAGCTCTGGAGTGGCCAGGATGGAGGCCACGGCACAGCCCTGGTCAGCAGGGACGGAGGAAGTGCCTCCGTGGGAAGCTGTGACCGGGAAGGCCAGAGAGGGCTGAGCTTCCAGACGGTGGGGTTGGCCCCAGGTCGAGGCCGCAGAGCTTCTGGGCAGGACAGAACACGGATGAGGAGGGGCCCGTGGTCGTGGCCATAGCAGACCCTCCTGGGGCGTGAGGGGTGAGCAGAGAGCAGGAGCAACAGAAGGGGCCGCAGGAGAAGGGGCAGCAAACGCCGCCGTCTCCAGAGAGGATCAGCGGCCAGGACTGAAGGAAGGGCGAGTGCACAGCAGGGCCACTCGTCTCCGCTCCTGGGCCTTTATGGGCCATCGGCCTGTCCAGAAGCAGCCACTCTGAGCGGGACCCGGCAGCGGCCAGCTTCGCCCTCTCCAAGCAGGAGCCCTTGCCTGAGCCAGTCTAACAGGGTTCGAAGTCTGAACTTGGTGGGACATGGCAGCTTCTCCTTTGGGTCATTCCTGGTGCAGGGGTGAAGAACCCTCAGCCGTTCTCCTGGACATGCAGCCTGCGGTCTGGACCTGCCAGACGGGCCTTCTCACTGCAACCTGGACGCAGCCGCTCTCCTTCCTGCTCCTGAGGGGTGACTGCGGGCCCATGCATACAGTCAGGCCTGAACTTAGATACAGATCACTAATCCCGGCTGGCCCTGTCAGCCTCCGCCAGCGGCCTGCACGTATACGGCTGCAAAACAAGAAGAGAGGCTCAAGCGAAGCCTTGCGGATCCAGGGTCACGGCCACGGCTCGAATCCCACCTGTGGCCTCTGCTCTTCGTGCTGGGGACTTCCCTTTGATTTTTTTTTTCCCTTGTCAAAAATATGGAATTTGAGGCTTGCTTTTGATCCGTTAACATGCCAGTCAACTTCAACTAAGGGACCTTGGCGACGTTTTTCTCTGAACGCAAGGACGTGGGCTCACTTCCTGAGGGCAGAAGTGAGCCACTCGGGACGCCTACAGTGGGGATTTTTAAAGCCTTTTAAATGATTTTACGGAGGCCCATAGGTCTAATAGAGAAATTAGGCATTACAGATGAGCAAGTCACCAAAACCCTGAAAATTCACACGCAGGTGACATTGACAGACATTTTTAATGTATACTCACCATTTACACATGCAAATCGGAGTACTTTTCAAAAATAGCACGCTATTTATACTGCTCTGTAACATGCTTTTCTCTTTTTGCCATTCTCTTCAGCTGTTCTTTCAGAAGAGCCGTGCAATGGCTTTGTCGGGTTATCTCTAAATCCTACTAGTGACAAAGTTACCGTACGTGTGACTCACAGGGGGCGCTGTGAGGACTAGTCCTTATTTCCAGTGCCCAGTTTCCCAGTCTAAGCCTGTGCTTCACGTATCTGGAGCCTCCCTCAGGGTCTCCATTTAAGGGTTTTCTTCCCCTTTAGTGTGTGTGTGGTGAAACCTACATAGCACGCCATTTACCATTCTAACCACACGGCGCGGTGTGCTACGCACATTCACACTGCCGTGCAGCCATCCCCACCACTCGCTCCAGAACGTCCTCATCGTCCCAAGCTGAAACTGTCCCCATTGCACACTCACTCCCCTTCCCCTCCCCCAGCCCCTGGCACCCACCCTGCTACTTCCTGTCTCTCTGACTTTGGCTCCCTAGGGACCCCCTATAAGTGGGGTCACACAGTAGTTGTCCTCTTGTGTCTGGCTTATTGCATGCCACACAATGTCTCCAAGGTTCATCCCTGTGTCAGAACTTCCTTCCGTTTCCGGGCCGAATGGCATTCCACGGTGTGGGTTGGCCACTCTTTATCCACACGTCTGTCCACGGACCGGAGGTGCTCCCACTTTGGGCCGTCGTGAATAGTGCTGCTGTGATGGGGTGCTCCCCCACCAGGGCGTGCACAGGCCGTAGGCCGCTGCTCTGCAGGTGTGCCCTCCTGGTGGGTGGGGACGCCTCTGAACGAGCATCGTCTTGGCCACGGCTCTCAGCGTGTCCTCCTTGGGTGCAGATTGACCTGGGCGCTCAGTACATAAAGGCGGCGGTGAAGAACGTCCCCTCCGTGTTCCTGATGACAGACTCCCAGGTGGCTGAGGAGCAGTTTCTGGTGCTGATCAACGACCTGCTGGCCTCAGGGGAGATCCCGGGGCTGTTTGGGGACGACGACATGGACAGCATCATCTCCTCCATGCGCCCGCACGTGAAGTCCCTCGGCATGACCGACACTCGGGAAGCGTGCTGGAAATTCTTCATTGAGAAAGTACGCAGGCAGCTTAAGGTAGGATCCCCATTTCCACGGGGGAGCCCGGGGCCTGCTAGGGTCCGGCTCTTTACTCTGTGTCCAGGTGGGGGCCGTTCCCTCCCAGGGTAAGGAAATCCATTAGGAGAGGACGGTGGGGCGGCCTGATGGGCGTGGGGTGTTAGAGGTGTCTTGTGGCCCCAAAAAGTGTTTTACACACACACTCAGCAAGTGTAAAAAGATAAGTACACCTTGACCTTCAGCCTTCCTGCTTAGGGGAAGGAGTCTGAGCTACTCGGTGACACTGCTCTCCCTCCCAGGAGCCGCCCGGTGGTGCTGACCCGGTGAGGGTCCAGCCCCGCAGCTCCGCTAGGCACCAGCTGGCTCTCATGTTTTCCTGCTTGGTGCAATTTATAAAGCAAGTTTCCTCTTTGTCTCCCCAGTGGATACAGTCCAATCAGTGGATGTCACTGGGGGGCCAGAGGGGTCCCCGGCAGAGGCTCCCTACCCTGACTCCCTCCTCAGTGCCCCGCCGAGCTCTTCAGTGCAACACCCACTTCCAGTGCACCAGCCGCTACGCCTGGGGAAGAAGGGTCTACACGGGGAGGGCCCGGGAGGCTGAGGCCGCCGTGAGCGGGAGGTCCCCAGTCCAGCTGAAGGGACGTGTCTGTAGAACCCTCTGCAGGTGGGGTCCTAGGGAGTCCAGCCTGTCTGGGGATCAGCCACCACCCGTGGGGGCCTGGAGGAGGTTCTGTGTCCCTGGGGACCAGACCTGCCCAAAGGATTGAGGCCCTTCCTGTTCTCGGGCCTCATCTGCCCAGCATGGAGGCCCATCCCCCCACTCCATCCTTCATCCAGCCTTTATCGTCCCCCTTGGCGGGGTCACTTCAGGAAGGCTTGGGGCTGACCCCTGCACCCTGACGTCACTAGCGAGAGTTGTAAAGTCAGTGGCGTGGTCGTCCGTTGCGGTGTAGTGGTCACACCACGGACCCGGGAGCGGGAACGTGCTCTGCAGACATGCGGAGCTGAGACCACGCAGAGTGCTTTCTCCTGTAAATGAACTTTCTACAAAGTGGCATGATTTGCCCTCGGCACTGCCGGCCCCCTTGAGCGAGCGGTTCCTCTGTGTCCTGCATCCAGGTGATTCTGTGTTTCTCCCCCGTGGGCTCCGTCCTGCGTGTGCGGGCAAGAAAATTCCCTGCTGTGGTGAACTGCACGGCCATCGACTGGTTCCATGAGTGGCCAGAGGAGGCCCTGGTGTCCGTCAGCGCCCGCTTCCTACAGGAAACTGAGGGGGTTCAGGTGAGGCCCTGGGCCCGGCTTCCCCTGCCCCCCTCTGCGCCAGCGCTCACAGGGCCAGAAGCATCGGCCACCTCGTGGGGAGGGATCCCCGGCCATCTGCCTCCAGGGCCGGGATTAGGGTGAGGCACGTGAGTCACTCGCCTTGGGCACAAAATTTAAGGGGCACCAAAAACCTCCGTAATTCAGATCAGTGAGGTTTTAATGCAATATTTTTAGAAAACGATATTACTGCTAAAAAAATTCCCGGTGAACAAAATTATAAACAAAGGCGTGCCGCTGTTGGTGGTGTCTGGGCCTTGTGTTACTGTGCCAGGGGAAGTCGTTTGAATCAGCTCAGGGTCCCTGGCCCATGTGGCCACACCCCGCCAGGCCGGTTCAGGAGGGCCGACACCCGTGTGCCAACAGACTGGGCAGCTCGGACCTCACGCAGTCCCCGACTGGAGCTGGTTGGAGAGCCTGGATTTACTGTGATAAGTGCACGCGGGGCGCACACTTCTTCCGCTTGCCTCTGCTCTCCTTGACCTGTCCTTCTTAGAGGGTGTGACGAGTACACCGGGCGAAAAGAGGAAAAGAAAAGTCCCTTTTTTTTCTTTTGTGGTGTCTTTCTTATATTGAAAGATGGTGCCCAAGTTCACTGTTGAGCTAAGTGCCGGCCCAGCAGTGGTCTGTGCGTTCTGACCCGGCCAGGGCAAGGGATGAGCCGCAGCCCCAGGATAAGTCACACGTTGTTTTCCTGTCTCATTTATGTCTAACGCATATTCAGTTACGGTAGGATAACATAAACCTGAAATTAAGTTTTCCCCTAGTTTCTAAAGCTGGGTCACTTACCCTGCACATCATCTTTGGAGCATTCACTCTCAGGACGGACTGCAGTTACGACCGACGTTCCGTCTGTGCCCCGAGTGAAACGCAGATGTGGGTTTCTAGCCCCTAAGATAGGCTTCCTAGGAGCGGGAAATCCCCCACCCACCGCTGGCACCAGCGAGGGCAGCGGAGTAAATGCTGAAGCGTGTGGTGGTGGACGAACACATTTCCAAATGAACCTGCATTAAAATGAACATGGCTTGGACAGGTCTTGGGGCAAAGCTCCCAGTGCCTGTCTTTGGGCAAGCGGGGCGCACCCAGGTGGTGGGCGACGTAACCCTGTCATGGATGGGGCACAGAGGAGGCTGGCAAAGGACTTACTGAAACCCCCAGACCCAGCACAGAAGACGCACACTAAATGCTTGCCAAATGACCTGGGTTATTCAAACACACCGTCAGGCCCTGCGCCTTGCCCAGTTTGCAGGTGTGTGAGTGTGAGTGAGTGTGTGTGACCCAGAGAGAGAATAACAGTAATGAGCTGGGTCCCCGCACGGAGCTATGCCCTCGGTGGTGTGCTATCCCCGGTGCTCACGGCAGCCCCGGCCGGTGTTGCTGTGTGGAGCCTCATTTGATGATTGAACCGCTGAGGTTGAAAGAGGGTCTGCAACTCACCCAGAGTCCCCAGCGAAGGAGGAAAGCCCCCCCTTGCTGGTTCACTGTGGCCAGCAGCCTCCTCTCCCCTGGGCCCCTCCGAGAGGGAGGCCAGGGCCCCCTGCAGGAACAACGCCATGCCCATCAGGGAACAGGGGACGAACGGCCCATCTTGTCTTCATAGCCGGAGTTCAAGGACTCCATCAGCCTCTTCATGGCCTACGTGCACACAACCGTCAACGAGATGTCCAAGGTGTACTTGGCCACCGAGCGGCGCTTCAACTACACCACGCCCAAAACCTTCCTGGAGCAGATCAAACTCTACCAGAACCTGCTGGCCAAGAAGAAGTTGGAGCTGGTGGCCAAAATCGAAAGGCTAGAAAACGGGCTGATGAAACTGCAGAGCACGGCTTCTCAGGTAGGAAGGACGGGGGCCCGGACCCAGGTTCCGAGAGGAAGTAAGACGAACACGGTTACCTGCCCTGGGGAACTTCCACTCTGAAACCAGAGAGAGCATGTAGGTTTGATGTACAAAATGTGGTCGTAATGCTCACTCTTCGTGGGGCGCTTTACACAGGCCCGCGTTGAATGGGGCACCCGTCAAAATGCCTCCGTTGGAAAACGCACTTCGCGCTGTGCCCAGATGGAAAGGCTTTGTTTCACGCCGTATTGAATTTCAAGGTTTCTGCTGGCTTTAAGTCCCCTCCGAGGTGTCGCCTCGGCTTTTGTTTTTACTGCCCACTGTTGGCATCTGAGGGAGCCCGGTAAACAGCCACCACTTTCCTGCCTGAGGAACACGAAGGGACAGGAAGGGACGGCACGGTCCTTCTGCCCCTAAGGGGGCCTGAGCCCGAACCCTGTCTCTAGCGGAAACCCCGCTGAGCCGGAGCCGGCTTGCCCCCGCCGCAGGCAATGCTGGACAGCGCTGGGCAGGTCAAGCCACCCCCTGTGCCTGTTCCCCAGGTGGATGATTTAAAAGCCAAGCTGGCAATTCAGGAGATTGAGCTCAAGCAGAAGAACGAGAATGCGGACAAGTTGATCCACGTGGTGGGAGTGGAAACGGAGAAGGTCAGCAAGGAGAAGGCCATTGCCGATGAGGAAGAAGTGAAGGTGGAAGTAATCAACAAGGTAGGAGACGGCACGGCGTCAGGACAGACACTGACGCGCCGCTCGGCTGGGCCTCCCCAAGGGGACCCAAATCGGCAGGACTCCCTGGGGGGCAGGTCTCCCAAGCACAGGGCCCCAGGGTCAGAAGGGGGCTGTCCTTTAGGGAAATGCACCCGGAAGCCACATGCCTCAGAGTCCGATCCCTGTCTGTGGTGCCAGCATCTCCGGGAGCTGGTAAGAAATGCAGGTTCTCAGGCCCAGGAACCGCGGTGCAGACGCTGACAAGGTGCGGGCGATCCCTGAGCACGTTGAGGTTTGGGGACACTGCACTGGAGCCCTGGGCCTCAGACCTGCTGCACCGAGAGCCCCCAGAGGTTCCCATGTCACTGGCAGGGTAGGGTCCTCCCTGGAGGGCCTTGTCACTGTTGGTTTGATTTTTCGTCACCCCTCCCTGCATGCTTTTGTGTCATCAGTCACACGTCTGCATGAGTGTTTAAATGAGAGTGTCCCAGAAATTGTCGGCCGTCTCCTGAGATGGAGAACAAGGACGGCAGGACGGCCTCCTTCCAAGGCCAACAGGAGCAGGGGCGGAGCTGGAGTCAGGGGAGGGGCCCAAGGGGGTAGTCTGGAGCTCCACTCCACTTCTCACTGTGATCTGCACGACCTCAGCCCGCTCAGGCAGGTGAGGAAACTGAGGCTCGGCGTGGTTGGCAGTGTGCCGAGGACTCAAAAACAGCCCGTGACGTAGTCTGGCTCCCAGCCAGGCTCTGAATAAGCCAGGACCTGCACCCTGAGCTCTGTGACCTCTGCCCAACGTCTGGGCGTGCGCCCCTCTCTAACGCCTGCATCTAGAAATGGCCCCCAGAGTGCTCCGTGGGGGAAGGCTACAGCCGGCCGATCAGTACCTTCTATGCCCTGTTCCCTCAGTCGTGCACTCATCGTCCCTAAAGCAGGTGCAGAACAGGAGTCGCCGGGAGGTCACTTGTCCTGGCTGGGACAGGACTTGGACAGACCCTCTCCTACTGTCCTTCCTCCTCGGTGCCCTGTGCAGCGCCCGCCATTATGGCCTCTTCCTTTGCTCTCTGTTATCAGCCAGATGCTCTTTTTGATAGTCATCCAGCTCCCACTGGTCTCTCTGCTTGGCACCCGAAGGCCCAGAGGAGCTCTTCCTGACCCAAAGAGTGAATGAATGCACACAGGACTGAATGAACGTGGGGATGAATGACTGAGCACATAGACGAATGATGAATGAACGAGTGAACACATGCACAAGTGAATGAACATGTGCATGAATGAATGAGTGCGTGACTGAAGATGCTCTCACTTTCTTGAGGGGAAGGATGAGCTGTGCCTCTGAAATAGTCCAAGAGGCAACAAAGCCTCACAGCCAGGGCTTGTCTGCGTGGCCCCAAGTTCCCCTCCTACCTGGAAGCTGGAGCCAGTGGAAGGAACAGTTCACATTCATGAACCCCAAGTCTGCCACTGCAGGCTCACTGCGACCTGAGTGCCGAGGGGCCAGGGACAAAGGAGGCAGGCTCCAGGCAGGGACTGGTGACCCAGTGAACGTGAAGGGGGGCCCAGGGCTCCCCCTACACCCCCAGATGGACCGGCCGCATTGATCTTTCCTCTCTGGTTTCCTTCCAGAATGTCGCTGAGAAACAAAAGGCTTGCGAGACAGACCTGGCCAAGGCAGAGCCTGCCCTGCTGGCCGCACAGGAAGCTCTTGACACTCTGAATAAGGTAAGGGAAGAAAAAGAAAGAAATGGGGACCCAGCCTGAGTGGAGAGGAAACCCCGTGGCCATCAGTTCAAGTGGTGGCACGCTCACGGCAGCTTCCCTGGGGTCGTCACTGGGGGCCTCCAGGCCCTCCTTTCAGGTCTGTCCTGCTTGTCGTTTGCAGAACAACCTGACAGAGCTGAAGTCTTTCGGGTCCCCGCCGGACGCCGTGGTCAACGTCATGGCCGCCGTGATGATTCTGACCGCGCCTGGGGGCAAGATCCCCAAGGACAAGAGCTGGAAGGCTGCGAAAATCATGATGGGCAAAGTGGACACGTTCCTGGACTCCCTGAAAAAGTTTGACAAGGAGCACATCCCCGAGGCCTGCCTGAAAGCCTTTACGTGAGCCGGGGCTCGGCCGCGCCGCGTGCGCTGCCGTTCGGGTCTTGGACCTGCTGGGGCCCGTAGAGTCCAGGTGCTGCGTGGCCCTGGAATCTTCTCCCGCCAGCCCCAACGGATGCCTGTGCTTGCCGGGGGTGGGGCAGGGTCTTGGGTTTAAGGAGCAAGGTGGAGCCCCCCAGACAGCGGGTGGCAGCCTGGGCCAATCCGGCTGCACCTGGAAATGCACTTCGTCTGGAGGGACACACTCAACCGGGTTGGCTGTGTCACCTTGGGGGCAGAGGGGACTGGCAGAGGGGACGGACTTCCAGGTTTTACCCATAAATTTCAACACGCTACCACTCATGAGCCACTCCCCTTGTAAGCACTCCAGACCTACCATTTACGTCTCATGTGGCACCTGCCTGGACATCCCCTGCCCACCCAAGTTCAGAGTCCACCTGACCCTGACTGAGAAAGAGTCATACCCCCATGACCCCACGACCCCAGGTGAGACCCCCAACAGCTCCAAGCTCCCATTTGTTGAGGAAGAGAGCTGGACAGTTGAAAAATATTGGATAAAAAATAGTTTAAAAGAGAAGAAAAAAGACAAGAAAACCTTTACCGACTCACCACCAGGGAGCGGCCACTATCAACATTTGGGATATTTCCTTTCCATCTTTTTCTAGAGTTGAAATAATACTGTACATATGCAGTTATTTATTCTGCTTTCATTTTTTACTCAACACTGTTGGGGGGAAATACTTTCCCATGTGTTATTAAAATACTTGATCAGCTTCATTTTTAGCTGTTATATAATCTTGCCACAGCTGAATCGTAATTCATTTCACTGCTCCTGCACTGTAAAGGAGTTAGGCTGTCTCCATTTTTGCCATCATAAAAAATGCCACGATGAATGTCTTTTCCTCGTCACCCAACCGACTTCTGTGCGGCCACCACCCCACACTGTCTGGTGCGGGTGTGAAAGACAAAGCCACCTTCACATCAGCCTCCACAAGCATGAAATAAACCAGAGGGAGGAGATGGCAGGCTGCGTTCCCAGCCGAAATTCAAATCACCTGTCAATCATGTTTTGAATTATCCATTCAGAAGTCTTTCCACAGATAGTTCCATTTGTTATGCTTAAGGACGTTGGTGTTATTTTAAAAACACTAGTTTCTAAAGTCTAAACTGCACCTTCGGGCATTTTTCCTAGTCTCTCTCGTAAGGTAACTCCTGCATCGTCGTGTCTTTTAAGCCTCAGCCTTAGAGCCATGGCCTCACTGACGATCCTGGGAACCTGGGCACCTTGCTAGGGAAGCAGAAGCCTCCCGGGGGGGTGGGGGGGGGGCGGTGCTCTGGGGCTGCCTGGTTCTCTGTGAATCCCAGAGCTGCCCCTTCTGAGCTGTGTCACCTCGGAAGAGATGCTCGGCCTCTCTGGGCCTTTTCCCCCAGAGTAAGATGAGGTGTGGCACCCACAAGGCAGGAGCCGGCTCCAGGAGCTAACCTTTGGGAAGCTGACACCTGGTACCTGGTGTTACCACTTCCCATCGGTGTTGCTTTGGGCATGTTGCTGACCCCCCTGTGAACCCTAGTTTTGTCACCCACGAGTGGAGTCCTTGACGAATGACAATGAGACCAGCTATAGAAAGCACCAGGAACAGAGAGGATAAAAGCGCTGGCCTCCTTTCTTCATCCGGGACGTACACGCCGACTCACTGCTGTCCATGCCCCCACAGCCCTCTCCTCCAGAGGCCAGAATTCTGTTTCATGTTTTTCCTCCTTCTTTCTGAAATCAATCAGATTAAAAAAGAAAAAGAAAAAAGAAAGAAAAGTCAACAACTCTCCTGCTCCCCCGGGTGATCAGGTGGTAGGAGACCTGCATCCAGTCCCATGGGGCCCACGCTAGCGCCCTGTCCTCCCCTCCCCAGGCCCTACCAAGGCAACCCGACGTTCGACCCCGAGTTCATCCGCTCCAAGTCCACGGCGGCCGCGGGCCTGTGCTCCTGGTGCATCAACATTGTCCGCTTCTACGAGGTCTACTGCGACGTGGCCCCCAAGAGACAGGCCCTGGAGGAGGCTAATGCAGAGCTGGCAGAGGCTCACGAGAAGCTCTCCCGGATCAAGAACAAGGTTGCCGTAAGTGCTCGCTCACTTGCGGCCCCCTGCCAATGCTAAAGCCACTTGCCCCCGGCTGCCGGTCAATACCTCTGCTTAAAAGGGGTTGGCACGCCCGCTGCCGTGAATTATTCAGCGACTGGAGGGAGAGCGTACGTAGGCAGATGCGGGGACCGGTCACTCGGGGAGGCCACTTTGCGTCCGCGGCCCTCGTGCTCTGGTGCCTCTGGCCCTTCTGGGAAGCCCTGTTCCCTGCCCAGCGTCACAGGACGTGGCTGGGAAAGCCAGCGTAGCTCCATTCCAGGTTCTTTCCGCCTTGTTTCTCCAGGAACTCAATGCCAACCTGAGCAACCTAACATCCGCATTCGAAAAGGCAACAGCTGAGAAAATCAAGTGCCAACAGGAGGCCGATGCCACCAACAGGGTGATCTCGCTGGCCAACAGGTAGCTCACGCCACTGCCCGGCCCGCCCCTCCTGCCTGTACACCCCCAAAAGGGACGAGCCCACAGAACGGCCTTTGCAGGAGGACGAATAAGCCCCGTGGAGGGGGCAGTGTCCCAGCCTTTCACTTTCTGAGCACAAAGTCACAGGATAAGTAAGCATCATGTCTGGTTAGTGAGGCGAGCCCCACCGACCGGAGCCGGTCACACCTCCATGGTGGGCCTCGTGCACCCAGTGGCCTTCAGGAAACACGACCTCTCGCGGTGCAGAATCCCAAATGGCCCCGACCTGCCTGGGACACTGTGTCCACAGAGGCCCGCGCGGGCAGAATTCCGCTGTGACCCACTGCCACCCTTCCCATGGTGCTGGGGCAGGCTCCCAGGGTCACCTCACTCACGGTTTTAGGGTACATAACGCAAGGGGACCCCAGAGCAGCGCTGTCCCGTGGGAACAGGACATGAGCCACATCTGTCATTTGCACTGTTCTAGCTGCCACCTTAACACAGTACAAAGAAACAGACAAAACTGATTTCGATAATATATTTCATTTAACCCCAAATCTGACATTTCAACCTCTGATGACATAAGAATGAACCTGAGAGATGTTACACACTTGTTTTCACTCTGAGCCCTTGTGTGTGTTCACGACACGCCTCAATTCAGACCAGCCAGTGGCTAGAGGCCGCCCTACTGGACACGCGGCTTTACAGCTTGCCTTTTCATGTTTCCAAAAGTGAGTACGAGGAGCCCTGCCGATGGAGTCCAGCCGATGGAGTCCATTCTAGGGCACAGCTTCGGGGATTTCTCATCCCCAGGGGGCTGGCAACCACTAGGTGGTCATTGTCAGCATGACGTGGGGGCCCCAGGAGATCCCCAGGCTGCTTGAGACTGGCCCCCAGATGACTGTGGACAGCACCCTTGCTGTGGGTTTGAGGCACTTGACCGCACCCGCCCAGAAAATCAAAGCGGTCTTTTGATCGCTGGGAAGTAGGGCTGCTTGGATGACACCAAAGACAGACCACAGTGGGGCTAATAAGGGAACCTGTACTTTGAACAAATTTACCTCAACACTCGCCGCATGCCGCTGAGGGTTGGGGACCCGTGCTCGAGCCGATGACCTGAGAAGCACAAGGGACACCCTGGAGTCCCCGCTCCACGTGCTGTCCTGTGGCCACCACCCCGACCTCCCACTAGCCGAAGCCTAGGCGCAGTGGTGTCTGGCAGCCGCCCGGACGTGCGGTGACATGGCAGACAGTGTCAGTGCAGCCGTGGCCTCAGCAGGTGGCCGGGGGATGGCGAGAGCAGTTTCCCAGAAAGCATTAGACTTGCTTCCTTTCAGCACTTTTCCCCCAAAGGCACGTTCACTGTTGAACTTCTGAGTGAAGTAAGGCCTCGGAAGCTGAGGTCTCGTGGGCATTAACCGTGGCCGCGCCTCCCTTGCTCGTCTAGGCCGAGCCGCTCCCCCACGCGGTGCTGGCTCTCCTCTGATCCCCGCTGACTCTCCTCGTGTTCCCGCGTTAGGCTCGTGGGAGGACTGGCGTCGGAAAACGTCCGCTGGGCTGAATCGGTGGAGAACTACAAGAGCCAGGGGGTCACCTTGTACGGGGACGTCCTGCTGATTTCCGCCTTCGTCTCCTACGTGGGCTATTTCACCAAGAAATACCGAAACGAGCTGATGGAGAAGTTTTGGATCCCTTATATAAAACAATTAAAGGTAAGAGGTGTACCACTCAGGAAATGCCAGGTGTATGACAGGGCAGGCCCAGCCAAATCGCACCTTCGCTGCTGAGCCGGATGCTCTAGCCACGCAGGGTCTGGACTGTGGCCCAGTGTGGCTGGTGCTGACGTCCCGCTGGCTGGTAAGGTCACGTGAATGGCTGTCTTCTCACAGGTGGCTCAGCCCGCCCACCATCTGCTACAGATCCACCTGTTATTTGGGGGGACGTTTTCCATAAAGCAGTAAGGCCACGTCACCCCTTCTAAGAAAGAGCACTTCCTTGGCAGGTCCCCATCCCCATCACGGAAGGTCTGGACCCCTTGAGGCTGCTGACTGACGACGCCGATGTGGCCACTTGGAACAACCAGGGACTCCCCAGTGACCGCATGTCCACTGAGAACGCCACCATCCTGTGCCACACCGAACGCTGGCCCCTCATCGTGGATGCCCAGCTGCAAGGAATCAAGTGGATCAAGAACAAATACCAGAATGAGCTGAAAGCCATCCGCCTGGGACAGAAGAGGTGCCTGATGGTGACCACACTGTGGGGCGTGGGGGGCTCCAAAGGCAGCCACTGGCTGTGCCGGGAAACGCACCTTAGGTGGGACTTGTTAAATGATGGACAGATCTTTAAGTACAATAGCTGGCCCACACGTAGGTTTATTTTTTAATACCTGGCCCTGGGGAACAGCGCCCAGAGTACAGAATTAAACTCGGGGCTCTTCTCCTCCCTGCCTCATTGCCTGCGGTCCTGACCAAGCCTCCCAGCCTGGGTGGAAGCCCGGCCTGGCCATTCACTGACCAAGAGGCTGCAGGCTGGTCATTTTCTCATCTCTCGTCCCTTGTGTGGTTTATTTCCTCATCACAGATGAGGAAAACGGCCGTAACAAAGGCCGTCCTGCCTGCCATCCCTGGGGTCCTGGGGAAGTCGGGTGAGATGCAGGTGTGAAAACGTGTGCCACCATACGCGTTTGCAGCCATATGCGGCTCCCTTTTCACCTCCACTCCCGTGATCCTAGAGGGGTGATCACACAGTGGCCCCCAGCTCCCCTCGGGGAGGGACGCGTTTCAGAGGGGCATGAGCTGCTGGCCCCTCGGCCACCTCATGGCACCTTCTCACTCCGAGGGCTGCCTCCGGGGGCACACGATTGTGCCGTCACCAGGTCCCCAGTCATTCAGTGTCGCCCATGCTGTGCCCCCAGCTACCTGGACATCATCGAGCAGGCCATCTCAGAAGGGGACACCTTGCTTATCGAGAACATTGGTGAAACCGTGGACCCCGTTCTGGACCCTCTCCTGGGCAGGAACACGATTAAAAAGGGAAAGTGAGTTGCCGGGTCCGTCTCCGCCATCTAATCCACGTGAACCCCTCGGTGGAGAGGTTTGGCCACGTGCGGGGAGAGAGTGCCAGGAACTCCCTTTGCTTTCCTGGTGGGCAGCAGGGGCTTCAACAAAACGCGGCCAGGTGTGAAGGAGCTCCCAGCTCCCAGGGGGAGGCTGGAGGTCATGGGGCCACATCCCCTCCGAATCGCTACACCATCTTCTAGGCGATGACCTCCAGGTGGTGATCCTTATGGGCACGTCCTTCTTTCTATTGTTATGCATTTTGCAAATCTTGAGCCTATACTGCTTTCTCTCTAATTCAGGTGAGATTCATATAACATACAAGTAACTATTTTAAAGTGAACAGGTCAGTGGCATTTGGCTCATTCACAACGCTGTCAACCAGCACCTCTCTAGTTCCAGCACTTTTTCATCGCCCCAGAAGGAAACCCCGTAGCAGGGAGCAGTCAGTCCCCTCTCCACTTGCCTCCAGCTCCTGGCAACCTCCAGTCTGCTCTCTGTGTCTGTGGATTTGCTGGAGGCTTCATGTCAATGGACTCATACGATACGTGCCCTTTTGTGTCCTGGCTTCTTTCACACAGCATCATGTTTGCACGGTTCATCCGTGTTTAGCGGGTATCTGTGCCTCAGTCATGGTTATGGCTGCGTCATATTTCATTGTGTGGAGACAGTTCTTTCTCCACTCATTGGTTGATGCATTGAGCTTATACTTTACCTTTCAAATACAAACTCTTAAATCAACATACAAAGTGTGAAGTCGGAGTTGATGCGAGCCACCTCTAAATGCAGGGGTGCGTGCAGAAGCCCAGAGCAAAGGTGGCAGTAAATACGCTGAGGTCTAGACTCTGAGAAGGGCCTGGCAGGGCTGGTGATGCCCATGGAGTGGTTAGACAGAGGCCCCAAAGGGTGAGCTTGATCAGAAAGAGGGTAGAGCAGAGCCGAAGCCAGAGAGAAGCAGCCCCTCCGTGGGTCTGCAGGCCTAGCCCGAGGCCCTGGGAGCTTTGGGAACGTGCAGGTGTTCTGAATTGGGAAGCAGGTGTGTTTCTGACAGCAACGGCTTTAGGGCAGAGCCCAGACCAAGTATTTCTGTTGGGGATCCCGTGAGGATGACTTGCAGCCCAAGCTGAGTAAACACTGCTGTAGAGATGAGAGCAAACCAGCCCGAGACTGAGCAGAATCTTGCAGAAAGGTTCACCGGCCAGAGAGGGGGACTAAGCAAGGAAAGTCGCAGTCCCTTCCTGGTGAGCAGGGCAGGGTTCAAGGCAGCAGCTCGGACTGGGCCGGCCACCAAGCTGCTGTGGAAGGTGCCCTGTGTTTGTGGTGCTGTCACTGGTGGCCGGGAGACGCTCTCACCCCTCCCCATACCACCCGCCAGGTTCATTAAGATCGGGGACAAGGAGGTCGAGTACCACCCCACATTCCGCCTCATCCTGCACACCAAGCAATTCAACCCCCACTACAAGCCCGAGATGCAGGCCCAGTGCACCCTCATCAACTTCCTGGTCACCAGGGATGGCCTCGAGGACCAGCTCCTGGCCGCTGTGGTGGCCAAAGAGCGCCCAGATCTAGAGCAGCTGAAGGTATGGGGCCCGTCGGTGGTGGCAGGGGGTGCAGGGCCGGCCAGCTCAGGGACAGAGTGGGGGAAGGGCAGCGTGCGGTTCCCTGGCCCTCAGCTCCTGTCAGAAGGCACCTCAGCTTGTCACACTGCATTCTATTTTGCACAACACAACGAATCACGCTTCTTCCCCAGCCGCCCCCCAAATGTAATTCTAAATCAAAAGACGGCTCCAGTGAAATACCAGGAGTCACAGCGGTGCCCAGACAGTCCTAAAGCACCAAACTGCTGTCCCACAAGCCTGGTCTTTGCTGCCGGCCCGTGTGCCCCTCACATCCTTTGTGCTGTCTTAGCCACACCGTGGGCCAGAGGTGTCCCAGGCCCCATGCTCCCCCCATGGTCCCCGAGGCCTTGCCACATGGTGGCTAAGGACAGGCAGCCGCAGAGGCTGGGGCCTGGCCACTGCCCGGCTGGGTCCCCCGGTCCTGCCGGCTTTCTCTCAGGCTCATCGCATTTCTCCTGTTGGGGTCTGGCCCCAGCTAAGCTGGAGAGAGGTCCCGAGCACCAGGGGTGCAGGAGGGCCACGCATGGCTGGCTTCCCTTCCCATGTCTGCCCCTCCTGCAGGCGAACCTCACCAAGTCCCAGAACGAGTTTAAGATTGTTCTGAAAGAGCTGGAGGACTCCCTGCTGGCCCGGCTGTCGGCCGCATCCGGGAACTTCCTGGGAGACACCACCCTAGTAGAGAACCTGGAGACCACCAAACACACAGCCAATGAAATTGAGGAGAAGGTAAGCTGTCCCGGGGTCCCCGCCAGAGCACACAGGGTTGGCAGCTGGGCTGAAAAGGGGCACGGGTGGCCCCAGTGCCCCAGTCACCTGCCGAAAGCCCCCCAGGACGGCTTCCAAGAGCGCCAAGGGCTTGGGACAGGTGGGTGGGGCCCATCTGCTCACCTGTGTTGTCCAAAAGGGGTTTCACTCAAGCCCCTTTTGTTTGTTTTGAGGTGCAAGAGGCAAAAATCACAGAGGTTAAAATCAATGAGGCAAGAGAGAACTACCGGCCAGCTGCGGAGAGGGCGTCCCTGCTGTACTTCATCCTGAACGACCTCAATAAGATTAACCCCATATACCAGTTCTCCCTCAAGGTGCGGCCGCACCAGGCTGCCATCGGGGCCGTGGGGGGTGCCGGGGCACCCTCGGAGGGCAGACGGGGAGGTGGGGGGTGCCGGGCACCCTCAGAGGGCAGACGAGGAGGTGGGGGGTGCCGGGCCACCCTCGGAGGGCAGATGGGAGGTGGGTGGTGCCGGGGCACCCGCCCAGGGGGAGGGGGTTTCGAGCCCACTGCCGGCAGCGTGGAGTGGCCTCAGAGCCCAGACCTGCCAGCATCCGTGCGCTCCGTGGCCCCTTTCCAGGCCTTCAACGTGGTCTTCGAGAAAGCCATCCAGAAGACGGCCCCCGCCGAGGAGGTCAAACAGCGAGTGATGAACCTGATGGACGAGATCACCTATTCCATCTACATGTACACGGCCCGCGGGCTCTTCGAGCGGGACAAGCTCATTTTCCTGGCACAAGTGGCGTTTCAGGTAGGGCCTGGCCTCACTGCTCAAAGGGGGGGTCCATGGGCCAGCAGCATTGGGGACCCTTGGGGGCTCGTCAGGATGGGAGTGATTGCTGATGAGATGGACTTCCCTTTGGGGATGAAACCGGTCTAGATCTGGATAGTGGTGACGACTGTACCACACTGTGACTGCACTAAATGCCACTGGATTTTATGCTTAAAAGGGCTAAAGTGGTCGGTTTTATGTTCTGTGTGTTTTACCACAACATGAAAAAAACAAGGTGATGCCAAAGTTTTGCCCCAACCCAAAGGGACGAGGGAGGTGACGGGGCACTAAGCAGCGCCCCTGGCCCCTCAGGTCTTGTCCATGAAGAAGGAGCTGAATCCCAGCGAGCTGGACTTCCTCTTGCGGTTCCCTTTCAAGGCCGGGCTCGTGTCGCCCGTGGACTTCCTGCAGCCTCAGGGGTGGGGCGGCATCAAGGTGGGTGTTCAGACGTGAGCACGGTCCCCTCTCCCTGCTGCTCCCACTGGGGAGGTTCACAAAGCACCACCCACTGGCCGTGACATGGAGTAAAGGCAGGAAGCCCCAGAGGTAGGGCTGTGAGCAGCGGCTGCCTGCCCGCTCCTGGGAGCTCTGCGTTCCTAACCGAATACAACAATGCTCCTTGGGCCTCGTGTCCTTCTCTGCACGCGGCCAGCTGAGCCGCGCAGGCCCCAGGGTGTGCCCAGGGGTCGCCCCTCCTCCTCTCCCCCACCTCCAGTTTCCAGGCAAGTGCAGTGTCACGGGAATTCCTCAGATTTCTGGGCACACACACTCAGGGGCCCTCCGTGTCTCGGCTCACAACCATCTGAGGAAGGTGGTCCCCTGAGGTGAGGCTGGTCCCTGCTCCAGAACCCTCAGGAGAAGCGGCCGAGTCAGTCCCTGGATTAGAGGCCCCCTCCCAGGTTCCTCCGGCTCTCTCTGGTTTGCCCAGAGGTTCATTCTTTTCCCAGAGCCCCGGGCTTCTCCTCGGGAATAGCTGGGAGGGAAGGTGCTGGAAACAGGGAGAGCTGGAGGGGTCAACTGCCCCCAGGCTCTCTCGGAGATGGATGAGTTCAAAAACCTGGACAGCGACATTGAAGGATCCGCCAAGCGGTGGAAGAAGCTCGTGGAGTCAGAAGCCCCAGAAAAGGAAATCTTCCCGAAGGAATGGAAGAACAAGACGGCCCTACAGAAGCTGTGCATGGTGCGGTGCATGAGGCCCGACCGCATGACCTACGCCGTCAAGTGAGTGGCCACCTCTGGGGCCGGGGGCAGGCGCGGCTCCGTGGGACTCTGGTCCATGTCAACCCTCCACTCTACTGCCCGTTGCCCAGAGGGGACAGTGGTCCCAGACAGGAGTTGGCCCGTGTGGTTCCTGGGGGACAGAGGCAGCAGCCACCCCGTCCGTCCGCTGGTAGCGCTTCTGAGTTCTCCCGAGCTCTCGGGGCCTCAGAAAGTGGTCAGCAACACGCCTGGCCTCCCCTAACCCGAGCGAGGAGGGTGCCCAGGGATGTGATGGGAAAACAGACCCTGCACATGAGCCCCCTGAGATTAAAGAAAAGAAGTGTGGGCACTGCTGACGTCCGTGGCCACAGACGGTCCTTTAGGGTGTTGTGGGGGGAGAGCAATGGCAAAGCCGTCAGCATCCGTGGACTCGCGGCCCACGATGGCCACATCGAAGTACGTCTTTTCTTTCTGACACTTGGCTCATTTTCAGAAAACTTTTCTGATTTCTTGAACAATTTCACTGGACCTGAAGCCCCTCCGCAATCAGGAAAGTCATCGTCATGTCCTTTCAGCTCCTCATTCCTGTGACGCCCCGTTGGTCCTGTCATTTCAGAGGGGCTGCTCGTGTCACATCTGCACTGAGTCCCCGGGGCAGACATTTGTAACTTCCCATCCCTCCTCCCCGGTGGAGAGAATTTGGCTCCTCCTGACACACCCCCCACCAACTGTCACAGGAAGGAGGAGGGGGTGACAATGACGTAAGCCAAGGGCCCATTCTCCCGGAGGATGTGGGTCCTTTGTGGCACCCTTTGCTTTTCATCTGTCCTACTAGCCTGCAAGCAGCCAGATTTCCCAGAAGAAGCCCATGTCCCTAACAGAATGCCCCTCTGGCGAAGCAGAGGCCTGGCTCACACCCAGTGGTAATTCACAGATGTTTCTGTTTGGCTTGGTTTCCCTTGGACTAAGAGGAAAAGGAACAGGAGGGGTTGTGGAGGAGGGGGGTGGACCAAAACAAGAAATGCAGGAGCATCACCATCAGGCTGGGCCAGGGAGAAGTCAGGCCCGTGTGCTGGATTCAGCGCTGGAAGAAGGTGGGACAGTTTGGGGAAGTCCAAGGCCAAGGGCACCGGACCCCACCGCAGGAACACCACCTGCCTGGGGAGGGGCGTGCGTTTGGATGTCCAGGATTTGTAACTCAGGTTTCAGAACCACCTGAGTTAATACACGTGAAAGCACGTCGGTGACCTGAAGAAGTGAGTGCCGGCTGCTTGAGCACCGGTGCCCTCAGCAGGGGTGGGGGTGACCCCAACGCCAGGTGCAACCCGACCAAGCTGTGCCCTCTCTGTAAGGCTGAGGAAAGCTGGTGTGCCTCCCTTACTGTGTAAGGGGAGTGTAGCCTCAAAGTGAGAAAGTACAAATCGAGCACCAGTGGTAATGTAATGGCCAACATCAGGCAGCGCGCAGAGCTTCACCCACTGAACTCACAGCCTCCAACAGCCCCGGAGGCAGGCACTGTCACCGCGGCAGCGTCACACGCCCAGGGAGGGGAATAACTCCCACACGGGGGGGTGGGAGCTGGCAAGCTGGCACAAACAAGCCGCAGTTTGATCACTGCCCACTTGGTGTGGTGTCCACACTGCCACGGCGCTGACTGCAGGCTGCCAGGGTTTCCTGCGGGCCGCTGGGAGCTGGCTCCAGCGCTCCTGTACGAGGACACAGAGCTGGGAGTGGTGGGGCCCACTGGATCCAGGCGCACGCCATTCTGCATCATTAATTCATCCGCACAGAGTGACCGGGTGGCCTGGTGATTAGGAGCACTGATCTAGTGACATCCTGCCCAGGGCAGGGCAGGGCTTGGGACACTCTGGAAGTCCTTCCCGACGAGGATCCAAAAGCCAGAATGGAGTTCAGTGGCAGGCCTTCAGGAGGAGCGCCCCCACCCAACCCCCACCCCGTAGGCAGCATGGGTTCAGGAGGCTACAGAAGCCAGAGCAGGGGCTGAACATAGACAAAGTTGCCCCAGGAAGTCCCAGGGGGGGCGGGAAGGCCCACCCGGCACCAGCCCGCAGATCCAGGGGCAGGAGGGAGGGTGTGAGTGGCCTCTCAGTGAACAGGTGCACCTAAAGGGCCTCCAAGGTGCTCAGAGCACTCAGAGAGCCACCTGGCTGGGCATAAGCAGGCTCTCTCTGGGGACGCTGCCATTGTCAGTCTTTCAAAGACCGGGCTGGACATTCAAATGGTGCTAATTTTACCTCCTATGATTCATTCAGAATATAGTCAGCTCAGCTGCCTGTGATCTCAGGAGCGGGACAGACAGCTGAGCTCCAAAGGTCACGCCATACGACATTGGATTTCCCGTAAGAGGGGCCTCGACTGACCCCGGGGCTCATGGGGTCGAGCTAGAAAGAGTCTGTGGCTTGGGACAGACAGGTGCTTATGTACATGGAGGTATTTATGTCAAGTCACTTTTTTCCTGTGTTTTCCGATGATCCACGCTCTGTGGTCCTTGAAGAAAACGGCTGTGAGACCAGCTTCCTTCCTTCTGAAACCCCTCAATCGGAAGGTCACCCCCTCTGAAGGTCACCAGGATGCAGAAACCTGTCAACGATCTGCTCCTTCTTGCTGCCCTTCTCTGGACAGCAGATCGGAAATGTGTGGGAAACAGGAAATGGCTAAAAACCGAGCCCTTTCTTGGGAGCACGGAGGGCTCCCAGGGTCCAGGAGCCACCTGGCACCGAGGCGCGGTCACCCGGCGGCACTGAGCTGCTCCCCCCCCATTGACCCTGTGCACCTTTGAAAACAGGCAGCGTCAGGTCAGCTCGCGGAGCTGCCCCTCCTCTGTGCACACATGCTGCAGGGCCCCGGGGAGCAAGAACGGACCCCTCCACACCCCACACTGCACAAGGAAAGCCCCTGCAGACTGTTTTCTGGCCTGAGACCTTTCTCTGCTTAAGGAATTCCACCAGAAAACGGCCCTTGCCCCGGTCATGCCCACTGCGCCCCGAGCCCCGCACCCCGAGCCCTGGGGTCTGACCTGGCACGTCTCCTCAGGAACTTCGTGGAGGAGAAGATGGGCAGCAAGTTCGTGGAGGGCCGGAGCGTGGAGTTCTCCAAGTCCTACGAGGAGAGCAGCCCCTCCACGCCGATCTTCTTCATCCTTTCCCCAGGGGTCGACCCCCTGAAAGACGTGGAAGCCCTAGGTAAGTGTGGCCAGCCAGCGAGGGCCTCAGTCACCGGCAAACACAGACCCAAGCCCCAGTGAGATGACACTTCACACCCCTCGGGATGGTTATTGCCAAAGACGCAGAAAATGACAAGCGTTGGGAGGACGAGGGCAAACTGGAGCCCTGGTGCGTCGCTGGTGTGGCCCCCCCGTGGAGGGCAGTCTGGTGGAGCCTCGAGAAGTGACACGAGACCCAGCAGCTCCACTCCCAGGTGTACACCCAAGGAACTAACACAGGTGCTCAAACAAGCACTCTACATTCACAGCGGCCAACAGGTGGATGCACCCCAAGGGTCTACCGACCAACCAATGGATAACGGCCGTGCAGTAAATCCACACAGTGGGATAGTATTTCACCAGGAAAAGGAGTGGGGCCCTGACACGCTCCACTATGGATGGACCTTGTAAACTTTGTGCCGAGGGGAAGAAGCCAGACACAGGGGCCCCTCATTGTATGGCTCCATTTATCTGAAGGGTCCAAAACAGGGCAATGCACAGAGACAGACGGCAGAGTGGGGCTGCCGGGGCTGGGGGAGCAGCATGGAGAGCGGTTAATGGGTACGGAGATTCCTCCGGGGTGATGGAAATGTTCTGGAGCCAGACAGATGTTTGCACAACACTGTGAATATATTAAACGTCACTGAGTTGTACACTTTTTAAGATGGTAAATTTGATGTTACGTGTGTTTTGCCACAATAAAAAAAGTGGGGGCGGGTGTGGCGGTCCCAGCCGTGCGTGTATCACAGAACCTCAGCCGTGTCAGCCATTCGCCCCCACACTTTCCCTGTTTTTCTTTCCTTTAGGGAAAAAGCTGAAATTCACCATAGACAATGGGAAACTCCACAACGTGTCCCTGGGGCAGGGACAAGAGGTGGTGGCGGAGAACGCTCTGGACGTGGCTGCAGAGAAGGGACACTGGGTCATTCTGCAGGTACGGGGAGGCTGGGTGCTGACACCTCTGGGGGTGGGCGCCACGCTGACGGGTGTGGGGATTGGCCATGGGGTTCGTGTTCACAAATGGGCAGGAGGCAGCCCTACCAAGTTGAGCGCCGCCCGGGTCAGCCAGGGAGCGGGGGCTGTCGACTGCTCCGGTGGAGGTGTGGCTTCTTCAGTGAAGAGAAGGACACTGGGCTTCATGCCAGAGAACCCCTAAAGAGTATGATTTTAAACACAAAAACACTGGTGACAAAAGCGCCCCTCCACCTCTGAGGCCAACAGTCAGGAGGCCTGTGCTCCCCATTTTGGGGAAGCCCTAGCACAACCCCCATGAGCCCATCCTCACCCCGGCTTGCCTCCTAGCTCCCGCAGGCTGGTCTGGCTCCCACAGACCCCACAGGGTGCTGACACGGCCTCGGCTGAACCCAGGTGGAGCGCTCAGTGTCAAGTCGCTGCTTTTTACCCAAAGCTGTCGGAGGAGGGGTGGGGACCACACGATCTGGGCCCGCAGAGAGCGGGAAGGGCTCCCAGGAGGCTGGAGTCTTGGATTAACTAAGCACGAGAGTCGCCTCTGGGGCCACAGATGCTAGCTGAACCGATCCTGCCTGCCCCGCGGCCCGTAAGGGTGGGCTGGATGGAGGGGTGGGGAGCACCGGCAATGTCAGGAGGAGCCCTGCAGAGGACGCGGCAGAGTGGCCTGTCCTTGTGGGCCCAGGGCAGGGAAGGCGTGTGTGGGCACTAAGCCCGGTCTTGGCCACAGAACATCCACCTGGTCGCCCGGTGGCTGAGCACCCTGGACAAGAAGGTGGAACGGTACAGCGTGGGCAGCCACGAGGACTACCGTGTGTTCATGAGCGCGGAGCCCGCCCCCGGCCCCGAGTCCCACATCATCCCTCAGGGCATCCTGGAAAACGCCATCAAAATCACCAACGAGCCGCCCACGGGCATGCACGCCAACCTGCACAAGGCCCTGGACCTCTTCACCCAGGTAAGGCGGCTTCTCCTATGCGCAGGCCCGGTGCCAGTCCCCAGGCGGAGCGGCCCGGGGACCCCGACCACGTGGAATCACTGGGCCTGCAAAGCCAAGGATCCGACTGCGCTGTGAGGACGCTCCGTGCTGGTTCTCTGCCGACGCATGCACGCACACACGCATGCACACACGGTCACACACACACCTAGCGTTGCAAAGTCAGTATGTCCCTGAACGGGTGCACAAAGTGCTGTGGGAATAGCCATCACTGACAGCTTCATAAAACAGAAGGGCACGTTTATAATGAGTTTCGTGCCCTGCAAGTCAGTGCAGGTCCGGGGCCTGGGTTTGTCTGAGCACCTCAGGAAGGGGCCCAGCTCCCGGGGATGGTTCCCGACGGTCAGTCAGTTTTGCTGAGGCCACAGCACCTCCTTGGTCTGTCCTCTCCCTCCCATGAAGGAGGATGGCAATGCCAGCCTCCCTGGGCTCTGAGCTCTGGGTCCCTCCCCAAGCAGGCCACCACCTTCCCTGGCTTCCCTGCGCCCTGTGCAAATCCTTAGCGTCAATATCCATTCTTTTAGCACCTGACCATCTTCTGTTGCACACTAGAACTTTCTGGGTGCACAGACTTGGTCTCCAAATCGGAGCCTAAAACCTTCTTGAGGAAGAATGCCTGTGTTCTCAGGTAACACCTAACAAAGATCTACTTATGGAGTGCATTGTGCCAAGAGTGTATAACTTCTATGTCTGATGTATTTAATACCTAAACTAATATATGGAATTAGCAACTAACAACTCCCTACCGGCTTTGAAAGGACCCAGAAAGATCAGAGTGAAGTCACGGAGAACTGAGGGCAGGAAAAGAGATGTGTAGAGTGGTCACACATTCCTCCCTCCAAGCACAAAATGCTGTGAGCCTGGCAGGTGGCAGGCACAGGGACATCAAAGCCAGTGCCGGGAAGTGGGTGCCCAGGCAGACAGCCAGGACCAGCGGCAAGTAGGGATTGGCTAGGTGCAGGGAGGCCCGGAACAGACTACACAAGGGGCTTGAGAGCCTGCAGCCACTGCCCAGTGTGAGGGGGGCATGGGGAGTGTGGGGAGCTGGGGAGCTGGGGCCCCTCCCCACATGCCCACAGAGCCCTGGGCCCTGGGGCGCAGTCAATGCTGAGCAGATGAGGAAGACTCCGCTGAGCTTCCAGAAGCTGCCCACTTAGCAAAGACAAATCACAGTCAGTAAAATCTCACAAACCTGATTCAGAACTTGGGCTGGGTCTGCCATTCCCCGGGGCCGTGGAAAATGGCCCCGCCCCCTTGGATTGTTTTTGAAGAGCTAGGGTACTGTTTGTATATAAACGATGAGGAATGCTGGTAACTGTGAAGGAACATTATTTCTCATTAAGTAAGCAAGGAAGGCATGTGTGGGCACCATGCCTGAAGTGTCCTGGCATGGGTGATACTTTGTCAGGACGCAATCATTTGACTTGTAATCAGTGCTGAAGTGATAAAACACTTGCTGTCAGTGTTCTGAGTGTTGCCCACCAGGCTTTGCAGACCAGAAAGACTTTATCCCCCACCCCACCCCACCTCACCATACCCCACTGCACCCCACCCCACCCCACTGCACCGCTCCCCACCCCACTGCTCCCCACCCCACCCCATCCCACCCATCACCAGCGAACCAGCTGGCAGGCGGGACTCATCCCCCTGGCACTCTGCATGGGCTCCGCTGACAGCGGCGTGCACCCCGCAGGACACTCTGGAGATGTGCACCAAGGAGCTAGAGTTCAAGTGCATCCTCTTCGCCCTGTGCTACTTTCACGCTGTGGTGGCCGAGAGGCGCAAGTTTGGGGCACAGGGCTGGAACAGGTCGTACCCCTTCAACAACGGGGACCTCACCATCTCCGTCAACGTGCTCTACAACTACCTGGAGGCCAACGCCAAGGTACAGGGCGGACCTCCTGCCCCGGTCCATTCTCCCATCTAGCCTTTCCCCGCCCCCCCCCGCCCCTCCCCGCCCTCCCTCTTTGGATAATTCTTAGTCATATCTTTAAGAGACCTTAAATGAGGTTAAATAAGCGTCACAGCCCAGGAAAACCTGAAACCTAAGAATCATCTAGACCCCACCAGCCTGAGACAACCATCAGCATCCAGTCCCTGGCTGCCACCACAGCAGGCGTCAGCCTTCTGGCAAAGTCTCTGCTTCTGATCACACTCCATGGGGTCACCTACCTCTGGGGGTCTGCCCATCTGGCACCCGACAAATCCCAGCACCTTGGGGCAGCGTGAGCCGATCGTGGACAGGGCTGGTGCTCAGTCAGCATCTGGAGACAGAACCCAGTTGTAGAGCAAGGTCCAAAAACACCTCCCTGGAAAGACGGCAATGCTTCCTACCTTTTTTATTGAAAATTCAATGTCTAGTCAGATGCATACAGCCGCAGAGGGCTGAAAAGAAAGCCAGTGGCCTCCAGTACCGGGTTGTGGCTATGAGGGCACCAGCAGACTGGGGAAGGGGGGTTCAGGGGGACAGGGCTGTCCTGGAGAGGTGAGCCCCGCAGTGAGGCGCTCATGCCCCCGTGGGTAGCCCAGCAGCCTGTCTAGAGACTCCCTAAGCCTTGGCCTCTCACCCTGAACCGAGGGCGGTTCTCCCGCTGCACTCGGCCTTCTCAGGACCTTCCGTGAAGCCTGGCTCTGACCTGGCGCCGCCTCTGAGCCCCAGGAAGCAGAGGACTGGGCCCCCCATAAGCCTTGGGCTCCTCCTCCTCCCTCTTGCCCCTAAAGCAACAGCAACAAGAACGGGCACCAGCACCTTCTTAAGCCAAGAGGGGTGGACGGGGAGCAAAAGCAGTGCCCGGCTTGCCCAGGGAGGCTCCCAGGAACCTGCTGGGGCATGAGTGAGGGGGGTGGTCACACAGCTGAACCAGTGGTCAGAGCTGGCATCTCCCTCCCAGCGCCCGGGTGGCCTAAGCACCCACCCCTAGTGGCACAGTCAGGGTGCTGGTGCCCAGGGACCTGGGTTTGAAGCCTGGCCCTGCCCCTCACTAGCTAAGAGATTCTCCAAACCTGAGGACAACACCCCAGCCTCAAAGCTTTGGGGTTCAGGGAGGAAAGGTGCAAAGTGCCCCACCTGGCCTGGGAGCGCTAGTCTCAGGAACCCCTCCTGCCTCCCACCCTGTCGCGATGCAGGGAGTGGGGGAGGCTTCAGCCCTGCACGTCCACTCCCTGGGACGCCTGACAAACATCACCTTGCCCTGGGCCCAGAGTAGACCCCCTGCCTTGACAGCCAGGACGGAGCCGCCAACCCAGATTGGGTGGGGGGGAGATGGCCTCCCAGGACTGCTGTCACCCAAGCCTGAGCTTGGAACGTTGTGTTTGCCGGCCTTGGAGAAGGCAGGAGAGCGGCACAGGCAGCAGTCGGTTCCCATCCCCGCAGCCCCCTGCCCCGCCACCCCCACCGCGGTGGTGCCCAGGTCCTGTTGCCGCCCTTCCCTTCCGGGGAGCGGAAGCCTGCTGTCCTCTGCAGTGGGTCAGGCCGGGTGCTGGTGGTCACGTCACCTAAAACAGGGTCCATAAGGGCCAAGCGCTGGTAGCGTGTCTTCCAACACTCACACCAACAAATCAATACAATGGGCAAGACCTGAAGGGCTTTCCTCATCACTGCAGCTCGTCAGATTGGGGCTCTTTGGGGAGACGAGGGTGGGAGGAACAATCTTGTTAGAATTTCGCTTAGACGCCTCCCCCGTCACGCCTGCTTGAATCCAGGCTGGGTAAGCACCTGCTAGAGACTACGCCGTGCAGTGGGGAAGGGAGGGGTAAAGAACGGCACAGGAACCCACGTCCTGCTGGCAGTGTTTCCTCAGGCCACGCACTGGGCCTGGCCCACCTAACCTTCCCTTTGTCCCAGCTCTCAGCCTCAGGAGGCACAGTAAGTACCTGGAGGAAGTGAGTGACGATGCTGTCATGTCCCAGGGCCGTCCCACACACACTGACCAGTGAGGCCTGAGGTGTGACAGGCACCCCAGGGATTCCATCGGCAGGTGTGGGACACTGATAGCTTCCATCCCTGGGGGTTACTCCACTGCCCCACCCCAAGGGGAAGGCCCGTCCCCAGGAGGCAGAGTAGGGTGTGCCCACCCTGCCCCACAGGAGAAACAACACGACGTCCGTAAAGCAAAGAAGCAGCATGCAGACACCACCACCCAGCACATCCCACGACAGCTGGGCCGGGAAAATGACCATTTAGAAAATAGTAACTTTCTGAGTAAAACTCATGAGACCGGACAACCGATGACTCAAAGTTTTACTCAGTGACCTTTTGTTTGCACGTAGCCGGTAGACAGTGGCTTCAGGCAGGGCGCTGTGGCCGTCACGTCGCTAAATGTCCAGCTCACCCTGGGAAGTGGCGAGCAGAGGCAGTGGCGGCCGAGCATGCGTGGGAGTGGGAATGGTTGGGGGGTCCCACGCCTGCACTGCCCAGGGCAGCTGCCCACCAGCATGTGGCACGCAGCCAGTCCAAACCGAGGGGTAAAATACACACTGATTTCAAAAGCCAGGTACAAAAAAAGAGTCAGTGGGATCAGAAGAGCCACTTGAAAATCTGACAACTGGGCTTCACGGCCAGAAAGCTGCACGGTGCCTGGGAGTCAAAACCCAATCTCCATAGAATCAAATGTTTCTGGTGAAAGTAGACAGTGAGGGAATCCCACCCCGTCTCCGATCACAGGTAATAGAGGGAGAAACGGGCAGACAGACAGTGGGCTGGACAGTGGACCTGTGGACTCTGGGCCACTGGCCATGATCCAAGGAAGTGCGGTCAGAGCGCCGAGGGCTGTCCCCGGCCGCCCGAGTCAGACACCAAGGACCGGTGGTGGTGTGCGGGGTGGGAGGAGGTGACCCTCGGGCCTGTGACTGAGGGTAGCAGCTGCTGTGGAGGAGATGGGGCCACCCTAATTCCAGACAGAAAGGGGCCGGACGCACCGTCCCTCACTGCTGCCATCCTCTGAAGGTGCCTTGGGACGACCTCCGCTACCTTTTTGGTGAAATCATGTACGGCGGCCACATCACGGATGATTGGGACCGCCGGCTGTGCAGGACGTATCTGGTGGAATACATCCGCACAGAGATGCTGGAGGGGGAGGTGCAGCTGGCCCCGGGGTTTCTTATCCCCCCAAGCCTGGACTACAAGGTGAGGAGCGCTCCTTCCCGGGCACAGACCACAAGTTAAACCTGAGCTCACTCTGTGACACAACCACGACCAAGGCTAATGCCATCCTGGCCGGCTCCCGGTCAGAGCCTCAGATCACAGCTGGGACATCAATAATTGAGCAAGAAGCCAGGAAACCAAAATGAGAGGGTTTGAAAGGCAGCCTCTCGGAGGGGGAGTGGAAACTTCCTTATGTAGCTGGGCAGCAAAGGGGAGCCGCCCAGGAGGGCAGTCGGGACCACTAGGTTTGTGCAGAGGGTGAGCTGTGCATGGGTGGAACATTCTGGAAAGAACGTCCCAGCTTGCATAGCTCTCCCTTGGCAGCCTGACTAAACACCCCTTTTCAGAGTTATCATGAATACATCGATGAGAACCTGCCCCCCGAGAGTCCCTACCTGTACGGCCTGCACCCCAATGCAGAGATCGGCTTTTTAACGGTCACCTCGGAGAAGCTGTTCCGTACTGTCCTGGAAATGCAGCCCAAAGAGACGGACTCAGGAGCAGGCACCGGCGTGTCCCGCGAGGAGAAGGCAGGACCCCTACCATCCTTCCCAGGGGCGGTGGAAGGGCAGGGCCTAGAACCTGGGGTCGCCCTGATCAGCCTCAGCACCTGGGCACCTGTTGGCACCACACTCGGGTCCCACCCCAGACCTCAGAAACTCCTGCACCGAGCAGGCTCTCAGGCTAGAGAGGGGCAGGAGGTTCTCCAGCTTCCCCATCTGAGTGCCCCAGAGAGCACCTGCCCTTCTCCGACCCAGCCCTTAGACCACAAGAGCAGCAGCTGAAAAACCCCAGGAGAGCAGCGGGTGTAACAATCAGATGAGTGGGAACAGGCCCTCCCTCCAGGGGAGCTTAGACGGCAGTGGGCACGCCCTGCTAACACTCAGAGAAGCAGGCACGCTCAGAGAATGTAAGAGCATTTCATAAATTCTCACCTGTCTGGGCTCCTCTGCCGTCTTTGGAGGTATGACACCTTTGCGCTTTGTAATGTATTCAGACAAGGTCTGTTAAAAATTAGCTAACTATTGGGCTTCAGAGCAAGTCGACCAAATTCTTGACTGGAAGATTCTCCGTGCTATTAGGCCCCGTGGACCTTTTCTTGGTCTAATCATTGGTCTAATGATGGAAAGCAGGACTCCATTGCTGGGAAGGCAATGTACCTGCCCACTGAGTGGGCCACTCCTTGAGGGAATGACCAGCATGGCCCCTGCAGATAGTCCACACGGAGGACAGAGTCACAATCCCACAACCATCGGGTGATCTGAGCGGGGGAGGGATGCTGGTACATCCGGGCATGTCTGCAGGGACCAGGCTGGGGTGGCCTGATGCTCCTGGGACAGTCACGTGGCCTTGACAGTGGGGCCAGAGCACTCCCAGCCCACTGGCCATGGTTCCCTCCCCTCACTGGGTGTGTGGCTGCACCTGTGATCCTGGTTTTCTGGCCACTTGTCTTTGCTGCTGGGTTTGGAGCTGTGGACACTGGGGGAGGGCTGGCTGGCTGGGGGCAGTGACAGGGCCGGCTTGGGGCTTCCTTCCAGGTGAAGGCTGTGCTGGATGAGATCCTTGAGAAGATCCCAGAGACGTTCAACATGGCCGAGATCATGGCAAAGGCGGCTGAGAAGACCCCCTACGTGGTGGTTGCCTTTCAAGAATGTGAACGAATGAACATCCTAACCAACGAAATGCGCCGCTCGCTAAAGGAGCTCAACCTGGGGCTGAAGGTAAAGTGTGGGTCAACAGGGCCCAGGGATGGGACTTAGGAAGTGGACCGGCCGGTGCAGGCTGATTCCACCTCAGCTGCACAACCACCCAGCCACCCCGGGCCCCCGGGAGCTCAGCCCCTCGGCCGGCAGGCTGCCACAGGCCCATCTGGCTGTCCCCCCACAGGAGGCACAAGCGTGGTCACATCAGGGGCTCTGCAGAGGCCCCACACTGTCAAGCTACATTCTGTGGGCGACGCTCAGCACACGTGGGTGGGTGCTCTCTTGCCTGACGGAGCGCGGGTGGAACAAGGCCCGGGACTGGCCAGGCCTGCGTCCGTGCCGGGTGGCGCAGCCTGGGCCCCCCAGCACCCATCTGTGTGTCCCTCAGGGGGAGCTGACAACCACGACCGACATGGAGGACCTGTGCACGGCTCTGTTCTACGATACCGTGCCCGACACATGGGTGGCCCGGGCCTACCCCTCCATGATGGGCCTGGCGGCCTGGTATGCCGACCTGCTTCAGCGCATCAGGGTGAGGACCGGGCTCCCAGGTGCCCCGCCCCAGTGTGGCCCCGCCCCCAGAGCATGGCCCCGCCCAGGCCTGGAGGCCCCTGCTGGCCTGGCCTTTGTCAGAGCAGGGCAGGAAGGGCCTGGTCCACACCCTGGACCAGTGCAGGCACTTCCTCCTAAAGGAAGAGATGGCAGGCTCGAAGTGAGAGCAGATTCTATTGACGCACACAGAGCGCTCTCGCCAGCAGCGCTAAGGACGCTCGCTCGAGTGACGCCCGTCAGCGGGGGCGGCCTCCTAAAGGTGGCCAGGTGACGAAAGCAAAAGCCTCTTTGGGGCTCCCAAATTCTCAAATGGTCAGCCATCCCTCCTGGCCCTGCTCTTCCTGTCCCCTCCTTTAAAATGGAGCCAGACGGGAAAGCCCGGCCAGGGCCTGCCGGGCTGACTCCATGATCTGTCCGTCAGGCAGTCTGCACTGCACTGGGAGGCACGCACCGACCACTCGCTTTCCTTCCAGGAGCTCGAGGCCTGGACGACGGACTTCGCCCTGCCCACCACCGTGTGGCTGGCCGGCTTCTTCAACCCCCAGTCCTTCCTCACGGCCATCATGCAGTCCATGGCCAGGAAGAACGAGTGGCCGCTGGACAAGATGTGTCTGTCTGTGGAAGTGACCAAGAAAAACAGGGAGGACATGACGGCCCCCCCACGAGAGGGCGCCTACGTGTACGGGCTCTTCATGGAAGGTAAAGAGGGGGTGCTGGTCTGTGGAAGCTTCTAGAACTCGTCCTGCTTGGCTAGAGACTAACTCTCGGCAAAAGCAGGCTGTGTGCGTGCTGCAAGGGGGCACTGGGAGGGGCACTCAGGGCGTCGTGGCTCTCAGCTTAGAGCTGCCTGAAGACGGGTGGCACGGCTCAGAACACAGTCACACAAGGTCTGGAGGAGACCGAGTAACGGTGCTCCAGACAAGCGGCTGGCCCTGCTCCGCTGAAATGGCCGCTTCCTCTCAAACGGGAGCGCCAGCTCAAGGTGATGAGGGGCTGAGCCCTTCCAGGCCTCGGGGCAGGGAGCCCAGGCTCGATGTGCATTTGGTGGGTGAGGGGTGAAGGTCCAGAGCTCCTGCAGGTCCCACTCCCCCTCCAAGCTGCTGCTGCCCCCGGGCACAGGTTTCAAGGGAAGGGCCGCCTGGCCATCCACCGCTCTGAGCCTGGTGCCAGGCCGTCCGAGGGGCCAGGACCAAGCAGCAGCTGGGCAGAGGCCACACAGCACCGTCGGGCGAGCCATCCCCTTAGCCCCACTGAGTGCCAACAACTCCACCATATCCCTCCATCCTACTCAGTGAGTGACGTCAGCCCTTACCTGTCGGGGTGTCGGGGGCCCCAGTTCCCATAGCACAAAGAAAAGCACAGTAGCAGCCGTCCTCCATGTTTATTTGGAATGACAGACAGGAAATATAAACATCATTAAATAGGGTGCGTAGAAATAACAGCAGCCTGGGTAAACGCAGTAACAGTTCTGTGCACATGGAAATGGGTATTTACACGCAGATGTACACACAGGACGCTCCCTCCCTGTGAAGGAACTCCCGTCGTTTTCAGCGGAGTGGTTGTTTCCTGCACTGAAATTAAGAAGGCTGGCGGATGAGGCTCTAAACGAATGTAAACGGTGGCGCCAGTGGCTTCCGTGCCAGCTGCGCTCGGTGCACAGTGGGGTGAGGGGGCGGCCACGTGATTACTGATGACCTCTCCGTTTACAGCTCCGTCTTCAGCAATTCCTGTGCCCAGCCAGCCCCTGGCACCTGGCTTGAGCTCTTTGGGAGCAGAGCCAAGTCGGGGGTGTTGGGGGCACCAGCCTATCCCTGCAGGCGTGGGGTGCGAGGCCAGGCCCGTCCCCTCACTCACGGCCAGCATTGCCCTGCAGGCGCTCGCTGGGACACCCAGACCGGGGTCATCACTGAAGCGCGGCTGAAGGAGCTGACGCCGGCTGTGCCCGTCATCTTCATCAAGGCCATCCCTGTGGACCGCATGGAGACCAAGAATGTATATGAGTGTCCCGTGTACAAAACACGCCTCCGCGGCCCCACCTACGTCTGGACCTTTAACCTGAAAACCAAAGAGAAGGCCGCGAAGTGGATCCTGGCGGGCGTGGCGCTGCTGCTGCAGATCTAGCTGGCGCCCGCCCGAGGCCACGCTCCCCAGATGCGAACCGCACCTCAAGCTCACAGCTAGAGTGTCCACCTTGCAAGGGGTGCTGCCTTTTCCCTCCTACATACTCAAGGCACATGGTAACCGTGCCCACGTGGACTGGCCAGAGGGTGAGGGTAGCGTGGGAGAGGGGATTCGGGTGGGATTAAAACAATGACGTCACTGAGTTGTGCCCATCTGATTCATCTGAGCCAGCCTGCAGCTCGGCACCTGATGGCCACCAGGGACCTGGCACAGGCTTGGGGACGAGGCCCCAATTTGAAACAGCCGGGGCAACTGTCCCAGGAACCAAACCCCCAAATCCTGACTTCCCATAGGGACCACAAGCAGCATACAGGGTGAGGGCATGGCAGTCCCACCCCTTGGTCCTATGCTACATGCCAAATGCTACATGCCAAAGACCCACCAAGAAGGGGACAGGGCATTTCGTCATAAACAGGAGCGGCCACCTCTCCAGTCCCCTAAAGCATTCCCCTTCTGTCACGGTAAGGCCGCCTCCACAAACGACTCCCCAGAGGTGCCGTTTCCACATAGCTGAAGTGCTTCCACACCAACTGCCCACTTCCTGAAGGTGCTGGCAACAGGACATAACGAACAGGGATGCGGGGAGCAGCTCAGACGTGTGGGCGTCCTGGGAGGTCTCAGGCTTCCGCAAAGAAGTGCCCAAGCCCACGGGCCCCTTGGGCCGCTGCCTTCACCTCCGCCCCTCCTCAGTCACGGCAAGGGCGCGGGGGTGCGGGGCTGGTCAGACCGTGCCCATGAGCAGTCCAGGGCGCTGCTCGGCACCAAGAAGCCCTGACTTCCTACCCGTGAGGCCTGGGCGGTGGTACGAGGACTGCCCGGCGCTTGGTCCTCTGGACAAGGCCCTCAGCCAGTCCCCGTTTCAGGCCTCTGAACATATCCAGGGACAGGGCTCAAGAAAACGTGCGAGGACACAGCCCACCGCACCAGGCGGCCAGCAGCAGCCTGGCCCCTCGCCGTCTGGCCTCAGGCCTCTCTCTGCAGGCTCCTGACCCGAGGGCCGCCCTGGGACGGAGCTGGCTGGGACCTGGGAACCAGGATGACTGGTAGGAGGCTGTTTCTATCTGCCACCAGAATCACCTCAGTAGAGTGAGACCAGTGAGTCCCAGACCCGTCTGACACAGTGGCGACGTTCCAGTGAAGAGACTGGACGGCCAGGGCTGGCTTGGGTAAGGGGGTACAGGCAAGAGGAGGGAACCCACCGGGAAACGGGATGCAGGCGAGGCCGCGAGCAGAGCCCACAAACTCCAGAGGGGGCACACAGGGGGCCCCCTTCCTGTTTTTAGGCTTAAGAGCAGAGTAAAGGCTGATAAGTCACGAGGATCCTGGGACCCGATGGGGCCGACAGGGGGAGTCCTCCCTCCCTGGGGGCCGAGGTTCAGGCAGGAGTTTGGGCCTGGGAGCCTGGCTGCCCGGCAACCTCCTCTACTGGCCAGGAGAGGTCGCTCCTCAGACAGACGGCACAGAAAACAGCTAGCAGTCACCAGGCAACTCATCTTCAATCCCCGGTAATCACCACAAATGGGAAGGGTTTCCAGTTTTGCCTTCAGAGCCTGAGACAGTCAGTATTCCACACTATGCATTGTGAGCGGCTAACAGAATTCTCTCCGAACTTTCCGAGATGATTTACCTCTAGGTTACAACCCAGTGATGAGGAAACAGGGACGGGGCCAAAACCCGCTTCACACCTGAGTGCTGGGAGGCCTCGGCAGCCACTCTCTGCACCTGGGCTCTGCCACCTGGCTCACCGCCAGGATGGCCAGAAGAGCCGGGAGCACTCCTGGGGGGACAGCTGCCCAGGACTGTCTTGTAGGTAATTAGTAGGGACAAAGGGAGCAGCCAAGCGGAGAGCAGGCTGTGGCGGTGTTTGCGCTGATCCCACAGAACCTGCAGGAATGCCAGCGCTGTTTACAGAAAGCCTCTCTCCAAACAGAAACCCGGGCCGGCACATTCTTTTGGCTTCTCTGGTCTAATTGTCCCACAGGACAATTTAACAACTAGTTTGAAGGCAAACAGTGTTAACTGATGTGCTGCGGCCCCAGGGCAGGGCGGCCTTGGCCACCAGCCACTCCCAACCACTGAACCCGCAGGCTGCCTACGGCGAGGAGAGGCTGCAGAGGCTTCTGGTCTACGCCCAGAAGCCCCCTGCCCCTCACACAGGCAGCCTCGGGCTTCGGGGACCCCCGAGGTGACGGGCCAGGACTGAACACCGCACTGGCCACATACCCCTTGACCCTCAGCATCGAGCCCTTCGCACTGTCCCTTCCCCACAAGCCAAAGGCCCAAGCACCCCACCCCCACCCCCAGTGTGGGCAGGACAAGTGGGAGCCCAGAACAGCCCCACCCAGAGCACCTTGGGACGCTGATCCCATCTGGGGACCTCTGGGGTGAGCTCAGGGCCTAAGGGGTCTGGAGCACAGAGGGTCACTCAGGAAGACGCCACCTCCGGTGTCCGGGGGCAGCTCAGGTCAGGCTGCTCACTGGGCAAAGCGGTGGCCTCCCCCAGAGTGGGCAGAGCGTGTCCTGTTACCAGCTGCCAGCACAGAGAACGTGGAGCCTCCGTAAGTGCACGTCACAGCAACGTCAGACAGAGGAGGCCGAGCCCCGAGGTCTGGCCCCACGCTATCTCCTCCTGGCATCTCACCCTGGCGCGAGCAGCTGCCAGGCAGCACGCCAGGGCCCTCTCCCAGCCAGGGCGCTTCCTGCCCTCCTGCCCTCTAAACCATGAGCTCAGCTTCAGGGGAGGGCGGCGCAGTCTACCTGTGTCCCCACGGTCCGGGGGTAGGACGGCCCTCGTGACACTGGCCCCCACCACAGCCTGCCCCGGGACTCCCTGGAGAGGGCTGCCTGATTAGCGTCAGGATAACCGTCCACCCAAGCGCTGCACCACTCCTGTGTCACCAAGGAAGGGATGAGAGCACCGGGGTTCCTATGCGAGGTCTGAGAACCCCAGTTGGGACAGTGACCCCTGGGGAACCCCGCTGGGCCGGCCCTGGAGGTGGCACCTGTCATCCTCAGAAGAAGTTCTTAATCAGCGGCGTCACCAGCTTCACCCACAGCTTCACCTGCCGACTCGGCTGCTCGAATGTGGCGGAGGACACCACACCTGACCTCAGGTAGAGCTGCTCCTGCTCCTGAGGAAAAGGAACAGGAGTTAGGGGGCCCCTCCAGCACCAGGCAACAGGATGGGTGCCGGGGCCTGGCGGCCAGGCCCTGCAAGTGGCCCCTTTGAAACATTCTTTGGAAAAGCTCAGGAGCCCGTGTTGCTGCATGTTTTTAACACCAAGCCGTGCAGGGGACTGGCAATTTAGAATTGAAGAGATACAGCTGGCAGAAAAAGTGAACATTCACCTTTCTACAGGAGGCACTGCACAATTATGATTATTTTGTACATGAGACATAGTTTTTCTTCTCTGCAGTTGGCAGAAGCTTCCGTAACACCACCACCGGGGCTGACAAAGTCCTGGGAGCGGGCGCTGATGGAGGGGATCGCGTCGTCTTTGCCGAGAGCAGTCTGGCAAAGCCCTCAGAGCCTTCAAAAGCGCCACTCGCAAGAGTTTATCCCCAGAAAAGAAGCATGCTCTGAGATTTTTGTACACTGATATCTGTAATAGGGAAAAACTGAAAGCCACCTAAATGTCCAACAACCAACTAATTAAATATAATAAACCCAAATGACAACCCAGCACTCACTATGAGACACTCATGTTCTAGAAGAACGTTTATTCAGTAACGCAGATAAGCACATACATTAAGCGAAAAATCCTGAATATGAAATCATAGACACCATATAATTCTAATTTCATTAAAAAGAAACAAGTTAGGCCTCTCCATGTGCTCATAGAATATGGAAGATCAATCAAAAGGATTTCAGCAATTATCTATGGACGAAAGGGCCAGTATATTCTAACCTCTTAATTTTCACAATTATCACTTTCATATTTAAAAACAAGTTAAGTAACACATATCTAAGCCTTGCCATAAACCGCGCTTGGGATCACTGACGGAGAAACTGTGTCTTTTAAACAACTCGCCCCCCACGCACTGTTCCCTTTTGTAGGGGACCTACCGCACTTCCACATTGGCTGCGACCTACGTCCCCTGAGCTATGAGACGCCTATCATCCCACACCACCGTGAGGACCGAGCAGCAATGGCTGTGAAGATGCTCTGACCACGGAGGACCAGCAGCGCCCGAGAGAAGCCTGGCCGGCTCTCCTCTGTGGGTGGGGGCAGAGGGTGTGTCCCCCCCAAGCTCCTCTGACCCCGTGAGAACGGGACGAGGCTGCCTGGCCTTCCAGAACGCTGGGAGCTGGTCCACAGCTTTTCCCATCAAGGCCTGGGGCAGCCGAGCGCCTGGATGCAGTTCTTCCTGCACGTTCCTGGCGCTGGCTCTGTGGCCCTGTGGCCGGGAGCCCGTGCTGCGGGGCCTGGCCCCTGAGAGCTCCCGCCGGGCTGCCCAATCCCACCGTCGGAGGTCCCTGGCCTCCGACGGCTGCTGCTGCGCCTGACGGAGCTGCCAGCTTCAGTCTCGGGCTTCAGTCTCGGGGGCTGGTTTGCAGGAGTCTCCACTGACCCAGCTCCAGCTTTATGTTTTCAAACGAATATGCAGCCAAGATTTCAATTAAATTACCAGAAACACTTAAGTTTCCTCACAGACGCCACAACAGGGATGGAGAAGGAAGTCAGCTGATCGAGGTTACAATGCTGTTCTAGGGTGTCTTTCTGGGGTCACAAGTGGTAAAGCGTGTTCCCTGAACAAAACCAGGAAGCTTTCAGTCTTTACTGTATGCACTAAGAGAAGGGCGGGACTTGGGGTTCAGATAAAAATACCTCCCATCCCATCCCAGTGTGACCCAAGCGGGGCCCATGCCCGCATCCCAAGGAGAGTTCCAAGGCGGCTTCTGGGAGAAGGCACCCAGGCAACGGGGTTTTAGGGACTTTCTGGGCTGTGGGAGGTTGTGTGGCTGGGCAGTCCCAAAATCGGGCATTGACGGGCCTCCACAACGGCAACTGCAGTCCCAGCATATGAGCATACGGGCGGAATTATCCAGAAAGGCGTTTCTGCATTTCAAAGGCTCTAAAGAAGGGAAGAGCTGCAGCATGAATTGCCACCCTCCCACAATCAAAAGCCCCTGGGATTCAGGTTTGGGAAGAAAAAGAAAATATCCCAAATATGTCATTTGGGAAAACAGATACTGACCACAACCAGCCCAGCTTTTCTCAAGAACCAGGATGTGGGTTCAGTCCTCCGTCTCAGGAAGTGGGGGACAGTGGCCAGTACCAGGACCCTGGGCACAGGCCTGGGGAACTTGCTCCCCCAAATGAGCCCAGGTCCACAGAGACTTTGTCCGGCCCCAGGCCAAGTCACACAAACGCTTCTCTACTGATCGGGGACAGACACTCAGGGACCCAGGCGTCTGTGGAAACCCGCTCTCTGCGGCGGGGGGTGGGGGTGGGGGGCGGAAGTCCAGGAGGCTCACCCCTGGAAGGTGCAGGTGTGAACCTTTCACGCCAGCCGGCTCTGAGGCCGGCCGTCCCCGCTGGGACCTCGGCTGTGGGGGCTTCCTCAGTCATTTGCTGGAAACCTGCTGAGCGGATCGGCTTCTCCCACTGGCCACCCAGAGCGTGACCGCTGCCACTTCCTCTCACCCTCCATCGTGAAGCCCTTCCCGGCACCAAGGCCCCACTCAGTCGGACAAGATTCCCAGATCGCAGGAGGCAGATCCCGGGGCACAAGGCCGTGACCATTTCCTCCTCCAGCAACAAAGGCTCCAACTATTTCGCAACAGCAATTCCCAAACACTGGAGAATAAAAGCTTCACAAAGTCACCAGCTGAAATGAAGCCTCTGCGGCTGGGCCTACAGCAATGTTATCAGCAGTGGGATCCCGACTCGGGAGGGAGGAAAGCTGGCACCTTCCCGGGAAGGCTGTGTTGTACAGGCCACAAACTCGGAGCCCAAAGCTCTGCCCGGACTCACACGCCGGGGTGGTGTGTTTGCATTCTCAAAAGTCTATCAGCGCTGACGGCTGCAAGTGACCAAGGACAGACATTCACACAAAAGCATGAAGGAATTGCCACTAACTTTGTCATTCTCCACTTTAAACAGAGAGTAAATCTCACTAGCATGCAAGGAGGTGGAGCCACGGCTGACGCTCAGGGAACCACCACTGCGTTCCCGTCCCACGGAGGAGACGGAGTGCTCGCCCTGCTTCTCTGCACCTGGCGCTGGGTCGCCAGCCAGCAGCATGTGGCTCAGGATCCCCGACCCCACAACTCTCCAGCCCGAGCTCAGGAGAAAGGGCTGCTCTCCCGACTGAAACGGCTGACAGCGCAGGCCCGACCAGACAATGGAAGTGTCTTCCAAGGGGAGGAGAGGAGGGTCCTCAAAGGGCCACCTGCACGCGATCACCTGTCCACACCAACGTGCTGGGCCAGACACAGCAAGTCAGGTCCCATCCCCTGCTCTCCACAAGAATGCCTGCCTTCTCCCTCTCAGGGTTGCAAGGAAAGCAACCCCATTACAACTATAAGCATGAGAAAAGCCACACAGAATTCCAGGACCCCCCGCACCCCGAAGGAAGAGGGACCCTGCCTTGGCCAAGCTCCGTCCCTGGACATGGGGGGCAGGCAGAGGCCGCCCGCAAGTTTCCCCAGTCCCACACACCCGTACCTTGACCCTGCAAACACGCCCCGAGGAACCCCTGCTTCTGGCCTGGCAAATGTCCAAGCTCTCCACCACCCCCTTATATTCAATCCCAAAGCAACCCGGGCCCGATCACCACCGAGCGCACGAGTCTGAGACAAAAAGCCCAAACATCCGTGCAGAGAGGGCTGGGGCTCGAGGGCACGGACACCCGCGAGCGAGTTCTCCACGAGCCCCCGCACTGGTGCTCTGGTGCTCTGGCTTCTCTGTGGGTCGGCCTCCTTTTCCTGGCTTCTGTGTCACCCCTTCTGCCCGGGTGGGCCCCTTCCATAGTGGACCTGCATTCCGGGAAGGGCTCCGCAGTCAGAGGCCTGCAGGCTTCAGAGGGACGCCCTGCAGCCAGCTTCTCTGGCCACCAGCCATTCCTGCCACCACCAGGGGGCTGCTGAGGACTCGGGCTCTTCCTCACTGGGCTCAGTCCCGGCGGGTGGGCAGCGGGAGACAGCTGCCAGGGAATGCGAGACAGGCAGGGCTGAGCACCCAGCTCCACGCCCCCGCGTCCCCCACGCACCTGGTGGAGCTGCTGCTGTAAGGCCTGGTTTTCCGTCACGATGGCGATCTGGGCCTCCAGGTCCCGATGGACTGACCTGTACCCAAAATTAGGAGAGCCAATCAACGTGAGACAGGGCAGGCTGCTCCCAGCCAGGTACAGCCACAGGCCTGCAGGGAAAAGGAAACGTGCAGAGGAAGTGAGCACAGCATCTTCCCAAGCCGCTCCACACCCCATTTCCACCTAAGAAAACCCGGGTGCTGGGGGTGCCGCTGCTGCAGACCCGCTGGGCAGGCTGGCCAGCCTCCTCTTGGCCCCGGCCCCAGGTGGCTCAGTGGGACGGCTCCGTTCTTTCTGCCGCCCTGCACGCTGTGGCCTCTTCCCCCAAGCATGGCGAGAAGTGGGTTCTTAAAGGGAACCTGGGGTGCCCGTGCCCCCCAACCCCAGGGGCTAACCGGAGGCCCTTCCCACTCTCTGAACCACCTCCACCACAGGCTGGCCACTGGGACTCAGCCCAGCCACTGGGACTCAGCCCATCTGGGCAGAAGCTCCATCGTCCTTCCACAGGCACTGAGGGAAAGAGGCCACCGCCGTGCTACATGGGGGTTGGGGACAGCAGAGGCGGCCGGTTCCACGGGGGTGACACAGGCGCTTGGTAAGAAAAGTCACACCATTCTGTGTCTACCTGAACACAGGCCGGGGCCTTCCTCCCGAGGGACTCACGACCTCCCTCTTCAGGCTGCTAACACAACACACACACTGGAAGCCCCCAGGGCACCAAAGGGAGACCCGCTGGGCTCAGGCACCAGCCACTGTCCCCTGGGGGCCGGTGGGGGCCGGACCTCAGAGGCGCTGCAAGTCTGCCCGCCCAGAGGACACTGCTTCCCCTCTTTCGGTAGAAAATGAGCCGGCTGACGTTACACTCAGAGACGAGGCAGGGCACAGTACGGGCAGCTTGGAATAGGGGTTCCTGCTTTGTCCCCCAACCTGGCAACTTGCTGTCTCTGACAACACATGGTGTGACATTTCTGTAATGCAGGTCCCGGATTCTCTCAGAACCTAAAACGTCACATGAAACGGGACAGGTAGGCCTTCTGCTCTGCACCCCGTGCCCCCATTCCGTCACCACCCCCGAGCGCCAGGGCCCACTTGCACAGTCCAGCCCCCATCAGAACTACTTCTCCCACAAAAACAATTCCCAAAGCCTCCCAGGGACATCTGTCGCCCTCGACTTCCTTCCTCTTACGGGAGGGAGCCCCGACTGCCCTGGCTTCTTTCTTTTCCTCTGTGTTGTGCCCTCACAGCACCAGGGACACTGCCCAGAAACCCCGCCCAACGTCCGGGTGGCCGAGGGGGTGCCAGGCAGCTGTGTGGCGCCCCTGCTCGCAGCGGGCTCCTCGCCGTCCCAGCACGTCGGCCTCTCCTCCACCAACATGACCCTCTCCAAGGGCCAGTCACGCACCATCGTCACACGCGTATCAACAACATGTAACGCTCACCAAGCTCCGAAAATAGAAGGTCATTTCCTAATTCTCACTCCATAAGAGCATTTCCAAGGACGTCCTGGGTAAGAGAAGACGACGCTCTGCTGCCTGTTCCTGTCATGTGTCTGACATCCCCCCACACACACAGGGGCCACATCAAAGCCACTCACTTGCCTGTGGGCACCGCTCAATCAACTGTCCCGCCCCACTGGGCCACTGCCGTGGGGACAAGCACGTGGCCTGCCTTATCCTGTGTCGAGAGACCACAGGGGTGGACGGGCTGGCCCTGGCACCCTAACCCGCTGCCCAGGGAGGTCCGAGCAAAATGGCCGTGCTTGTCTTGTGCAGGCACATCAGGCTCAGGTGTTCTTGCCCAGCTTCCCAGAGTCTGGAGCGGGGAGGGACACGGGACATGGGACACGGTGACAGGCAGCTCGCCAGCAGCCTCAGAAGGCAGGCAACAGCTTACAGTTCCAAGTCTTCTGACGCCAAGAGCAGCCCTTGTCCAGCCAGCAAGGGGACAAGTGAGGCTGAGGAGGGAGGCCCGACACCCTCATGGGTGACATGAATGTCACCTGACGTGAATGTCACCCTGGCTGTGTGCATCCAGAGCTTCTGGACCGCAAGGTCTGCTGGGATGGCTGAAGGGCCTGGTCCTACGGGAACTTTTTATTTGTAAAATCTGCTTCAACACAGGGTGGCCAGCCCGCACCACCAGCCCGCCCCGCTCCCCCACATGCACCACTGCTTCTCTGCCTGTTCTCACTACTGGCCCGGAAGGAGCTGTTTTACACCCGTTCTTCCTAACTGCACCCTCAGAACAAAACTTCACTGTCACAGACATACTGTCTGTCTGTCTGTGTGCTGCAGTCACACATACCCGTGCTGTGCATATAACAGATCATGAGTTTTTCAGCTCCCTCCCCGAAAGCCTGGAACCGGGACACACACCTACTTCCCTGCCACGTCTGCCTCCCTCCACTTCCTTCTTCAGCCCAGGATGGACTTCAGGTGATCAGCTGGGGTTGAAGAGGTGGCGCCCCTTTTGCCCTGCTGACCACGTTGGGGAGGCCTGCGATTGCTCCTCCACCGCCCCCTGCACTCTAACTTGCACTGCACTTCTTGTCCATCAAAAAGAAAATAAAGACCATAAATGGTGCCACGGGCGCCCCCAGAGCTCCGAGCGCTGGGCAGGCAGGCGCTGGGACGTGGTCCTTCTAGAAGGACAGAAGCTTGCCAGTCAGGAGCGCTCAGCTCTTGTTCTGCACCGAGGACAGCTGGGAAATGGCCACTGGGGGCAGGGGCACGACAGGTTCTTTTGAGCAATCTTTCATCCCTGCGTTTGGAGCTCCGGGATGTCACCGGGACTCGCTGACGGGAAACACGACACTTCCCAGCCGGCCAGAAACCTGTTATCAAGCCCCAGCTCTTCACCCAGGCCTGACCTTTGGGCCCCACTTCTCCACCGTTCCAGGAATCACCTGGTCAGGGAGAGGCTTCCCAGCGGGACGACAGCACTTCGGGGACTGAGCAGGGGTGGTTCAGATGGGCAGGGAGAGAGCATGTGTGTGGGTGCCCTGGAGTGCGTGCTTCCTGCTTCGGGGGACACAGGAAGACTGGGCTGGAGTCCCGAGACTTCTGCAGCTTCCCAGCTCTGGACCAGATGCCCTGCTCCACGCCTCCTCCTTAGAAAGGAGACACCTGCTTCTGCTCTGCTCACTCCCGCCTGCAGCCCCTTCTCCACACGGCCCAGCCTCAGTCTGAAGGGCAAGCCAGACGACCCAAAGGCTCCCCACGGCCACCGCTCCCTGTGCCTCAGCCCCTGCCGATGGCCCCGGCCACCTTCCAATCTCACTGCCCCACGCCCAGCCCTCCCCGCCTCACTCCTGGCCACACGGCTGTGTGCTGCTTTGCAAGGCCCGCGGGGTTTTGGGGCTTCACATTTCTGTTCCCTCAGAGTCACCTCCTCAGAGAGGCCCTCCCTGAGCCCTCATCTAACAGCCCCCGTGAGCCTGGATCCCTTCTCGTGCTCTGGTCTCCTTCATGACCCTTCCATTATATTTGAAGAGACTCATCTGCTTATTATCTGCCTCCCACTGAACTACAAGCCTTAGGAGGCCAGGGAGTCAGTCTGTCTAGATCCCGGTGACTATTCTCAGTGCCTTGAATGCTGCCTGGCACACGGCAGGCACTTGGTAAATATTTGTTTGAATAAAATAAATGAGAATAGTAAAGCCTCTTCCAAAAACAACTGATGACTAAATTGAGCCTAAAAAAAGTTCGGAGGTTCTAAGCAGGAGCTTGTACATTTTGAGTTAGAGGTCTCCCCTGAGGATCACTCCAAGGAAAATCCAAACTTATCCAGCCCTCCTCACCTCCCCCGCCCCACGAGTCTGCAATCGATCTCAAAGGGCTCTCAGACCCCTGAAAAAGCAAGAGGGGACAGCAGACCTCAAGGTCCTCTGCTGCCGCGGAGGGGTGAGCACCCGCCTGTCCCGATGCCAGGGTGCACGCTTCCATCTCAGGGGAGCAGCGCATGGAGCTGCCCCCACAGCCTACCTGCCAGTTCCCAGGTGAAACTGCCTCCCGTGTGCCAGGGGAAACAGGGTGGAGCTGCCCCAGCTCTCACTGCAAGTTCGCTTTTGGGCACTATGCCAAGCGGCCTGTCGGGAAGGCAGTAAAAATAGTGACAACTCTCACAATCATTAACAGATTCCTTGTCAGCAGGAGCCAGAAGAGTCTTCATCTGTGGCCCTGCCCCGCCCTAACCACACACGTTGTGCTGTTAACGCCAGAATATTGCATCCAGATGAGTCAAAGTTAACATCTTAAAACTCGTTTTCTGATCCTCATGTCCCCATCTGAAGGGGCTGCTGGGTGGGGCTGGGCCAGGCTGGGAAAGCTGAATGCTTCTTCCAGAAGTCCCGTGATGTGTGAGCGCCCCCATGGAGCAGAGCCGAGATGTGAGGCGGGAGGCCTGCCAGGCTTCACTCACGCAGGCTCCCTGAAGCCTCGTGACAGGTCAGTTTGCTGGCACGTGGGGGACACAGTACTCGGAACTGCACACAAAGCCATGCTGCGCCTGACCCCCTGAACCCCACTCTCGATCAGAACCAGGTTTAAACGGGGGATCCCTGCAGGCAACCAAGCCGCCCTCAGTGGACGGACGGACAAATAGATTGTGGCCCATCCAGACAAGGGAATATTATTCAGCACTAAAAAGAAATGAGCTGTCAAGCCAGGAAAAGACAGGGAGGACCGTTAAATGCATATTCCTAAGAGAAAGACGCCAGTGTGGAAAGGCTGCATACTGTGTGATTCCAAGTGTGTGTCATTCTGGAAAAGGCGAAACTATGGAGACAGTGAAAGGATCGGGGCTGCCAGGGGGTGGGGGGTGGGGATGAACTGGCCGAGCACAGAGATTTTTAGGGCCGTGAAACTACTCTGCGTGACACAATAGCGGTAGGTCCCTGTCACTTCACGTTTGTCCAAACCCACAGAAAGTACAGCAGCAGGTAACTCCTCATGTAAACTGTGGGCACTGAGTGGTAATGACGCGTCTGTGCAGGTTCATCCATTGTAACAAATGCACCATCTGGTGGGGGTTGGTAACGGGGAGGGGGGCTGTGCAGGTGGGAGGCAGGGGGTGGATGGGAAAAATCTCTGTCCCACCCTCTCAATGTTGCTGTGAACCTAAAACTGCTCTAAAAAGCTAAGTCTTTAAACAAATAAATAAAATAAAAAAACAAAAGGGCACAAACTTTCAGTTATAAGACAAAAACTTATGCCGTGCTCCACCATCTGTAAAGAGCAGCGTCTGCGCCTACTACCTGCACAGTGAGGGAAAGCAGACACGAAAACTCAGAATCCCCAGGGTCCACTCGGGGACTCTCCTGCAGTGTTCGAGCAGCTTTCCATTAGGAGGCCCGATGCTACCCCAGCTCCCAGACCCATCCCACCACACCTGCTGGGTAAGGAGGCGGGAGACAACAGGAAACCGAGGGGCCGTGAATCAGAAGATTCCGCCAGCTGACTGATGCCACGCCGCAGCTAAGACCTCTGGCCTCACTGACCCCGGGGACAAGAGCACCACCACCACAGAGGGCAAGGCCGCCTCTCTCCCAAGGGATGCAACGTTGCGTCCCCCATGTGTGGCACGTCACCCTCCTCTCCTGAGTACGATCCAGTGCTGTCGCCCCATTTTACAGACGCTGAATCAGGTCCCTCCACTTCTGCCAAAGGTAAATGTGGCCTGAGAACCAGGCTCCGAGACTCGAGCCTGCTAACTGCTCCCTCCACTGTCCCACTGGCGCAGGGTCTCCTTAGTGTTCTCAATAGGCGTCCCTTGCAAACATCCAGGTGAAAACGGAACAGATGAACCAGGTTGCAGAGGAAGTCTCCAGCGCGTGCCTTTAAATAGGGGGGGCTCCTCTGGCTCTTTGAAGAAACTCAATTGACTAAAATGTGGTATAGATTCAAGTCTGCTACGAAATCGGCCAGGTGCGCCGGGGGCAGGCCTGTACTAAGCAAAGTTAGCACACAGCAGCTTTCCCGACAATCCCCGTAAGACAGAAAATCTTGCAGTCCCCGGACCTTCCTGTCATGGACTGAACTGCCACCCACGCCTGTTTCTCCCCACTCAGCCTGTCAGCCTCCTGCGGGCAGGGAGCAAGCGGAGCTTCCTGCCAGCACCACGCTCCCCAGGCCGGCAGCAGGTGCAACACACACTCAGCCCTCAGAGCCTCTCGCTGCCTGACTCCCAGGGATGTGCGGTGCTGACACGTGGGACACCGTCGGAGGCACAAGAATCCAGAAGCAGCAAATACACTGTCCGGCTCACGTCCCTTGCCCCAGGGCTCATGGGAGCAAGAGGAGCCGAGATCGTCCCAGGCCTGTCCTGCAGGACCCTGGCTAAGGGGACAGTGGTATCGGCCACTCAGCCTTTGGCAGGAATTTTCCAGGGTCCAAACAGACACCCCAAACAGGCACCCCGCCTGTACCCAGCAGGGCCTTGCAGAGAATGGACAGTCTGTAAGTGGTCTACTGCTCCGACCACCGACATCCATACCCATCTGGGCTGCACCCGACACAGGCTGTGTCTCTTCGAGGTTGCTCTAGGAGAAGTGACCATCAGAAGATAAGCCAGAAAAGGGGACTGACTTAAGGCCCCCACTATCATCACAGCCATTGAGCAGGCAAGGACCCTGGACCCTGACTTCAGCACTGAGTGATCTCTGACCCCGGATTCCTCACTTTAGGGCGAGGTCCTCTGCTCTCCGTGCATGGCCGCCATCCCCCAACCCTCTCTCACACACACACATGCACAAACACACCCTGGGATTCCTGGCCTTCCCAGTAACCCAGTGCCCCCAGATTGCAGAGCCACACCCGTAGCAGGGTGGGGGGAGGGAGCGCCAGAAGCATGCCAGTCCGGGAAAAGGCGAGACACACTGGAAAAGCCGGTTAGGTGTTTCTGTTTCAATGGTAACTGGGGAGTCACTGCACGTTTATCACTCAGCTTCAGGGAAATAACCCACTGCACAGTCAGAACCGATGAGCTAGGCTGAGCTGGGGGACCCGAGCGATAAGGGACCCCTTACTGGCCCAGCCACAGGGCAGATAAGGAGCAAGTGCAGTCTGATGTGCCCTGTGCAGCTCCCCAGGCACATGTCCAGGCACGTGCGTCATCTGCAAAGCTCAAAGCTTCCCCGCTTGTCCAGCAATCTGTCTCCAATACCCCACCCCAGGCACTGCTGCTATTCTCAGAAGTAACAAAGCCAATCCTAACATATTTCTACATCCCTCCACGGGCTGGCCCTACCTGCCCTGAGACGTCTGACCTCCAGCCTGGCTTAGCCAATGACACACGCGAGGAGCAATACGATGGGGTAGCTCCCTTCCCACACCAAACAATGCCACCTGCCTGAGCAGGCCCGTGGGGCTCGAAGTAGGCAGCAGGAACCACCCAAAACGCCAGAAGCTTCACCGCTGTGAGAACTACGACAGCGGTTCTGGAGGCGTCAGACTCTCCTGGGGAGTTTTTGAAAACATCCTGTTGGGTTCAATCCCCAGAGAGCTGGTTTCAGGTCTAGGGTGGCCTGGGCTTCAGTATTTCTTATAATGCAGCCCCACGTGAAAACCACTAGGTTAAAAAAAAAAAAAAAAAAAAGTCAGCCTGAGGATTCCAAGATGACCTCCAGTCTAACAGCACAGACAAGGGGCCGCGGCCGTATGCAGCCGGGATCCCCCCTGATACGGAGGCCGAGGCAACTCCACCCCTCCTCCCTCACTCAGCTCCTCCGAAAGCATCCAGGAGCAGCACAGGAGCCAAATGGGCCTCTGAACCACCCCAGAGCAGCCAGAAAAGCCATGTACTTCACTCGTGGCTCAGGGGCCCTCTGCACCTTTGGACTAAGCGACCTGGCTGTGCGGTTTGCCCGAGCGTCACTCCACCCGAGGCAGGTGCACTCAGCATCAAGCAGCAGCAGGGACCATCTGCTGCTGAGCGTGTGTTTAAACCCATGCACTCCCGCCTTAGACCAAACACCCGGGACCACGCCTCCTGTGGGCGACTCAGGTGCCTGAGAGACAGGGCACCACAAACACGCAGCTCAGACGGACCTCTGGAGCGGCACCGCCCACGTGCGTGTCGTAAGTGCACAGCCTTGGTTTTCTAGGCTATAAACCAAGTGCAGTGGTGAGGAAAAGACTGAAAAACTGGGCTGTTTAGTGCTAGACACGACCCTGAAGAATCCCCTCTGTCCCTGAGAAGGGCCTGGCCCACGCAGGAGAACAATCACGGAAGATGAATCGCACGCTTCGGGCTCGCCTGCAGAGAGCAGCATGTGCACGTTTTAAAACAGCCACCCCAGCGATGTGAGTTTGTAAGTCTGGGGTGCATAAATGAGAGACTTTGCACAACTGAAACGCACTTAAACAGGACAAGTGTGATGTGCCCGCAGGGCTGTGCTGAAGACAGACCCAGAGAAGGGGCAGGGCTCTAACCGGCAGGCACCAGAGGCACTAACAAGGGGGCCAGGGCTGTGGGGCGTTCCCCGCCTCCCCCGCCCGCCCAGGCTGCCCATTGGGGCGCGGTCCTCCGGCAGCCGCCGCCTACCTTTGGCATGAAAGGTCCAGCCCCTGCGCCCGTACTCCTGCAGCCGGACTCGCTCCTGCTGCCCCAGGCTGCACACCTCACTGTAGAACTGTCGCTCAATATGCACGTAGGCGGCCGGGATGGCGCCTGCCACCCCTTTGGCCCCAAAGAAACCATTCACTTCCGGCGAGGCCAGCAGGATCTGGTACTCAGCCCGCGTGCCCAAGACCAGGTCCATGTAGGCCTGCGTCAGGTTGAAGTAGCCAGTGGTGAGGTAAACCTTGGCACCTCGCTCAGCCTCTGTCAGCAGGGTCTCAGTGACAATCTCATCAATCTGAATCTCAAAGGGCTTCATCTGGACGAGCGGGTAAATCCAGGTGTCCGGGGCGGGCCTCCGGTCCCCAGCAGCCGCTGCGTCTTCCTGGGTCAAAAGGGCGTCACTGTGGAAGGTCTGGGCGTGCAGCATCTGCTGGCGGGTCCTGGCTGAGTTGATGACACCCATGACCCTCTCGTTGGCGGCCTTGCAGTACGCAGCCCGGTCACCTACAGGGAGACACGGGAAAGAGGGGTCAAAGGGACAGCAGTTGGGGCTCCGGACACCTGCCCAGCACAGGGAACATGGCACCGAGAGGCGAGCAGAGGCCACAGTGATCACTGACCGGACACGTTTCTACCGAGCGCAAGGCACAGGCTGCAGGAGAGGCCCCTGTGGCCAAACACCCAGGAAAGGGCCTTGCCACAAGGACCTGCGCCCAGGGGGACGGGGAAAGGCCTTAGCCATTCCGCTTAAACATTTCAGAACAGGCCAGACTCACTGACGGTGACACAGAGCAGGACCGTGGGCAACTTGGGGAGGCTGACGCGAGGGTGCTCCGGGGGCCAGCCTCTCTGAGCACATACACAGACCACACCCGTGACTGCTGCTTGGTGTGCATGTGACAGCTCAGTGAGCACGTCTCCCCAGAGACACCTGTAAGTGCAAGCACACGGGACAGGCAGAGACCCCACAGCTGTGCGCGGGAAAACATCATGTGGGTGGGGACAGTGCAGGAGAGCCCTCCGAGGGCCACGTGTGGACAGGCAGGCTCGGGTCACACAGACACTGGTGACGAGCAGCCATCCAGACATACTAAAAAGAATGAAATGCCTGTACATGTTATTAGATGAGAAGGGGCTGAAAATTAATCAGCTAAACACCCAACTCAAGAAGTGAGGGGCAAACAACAGGAAAAGACCAAAATACAGTGTAAGAAAGGAAATGCCAAAGAGCAGAAATTAACGAAAAGAATGAAAACAGTACAAGCACGGAGAATTTCAACACTGACAAGTTGCCTCTCTGAAAAGAGAGACACAACAGCCAGCCTTCAGCAACTGACCAAGAGTGAGAGGGAGGAGAGAACGGCCACCAGGGCCTGAGCTGGGAACAGGGCCACACCTGAGTGCCTGTCGGGGCTGGGCTACGGAGCTCACAGAAGGAATGGCCTGTGCACGATGCCCCCTGTGACACCAGCCACCACCAGGGAGAGGCGGCCACCCTCCACACATCGCCTCAGGCCCTGTCCCCTGCACCTGGTGCCCAGGCTATGGAACCGCCCCTGAGCCCAGTCACCCTGCCTCAGCCCTCCCCAGCTGACTCTCCCTCATTCCTGGACGCAGGACCTTTCCTACATGTGCGTGCGTGGCCTGTTAAGTTAGAAGGGGGTCAGCCAACGTTTTCCGTATGGGCCAGAGAGTAACTGCTGTAGGCTTTGTGAGCCAAAGGGCAGAAGGATAACGTCATTGCTAGTTCATATAACAAGACAAAACAGATTTCCATAAATTTTTTAATGAGGAATTTCAAAAAACAATGGTGATAACCGAGCGTCTGGCAGACGCACAGCCTGGCTCTGCGTCCCAGGTGGGGACCTCAGGAGCCCCTCTCCTTAGTGGCCTGGGTTTAACCCCTTCCCCACACTGCTGACACTGTTGCAGAGTCCGCAGCAGACCTTCCTGGAGGCCACCAGAAAGTCACAATCACAGGAATCACAGGAACACAAATGCCCCCGGAAACGCTAGCTGCCAGGATTTGCTCGTTTCCAAGGAACAGAGCTGATGGCTCCTCATTTCACTTTCCAGGCCGGAGGCCACAGAGCCACCGGCCAACACGAGACAGAGCCACTTCCTGTAAGCGCGGGCCAGAGTCCTGGCTCGCCCCCAGGCACACAGACTGGAGCCCTGGAAGCCCAGCTCCCACCTTCCCGACGGCTCCCTCCGCGGCAGAGCACGGCTGAAGGCCAGTGAGTCACCTCCGTCTGGCTTCAGCAACAAATGCAGAATGAGTTTCTACCACCCGAGTCCCCCAAGCCCGTGGCAAGGCCACCCACCCACATGCTCAGGAGGGCAGCGCAGCCGAGGACTCTACCTTTGTAGGGGTGCACCATCCCCTCCACCACCTGCACTGTGTCGTCCCCCTGCAACTGCAGAGAAACGTCCCCCACAGCATCCACCAGCTCCGTGAAGAAGTCCGCAATCTCGGGACAGTCCTGCAAGAACACGTAGCGGTCCTGACGGTTGGTGAAGTAGGAGTCACTCAGGTTGGCCCTGCAGGGAGGAGAAGCAGCTGAGGACAAGGGCAAGCTGGCAGGAGCGGGGGTGTGGAGGGGTGATCACGCAGATCAGGGCACAGCCGCAGTGGGAGCCAATTAACCATCACTCACAAGAGACAGGCTAGAGTGGCACTAAGGTGACATACAAGAGTGACGGCGAAGTCCTGCCCCTCACAGAGCTGACCATCAGCTGAGAAGAGACACGGTCACTTACAGAGCCAACTACCATGCGGGACTAGTCACCAGGGCCTGTTTTAGAGTCAGAAGGACCTGGGTTTCCACCCTGGTTCTGTCTTGTTTTTGCTTTTGCTTTGCTGGCCATGCCTGACGAAGTCACTTGTCCTCTCTGATCTCTGGCTTCTCATTTATAAAGCGAGGAAACCACTAGCCAGGGTCGCGGTGAGAAGTAAATGAGGAGCACACATAAGGGGCTTTGGCATCGCGGCTAGCACGCAGGACGTGCTCAATACACCCGTCGAGCTGGTATTATTTACAACGAAGAAAGTACGCTACGATTTTATTTATTTGCTTTTATGTCCCCATCCTCCACCCCCTTCCCTTGGGCAAGCAACAGCTTATCTGCTGTCTCCGTGGGTCTATTTCTGTTTTGTTTATTCGTTTTTTGTTTTTTTTTCAGATTCCGCGTATAGGTGAGATCATACGGTACCTGTCTTTCTCTGTCTGACGTACTTCACCCAGCACAATACCCTCTATGCCCACCCATGTTGTCGCAGATGGAAGATTTCATTCCTTTTTATGGCTGAGTAACAGTCCGTTGTGTGTATGCACCACTTCTTCTGTATCCATCTGTCTATCGATGGACACGGAGGCTGCGTCCCTCTCGGCACCCCTGGCTATCTGTTAACAGCCCTTTGAGGGCACCCAGCTGCCAGGCAGACTCAGTGCCGAAGAAGATGAGAGGGAGGCAAGCAGACTGAAACATACAGGCAGGTTCTCGAAGGCTCCAGCAAACGGAATTGCCCTTCTCTGTGCTCCGCGGACGTCCACGCTGGAGAATGCTAAGGGAGAGGCTGCCAGCAGGAGCCAACTCACCCGCTCAAGATGACGTTGTTGTCAAAGAGATACGCTTTCATGTGCTGGAGGCCGATGGTCTCGTTGAAGCGCTCCGGGATCAGAAGCCGCAGAAACCCGCGGAGGTTCGGGGTGTGGAAGAGGGAGACTCGGACCTGTTCCGGAAACTTCTGCAACAGCGGGAGCAGCATGGTGCGAGAGTTCTTCCTACCTGAATGCAGGGCAAGCAGAAGAAAGGGGACAGGCAAGTCATACCAGGAAAAACACCCACATGGGCCCACGTTCACCGGCGCAGCCCGTCCAAACCGGGTCAGCCACCTGGCGCAGGTTCTAGCCGGAGGAGCTCCAGGCCAGCCTCCGTCCTGGACACCCGCCGCGTCTCAGGGCCGACGGATGTGGTCGGGCAGTAGACAGCGGCTGTTTTACCAACCAGCATTCATTTGCCCCTACTCTTGGCATTTCCGCACCCCCAGCTCCACAGAGGGAGTGCCAGGCCTGGGCCGGTCAGCACACTTGGGAGCTCCAGTCTGACCATCAGGGATGCAGACTCTTCCAGTGGACAAGATGCCGTGGTGAGACAGGCCTGGCCGTCAGAGGCCACCACACGGAGCCTGAGATTAAAGCCAGCAGCAAGGATGCAGGACCAGGAAACAGGTCCTAGTGACACACCTGAACCTCAAATCACCACCGGCCCCGCCCCGCCCGAAGCAGGTCACGGGAGTCAAAACAAGTTTCTTTTTGCCCACGCTGTTTTTAGTTGGGTTTACAGTCATGTGCTGCGGAAGGAATCCTGACTGATAATCATACAGTCCTGGGCCAGCCAGAGTCTTCAAAGAGCTCCCCCCACCCTACCCACCCATGCCTGAGGATGGGGAAAGCAAGTGTAATTCCTAAAATAGAGGCTGTAAAAGAGGAAGAATTGGGGGGCCACATGGGGAGTGCATCAGACCTACCTCGTGAGCCCCGGGTGAAGTCCAAGAGAATGGACACCTTGAGGTCTGAAGGAAACTTCGCTTGGAGTGAGTTTTCTAGAGTGCTTTCCAGACAATCCACCTACCCAGAAGAGAACCCCGAAAGAACAGAAGTGTAAGATCCGAAAAGATGAAAATGTCTTAAAAATGAATCAGCTTGCCAGCTAATGCCCTACCATCCTCTTTGAACACTACCCCCCGAATAGCGCTCAGAAGCCAAGGCTAAGAAACGTCTTCATCTGAGACGGCCTTGGCACGGTGATCAGCAGACGACACCTGACGCCCGTCTCCAGCCTGAGCCTCACAGGAGCGGGGTCTGTGGGTCAGGCGGGGTGCCCAAGCAGTCTGGACCCTGCCACTCGGGGAGACGCTAGGACACCAGCTCCCACACACATTTCAACAGGTGCTCCCCACAGACAAAGGCCAGCCAGTGCCCCACACGTGGGGAGCACCCGGTAAATATTTGTTAAATGAATGAATCCAAGACACAGCCTGCCCACCGGCCATTCTCCATGGGTCACACATGATATTCTTCTCCAGGAGAACCAATGTAAAGCCAGTCTTAGCCCACAGGCCATGCAAAACCAGGCAGCAGGCCAGATCTGGCAAGGCCTGAGCTGGCAGGCTAGGGGTCCCTGTGCAGGGTGAGGCAGACACTGCCCAGCAAGGCCAGAAGCCCAGGATGAGCGCTCCCCAGACCTCCTCACCGGTCCTCCTGACATACCCCAGGATCTGGGCCACAAGAACAAGAGCTGGCCATGGACGGAGGCCAAGAAAGAGCCACCCTCTGCCGACTCACGGCTGAGCCGCCCTGAGGTTCTAAGGTGATTTGCAGCTGCCACAGGACCACCTCCCCTTAAACCTTACCAGTTCCTGTTCCAAAGGACCTGTCCCCAGGTAGAGGGACGCCATCACGACCCGACTCTTGGCTACTTTTATCTGCCCCTGAAAGAGAAGAGACAATTCAAAAATTCCCAATCGTCATTTTCGTAGTTCACTGAGAAAATGTAGTGCTTTGACCTTGGAGGAAAACAGCAGGAAGCTCAACTCCCGTGTCTTCACCGCTGAATATTTAAAGCAAACCCAAGGGGTAAGGTAGCCTAACCATCAGCCTAACACTCCTGAGTTAAACACTGCCTAAAGTAAAGCATGACGGGCTGCACGTGATACAATGCAGCCGCCAAAGGAAGGGAGGACATCTGTGCACACTGACCGCAAGGTCCCCTGTGCCACTGAGACAAAAGCAAATCACTGAACAGAACACAAGTCCCACTGCCACCCGTCCACACCCTGCACGTGTGTGTGTGTGTGCGCGTGTGTGTGCAGGGCATGCAGAACACACGCCTAGTTGCCGAGAGGTCCCCAGGGGCAAAGCTAGAGTAGGAGAGCATGGGTGTAAACCTGCACCTCCTCCAACCCACCTGTGCGGCTGGGGTTTTGTAACGAGCATGTATGTTACTCTTGAAAGGCAAACAAACAGGTATCCAGACACATAAACAGAACCTACGAACATTCGAGGAGGGCACACTCCTAACAGTCCGTGTGCTCCCCCAGGCCTATTCCAGCCCCCCTGTGTGGCAACTGACCCCATCCCACAGGAGGTGGCAAAGGCAGAAAGAACAGCAGCACTACCCAAGGGCAAGCTCTCGACAGACACACAGGAGAGCAAGGCCTGGTGAGAGGAGGGCAACAGAGGATGCCCTGGGCCTGCTTTCCTCTCAAGAAGGAACACTGCACCCTCAGCTGCACTGTGCACAAGAGGTAAATACGTGACGAACACACCGCTGGGGAAAGGCTTACGTACATACCAGGAAAAAACATAAGAGCTTCCCAAGTTTCCTTTGTCTTGTTATTTATTAAGATGGATGCTTGTGGGCAAAGTGACCATGAAGAAAGAGAAAAGACAAAGGAAAAACAACAAATAAGATACAAGCCTGACTGTTTCCTGTGGACACCAGGTCCACTGGCACAGCCTCGGCTACAGTAACGACATGGGACCAGGTAGAACCAACCCAGCGACGCACCCTCACCCCAGGGCACGCAGGCGCTCTGTCTGTGCTGGGAACAAACACATCCACTCACTCGCGCAGTATGTGCCAGGACATTCTGCCCACCACGCAGGTCAGAAGGCAGGAAAAGGCGGCCTCGGTTCCTCCCGCCCTCCACAGCCCCACCCACCCCAGGCAGGTTCCCAGTGGAGCCGGCCTCCTGGCCAGGAGGTCACCACATGAGCCTCAGTCATCACCCTCGGTTGCTGAGGACACTTAAAAAGAACCTCCTCTGAAAACTGTGTTTCTTCAGGCCAAGCAGAGAAGCAAAGAGGAGCCAAGAACAAACAGCGTTGGCATGGACTGTACACAAACAAGGACGCACGGGACCAACGAGCCGGGCAGGGAAGTGAAGGAGGGCAGAGTTCACATGTGGGTGCACACACATGCACATGCGCTCCCCACGCCTACTGGCCTGAGCCAGGCGGGTCTCCAGAACAACAGGGACAAGCAGGGAAAACGAGCAAGCGTCCAAACGAACTAGAGTCCATTCAGCAGAGAAATGAATCTCTACCGGTTTCCTGTGACTTCCCGGCATTCTGCCGGGCTGACCTCACCATACCAAATCCTAACCTCACTGAATCCGAACTCTGAGAGTTCATGGTAATAAAAATTAATTGGCGTTGAATTACTTCATTCCAATTAGCAGTTTGACCACGAATAAACCGGACACGTCACAGACACCTGAGAAATGTACTGAAAGCTGAACCCCCCTCCAATGCAGTTTAGCGTGTCTACCAGGAAAGAGACACAAACGTCAGGGTCACAGATAAGAGCCAGGCTAATACGGCCCAAAACCAGATGTCCAAATTTTCAGGTTATCTGCTGCGCAAGAGGCTTCCGGCCACTTCCTACGTATAGGATCTGTGGGTCACCTGGGTCTTCACTTCCTGTACATGACGTCTGCCAAGATGACGCTACTAGATTTGGAGCGGTTTCCAGGGCAGAGGCCTAGCGTGCCCTGACTAGAACCAGGTCCATTCCTTCCAGACGTCCTGAGCGGTGCCGTGCGGTGTGGTCCACGCGCCCTCACAGCCTCCCTCCCCGTGGGCTACAGCACAGCACAGAGGGGACGACCTGCCCTAAGCTGAGAACCCAGGTCCTGCCCCCCACCGCCCCGCACTCGGGGCTACGCTACCTCCGCCACTCCGGGGAGCTTCTGATCGAGGCTCGACCCAGCCATGTGTGAAGCTGAAACCCGCCAGGCAGAACCCACAGGAGTACGCTGAGCAGCCATGCACACCTTCCAGAACCGAAGGTGGTGCTTCTGCCCAGGCCTGTAACTCAAACGTCCATCACTCTCTCTCTCAGATGCGACTTACCTTCATGAGCTCAAAAAACTCTGTGGGGGAAGACAGCACCCTGACATGAGAACTGGAGACGCCAAACTCTGGAACCAGGTTTCTGATCCACTGGAACCTGTGCACACCCTCCGGACACAGGCAGCAAGGAGGGGAGGTGACTTGGGGGACAGCTGGGGACAGCAAAGGAGCCAACAACAGCCATGGTGACCTGGTCAAAGAGACATGCACAGGGTCATACTTCTCACATACTTCCTCAGAAGTCACTGTTACTGGGGAAGCGGGGAAGCTGGGAATTTTCTTTTTTCTTTTTTGGCCAATTTCACATTTTCTAGACCATTTTAAATGAGCCCAACTCAAACGTTGCAAAAAGGTTTTTCCTTCAGACCCCACTGGCCAAGCAAGTTGAGAAGTGCTGACGCCTATGGATAAACCCCAAATGCGAACTCCAAACAACCCCGGATTTAGAGCAGCAACAAGCAAACTCACAGAGACCACTGCGTGTTAACACTGCCCCTAACAAGCCCACCTTTGGGGAGCCCTCGAAGGCCACCTAGAACAAGGGCAAGTGTGGTGTAAGCCTGATGACTGCACCCCAGGCCCCCAGCTGTATGACTGATGAGATAAACAGGGCTAAGGAAGGACCCCCCAAAAAATTAAGTTTCCTCTTTAATACTCGGATATGAAAAGAAAAGCTGGAGCAGGAAGTGGGGGAAGAGGAGGTCATCTCAAGAGGTGCCAGTGGTGACGACTGCCCCTTCCACGCTGGACACATCCTCCTCGGGGGTCACGCCCCACCTCTGGCCAGCGCTGGACAACCACATGAAGCTGCACCCTGGCCCTGCCGTCCAGCCACGCCTGGGACCACAGCACGCGCGGCTCCAGGGCCCCATCTCTGTGGCCTGGGGACTGGAACACCTGCCGGGATGCGGGGTGTGGCCAGAGCCCCACACAGACCCAGCCCGGATCTGAATTCCTACAAACGGCAGCAGGAAAATCCTGCCTGCCGTGCCACGGCCTCAAGAGGGACTCTGGGGAAAAGGTGCTTAAACACCCCGAGGCCTGCAGGGCCACAAATGTTCCAGGAAGATGATGTCATGGACCTGCCTCATGATAAAGCCCTGAATCCTCCCCGGCTGTGGATGGGCCTCCACAGCGGCCAGACGGTTCACAGCTGTGCTTCCCAGAAAGCCCACCGGTCTGTCATGGCCCATTCATCGCCAAGAAAACGTTAGTCAGCGCTGGAAGGTACCGCTCCCCGGGCCCCGGGCCTCAGAGGGCAGAGCGGCTGCCCTCCCCACGGTCTCTAATGGGGTGCTGACCACACCTTGCTAAGTTTCTCTGGCTCCCAGACACTGAGAGGCAGCTTCAAATGAAAGGCCTAGACACTGCACAACGGATGGCTGCCTCGGTTTCCCAAACCTGCTGTGCTCGAGGCTAACTTCCAGGGGAGAGGGGAGACCCTCAGTCCAACGGAAAACCACGAGGCAGCGGGGAGGCTGCCAACTGACCCGTCCACTCGCAGCCGCACCGGGGCCTCCCGCTAACAGTCATCAACTGAACACAGCCCGTCAGGGTGCAAACCCCAGAGCCGCGTCAGGTCAACTGCTCTCCCGGCCTCGCGGCACTTACCATACCACCCCTCGGACCATAGCAAAGCACTAGAGCGTCACCCGCCTCCCCAGGCCATGCAGCCAGTCCCACTCACTCCTCATACGGGCCAAGAGACTCAGTCCCCGAAAAAGAGGATGAGCAAACACCTCCTTGGCACACGCACCTGGGAGACGGCGAGTGCCAACCTGGGCCTCCAGCCAAGTCACCATGTGAGCACCTATGACGCGCCATGGAGGGCGCAAATGAAGAACCGGGCACAGCCCCCGCCTCCCACAAACCTGGTGGCAAACAAGCTTAAGAAATTATCTGAGAATGAAAGTGCTCAAATTAATTAGACAGAGGTCAAAATACACAGTACGTGTGCTTCGAGTGATCAAAAAGGGGAGCTGGTGATACCTGAGCTACTGGGAAGGCCTGGTGACACCCTGCCTTCAAACGGGCTTTGAAAACCTGGTGAGCTCCAGACAGGGAAGGGGGTACTCCAGACAAGCAGAGGTGTGGGCAGGAAGTGGCCAAGGCCACCATCGCCAGGAGGGCCCAGGAGGGTCTCAACAGGCAGCTGACGAGTGGACAAAGGTGTCAGGTCCACGGCCACCTCTGTCCCGCCGGGGAGAGGGGTGCTCTGGCAGGCTCGGGCGGGATGGGCTCAGGTGTCCCGGGCCTCCATGGGCAGGTGGGCAGGGCTCACCCCCGCCAGGCAGACAGCTCCCCCAGGAAGCTCCCCCAGGGCCTCTGCTGAGGGCTTTTCCACACAGGCTTCCTGTGTAATCTGCGAGCTGATGCGTTCATTTCTGTTAGAGAGGAGCAGGGGCTGAAAGCCAATTCGATTTCAGGGACTCACTGTGAGGAGACCCAACCCTCCGTGGCAACTTCATGTACCAAAGAGGAAGGTGCTTTGGAAGGGAGCAAAGGCCCCCCAGTGACAGCACAGAGGGGTACCACAGCTAGCCTGGGGACACTGACACCTGACAAGGCGCCTCCACGGGCACCACAGCCCATGCGCCCTGAGCGCCCACTGCGGCTTCTCCAGAGCCTGCTCGGGACCCACGTTCTTCCTTCCACCTCAGCTGGCACCCCGTGGGGGTTAGTTCCCGCTTTCCACAAGGGAATCCCTGGGTATTTCCTCAGAAAAGGTTCCCCCCGTGCTCGCAGCAGCTCCTCCGGCACAGGAATCCGGGCCCCTCCACCAGGACGCCCCTCACTGCAGGAAGGGCTCCTAGGAAACCTGTCCCAGGTCAGAAACGTCACCCCCGAGGTCTGAGGAGGCAGGGAGCTGGGCTCATTCTGCCAAAAACGCAGAGCCACGTCACACCCACAGCAGAGAACTAAACACACGATTTCCAAAAGTTGGCCAGGGCTCCCTGCCTCACCCTGGTCTGGATGCCACCCAGCCCGTGTCTACTTACGACAGGAGGTGGCGGCGCCGCTGGCCCGGCCTCTCTGAAGCCCACTCGGTCCTCAGGTGGGCACATCAGGCACTTTTAGAGAACAGGGCTAGGGCCAGTGCAGGAGGGTGCCCAGAGCAGGAGGGTGCCCAGAGCAGGGGGGCGCCCAGAGCAGGGGGGCGCCCAGAGCAGGGGGGCGCCCAGAGCAGGGGGGCGCCCAGAGCAGGAGGGTGCCCAGAGCAGGGGGGTGTCCAGAGCAGGGGGGCGCCCAGAGCAGGAGGGTGCCCAGAGCAGGGGGGTGCCCAGAGCAGGGGGGCGCCCAGAGCAGGGGGGTGCCCAGAGCAGGGGGGCGCCCAGAGCAGGGGGGCGCCCAGAGCAGGGGGGCGCCCAGAGCAGGAGGGTGCCCAGAGCAGGGGGGTGCCCAGCATTCAAACTCATGCAAACCCAACTACTGCCCAACCGCCCTCAGCTGGTGGCAGAGGCAACAAGAGCCACCAAACCAACCAGGCAAATCGATCCTTAGCCTGCAGGTCCGAGTGTTAAGGGGCCGGCATCCTCTAGAAAGGGTGGGACACGGGACTCTGGTGAAGGTTCAGCCCCGGTGGGGGGTGGGAGGGTTCCCTGAGCTGGGCAGGGCCTAAGCACTGAGGCCCTTCCTGCACCCAGAGAGGGGAGTGGGCGAGAGGATGGAAGGTGGGTAGGGGGCCCGTGGGTCACAGTGAGTATGAAGGCTGGGGGCGTGCAGGGAGGGCGGGTTCTGCCCACCATCTGAGGGACCCCAGAGGAACCGCTTGACTGAGGACTGTGCACTGACGCTCGTCCTCTGGTCCCCGAGCACTGGGCTGGAGGCCCCACTGGGGAGGCCGGGGGCTTGAGTGCAGAATAACCAGCCAAACTGCCAGTGAGAGCAGCGTGGGGCACACCTCCCTACAGGGGAGCCTGACGGACACAGAAGGCACTTCTCCTTTTTGTGGAACATAGCAGTTGTCCGTTTCACCAAACTTTGAAGTGGCCCATGCTCCATGGAGAAAAACGGCCACCTTGCTTTTCTCCTTTGTCTGGATGTGCAACAATGGGCCTGAAGGTGCCACCTAGCACCTTCGTGGTCAGTGCAGAGATGCCAACAAAAAAAGGCCAACGATGAGAACTGAACCTAGGGGTCCAGCCCCTCCGTGCCCAAGGGCGCAGGACTGCCTCCCCTGAGGCTGTGGCAGTGACACCCACGATGGGACACAAGGCAGCAGGCCAAACTCCTAGGGATTTCTCCCTCGGCTATGCGGGGCTTGGTCCCCAGACATGAATCACACCTCCACGACGGACAGGGTAGGGATTGGAGTCTCTGTCCCGAAGCGTCCCTCACTGCAGGCTCAGAGCCACGGTCTAAAGCTTCCTGAGCCCTTCGGGAACTATAAGATAAGATTTGTGGGACAAACGCTGTGGCTTGGGTCCCATCCAAATCCACACACAATGACATAAAAAGACTGACTTTTTAAAAGAAACTGAGCTCTCTGGATTGCCATATTTTCAGAAACTACTTTTTAAGAAAAACCTACTCTCCCCCCTCAGTCATATACATTTAAACGTTAAAAAAAAAAAAGTTAACTAATGAGAAAAGAGCAACAGTCATAACACTTCCTGAGAAAGGCTCAAGAAACTACATGAAGGTACCATACTTCCTGCAAGCCTGGCAGCAGGCAGCCCTTCCTGACTAATGCAAGACCTTGCCCCCCCCGCCCCCCCCGCCAGGGAAGTGAGTGTGGATTCCCGTAGGTCACAACAGAACATGGCCCGCTGAACCCCCACAAGCAGTCCGACCTGAGAGACCGGGCTGCCAGCATTTGGCTTCAGGCTGACCAGAGGACTCTCCTCTCAGCTTGTCCAAAAGGAAGTCGACCACATGGAGGGGCCTGGAATCTGAAATGTACTTACAACCACACCTCGGGCGGCAGTGCCTGATGACAAGCAGTCACGTGTTCTACTAATCCAACTGGCTTCCACCGGCCTGACTCCCCAGCCTCGCTCACATCAATCAGATCACAGGCTTACCAGGGGTCACCTATCAGAACACTTTAATGCCAGGCTAGTTGCTAGCTCTGTACCAACACCCAACCGACGGACCCAGCCTAATGCCCCCCAGCTGCAATGTGCTCAGGGGACAGGCACGTTAACTGAACGAAGCTACAACTGAAAAGTCAGGCAGTTGCGACTCTTATTCTAACTCCCAGCAAGATCCAATTTGAATTATTTGGGGAAATCATGCTTCGATTCGAAATATCCCCCTCCCACCCATTCTACCGCTGCTCTAATAAACCAAGAGATGGGTCTACTGAGCTCCGAGTCGGGAGGACTGGGTCCCCGCCTCAAGTTCAAAGAAAAAGTAACTCCTGGCAGCCTGGTGGTCCCTCTGAGCAGAACTGCTACCAGGTCGAACAAGAGTATGTTGACCTGCCATCGTAACATAAAAAAATCTAATTGAAAGAACAGTCTCAAATATATGGTGATGGAAGGAGAACTGACTCCGGGTGGTGAACACACAATGGGATTTATAGATGATGTGATACAGAATTGTACACCTGGAATCTATGTAATTTTACTAACAATTGTCACCCCGATAAGTTTAAAATAAAAAAAAAAGAACAGTCTGCTAGTTGTGTTTCCCTCTTATAACTCAGGGAAGTTAAGGGCCCCCCTCAACACACACACACCTCCCCTAGAATAGGACTTCAGTTTCAAAAACAAAGACTTTACTGCACATATAGCTCAAATTGAAAATAATGTGTGTGTTTTAAAGGAGGCCACAGAGAAAATATTTCCTTGTATGGCAGGCAAGCTCAAGATTAGGAACTAACACCCTTTTGACACGTTTCCCACTAGGTCTCAGGTACTCCGAAAAACAAGTCAGTTCTGTGTAGTCTGATGACTGCAAAAAACAGTCTTAAGTTTTCATCTCCCTCTCCTGAGCTCCAGCTCTGCCAGTCAACTGAACACTGAACACCTCCAGCTGGACACACCTGGACACTGCGCGACTAACAGGCACAAACTCACCTCATCAATATCTCCCACCCCGGGTCCTTTCTTCCTCCGTCTTAGTGAAGCATGCCACCGTCCCTGCAGCCACCTGAGTCAGAGACCTCACCTACCTTCTCAGCACTCGCCCTACACAAGCCCCTGTCAGAGCTGATTCGAAGGCCACCCTCTTTTCTTCTCCCACTGCTCCTGACCTCACATAAGCCCCACCATGCCAGGCCTAGACCATTGGCACAAGAAAGCACACAGAATCTCAGAGCTTGCCTCCCCACGTCTTGGCCCAGGGGACTGGCTGACTTCCAGCTCCCTTCTCTCCCTCCCTTCCCTACTCAGTGTCCTCCTCAGGTCCTGGAAATGGTTTGAGTACCTGTGGAAGCTCAGAACTGCATACTCCTGCTGCGACGGTCACCCGACCACATCACTCACTATCTTCCTCGGACACCCACTCCCCCATTCTTCACCCAGCCTACTCCAAAGCGTAACGCTGAGACCACCACCACCAGGAAGCCTCCTGTGATTTCCCAGTGTGCCTCTCAGGTCCTGCCACGGCTTTTTCTCCCTTACTTCACTATTATTGTTATTTAGGGTCTGAGCATTGTATGGCTTATCTTTGTTGCCTAGGTACCTGGCACAGCATCACACTGCTCTATCTAAGCTGAATAAATGAGTCCAACAGTCCATAATGATGAGTCAGACGCCTGCTACCGTGCTTCCCCAAAAATCAGACCTCGTCAGACCATCAGCTCTAATGCATCTTTGGGAGCAAAAATTAACATAAGACCGGGTCTTATTTTACTATAATAGAAGACCCAGTCTTATTTTACTATAGTATAAGACCCGGTCTTATAATAGAAGACTGGATCTTATGTTAATTTTTGCTCTGAAAGATGCATTAGAGCTGATTGTCCGGCTAGGTCTTATTTTCAGGGATACACGGTAAGACAAAACAACAGTATTTCTGGATCACTAATTAGAAGTAATTTTAACTAGAGTTCTCTGTCACTATGGCTATCTTTATTACTAAAACCACTGCAGTCAAAGAACCGTTCCCTCTCACCACTGCTCTTACTAGCCACGAGGATTCACCCACCAGGCACTCCAAAAGTTGAGTCAGACTGGCAACCTAAGATCTAAAATGATTTAAGTTCATGACTACACAGAACTATCAATGAATCAATGATCAGAGTTACAAGAAACCACATCATTCTGGGAATGAGGAATTGGGGGGTGCAACTGAACAATAGAGGAGAAACGAAAGCCAGCAGCCATGGGTGAGTGGCCAGAGACATGAGTAATCCCAAACACCAAGGCCACAGAGAATCGAAAAAAAAAATCTGCAAACTGAAAGTCAGAAACCTACAGTACTGCGACAATACTGATCAAAGTACAGGCGTTATTTCCAATTTCTAACGTGTGCTTCTGTGTTTGTGATTTAACTGAGTTTCTGGTTTAAGTGTTGACCTAGAAAAACAATTCTCTCTCTGCTTAAACAAAAAGACATATGGAGCCACACAAGCTGCGTCCCTTGATACTATTTACAAAAAGGACATTGGAAAAAGTCAATTTAGACTATTCCCACCAACACAATGCCCGCCCCCGCCGCCCCTCCCCCCCAAAAAAACCACTCAAGGTTAATGCCTTTTTTTAAAAGAATTCGTAGAGATTGCCCAACATCCGTTAGCAATCAATTCTAAAGTTAAACAACGATGAATAATGAAGTGTTTTTCGTATGGGTTACATACATACAGGGAAATGACAAAATTGCCTAAACATCTCATCTTTGAGGAGAGAACATTTCTTGAAACTTTAAACTAAATTTCTCGGTAGTTTGATGCCAGGATGTAGAAATCATCTGATTTCACTACCCACTGGAATGGACAGGTCTTCGCTAAGAACCAGTTACAGAAAATGGAGAGGCCACTTCTTCTCCACCCCTACTCCTACTGGGTTCCCTGATGTGAATCTGAAAAGCCTTTCTGATCAGCAGGCTTCCAAGAGTTCCATCCTGATTCTACCACCTAAAAGTTCCCCTAAATCAAACTTTGTTGCTGAAAATCTTCCACCGTCACCCAGTATGAAGCAAGTTCCTTTCCATACTTAGAATCAGCACACATGACTAGACCACAGATCTCAGTACCCAAAGCCAGGAGGTCAAATCTCACCCGGGTAGCACACATCAAAATCTAAGACAAGGGAAACTCTACTAAAGGATGCAATTAAGACCTTTTTTTTTCTTTTTTTTAAGGATCAAGTGTAAGGCTCCAATCTAACAATAAAACTGTTTGCACACAAGAGAATTTTTTTTTTAATCTTAGCAGTAGCTGCAGGCCTCTTAGGTCAGCGTGTTCTTGGCAAATGTTGACTTTAAAGACCACTGCCTGAACAAATCGCTTCAAAGCCTACTTCACCATTTACATAACTCACTTCAGTACTTTTCCAGAACACGGGCGCCTTGAAAAGCGTCGAAGGGGGTTCGAGTGGTTCCTCTGCCCTGGCGTGAGTGTTACTGAGGGTCAGGATTGCCTCACAGCCCTCTCTGGCAGGATGTGACAAACGCTGCGCGCACAGAATCCCAGCAGGGCCGATTCACGCCCGCCAAGTCCCCTCACAGCCAGGTGTACACGGGCCAGACCCCTCCGAGCCCAAACAGTGTCTGTCGCGACAAGACTCTCCGCCACTCACATCCTGAGGCCAACGCACCGCCCGCACTCAGCGCCCTCCCGCAGGGCACACAGACCCCCGGGGGCGGCGTGGGCGGCCGGTGGCCGGGCACCGCGCAGGCCGAGCCGGCCAAGCAGGGCCGGCGGGCCGGCCGCCCGTCGGCCACCGGCCGCGCCTCCCCGGGGCAGGCTGGCGGCGAGGCAGCGGAGTGGGGAGCCCGCGGGGGCGGCGGGCACCCGGGGGGCGCGCGGGCGGGCGTCGCGTCGGCCCCGCCGCCCCTCTCACCTCCTGCGCCGGCGGTCCCGGTTCCTGCCGAAGCGGTCGGACAGGCGCCCGAGGAGCGCGGCCAGCCCGGGCCGGCCGGGTAGGAGGCCTAGCAGGCGCCTCCAGAACACCGGCCCCGCAGCCGCCGCCGCCATGGAGACTCACCGCTTCCGCTTCCGGCGCGAAACAACTTTATTGACAACCGCGTGCGGGGACACGGGCGCGGACACGGGGCGGCGCGCACGCGTGCGAACCGCGGCGGGATGGCGGCCCCGCCCCCCAGCCTCGGTTTCCCCCCCTGCGCGCCGGGGCCCGGGAGGCACTGAACGCCGGCACCGCGCCCCTCGCCCGCTCGGCAGCGTGGTAAGTGGGGCGATGCTGTTCAGACCCCACGATCGAGTCTGGGCTGCAGCTGATAGGCCCAGGCGCCTCCCCCAAGGTGTGCGTTAGATTTGTGCAACGCTGGGTTCGGCTGAATCACTCGGGCGCGGAAAATCCCCATCGAGGAGGCGAAGCCATCTGCACCTTGTCAGCCCCGCGGCCTGCAGCTCCATAGCACAGAGCAGCTCAAACAATGTTTGTGCAGGGAACGGAGACTCCTGCATCCTTCTGATGCGCCCAGACACACAGGCTGTCAGCGGCCCCCGGAATGTACGGGACTAAGGCCAAAGAAGCTGACGGAGCTCATCCCTATAGCCAAGAACTTTCTGTAGCTGATTTTACAAAGGAAAACGTTGCAGTATTCGGACGGGCAGGAGAGGTAGCTCGCTGGTCTGCAACATGTGGCTCCTTGGGGGCCCTACATGACCTGGGACTTGGAAACTGGGAAAGCTGTAGGAGACAATCATTTCCCAGGGGGAGGGGGGAGGGGGAGGTTAAAAGGATATGAACACACTGGATACAAAACATTCCGAAATCCACTTCCACCAAATTATCCGAAGCAAATCAGTTACACGTTCCCTACAGGAATGTTCATCTCAGCATTGTTCATATCGAAAAATGTGGACGCAAAACAAATGTGGACGTAATGGGCGGTGGGGGAGTTAGTTAAATAAACAATGCTGTGTCACTATGGTGTCACTATGTTGGAAAACCATGCCTCCATAAAAAATTATGTTCTGGAAGAATGTTTGTCCTAGAAGAATGTTTAATGACATTAAGTGGAAAAACCAAATTACCAAAGAGCAGTATAAAGTTTATCTCCTTTTGTTAAAAATTGGAATGAGTGTATAGACTGAAAGTAAATACACCAAAATGTGAAAATTGGTCACTTGGTGCTGTTCAAGAATTTCCAAGTTGTTCGCCATCAACAAGTATTTCATATTGATTTTAATTTTTCCTTTAAGTTTAGATAGTTTTACAAAATACAACGTGGAATTTAATTCAACTCTTCCAAGTAGAAGTAGTGAATCATCAAATTTCCTAACTTCCAGTAACTAGAATGAGACCATCCGTTGCATGGTTCCACTTTTGCACCGTGCCTGGCACAGGGTGTTTGCAGACGCAACTTGCTGGACGGCTGGCTGCACCATGAAGCTCCGTGGCGAGCATCTCCCAGACCACGGGAGATCCTAACCATTCTGAAAAGAGCTGGTCGCTTCTTTTTGCATGAGGTGCTTTGCGGGGTGAGGTATTCAGAGAGACAAACAACCGTGGTACTGTCCCACTGGGAATTTCCAACCGGTAAATTGTAGCAACACACCCGGAGATTGATAGCACTGGGTTTGGGAAATTTACATGAACTGCAGTATTTACATTAAGTATAAACAGCAGGCAATGACCCAGTGCCTTTCGAAGCCACACACGGAGAGCCTCTGGCCTTCATGGCTGATTCGAAACAGTCGGGTTACAACCAGAGTGAAGCAACCACAACTTTGCCCCAGAACACACACATTTAGAGATTGCAAAAATTTTAAATAATGGTTTTCAGAGATTGAGCAATTTTTTAAGTGGTTACATTTATATGATGACAGCACAAACATTCTTTCCTCCAGGAGGTATCATTTGAGCTTGTTGCTGAGTGAGTAGAAGAAATAAGACCTGCTCAGGTAACTCAGGTGCCCCCAGAGAGTCTTCCTGGGAGCATCCGAGCTGCTTGGAGGGCAGGCAGTCTGGACAGACACTACTCGTGCTGCTGGGGTTCTCTATTCACACCTTGATGACCCTGGACAGAAGGCATCTGTCCTTCTGTCCTCTGAGAACCCCCCCTGGTGGCTCAGAAGCCCCTCCGCTGAGTACCCCTCACCCACTGCCTTCTCGTTAGTCTACTCGCTCCTTCCCAAATGGGGGATGCCAGGATCAATGGACTGATGACAGAGACGGTGTCTTCCCAAACGGAAAAGGAAACCCATTCACTGGAAGGAGAGTTGACGTCAGGGAGTGGGGGGCTGCTGCCCCTGAGAGCTAGACTGGTCTCCCTGGCAGGAAACACCAGGAAATCCTGAGCCCAGTGCCCGTGCCTCACTGTCTGTGATTCACTACCCAAGCGCAAAATCCTGCCACTGCAGGAGGAAGGCCCCTCCTCCCCCAGCTTGCTTTGTGTGTATGGGGGCAGGGGGTCGCAGGCGTCTCTCCCAAACACAAGACCCTCAGCAAATTCAAGAGGGAGGAATGGCTGGCCAGCCCACTTTCTGCCTCAGCAATGAGAAACTCACTTTGACAGGTGGGCTGATCCGTTGTTTCTGAGGAGCATGCTCTTATTTTACAGGGAAACCAGCCCAGGTACTAAGGATGCAATGAACTCAGCCTCGGGGCCACTGGCCGTCTCTCCCTCCACTCTTCCACTTGGGCACTGCCCAGCCTCAGCAACCTGGCCTTTGTTCAACCCGTTCTACTCTCCATACAAGCCTTCCTATTGTAAAATAACAGGATTTTCTTTTCTTCCTATTACACACTGTGAGCTAATCTAATTCCTTGGTTGCTTGTTGTGTGTTTTGTCTCCCTGCCCCCTCCCTGTGTGAACCCGTGGAGCCTTGTGGGCTCTGAGTCCCCAGAAGAGGACCTGACACCAGAAGTGGGCTCCATGCATGCTGGTTTAACGATTGCACGCGAGGTGAAGGTGATCAACTCTGGAGCCTCCCAGCTGCAGGAGGGAACCACCCCATTTGTGCTTTTCCACCCAGGTTGGGGACAACAGTGACTTGACCTCCTGGGAGTTTACTGACCTGCTGCCACAGGTCAGTTTGCAAACCTAGCCGCTCAGGCCTCCCTTTTGGGGCGGGCTCACGTGAACCCTACGTCTCCCTTCAGGCCACGTGCCCTTTTCCTGCCTTCATTCTCCCCAGGATACATCCTGCTCACTGAGCTGTTACTCTGACCTTTTCCAGTCCTCGACACCCTTTCCCCAAAACTAAAACCTGACCTTAGCCCTCCCAGGCATAAGGCAGGCTTCTGTTCCCTGAGAGCAGCGCCTGGCAAACATTTTTTTACAGGGCCCAATAGTGGATATTTTATACTTTGTGGGCCAGATGACAATTACTCAACCCTGGAGCAAAAGCAGCCACGAGAAATACAAATGAATGTGGCTGTGTTGCCAATAAAACTTTATTTACAAAAACAGTCCACCAGCCCGTGCACCATAGTTTGCCATCTTCAGCTTTAGAAAGCAGCTTTTCCCTGTATGGCCCTAAAACTGGGAGAGATGAGGTCCTCTGGCACCAGGGGTCTGAGTCAGCTGGGGCTGTGGGGAGGCTGGAGGAACTGAAGGTTGTAAGGAACAAATTTGTCAAACACTGAAGCTCAAATCAGCAACCTCCCCGGTAGGGGTGGGGAACCGGTCAAGGTTCTGGCATTTATCACTTAAACTTTTCAATGTCGAAAATCTTGTCATCTGCAAAACAAAACACCTATTGCACAATGGCTCCGTCACCACAGAGAGGCCGAGGATAATCTGGCATTTTATCAACAAGAAGTCAGAGCCCAAATTTCTGGAAATGCCTCCTGGGCAGAGCACACTGGTTTGTTTCTCTGTTGTTGGTGAGAGATAAATGCAGCTCTCAGTTTCAGGGGAATCTCGGCCTCTTGTGGCGTGGCAGGCAGCCAGCACCACCCCAGCAAGGAGCTGTGTGCCTCCGTGATGCAGCAGCCCATCCCGGGGAAGCACGTCGGCCTGTGGCCAGTTATGCTCCAGGGAAGCCCGGGCTCCCCTGCGGCTCATTTGGGTGGCTAAAGCCAGGGGTGGAGGGCTGAACGCCACCTTGCCGCATCTTCCCCTGGGCAGCCCCCCACGGTGAAGTGAGGCAAGAGGCTAACTATTCCTGGGGCCTAGCATCTGACTCCTATGCACGTTAAGTCCTGCTTGAGATGAGGCCCAATCAGGTGAGGCCCAAGCAGGTGGCAGAGGAGGCCCTGGACTCCTGGGCCCAGGCTTGATTTATTTCCAGTCTCCTAGAGTTTAGGAAATAAAGTGAATCCCCAGAAAAGAAGGGGAGGTAGGAAGACAGAAGCCAGGTGGAGTTGCTGGGTCAAAGCCCACAGCTCCTGGGGAGGGAGGGGAGGGCAGTTGTCCCGGGGGTGGGCCTGTGCTGAGCTCCAGAGCCCACATGCCATCTGGGGGCCAACAGAGGCCTACTTGCCATGATGCTGGCCCACTGATGCCAGATCATCCGATTTTTCTCAAGAAAGCCCCAAATGCAGATGTGGATGTGAAATGTCCTGATAATTTTAACTGTTGCTTCAAACACTTTTAAAAATTCTGCACAGGCCAACCAATGGATCTGTGGGCTATACTCAGCCTGTGGCTCCACTTTGCCCATGTCCTTTGGTCTGTAGAAAAAAGGTCCCAGATGCCACAGGAGGACAGGGTGACAGCATATCCCAGTTCATCTGTTTGTACCTCTTGAATGTTGAACCACGGGACTGCCTTGCCTTTTCGTAAAACACATTTTTAAGTTTACAAAGTTCTAGAAGTCAGAGAATATGCAGGACCCAGCTCTCACAGGTGGAATGCAGGATGGCATTCTCAACTTCTCAGCTTGTAGCCACCTCATCTTGAGCTTGGAAGCAGGAGGCTAAAGCCTTCAGTGGGTGGGAGGGAGAGGGAGGCAGAAGTGACCAGCAGAAAAGACGCAAGTGGCGTGCAGGTAACAGGCTCTGCTTGTTCGTGGCACCTACAAGTTGGGAGACCTGGGGAGGTCAGGTGACCTCTCCAGACCACAGTTGCCTATCAGCCTGCGTGTGTCACTTCCTCTGGGAATCCCCTCGGATGTCCCCCTCCCCAAAAGATTAGGTCTCCCTGTGATATTCTCAAACAGCCCCCGGGCCCCCCCCCCAGGACTTCTCCTTCATAGTACTTAGTACAGTTGAAACTAACTAATCATGACATTAATTGTGGGAGAACCTTGTCCTTCTGGAAAGAATCTAAGCTGCAAGAGGGCCCAGATTGATAAACTCTAGACACCCAGCTCAATCTCAGACACCTAGTAGGTGCTCAATAATTATTTCTTAAAGGAATGAATGAATGAATGAATGAATGAGTAAAATACGTCTTGCAGGAGTAAGAAGTAACTCCAGATAGGTCCACCTACACCAGAAATCTGGACTGCCACCAACATTTTGTTTACAATTATAGGGGCAGTTCACAAATCTTGGGTTTAGAAACTGAACTGCACCAGTATGAGGCCAGGTGACTGCAAAATGAGCCTGGGGACAAGTGGAAGAGACGGCACAGGAGAGCCACCCCAGTGCCACACCGTGTACTCTCTCACCTCTGTCCCTGACAGACTCCCCCCTCCCACTTCTTCTTCTTGCAGTCAATCATCTTTCCTGACCCAAACCCTCAGACCCTGCTGTGCCAGGGGCTGTGGTGGGAATAGTCTCTCTGTGCCCCACTTCTCTGCTGTTGCGGCTGGTTTGGGACTTTGGGAACTCCAGAGACGGTATATCATTTTCCCTTTGAACTTGCCGAAATCAGTTTGTGACAAAGTGCGTGCCACTGTGTGCTTCGCGATGCAGGGGAGCCCGGGAGCTTCCTAGTGGTGTCACACTCGTGGATGGTGGATGGGGACTCAGGAGGTCCTTGTGGAGATGCCACTGCCACCGCTGTGGGAAGCTTGAGTGCAGGCTGTGGGTGGTTAGTTCAGATGCTACACACACACCCAGGGGAAGTGGTGAGCCCCACCTGGCCCAAGAGCCCCAGGGGCTCCTGGCTGCCTCGCTCCAGCTGCCAGCATGTCCGGCTTATTGTTGGGCGAGCTGGACAGTGGCATCCACCGGGTTCCCCAGCAGCCCTGAGCTCTCCCAGTCGTCTGGGGCCTAGGGCAGTCTCCCAGGAACCAGCCTCACTCCTCACCCCCACGCGGGCTCTCCTTCTCCTGGGCACTGCCACTTTAGCTCCAGGCACCAGGCCAGGCTTCATTTGCATCGCAGGCCAGATGGTTTACCACAGTCTCGCTTCCCCGAATTGCCAGCTACCCTCACGTCTGTTCCCGGGCACAGGCACGGTGCAGGCACAGGCCCGGGCACAGGCACAGCGCCGCTTCAGGGCACATGAAGACCCCCGGCACAGCAGGGTCTGTGGGCTTGGGGTCAGGGGAGCCGATTGGCTGCAAGTTAAGTCCCTTCCTTCTCTGCCCTCCAACTCAAAACTTGGAACAGATGTGGATTCCACATAGAACTGGCGGGAAGAGACTCCCCTCCCCTCCCCTGTGCACCCCACACACTTCAGACTCTGCACCCTCCTAGAGTCACCCCTCCCCCACACTCACCCACCGCCCAGATCTCCTCTGTGGGTGGAAGAATGGGCCCCCTAGGGCAGGGGTCAGGAGCTCGGGCCCAGCTCAAGCCCCAGAGGAAACAGGAATCTGAAAAGACAGAGTGGGTGGCTGGCTGGGTGGGTTGGTAAAGTGTTTTCTCTCCCCTCACTTTTTCTGGGAAATGCCAGAGGCTGGCTGGGCCTGGAATGTCAGGCTTGAAAGAACTCCTCCACTGCACACAGACGTACAGCCACAGACCTTTTCTTTAGCTCCGTGGCCCCTCCCGGCAGGAACAAAAGCCTGCAAACTGGAATGCTGTTCCCCACTTCCAGGTGGCAAGCCATTGTTCCTGCCTCATGGCCAGCCTGCCCGCTGGGATTGTCTCAAGCAGGAAAAAGAGAAATTAGGGTCAACCTGGTATGCAACCCCTACACAGGAACCTTCCCCCTGCACTGAGAAGGTCATCTCTGCTATAGTCCTGGTGCCAGCAAGGCTGGTCTCCACCATCAGTCCCAGTGGGCAGGGGCTTCAGCTGACAGGGGCTGAGATGCATCAGGGCTGGGCTGCCCAAGGAAGCCACACTGGGGCCACGGGGAGCAGGGCTTCCAAGAGGTCAGGTGTAGTGCAAGCTGACCACACATCGGCTTAGCGAAAGGGGGCAGGAGGGCAGGCTGCACTGCCACCTCTACTGCTCCTGTAACCACCAGCACTAAACGAGAAAATCCAGAGGGAAGGACCCAGATTCCTTTCCCCACCACTGTGTCTCCAGGCCTAGCCAACGAACTGGCACATGGCAGAAGCACAATCAACGTGAAATAAGTAACATTAGGCCACTGGGCAGTCAAAACCTGGCCGCCTCCTGTGCCGAAGAAAGCCCACCAGTCTTGAAGACAGAGGGAAGCCTTGGGCTTGGCATCGACCAGCTCTGTGGTCTGAGGCCAGTCTCCCAACCCATCTGGCTGCAAACACAGCCACCAAAGAATGGCGCCTGCCCCCGGGCTGGCCAAGGACAAAATCAGCTCTGCAAATATGGGACTTTGTGTTCACCGAGCCATGCCATAGCTTCCCGCGACCACCCCATGGGCACCAGGGTTTTCATCTGTGAGGTTTGGGGAAGAGCGCATCATTTGTCACACACCATGAGTAAGTGGTTCACAGGCAGCTGAAACCACTGTGTACTTCCCCTCCCTTGTGAATGAATCTTTATTATCTTTATGACCAAGGACCTTTGCCTGGAAATGGGATTCTGACTTCACAGAAATCCTGCAAAGGGAGCGCTTAGGAAAAGGCGGGAGCCTCCTAAATCCCTTTGCCAGGAAAACAGCAGGGTCGGGCAAGGGGCCAGACCTGGAGAATGCCTCTCCCTTTGAGCCCAGCATACAGGGATGGTGAGAGGCAAGATGGCACCACGTTAGGTCTGCCCTGGTTTGGGCATCTCTCTGGCCAGAATGTGGGTCCCTTGGGGACTGTGCCCTGTGTTGGCCCCGTGTCTCCTCCCCCACTTTTCCAGCAAAGTTTGAATCCTCATTCCTTTAGTCTTCAGATTAGCAGGCCTACTAATCTCCACCAAACTACATACCCACCCTCTCTATCCCATCTATACAGCCACGTCTGAGCTCTGCAGGAAGGAACCGAAAGCTACTCTTAGAAGAAAGCAGTTGGTGGAATCTAACAGTGACGGGAAACAGAAGTCAACACAACCCTTATTTAAAGATTCATTGAGCACTTTCTATGTACCAAATTCTAGGCTTACAAAGAAAACACCAAATATAATCTGTTTCCTCAAGGTTCTCACGGTTCAAGCAGTCAGAGCATGTTGTTCAGTGTGGAAAGGGCCAACCTGGAAGCTCAGACTCAGTCTCTGCCAAACCTTAAAGGAAAAGGACGGATCAGCCAAAGTGTAGGAGATAGTTCCGCTCAGAAGGAAGTGGAGACCCCAGCCTGGGAAACATTTTGGAGACAGCCTGGACCTCCATGTGGCTGCAGCATGAGGTGTCAGTGGGGCAGTGACAGTTGATGAAACTGAAATGGTGCAGAGAGCCTTAGAAACACATTCACTGAGAGGTTTCGGTCATCCCAGAGGCAACGGGAAACTCCTGGAGAGGAAGAAAGCCAAAGGGAAACATGGTGGCTGGCTGACCTGTCTGAAGACAGACAGGTGTTTGGAATATATCTTGCACAGGAGGTACAGAGCGCTTCAAAACGTAAAGCCGGTCAAGGCCACATCCATCCCCCAGCAGCCAAGCCGCAGCAGCTCAGCTCTGCCCTCCTGTCCCTCCCCAGACTCCCTAGCGCTCTCAGAATAATTCTAGCTGACGCGCACTGAGCCCTTAATAGTACAAGGCACTGTTGTGAGCGAGCTTCTTGCACGCATTAGCTCATTTAGTCCTCACAACTACTGGAGAAGATAGGTAGTACTATGATCAGCGCGTTTTACAAGTAAGGAAACCGAGGCGCAGCTGGGGAAGTGAGTTGCCCAAAGTCACTCCAGTTACCAGGCGGCGGAACCTCCTGAGTCAGTACACAGGGAGCCCATCCCACCCAGCACTACCTGCCTCGCCCTTCCCCATCTGGGGCATTCTCTTTCGGGCCAGGCAGACCTGCTGACCTTGCCCCTTCTCTCTGCTCTTCAAATCAGCCCTATACTCTTGGGCCCACCCTAAGCTCCCTGCCAACCATGTAGGCGTTGTTGCTGGCCCCCCTGCACAATCCAGGCTCACTTCCTGTTGATGTTGGGATTTACCTGTTTCAGAGGTATGCGTCTCTAATCAGACTGGTATTCCCAGAGCTCCAGGGCTGTTTCTCCCTTCTTATCTCTCTCTACTTCAAACTACCTCCTCCCCCTCAAAATGAACTACCACGCCTCATAGGATCACCATCACACCCACCTCTTTCTTATGGCACCCATCCCTTGTAGTGGTGGGGGTGGGGGGTGTCCCACGTCTCTTGCCTCGCCTGTCTTCCTGCAGGATTCACCCAGCACGTCTGTCTTCCCAGGACTTCGCCCCTGGCAAAAGCAGGCGCTCATTGAGGGTTTGTGGGATGGATGAATGAACCTGACTGTGTCAGAGCTTCATAATTTACAAAGCACTTTCTCCTCCATTAACTCCAGGGCTATTCCTTGTTGAGCCCTCCTTGTCTTCCACGGGGCTCAGCATAGAAGTATATGATCAATGGGTGAGGAAGAGAATGGACTCCTGATTACAGAGGAAGGAGAATCCATTCCATTAGCCCACAAGCACCTTGACGGCACAGACTGGGTCTTCTTCAGCATTACAGTTCAATGCCCAGCACAATGCCTGCTACTAGAGCCCAATTTCTGTGAAATGTGTTGACTAAATCAATTTCCCCCTTTGCAGAAGTGAAAAGAAGACTTCCTCCTCACTACTGCCATAACAGAACCCGAAGGGACAGTTGAGCTGAATTGCTTCCATTCCTAGCACACTTTGACATTCAGAATCTTTACTTGTTTTTTAAATCTCAGATCTGTCGTGGGAAAAGGCTATTATTCCTATTTTGCAGATAGTAAAACTGAATCCCAGAGAGCTTGGGTGTCCTACCTAAATCTCACTTAGTCCCCCCCCACCCCCGTCTGTGGGGAAGAAAGGCGGTGGCACAGATTGAAGACACAGTGGGAAAAGCAGTGAAGTTCCTATCAGCTTCCAGAGAAACAAAGGGGTCACGTCTCTGTCCTAGACTCCCAAGCTGCCTGGTGTTGTCACCATCTCTCTCCTTCCTTTCCGACTCATTATGTTCAGTCGTGAGGGCAGGGACCAAAGCACACTGCCCCTGAGCCCTAAGAAGTGACAATCTAAGTGCCACTTAAGCTGGTTCTCAGATGTCTTCAGCACCCCACTGCCTATTTGGGGTTCGATTGCAAAACCTTCCATCCTTCATAAAGGTAGCCCTGGTTAGGCCAAACCACCCACACCTATGCCAACAACATAGTTCACCTCAAGCATCTCCTCTCCTTACCCCTGGGGAGAGAGATAAGAGCCCCACACTTGGGGGAGGGGGCACATCTTAGGCTATGCTGGGCCATCGAAGTGGACCTAACTCCTGAAAACTTTTCTGGAAATTCTCCCCCGCTGGATTTTTATTCCCAGGTCTAATTCCAGACTGTGATGTGAATTCTCCTGTGTCCCCCATTAGGTCCCCGGCACCCAGCTCCTGAGCCTGCATCCCTACCGCCCCCTCCGGTTTCCAGGGCTTGGATGGGAGCAGTACCAAACTCCACTCCGCCTACGAGAACCCAGGGCGCCCTCTAGCGGACGCGGCGCGCGGGGTGCGGCCATCGCTTGCCCTTCCGTCAGTCCCGCGGCGACGGAGCACCTGGCCCGACCCACGCCGCACCACACAGGTTTGGAGACCCAGATGTGTGAAAGCAGTTGTTGTTTGTTTGATTTGGGTTTTTTGGTTGTGGGAGGCGGGACCTCTGTGAGCGTCGGCAAAGAACCTGGCAGTGGGCCGATGGGCTGAGGCCGGACAGCTGCCACGCACGCTGCGACCCCTCCACCCCGGGACTCGGGCTTCGCCTCGGGGACATGCCCACAGGTGACTGTCGCGTGTCCCCACCCCTTCCAGCTCCTACTAGTTCCAGCCCGTTTCACAGCCCGGCTTTGGGGTGTCCCCAGTTCCCTTGCGGCAGGCCGGGGCCTCCTGGGACTGTGATCCGGACCACGGGCGGGCCCGGGTGGGGGCGAGGGGGTGTCCCCGCGAGGTCCGAGAAGAAGCGAAGGGGAGCCGGGAGCCTCTCCTGCTCGGCCTCCAGGAACTGCCCGCGCTCCCGGAGAGGCGCCCCCGCCTCTGCCAGAAACCGGCCTTCTTAGAAGGAGGGGGGGAAAGTGTGAATGAGAAGTTGGGGGCGGAGCGCGCGCGGGGGAGGGGCCGCTGCCAGGAACGCGCCGCCGGGGCTGGCGCCGCGCCCGCCGGCTGCCCTGCGTTGCTGCGCTTTGTCTCTGCGCGCGTCTCTGCCGGTCCCTGGCGTGGCCCCTCCCTCACCCTCCGCGCGCAGCCTTTCATTGCTGTGAGTAGTGACTAAACATTACAAGAAGGCCGGCCGCGCAGTTCCAGGAATCGGGGGGGCGGGGCCCAGTGGCCGCGTATATACCCGTGAGCGCGGCCTCCGCGGCGTCTCGGACTCAAACTCCCGGTGCCGCCGCCGCCGCGACTCCGGCCTGCACGCCGCCCGCCGACCCAGCTCGCGCCGCGGCCCTTCGCTTCGCCCCCGGCCGGTCGACCCGGGGGCGCGCAGGGGGCAGGGCGGGCGCCCCGGCGAAGCCCGAGGGACGCGCGCGCGAGAACCCCTTTGTGGACTTCACGGCCGCCAACATCTGGGCGCAGCGCGGGCCACCGCTGGCCGCCCAGCCACCGCCTCGCCTTGGGGACCGTAGGAGGCACAGCCCCAAGGCCGGAGTCTTCGCTTTAGGACCAGGTAAGAAGGAGGGGCGCGGCGCGGAGGGGGGTGGCCCTCGCAGGTCCCGGGAGCTTTTCCCGGTTTCCCCTCCCCTTCCCGGGTCATTCCCGGCAGGGAGGGGACGAGGTAGGAGACAGAGCGGATGGAAGCCGGAGATCCCAGGTTCCCGGAATACCCAGGCTGGGGCCCTCGGGCTTCTCATATCCCCTCCCTACCCTCATGCCTCAGATTTCTTTCTCTGCCCCCGCCGCCTGGGGCCACTGGCCTGAGCGGCGCCCAGAGCGTCCCGGGGGCCCTTCTTTGCTCCCCACCCCGGCCACGCTCCTGGAGACCCAACTTCCGCGCCCGAGTTTCCCACTCGGCGCCCTGCCAGTGCGCTCTGGGGAAGGGGCTGTCTGGGGCTACCTCGCCGGCGGGGACGAGGGCTGGGCGGGCTCCGCGGGGCGCCTGGGTAGGAACGAGAGCCTAGGCTAGGACCTCCGGGGCAGTGGGTGCCCTGGCCCCTCGGCGGAGCAGGGGAGCCGGGGCGGGTCCGGCGCGCTGGAGGGTTCCGGGCACTCACGCGGCGCACGCTTGCCTCCCTGCAGCCCCCCGGGATGCGGTAGCGGCCGCTGTGCGGAGGCCGCCGAGCAGCTGCAGCCGCCGCCGCGCAGATCCACGCTGGCTCCGTGCGCCATGGTCACCCACAGCAAGTTTCCCGCCGCCGGGATGAGCCGCCCCCTGGACACCAGCCTGCGCCTCAAGACCTTCAGCTCCAAGAGCGAGTACCAGCTGGTGGTGAACGCAGTGCGCAAGCTGCAGGAGAGCGGCTTCTACTGGAGCGCCGTGACGGGCGGCGAGGCGAACCTGCTACTCAGCGCGGAGCCCGCCGGCACCTTCCTGATCCGCGACAGCTCGGACCAGCGCCACTTCTTCACGCTCAGCGTCAAGACCCAGTCTGGGACCAAGAACCTGCGCATCCAATGTGAGGGGGGCAGCTTCTCGCTGCAGAGCGACCCCCGGAGCACGCAGCCGGTGCCCCGCTTCGACTGCGTCCTCAAGCTGGTGCATCACTACATGCCACCCCCCGGCGCCCCCTCTTTCCCCTCGCCACCCACTGAACCCGCCTCCTCACCCACCTCCGAGGTGTCAGAACAGCCGCCAGCCCAGCCGCTTCCGGGGAACCCCCCCAGGAGAGCCTATTACATCTACTCCGGGGGCGAGAAGATCCCTCTGGTGTTGAGCAGGCCCCTTTCCTCCAACGTGGCCACTCTTCAACATCTCTGTCGAAAGACCGTCAACGGCCACCTGGACTCCTACGAGAAAGTTACCCAGCTGCCTGGGCCCATTCGGGAGTTCCTGGACCAGTACGATGCCCCGCTTTAAGGAGCAAAGGGCAGGGGTGGGGGCCAGGGGCCTGGGTACCCTCCCCTCCGTGGCACATGACACAAGCACAAGAATCCAGCCGTGAGTCCTGCCGCTCTGGGTGAGCGAGGGAGGGGGTGGACAGCCCCTCCCTCTGACCCTCCCCTCTGTAGAATGGGGCAGGCAGACCTGGAATGTGTCTGAGGACGGGGGAGTGCCGCCGGAGTGCTCCTCCCCCACTCCAGCTTCTCCGGAGGAGCCTGATGACCCCGAGGGACAACTGCAGCCACCGCAGTGGATTCTCCTCTCCTCTCCTCTCCTCTCCACTTCCTCGACTCACCCTGCACTTCTAGGCAGGGGACACTGTGGGAGTGCTGAACTAGTGAAAACTGCTGGGAATCCGCTAACTTTCCAACGGAACTTGTTTGCTCTTTGATTTGGTTTTAAACGTGGCTTTAACTGGCTTTAAACCTGAGCGAGTCTCAGGCCTGGGAAAAGGTGGAGGAGAGAGAGGGGTGGTGCCCCCCAGGGCTGCAGGTTGGCCAAGGAAATGGCCACTCCCACCACCCAGCCCAGGTGAGGAAGGTGGCTGCGTGCTCCTCCCTAGGCTTTGGGGCGAAGGCCAAGTGGTGACCTGAAGGGGACCGTTCTCCCTCCCCACCCCCTTGGGACAGCCACAGGAAACATAGGTCCTAGAGACCATCAAGAGCCCAGGGCCCTTCCCCCGTTTTAAGGGGGAAGTGGCATTTGGAGGGGGATGGATGGGCTGGTGGCTTCTTTCCCCACCCACGCTATACCTTCCAGCACCTGGGGGTGGGGGGGAATGGAGGAGATGAGCCGTTTGGACCCCAGACCCCTGCCAGAGAAGATGAGGGATTCTACTTTGTGCCTCCTGACTATGTCTGGCTAGGAGATTTGCCTTAAATGCTCCCTGTCCCATGGATAGGGACTGGCACACAAGAAGCCACACACTCAGCCAATCCAGGCAGAGGCCAAGGGATTCTCAGCGGGCAGGCTGCTGGCCACTCACCATTTGGGGGGGTGGGCTCAGAGATGGATGATCAGGCCTCCCCAGCTGAGCCCTGGAAAAAGGCTAGCCCATCGGTATTGGCCTGTCACAGGTGCCTCCCGGTGCCTGGGCTCTAGCCAGAGCAGAGCCACGGGGTCCCACAGCCCTCCCTCTTCCCTTGGGGGAGGGGGCACAGGCAGGGAGTCATCCAGAGGCCAGGGCCCCTGCCACCCCAGCTGCTCCCACTCTGCAATAGCACTGATCAGTGAAAACTTACAGGAATGTAGCAGCAATGGAATTACCTGGAACTGTTCTTTTTGGGGCAAAATTAAGCAGACACACAAAGTTTTCTGTGTCAGGTATTGGTCTGGATGGGAGAGCTGTGTGTTGGGGTGTTGTTTTTTCTGTTATTTTTGTTTCTGTTTTGTTTTTTAATAATGTTTACAATCTGCCTCAATCACTCTGTCTTTTATAAAGATTCCACCTCCAGTCCTGTCCCCTCCTCCCACCCAGGCCTTCAAGGCTGTTAGGAGATGCTTGAAGAACTCAAAATACCAATCCATGTCAAACTTTGCACATATTTATATTTATATTCAAAAAAGGAACATTTCAGTAATTTATAATAAAGAGCACTATTTTTTAATGAAAAACATGACTTGAGCCTTTATCCCCTGCCCCTTCTTGGCCTTGCTTTCTCTTTCACCCTCACCCACACTCTGCACCCAAGAGGAGGAAGGAGGGAGCCACGGAGGGTGGTAGCTCTGTCCCCTTGCTGCCCTGGCGTCCTCAAACTCGTGTTCACGTCACTTACAAGCTCCGGCAGCCACCTAGACTGTACCGAGAGGGTAATTCCTGCTAGTCTGATTCAGATCTGACCAGAATATGCAAAGCAAGTTCGAAGGAAGCGCTTCAAAGGGCTTGCAGGGAGTAAGCTGAGCTGTGGTCAAAGCTTTTAGAGGCTCCAAGCTATTAGAGGCGCTTGGCTCCTTGGCAGGGAGGTGTTCCGAGAAAGCCCAGACTACAGGGTCCTGGCGGTGACCCGTGACCTCAGCATAGCTGGGTTCATGGGAGGAGGGAGGAGGGGTAGTCCCATGCACATCCTGCAGGCAGGTGGGGCCCTCACACCTGCCGCCCCACACCTCCAGCTCCTGTCCCAATTCCTAGGAGCTCCAGCCTAAGTAATGGCTGGGGCCACGGGCCTCCCAATAAGAGCACCCATTTATTCATCTATTTTTACTCACTCCCACCCCCTGGGCACGTGGAGACGAGCTGGGTTAACCTTTCCAGCCACCCCCACAAGGCAGGTGCTGCCACCCTCATATTCTCAGAAACAACTGTGTGCTCCATGGGAGGGGGCTTGGACTGGTCACTTCTGATGCCTAGAATGGTGCTCAGGACATATTTGTTGATTCAGTGGGGACAGCCACCGAGGTCCACAGAGGTTAAGCAACCTATCCAAGGACACACCACTTGGGAATATGGGAGGAACACAGGATTGAACCCAGCAGCATTTATTTCCAAAGCCCATGGACTCTGCCTGCTTAAGCACTCAGTATATTCCCAGGGTTGCGCTTAGGTGAGATCCCCCTGCAAAGCCAAGAGGTTAGTACCCTCCCACCCCAGTACTCAGGTTTCAGCCTAGGGTCCCGGTTAAGAAAAATACCTTCTCTGTGACATTCTCTGTCCGTGCTTCCTCCGCCCCCAAGCCCCCAGATCTGATAGCTCAGAGAGACAAGTGTTATTCGCAGGCAGGGATTGAGCCCCGTCGCTGAGCCTCGGATGCCTGAAACAAATGCCAGGCCTCAGATAAGCTGCTCCAGGAATCGGTGTCCAAAAGGCAACTGAGAATAAACAAACAAAGTTATTTTTCTTTCCCATTTCCTGACGCTTTGAGGAAAATAACCTAAAGTGACAAGAAAAGGCCAGGCCACGCGTGAAACCGCTGAGCGGACAGAGCACATAGGAACCAAAACAGAGACCACCACCTCTAGAACTGGGAATGCAGATCCAGATAAACGTCACCTGCCCAGAGCACAAGGTGAGGGGACCCAGTGGGGCCTGGCTCCCCGTGCCTCCCAGGAGGCTAAGAGCCTGGGAAACTTCTGGCAGGCTCTTTCTTCCCCACCCTGGGGCCTGCCAGTCTGCTACCAACTGCCTTCCAAGGTACTTGGAACATGGAACACACCAAGCCCCCCACTCAGCCCAGAAGGCAGCCGTTGAACCAGTGTTCACCCGGTGCTAACAAAGGGCTTGGCCTTCTCTGGCCCCAAAGGAAGCTGCTCTCCCAGATCCGGGTTTGAAAGCAGAGGCAGGAAGACCGCTGACTTCTGTCCCTTCGTGCCTACTCCAGCCTTCTTCCCATACCTCTCTCTCTCTCCATTTTCACACCACAGACTGGACCAACCCTCTTGTTTGGCAGACAAGGAAACTGAGCTCCAGAAAAGGACAGCAACTTGCTCAAGTTCACACAGGAAGCTAGTGGCGACACCAGTGCAAGAATCCCTCAACTCTGCTCCCCAGGGCTCCTTCCTGTTTTCCCTCTTCCTTCCATCCTCCTGTTCTAGAAATTTTTCTGTACTTTCCAATTCTTTTAAGGGCAGACACCCCTCCTCCAAAGGACTTAATGGGGGCCCTCTGTCCTGGCCGCCGGAGGAGGGGGGCACCTGCTTTCAAGATTTGCTAGAAGTGCCCTGCAGTGCATAGGGTACAATTCCCTGTGGCTTCAGCAGGAACTCATGCCTCAGTGGCGTTAAGAGTACAGCTGCGGGTCCCTGGTCAACCGAAAGTGGGCAGAGCGCTGCTCCCAGGGCCTGTGCCCTAGCTGCTTCTGGAGCTGTAAAAATTCCACCCCCACCCCCCAAGAGGTCCTATCCTCCCTCCAGTGGTGCTGTTTTAGGGCAAGTCTTCTGAGGAGTTAGAGCCACGAAAGGGAAAATCTTAAGCCCTACTGGAGAGGAGGGGAGGGGGCAGGGATTGAAGGAAGCCACAGACAAGAGAACTGCAGATGGAAAATAAGCCCGCACGTTGTGTCCTCGTCTAAGGGGTAAGGCTGTTTGGGCGAAGGCACCGCCGTGGAACCAGACAGAGAGAAGAGGGAGAGACAGACTGCCACAGAGGGAGCCTAAGCAGAGACAGAAGTTTGCGGGGTGGGGGACAACGTGCACAGGCACGGACCCGGAAGACCGAGGCCCGGGGGGTGAGCGGATCCCGGGCGCACCTTTCTGCGCCGCGTCCCGCCCCCTCCCGTTCGGGCGGCCGCCGGGCGGGCGGGCGCTTCACTCCGAAGCCGCCCTCGGCCAGGAAGAGTCACTTCCCGGACACCACGGGAGCCCTGGCGGAGATATGCGAAGAATGTCCACGCCGAGCCCGGGCAGTGGCACCACCCCGGCCGGCGCCACCGCCAAGCCGAGCATGCGCGCGGGATAGGCCACGCCCCCGGCCCGCCCCTGGCCCTCCCCGCACCGCCCGCAAAGCGCGGTCACCATGGCAACGGGATTACAGGCGCAGAGCGCTGTTTATTCTCAGCCCAGTGCCAGGAAATTCGGCCCGGAGGCTGCCAGGCGTACCTCCCCGGGGTGGGGGGGCGGGAGAGGGAGGCGAAGGGGTGGACCAGCGCACCACGGGCTCCTGGGGGCGGGGGGAGGAGGAAGGGAAGGAGAGAGTCCTTCGTCACTGGGGGGGTCACTGACCCCTGAGGAGGGGAAGCTGCTCAGAAAGTACCGACTCTTTCCCAGCCAGGAGTGGATCAAGTTTTCTCATCCCACGGGAGCCTAGATCCCCCTCCAGACCAGCAGAGACACCCCCCACCGCACACACACTCTGTCCAGTGATCCTGTCTTTGGAGCCCCCCAGCCCCACAGCCTCTCAGCCCCTCATTCACTCATTCACTCATTCATTTATTCACTCAGCAAATATCTGTTGAACACATCCTGTGTGTCAGGGGATTGAGTGTGGAACAAGACAAGACCCTGCTCGTCGTCACCCTCCTCTCCTGAGATTTAGTGGGAGTGACAGACAATAAACTACTAGTAAATATATAAATAAATCGGGACTGCTATTTGTACCGCAAAGATGTATCGTCAAATCACATTTCCAGTACATCGTACATCCAGGATTTTGCCTCAGGGAGGGGGAATAGCTTGTCCCGGTTTGCCCAGCACTGTCCCAGTTTACTCCTGAAAGTCTGGCGAACCAGTTGATCATCCTACCCTCAGGTCAGAACACATCCATTTCAGAGATGAAGAAACTGAGGCCAGCAATACAAGGCAGTTCCTCCAGGGTCGTGGTGCTTGTTCAAGAGAAAGATGGAGGTCCTAATAGCGAATCCAAGGTTCTTTAGGCTATGAACTCTTTCATGGCCGACACCCCCCTCCCCCGAAGGCCCCCGAGTGTCCACCTGCCAGCCCCCAGGGAGTGGATGAAATTGCTGACGCCTGGATTCCAAGCCCAGCTCTTCTGAATCAGAAGGCCGCAGTACAGCCTGGGAATCTCAGTGCTCAACAGCTCCCCGGTGAGTGGGACCGCTGCTGCCTTCGGAGAAGACAAGCCTGGATCCTTCTCTCTTCCTGGGACAGCGAATTTCCCCCTTGAACCTTGACTAAGCCAAGCTGGGAAATCAGCAGGGAGGGAAGGCCTGAGTTCACCACCCTCACTGGGGCAAGCATGGACAAGTGCAGCCCTTCCCTCTCCCGAGGACAGGGGGGCCTGGGGCGGGGAGGACAGTGCTCCTTCCCCACCCCAGAGCTGAGCCCTCCCAGCTGTGTTGTGCTGGGAACAGGCCAGGCATTTGTGAAATCCTTGGGTGAGCCTGACCCACTGTCATGAGGACTGCCTGTGGAAGCTGGTGCAGGGAAGGGGGTGGGGGGCTGTTCCCAGAAGCAGGGAGAACACTGGACTTCCCACTCCTGAGTGCTCCGATTGCAGCACGGCCTTAAGCAACAGCAGTAGCCTGGAAGGCTGCATTGCAGAGAGAACCAGAGCCCCCCCACCCCCACCCCTCCTTCTGAAAAGAAGCCAGGGCTCTGAATGCTAAAACGTCATGCGATCCTCAGGAATGCCATCACTGCCATTTTTCATAGGGTCATCAGGCCCAGCTTTAGAAAAAGGCTGACCACCTAAACTTAAAAAAAAAAACAACCACCCAGAATGCAAGTTCATTATTTACATTACACAAGAAAATGTATTTCCTCTCTTTCACCTCCCTTCCTCCAAATCTCAAATCTTCTTTTCATACAGAAACGGATCTATAACGTACAGGATATTGAAGGTATAGACACGAAGTGTAAAGACTCCGTCCTCCGGGAGGCCGATGTGTTGCACAACCACAGGGGGCGCTATTCAGAATCTCATCTTTGTGGATGGCGTCCCGTGACGTTGCGCGATAGGGGGCTGCAGTGTTTCTGAATTTAGGGTGCACTAGCAGTGCTTGACGCTTGCCCTAACAGCACCCCAGCTGATACCAAAGCAGGCCAACAGGAACCCTGTTCTGGGCACGGCGGCCAATACTGGAGATCAATGCCAACCGGGAAACATTCAGACTTCAAGACGTTTCCAGTCTGAAAGGGGAACCAGACATGAAAACCAAGAAGTATCCTAAAAAGGAATGGGTATAAAAATAAAATAGCATACAAGGTACAGCTGGGAGGCCCCCCAGGAGGAAATGACCTACAGTGGCTTTCCAGAAGAAGTGACTCTCTTGAGCTAAGGCATAACAGCAGGTGTTCCTTTGGCAGGCGTGGGACTGGGGCATTCTAATGACCCTAAAGAGGGAAACGGCCCCGGAAAAGGGAAAAAACTTTGGGGAACTTCAAGAAATTCGGTATGGCCCCATCAGGCACATCCATGCTAGACTCATTTTCTAAAAATACTGCTTTCATCATGCCACACACACACAGCTCATCCCCATAGGATCCACGCTGGGTCCCCTTGGCAGTTTCCTCTAAAGCAGTTCCAATACGCCTCAGGCTCCCCCCCCCCCCTCTAGTGGAAGGCTTATCTTCAACTCCCCACCTGGGAGACATGCTTCCTCCCATCCTGGTGGTCTCCTCACCTGCCTGCCACACACTCGAGGCCTGTGCTCACGTGGGAGCCGTGTCACGTCAGGGTGATCCTGCCCGCCCAGCCTGCCCTTCCCCCTCTTCCAAGTCTGCCTCTCTTTTGAGGCCACCTCTTTTTCCTGCTTCCTCCCGGAAGCTCTCCTGGATTCCCACAGCCCTGCAGACATCCTTCCCTTGGAAGGCATCCATACATTCCTGGGGCCTCTGCTATTCACTATCTCTTGTTCCCATGGTGTTACTGTCTCCTGACGCCTTCCACACGGGCTGTGACCTCTCCGAAGGAAGACACTCGCTCTTATTCATTCCTTCAACAATTATTTATTGGATGCCTCCTTGGTACCAGGCACTGTATCTTCCACTTTTGTTTGTTCTTCACAAAACCCAGCAGAGTGGGTGGTGCCCAGTAGAAGCCCCCCAAACGCCCGACCCCTGACTGTGCCAAAGAAGAAATGTCTTTAAATAGCGGGATTTCAGAAGTCATTAAAATATTATTTAAATCATTCACAACTTTTTACTTCGGGAAGCAACCAGGCATATTTTATTTTTAGTGCCTTATTGTTTGCATAAATAGCACTTTTGATGTTTGTTTGTTTTTTTCAAAATGCATCCTAATACGTTATCTCATTCCCACCTCCGGACATGCCTCAGGTGTGAGATGGATAATAAAATGAAATATATTGCACGTTCCAGCTAAGCAGACTAAGGTATAGGGGGGATTTAGACGTGTCTCAAGTCACACAGATAATTTGTGGTCGAAGCAGCATTAGAACAGGGATCTAGTGCCCTGTCCACCACGGCTTATACCTATGCTAGAGCCCGACCTTCCAGGACTTCCACTTGGCAGCTATTGTGAAGTCTCCCCAAAGGACCCAAGTGGCGGCTGGGTGACACTTGCCTGTCATCAGACACGAGCTGAGCCCTGGGTGACAGTCCTAGGGCTTTCATTCAGACCACGGGTGGCTGCAGAGAACACCAGGACCATCTCATCCCTCAGCCGGTGGGAGTCTCAAATGTTCAGGGCTGGTGGTCCCAGTGGGCACAGACTTCTCAGGGATATTCCGGCAGGACCTCTGGCCAACCCAGTGTGCAGGGCTTTGCCTGATGCCTCAGAGAACCCCTATACTGCTCTAAATCAGCCTTTCTGGAAGCCAAGGGACAGATGAAATCACCTCTCTGTCCCTTTCTTATAGAGTTATATGAAAAGGAGGCTGAAACGGAGAGGAGCCAGTGCTGGGAAGAAGGTAGGCTGGCTTCCAAGCATGGTCCTCCAGCTTTTCAGTATCCCTTGGCACCTGGTAAAACAGCAAGGGGGTCTGGCAGGAAGGCCACCCAGAAGATATTCAAAGCCCAGCCAGCCTTGCCCACTGGGGTGTGGGGACAGTCATTGGCTGTGGAATACTGCCCTACACATCGGGGCTTCCCCCTCGGACTCCTTAGACTATCACTCCGGGGTTGGACTGAGAACTCAGCAAGGGCCCTGACCAGGCTGGGGCCAGAGCCCAGGAGTGGAGGGGAGGAGCCCAGGAGAGCAGCCGGGCCCTCCCGCAGGCACACTGCCAGGCCGCTCCAGCCTAAAAGAAGGAACTGAGAAGGTCAGCCAAGGGGCCAGCTGTGGCAAGAGACCTTGTGCCCACACCAGGACGAAGACTGAGCTGGTCAGTCCCGGGGCAGGGAGGTGCCCTCAACCCAGGCAGAGTATACAAGGCACTGGGGCCATCACATTGCACTCTGTGGCTGGTAGAAGAGACATCTGGAGAGGAGCCAACTGAAAGGACCAAATGCCCAGGGGAGGCTGCAGACCCTTGACAGAAAGATGGGGAAATGGCCAGAGATGACTGGAGGTCTTCCTGGATGTGTGTGGGGCGGACACGTTGCGGCCCACACATGTCGTTCACATTCTGAGCTCCATCTGTGAATGTGACAGATGTCCACTGTGGATTACCTTTCCATGGGGTGAGGCGTGTCGGTAAATCACTCCCGTCTAGTTACCACTGTGAACCACACAGCTAACCGGGAGATGACGGACCAGAACTCAGGGTGGAGGTGATTGCAGGGGTCAGAGCTTTCCTCTGGAAGGAGAGAGCGGGCCTGGACTAGGGTCAAAGGGTGCTCTTGGCCTTGGAGGCAGGGTCTGCCCAGGATGTAGGTGGAACTCTGCTCCCTGATCCCAGGGGCCCTCCTTGCTGACCTCTGGAGGGTTCTATAGGAAACAGGTGAGGAAGCCTTGAGAAGCCTGTTGATCTTGGTCTCCCCTGACCTGTGGAGTAAAAATTACTCAGGTGTACCATCCCACAGCCCTCTCCTGGAGGAAAAGAGACCTCAGCCAGCAGGTTTTATGCATCTCACAAACACTTTTATGTCTGTGCTTCCAATGTGCCGAGCACTGTTCTAAGCACTGGAAACATATGAACTCATTTCACTCTCCAGCAGCCCACGAGTTAGGTCTTATTGTTGCGCCCTTTTTTTTCAGTGGGGAGAACTGTGGAATGGAGATGTAATGTGACTTGCCCCAGGTCACACAGCTAACCAGAGACAGATTGAGCATCGGAACCCAGGCAGTCAGGACGCAGCGTTGTTGCCTGCGGCCAGTGTCTCCCAACCCCACCGAGGAGCCCCAGACTGCTGCTGGCTGTGGGGCGGGAGAGCTGGGTGTGTGTCCCAGATCAGGGCTTCCCGATGAATGACCTTGGGCGGGTCCCGAAGGGCCTTACCTGGGTCCCTAATCTATACATGGGGATCTCAACAAAAGCTGCTTCATGAGTTGTTGTGAGGTTGACACAAGACCATATCCCAAGGTTAGTATTATTCGAAGGGACTCCCTGGGACCAGCAAGGTTCAAACACCTGTTCACCTGACATCCAACCCCACACTCTCCCGCTGGGGGAAAGTGACGACTGGCAAGACTGGGCCACTCGTTCCACCGTTTCCTGTGCTGGGCGAGAGGAAGCCTCTGAGGAAGCATTCCTTCCTGTCTCCTCCTCGGTCTCTCCCAAGTCTTTATGTGCCTGCTGCTTTCCTTCTTTGTTTTCCTCAGCTGCCCTCTGTTTGACATCTGGTGGTTGTATGAGTGTCCTAGGGCTGCCATAACAAAGGACCACAAACTGGGTGGTTTAAAACAACAGAAATCAATTTTCTCATAGTTCTGGAGGCCAGGAGTCCAAAATCAAGCGTGCCAGCAGCCCACGCCCCCTCCGAAGTCTCTAGGGAAGGGTCCTTCCTGCCTCTTCCCAGCTGATCGATGGTCGGTGTGCCTTAGCTTCTGGACACCTCACTCCAGTCTCTGTCTTCACCTTCACATGGCCCCCTTCCCTGTGTGTCTGTCCAAATTTCCCTCTTCTTATGAAGACGCCAGTCATTGGATTAGGGCTCAAACTAATCCAGTGTGACTTAATCTTAACTAATTATATCTACAGAGACCCTGTTTCCAAATAAGGTCACATGTGCAGGTTCCATGTGGACATGAATTTGGGGGGAACTATCCAACCTAGTCCTTCTGGTTGGTCCTGCGGGATCTCACACTAAGGATATTTTCTTTCCTTGCATCTTCCAGGAAGAGCCTGAGAAACATGTCCTTCTTTGCTCTTGGGCAGAGGGACAAGTGGAATGTCCCTTTATGCTCTGTTAAAGATACCCTAAGCAGAAGACAGGCTGAAAAGGTGCCCATGGATGGAGCCCAGCAGGTGGCCTAGCCAAGTGCAGGGCTGAGAGGCAGCTGCATGGCCAAGGGCAGTGCCTCTCGGGGGAGGGTGCATGTATCTGTAGCCTCCTCCCATGGCCTCATTTAGCTGCAAGGGCGCTTCCTGCGTTTCTCTGGTGAAGAGCGGCAGTCTTAGCAACCTCAGATGACCCCTCACACAAGAAAGAGCATCTTCAGAAAGCATATTCTGAACATCCACAGGCGAGAGAGAGAGGGAGGTGGAGCCATGGGGCAGGCGTGGGAAATCTGGCCAGTACCACAGTTCCTTGGCAATGTCACCTAGGGAAAAGTCCAGGGGATGCCCAACAGTCAGCTCTTTGCAAAGCCCTGGGTGTCCCACGGTGAGGTACACATGGCGCATGGCAACCTCCATCCCTTAGATGCTCCTGTGGAATCCAGATCCCCAGGTGGGGTAGAGCTGGGGTATGAAGTTAAGGGGCTTTCTCGTCTTCTGTCACTGCATCCCCAACATCATCAGAGAGGAGGGAGGGGTGATGGAGAAAGCTGCCAGGTGGACTTTGATAACTGGAGGGAAAGTTCTCAGGTCCTCACCTCCTCAACCAGGGCAGGCAGCCCATCTCTCTGCCCACTGTGCCCCTCACCTGCAGCCAGGGACTCTGGACTAACCCCTGGCTCTGAGAGGCTATCTGGATACCCAGGTCCAACTTCTAGAGCCCAGGAGAAGAGGGAGGGAGGATGCCAAGAAGGCATGGGTTATGCTCTTACCTGCACCACAGGAAGGGGACCGCCCTGCCCCAGCACACCCACAGCTGCACTTCCAGGGACAGGAAGTCAGCTGAGTACCCAGCAAGCAGCTGCACTGGGGGAGGGGCTCAGGCACCTGGGCGGTCAGCTGGGCTGTCACCACTGCTCTTCCAGGCCACTCTCAAGGGGCCAGAGCAGGGATTAGGAGCCTGGGATTTCAGTTCACCTCCTCATAGCTAGGAGACCCAGGCAGGTCTCTAAATTTGCCCCCTACCTGTACAATGAGGATATAATGGGCATTGTCACTTTACAGTTGTGGCACTACTTCAGTGCGTGAACATTCACGCTGCCTAGTACATAGTGAGTGCCCCATCCTCACCGGCAGCCCTGGTGCCCCTGGACAGACTGTACTTCTTGCAAGTAATCTGGCATTTCAGTAGTGGCAGGACCTGCCTAGGGGAGAAAGCTGAAGGCTTAGTAACCTCCAGGCAGCCCCACCTGGTCCACTAACTCTCCATGAGAAAGCAGGGCCGCCCTGCCTCCCCTTCGCACACGCTGAGCCGCTGAACCAGCGAGGAGCTCTCACTACTCCAGGGCCCCTCTCTGGCTGGCCCGCCCGCCCAACCACAGGACAATCAGGCTTCGGGCCAGGCAGTTACAGTAAGCCAGGCCCGCCCTTCCTCACATTGGGTACTACGGTTCCTGGTCCCTTCCAAGCCTTGGTTCCCATAGAGGAGGAGAAGGGGGCATCAGAGCCCCTTTCCAGCCTGGTGCACTGTCCAGCTTGTAACCCAACCCCGGGACGTGCTGGTCTTCCCAGCGATTTCCAGGGGCTGCCTGGTCCTGGCAACAACCCGGCAGAGCTGCAAAGGGCAGCTGAAGCAGCAGCTAACGCTCAGGAGAGGCTGACTCACTCCAGCCAGGCTGGGCCCTCCATTAATATTCTTGGACCTCAGCCCGGGATTCCTGCAGGTTCCGACACCAAGTTGGACCATCCTCTTGTATGAAGCGGGTTCCAAGGTAACCCTGTGGGGAGGGGGAGGGGAAGGCCCTGGCAAGGGTGTTGACGCACAGCAGCTCCAGGCCTGGGGTACAGAATGTGACAGAGGAAGGCCTGACCCCAGGCCTGATTGAGGAGGAAAGAGGCGGGGAGAAGGAAAGAGGACCCCATTTATAGCGCGCAGGCCACATTACATAATTATTCTATTTTAATCATAACTCGACATGGTAGATACTATGACGAATCACAGGTTAATATAATAGATGGGGAACCGGAGGGAGGTCAGTGTGTGTTGGGAAGGTCAGTGAGGGGTGGTAGCTGCACAGGCAGAATGCGAGGTCAGGCACCTTTGAAACTCGCTCCACAGACCGGCCAGCAGGGAGCCCGTGCGAGGGGGGCACAGCGCCTCCCAGGACCACCTGGCCCCTGGTCTGCCTCTGACGGCGACACCGCATTTCCACAAGCCGGGCGGCAACGGGGTGTCAGGGTTGGGGGCGGTCTCTGGAGGTCGCCCTGCCGCGGGACACTCGGGACGCCTCCCTTGGGCGGGGGGAGCTGGGCCGGGACCCGGACTGCGAACTGGGTGCACCTGAGTCTCCTGGCCCATCTGTGCCCATGGCAACCGCTCCTTCCCCCGCGACGTGTAAAGGGGAAGGGAACGCAAACGCACCCACCCCACTGCGCCGCCAGCTGCGAATTCCTCAGTCCTTCCATCAGCGCGGCCGGCCCCCGACGGGCTTCCTCGCAGGCTGTGAGGTCAGCGCCCCGCCCGACGCCTCGGGCTGGCCCGGCGCCCGGGATCCCGGCCCTCGGCCCCGCCGTCCGCCTACGCCGGGTCCCAGAGCCCAGATCCTCCCACTTCCAGCCCCCGGTGCCCGCCCCCCACCACAGGCCCTGCCCCCAAGACTGGACCTCCGCCTGCGCCCTGCCCCGTCCCCTGTCCCCGCTCCAGGTACCCGCACCCGGGTTCCTGCCGCGCGCCTGAGTCCCCGCTCTCCGGAGCGTCCCGGAGCTGGGGCGGCCCCTAGCGCCCGCTGCCCGCGGTCCTCTGGGCCGAGCCCTATTTCGGGCGCTGGCGCTGCGGGCCGGGGCAGCCCTGCCCGGAAGGGAGGCTATTCTGGGCCGGCCGGCTGCAGCAGCTGCGGCCCCCAGGCTTCCCGGCAGGGTGCGCGGCGGGGACAGAGGGCACGCTAGGGCAGGGCTCCCCTCCCTTCCCAGCGCCCCACCTTCCTCCCTGGCTCTGCCCAGCTCCCTCCCCTCTTTGGCCAGACCCAGGTTCTTCCCCAAGCCGGGAACATTCTCTCGTGCCAAGTTACTGACAGAGTGTGCAGAGAGCTCACTCCTCCAGCGCCCACCATGCAGGTGCTGGCACCTGAGCCTCTCTGCCCTCTGCGCCCACCGCTCTGTCTGGGATGGTTTTCTCAGCACCCTGTGTTTGTCTGGACACAGCGTTTGTGCCCACATGTCCCATTTGCCCTGCCCTTCTTGACAGTATAACCCCTCACCCATGTGTCCATATGGTTCAATGTTGAATCCCCACTGCCCAGCACAGGGTGGGTGCCTCCAAAATGGTCATTAAATGAAAGTGGTTAAACTGTCACATGTGGTGTCACATTTAGGACACCAAACACCAGCCTTTTTTACATCCTCTCCAGCAAACCCTCCTGACCAGCATAGGTTCCACCTGCCCCCTGGGTCCCTTCCCCAGTCAGAGGAAGGGACCGCTTCCATGGGTGGCCTTGGCTTGACGGACAAGCCTCAGGTGTCTGCACATGTGACCCTGGTCCTTTGGGTTTACTCTGTGACCTTAGGACCAACTGGTGGACTCGTAGGGGCCACAGTCTTCCACCTGTGAGCCAGGATAAGAGTATTTGCAGCCTGTCCTACATCCTTGTGTTTAAGGACACAAAATATATGCCACACCATCACAATGCAAGCCACTGCCGTTATCTAACCCAAACCCTTCCCTCCAGAGCAAAAAGTTCCCAAGGAGAGGGTCTGAGAACACTCAGGAAAGAGAAGAGGAGGGAACTAACATTGACCTATGCCCACCCTCCGTTAGGTGTTTGAAATACGGCTAGTCATTTAGTCCTGCACTTCTCAAACTTTAGTCAGCAGGAACTACTTGGATCTTGTTAAAATGCAGACTGATGCATGATGCCTCGGGTGGGGCTTCCATACTGCCAGCACCCTCCCAGTGGGCTGGGAGGAGGGAGGGAGAATGCACACGGCAGCCTGCCTGGGGTTTCCACGAAGAACCTGAGGTGGAGAGAAGTAAGTGGCTTGCTTAACATGGTGAGGCCAGCGCCCAGGCCCAGAACACACCGCTCCCCCACTTCCCGCCAGCCTCAGCTGCTGGGGTCCTCCAGGTGTCCTACCCTGGGCCCCAGACTTCTTCCCCCTCAGTTTACAATCCTCAGCTTCCTTTCTTTTCCTTTCAAATTATTGCACCGTGTCTGTGAGCTATAAAACACTAAATGTATATTTATCCTCAATTAAAATAAATAAAAATGAAGTCATATATGAATGAAAAATGAAACCCCTCTCAGCTCACTCTCCAGAAAAAGAAACACACTCTACGATTCACTGCCGAACCTTTAATTGATGCCGTGTCGTTCTGTTTACACCTTGGGTTGGCCAGAATTAACACTGTAGAAAATGGGTAAAAGGTCAGGCAAAAAGCCACCAAACCTGGGATGGAAATCTGGTGAGAGAGCAAACGAGCCAGTGAGTGAGAGACGAAAGTGTGCTTCAAATATGGGCCCAGGAAGAGTGAGGAAACCACTTTCTCCCCAGGGCCTTTCCTCCCATCACGCAGGGCAAGCTGGAGCAGGTGAGGGGGAGCCCAGCTACTCAACACCCTGGTTCATGAATAAGTAACAGCCACCAATGCTTTGACTCACTTGTCAATAGATAGCTTCCTTCCTGACAGAGAGGCTAGGGCCTTCACACGCCCCTGTAAGTGGAAGGGTAATCAATGGAGGATTAATTAAAAGTGGAAATTGCTGGGAATCCAGAATTGCTCCATCCAAACTCAGCGGCTGAGGCCATGCTTCTCAGATGTGTCTGTGTCAGAGGCCAGAGCCTCAGCTCAAATGAACGGGGTCCTAGTTTCCTAAAGAGTAGTGTCTGCCCAATCTTGGGGGCTTACAGTCCCGGGGGGCAGTGGCACGGTAGCCAGAAGTCTTGGGCCCTTGTCAGACTGGGTCAGATCCTGCCCCACCACTCACTGACGGATCCCTTCCTTCGGAGGGTTGGGGTGGGGAGTGTGAGATACTTGGGTTTGGGGCCTGAGACATGGCAGGTGCTCATGGGATTTTTCCTCCCCCTTTCACCTGCTCACCAGCCCCCCACTGGGTGCCCCAATCTATTCCTCAATTCTGGGGCTGCAAAGAACCTTACAAATCTAGTTTCCTTTAAAGATGGACATTTTCTCAGACTTGGGTAATTGGGGAAAAGTCACAGGTCTCGTTTCTGAGAGGGAAGGAACAAACGGGGGTGGAGCAGAGTGAGAAGGGGAGGGCAAAGGGGGAGGGAGAACTGGGAAATCTCACCGTGCTCACTTCTGCTTTGTGGGTTATAAACACTGAGCTGCCCACAGCTCTCTCATCTCATAACTTCCTCCAAAGAGCCCACTGGCCATTTGCATATGTCTCGTTGAAATTCCGGACCAGATCATCACCCTCTCTTCCCCATGGCCCCCAGAGTGCAGCTGGAACATCACTGGGGAGCCAAAGGGAGGGGACAAGTGGCCATGGGACAGCGCTGACTGCCCCAAACCTTCCCCTGGCTGATTCACTCTTATTCACCAGACAGGCCATTTTCCTAGAATTTTACAACAGGGGTACGAGGGTTTTTCCAGAGATTTCCACTCTCAATGACCCAATGCTGAGCCCCTCAAATGAAACTCAAAGTAACTTCCACTGGCAAGGGCTGGGCATTTGCCCTCTGACCTTGGTATCCGCTCCATTTTATTCTTTCTCAAGGGCAGAGCTCAGTCTCCTGAGAACGGGCTCAACTGTAGATCCAGCTGTGCACACGGTGCTCTTGGCCAGTGTTTTTCTTTCTTAATGCATATTTGTTTAATGGACGGGATGACTGGGAATTACTCCTGGTGAAGAGACAATTGGATTACATAGTTTCAAAATTCTTAAAAAAAAAAAATCTCTCAAGTTTTACCCCATTCTTCTTAATGTTCCTTCACTTTGGGTTGTCAACTCTCCAATTCGAAATCCTAAACTCTTAGCTATTAGATTCTAAGCTCTTCAAGTCTCCCCCGTCTTTTCTCTCCCCAATTCCTGGTTTAGAGTCACAGGAGACGTTGTTGTATTGTTATATCGGATTGCATTGCATTTCTGAGCCATTATTTAGAAAGTCAACCCCTTGCAGGGCCAGGCACAGCATCATTAATTAAACTTGGGCGGAGTCCAGGGAACACATTGGTGGCAGCGATGATGACGATGGTCTTTATTCCAGTGAAGAGTCTCATGTTTGAACTCCAGGAAAGGAATTTCTTTGTGGGCTCACTTTTCACACAGGGTGATTCCCTGTGGGTTTATTCCCTGTGGGTTTAAGGAAAGAGATATTGGGAATTATCAGATGGGCACCCTAAACTTTAGGGGATATTTTTTCAAAAAGTTTAGGGAACTCTGGCCAAAAAAAAAAAAAAAAAAAAAAAAAAACCAGCTATAGGCTCTAGGTATGAAAATGGGTCAAGGAAAATGATAAACTGGGTGTGGGGGTATCTGCAGTTCAGACAATCCAATCACCAAAGATCTCTATGAGAAAGAAGGTTGGTGAGTGGGGGACTCGATAAAACACCAGAACCTTCTAGGGAGCTGAGGTCAGTTTCAAAAAAGTTGAGGAGAGAAAAGGAAAGAAGAAAGGAAGGGAAGGAGGGCTCTCAACCAAAAGTGACAGACCCAGACCTTAGGTGAGAAGTCTGAAGTGTGTCAAACAACGGAAGAGGAAAGAGAACGAAAACTGCTTTTATTGAGCACCGACTGTGTACTGCTCTGGCCCCAAAGTCTGTCCACTTCACCAAGGGACTTGTTACAGGAGCTCCTGGAGGGGGCCACACCCCTGCCACTTCTCCAAATGGCCCCGCAGACCCGTTCCAAGTTCTCCTTGCCTCTCCTTCATACTCAGAAAGAAAGTAGGACAGGGCGAAGTTAAAGGGAACTGAAGTCCGAGATGGGAGGAGGCGGTAAGCGTGGGCTGGGAGGCTGAGTCAACTCCAGTGTCAGCCTCGGGCACCGCTGTCCTGGGACAGGAGGGAGTGTGCAGCCTCGGATTGGTCACATCTTTCTGTCATCCCTGAGATTGGGAGAGAGACAGGAAGATGGGAACACCAGGCTCCCGGGGGGCAGAAACTATAGGCTTGAGAAACTGGAAACCAGCGAGTACCGTATTAATCACCAGCAGAACTCTGGAATGAATCATTAAACAAATTCATTTATTCATGCCTTCAGTCAACAAATATTTATGGAGCGTCTCTAAGTGCAAGCTACTGTGTTAGCCATACGGGTGAAGTCTTAAATTGGGATGCACTGTTTCCTAAAGGATCTTAGCAGCTATAAGCAGGAAGACGATAGGATAAAATTATTGTTATGGAAAATATGTTTATCAGAGAAATACAGATAAAACCCTATGGGGATTTAAGGGACACGTAGAAAGGACGGATTATAATATCTAAACTTATTTCAGGGAAGGAAACAGCCATGTCATAATAGGAATATATCACAATGTTTATAAAGGCAAAAAAATTGGAATCCAGTAACATGGGATCTGTTGAATAGGGTATGTCCTTATAATGGAATATGACACAGCCAATAAAAACGGTTTATGTAGCCACACGTCTATTCATATATGAAGATAGTCACAAAATACTAGTAAGTGAAAAAAGCAGACAACAAAAGAGTAGTTGGGTCTGATTGCATTTTTTAATGTATTTTGGGGCATATGTACTTCTGTATGTTTTTAGAAACTCGTATAAATATATACCAAAATGTTTGAAGCTCTTGGAATACTTCAAATTTCTTTTTCACTTACCCGTGTTGTGGAATGTTAATAAAACGAACATTGACTATCCTTTCAAGGATAAAAAAAAGTTTTTAACTTATTATTATCAGCAACGCAGGCCAAAGTGAGTCCGTTCTTCTTTGAGAGGATTGTCAGGTCATAGAAATGCTTTGGACATAGACTGTTTTGATTCCGTGAAAACATTTGCCTTGCTGTGATACCCTTATGGAAGATGTGGAAAAAGTAGCCTCGGAAGCAGTACAATCAGGTGGCAAGTAGAAAGAGTTACTCAAAAGAAAACAAAAAGGTGTTAGTTAGTAAACCCCGCCCACGTGGAGGAAAGTCTCTAGAGATGAGCCACAAGGATCTGGCCCAGACCGAGCTCTGCTGAACATTTCCATCAATGACTGGAGTGAAAACCATGAAGGCACATGATCAGATTTTCAGATAAAACAAAACCAGGGTCGGCGGGGAGTAACCAAGCTCACCAGGATTCAAAAATGACGGCAGGCTGGAACAATAGGCTAAAAGACACGGACGCAATTGAATACAATCAAATACAGAGTCCTGAATCAGATGCCCCAGGTGTTCCAGGATGGGGGTCAAAGGAAGAAAGACATGGAGATGAGGTGTTAGTTGACTGCAGATGAGTTGATGCACGGGTGACAGGGGACACCAGAATGCCACCACATCCCTGGTCCTCAACAGGCTGGGACAGCCTCCAGTCCTTTGTGGCCAGCAGTGGGCATAATTCTGGGTGACACGTCTAAAGAGCAGTGCCAGTAGACTGGAGGTCATCCGCGGGAGGAGGACACAAAGCGGGGATAGAAAGGTCTGAAAACTCACATTTCATGAGGGACAGGATAGCTGCCTGAGAGGAGAAAGGGTATATGAGTTTCATCAACTAGTGGACAGTCGCGGGAGATGGCTTCCCCCCAGATCAAAGGACAAGGGAAGTTTCCAGGAGGCCGACTTTAACTCAAAACTATGAAAGAGAAAAACAGCACTCATCTGAGGGCCTGCCCTCCTGCGAGACCACCCTGGTGTCCATGCAGGAGCATGGCTGTGCGGAGGTCCTGAGCCTGCCTCGGACAGAAGCGGAGGTCAGCGGACCAAGAGACGGCCCCAGGGTACCCTTCACTTCACTGGAAGCACTTCCCCTGTGTGTGTTTGTACCAAGGAAGTGGCAAGTGACCGCTAGGAGCTGAGACAGCTGACAGGGCCCTTGAGTGGGGGTGGCCCTGGGGAAGCCATCGCTGGCTGATCTGCCACCTGTGGGAGGAATGACAGCAGCCTGATGACACCACAAAGGATGAGAGGGATCCAGAGAAGGAGGAAAAGGATACAGAAAGGGAAATCAACAGTGAGAAAGAGAAGCAAGGAGAAACACACGGGAGAAAGTTGGGAGCAGATGGGAGAGTCAGAGGCTAGCAGGGCGAAGCAGAGGCCTGAGGCCCGAGGGAGACCCAGAGGTGGGAGCCTGCAGCAGGCAGCCTGTGCAGGGAGGGATCTGCCTGCTTTCCCGGACAAGCAGCTGTGGGACTAAGAAGATTGGCAGGAGGCTCTGCTGTGCGAGGGTGGGAGTGGGCAGGGTTTGCTGCAGAGGGCTGGTGCCCTGCCCAGAGTCGCCTTCGATCAAACACTCAGTCTGTTTGCGAGTCATGCCCGAGCACCTCGATGTGTCAGGGACTGCTGGGAGGCTTCGAAAAATGAGGAAGCCATCTTCCCAGGCAACCCTCCCGATTCACCCTTGAGCGGGGAGAAAAAGCGTAGACTCATGAAAAATAGAGGAGAACGCACCACCCATTACAAGGTGGGATAAGGGTGGCGGACTCTCAAGCCAGGAAGACCCAAGTTCAAATCCAGACTTTGTGCTGTGTGGCCTCAGGCAAGTTCCTTAACCTCTCTGAGCCTCCGTTTTCCTCTGTAATGAGGGTAACCGAGACAATGGATGTACAAGCATTGGGTCACTGCCCCATAAATGTGAGCATGCCTCAACTTTGAAGCGAGCAAGTCCAGCCCTTAGCAAGAAGGAAAGCTGCAGAGGTCAGGGCGTCTTGGCGGGAGGACACAGTCTGGGCCCTGAAGCAACGTTCTTTCACTAACGAGGTGCTTTTTTGAACCTATGACAGAGCAGACAAATTCCCAGTACAGATCTTCAAGGCAAGAAGAAAATGCTGTGGAACTTGAGCCTAAACAGGGGGGAAGCAGCCTGGGCCCCAGGGAACTGGGCACTGGGCCATCTGCATGACTGCTGAGTGTTAACAAGCCCTCCCCCACCTGTGAAGGCACACAGGTGGGGGCAGCCAGCAGGGTCAAAGACCTTGGCAGCGGCTGTGGCTTTGCAGACTGATGGGGAATTCTTAAGGAGTGTCCAGCATCGTACACGTGCCCACAATGGCCAGAAAAATCCACAGGCTGTGGGCAGAGGTGACAGAGGGTAGGTTCCGCTGGCCCCCACAGGGAGGAAGGGCCCCCCCAGCTGTGTGCTCCAAGCCCCATACTCTAAAGCATCACTCCCTGGGCTTATTATCGTGGGGTACAGATTCCCCTCTTTTGGGACCATCTCTAGCCTGGGGCCTCAGCCGCCATCCCAGCCTCCAGGGAGGAGGGTGTACAGCCACCCCGTGAGTCACTGTGCCCACTTCCTGCCACATGGAACCCATGGCTGACTCACTGGCCCCCCAAAGGGAAAGACTGGCCACAAGGCTGCAAAGCTGGAGCCCGATGGTGGCAGGATTGGGGGTGCTGGCACTGTGGTGCCACGACTGCCCTCTCCTATGGCCAAGGGGTCTCCAGCAAAACCAGCAATCCTCCACGCAGCCCTCCACCGCCAGAGGGCTTGGCCTTTTGCTGGTATTTCCACCACCGCCCCCCCTACCCCGGCAATAATAACTGTATCATCCCATTCAAAACAAAACAAACAACGTTTTATTCTGAAATAATTTCAGGCTTACAGAAAAGTTGCAAAAACACTACAAAGAATTCCCGTATGCAAAAACACTACAAAGAATTCCCGTACACCCTTACCCCGGATGCCCAAAATGTTAACATTTTACCATGTTTGTGTTATCATTTTCTCCTCGCTCTCTCCCCATGTTTTCCTAGGCCATTTGAAAGTAAGTGGCAGTCACATGCTTCTATGCCTCTTTGTCTCGAGACACTTCCGTGTGTGTGTCCCCAAAACCAGGCCATTCCTTACGGGATCACGGCACCGTGATCACCCTGAAGTCACTTTGCATCAGATGCTTGTGTTGCACTATCTCAGGTGCTCCTGGCGTGTGTGTAGGCCAGCCCTGGGGGGCTCCATCTGCACCCCTGGCCCGTCTGCTCTTCCAGCACCTCAAGCTCTTCCCTCCCGTCTGGCCTGGGGTGCCAAAGGACCTCTCAGCATCTGCACGTTACACAGCTGAGGGTGAACCTCGGGCTAACAGGACCTGCGAACCCAAGTATAAATTCTCTCTTCCCCCACCCCATCTGTCCTTAGGTCCATTTTATTCATTTCTTGGAAGACATTCCGGGAGACAGCAGTCAGTCACATCACATACTGAAGGCCTCCAGCTCAGAACGGAGGCCGCACTCTGGGAAGGTAAAGTACAGCATGGGGAATATAGTCAATGATATGGTAATAACCATGTCTGGTGCCAGGTGGGGACTGGACTTATGGGGGGATCACTGCATAAGTTCTATAAATGCCTGATCGCTATGCTGTACACTTGAAACTAATATAACATTGACTGCCAACTGTAGTTGAAAATAATAAAAGACATTCTTAGTAAGTTTATCTTTCAATTTGTGTTTCCTAAGTGACGTCCAATGGGATGATGGAGCATGCGCTGGGGTTGGAGCCTCGGCGCCCATGTGGTCCTGCCTTCTGCCTTCCAGGGGGTGGTTCTTGGTCACCAGTCCCTCACCAGCAACGCCTGCCCCTCAGCCCCCCGCCGTCCCCCCCACCTTACTGCTCCCCCGCTGCCCTTGCTTCTGCCTGCTTCCTATACTGCGCTCACACTACATCGACACCCCAAATCCCTGGGTGTCCAACCTGTAGAGAATGAGGAGCACAGTCTCCTGCTGTCCGTAGCCAACTGAATCATCACGGCGGTCATGTCCTCTTTGTTCAGGGGCTGCCCCCCAGGCTAAGCCCCAAGCCCCTCGTGGGCACTCCCATCCAGCAGATACTGCTCTGCTACCCATTCCACAGATGAGATAACCGAGTCTCAGAGAGGTCAGCCAGTAATTTACAGAGCGGAATTCAAATCCAGTTCTTCCTGCTCTGAGTCCCAAGCTGTCCCTTAGCCATTGATGTGGTGGTTTCTGAGGTCTGTGCTAGGATCATCTGGAGTCAGGGAACTAATCTCATTCTGTGCCCCACGCTGGGATCGCAGACAGACACAGGAAAAGGCCCCTGCCCTGGGAGCTGAAAGTCAGGTTGGCGAGGCCCATGGGAGAGATGCCGGCACCGACGCCATGTGGGCCCAGGACAGGCTCTCCGAGGTGGCCCGCTGTCGTTTCCACCAGCCAGCCAGGGAAAGCAGGTCTGAGTCATCGAGCCCCCATCCCTGACTCCTCACCCATACATCATGCATTCCAGGCCGGGCTCTGGGCAAAACCCCACTAGCTTCTTAGCCTGCCCCACCCTCTTCCCTGAAACAAATCAGTTTCAAGCTGAGGAGGATGTCACTTGATCCAAGTGTTTCAGTCTGCAAACAGGACCTGGGGTTGGGATGGAGGTCCTGATGGATTGGAAGAAGTCTGGGCTTGCATATCTGGGTGGAATCCTATTCCTGCTGCCCAGTCCTAGATAGCCCTGGGCCGACTGACTCTCTGAGTTCTCCTGCGTAGGGCTGGTAACAGTAGTAACTCACGGAAAGAAGCCCTGGGAGCATGAAATACAAGAGATTTCGGGAGAGACACCACTGACCACACCTGACATTGTGTGAAGATCCTCTCATTACCCCCTCTGTTAGCGAGGCACTGTTAGCATCCCCACTTTACAGAGGAGGAAACAGAGGCTCAGAGAGGTTAAGGAACCTGTCTAAGGCAACCCAGCCAGCAAAGCAGAGCCGAGATCTACTGCACGACTGTGCAGGGCAGCCACCCTGCCCACCAGACACTGGCCCACCAGAGCACTGGCCGCCTACCCAGGGCTCCCAGAGTCCAGGGCTACAGCCATCCCACACCGGCCAACCCCAGAGGAGCAAGGAAACCGACCCCTCCAGATAAACAAAGCACTTCCTCCCCAAGCCCCAAGCCCAGGCCCAGAAGGAGGAGGTGCCGCACAACTGTTTATAGAGACAGATGTTTGGGACGGAAAAAGCGAGACAGCCTTCCCCCATTCCCATGGAGACAGAGGAAGTTTGCAACTTGGGCAGAGGCAACTGGAGTTGAAAAAGGAGAAGGGGAAAGAAGGGAGGGAACCAGGTCTGACCCGCTGAAAAAAAAACAACAAAAAAATGGTCTGACATTTTCAGATGCTAGTGCCTAACAAAGGGGCGTTGTCAAGGCAACCAGCCTGCAGACAGGAGGAGGGGTTGGGGGGCGGGGTGTCGGCCAATCCCAGCTGGAACTGGGGCCAGAGCCAGGAGATAAATAAGTACACATGGAAGGGTGATGAATACCATGGAAGAGCAAATAAATAAGCACACACACACCTAGGGGCCTCCCAGGGGCCTCCGCAAAGTTGAGAGGTTACTCAAGGCCCCTCCCCACCCCCCATTTCCTTTCCTTCTCTCTCCTTTCATCCCTCTTTATTTTTTTCCTTCCCCTCTCTCTCCATCTTTTCATCCCTCCCTCTTTCTCCCCTCTCTCTGCCCCTCTCCCTCCTTCCTTCCTCCTTAGTCCCTTCCTTCCTTCCTTCCTTCCTTTCTTCCTTCCTCTCTCCTTCCATTTTTCCTCCCTTCCTCCCTCCCTCCCTCTTTTGTCTCCTAGGTGTTCAACCTCCCTCCTGCCCTGGCCAAGGAACAATGTCCCCCATCTTCCTGGTGGCACTTGGAAGATGGCTCTTGGTGTGGCTGACACTAGAGGTTTGCTTTTGCAATGGAGTGAGGCCCCCTCACCCCCCCCAGGAGAACAGGGATGGCATGGTCTATTGTCCCTCCCTCTGGCTGGAGACCCTGGGCATTGCAGGCTGCAGTTATAGGGAAGGAGGGAGGGCGAGAGAGGAGAGCTGTGGGCCTCTTCTAAGGAACCACATCTGGTTCCTTGGAATTCCTCCTCCTGGTTCCCCAGCCCCTTTTCCTGTACTCACTCGCTCTCGCCAGGGAGCCAGACAGTCTCCCAGTGCTGGACCTGCTTTCTCAAGCCTCTGGATAAGAGCTGATGGCGACATTCTCCCTGAATGTCCCTGATGGCGACATTCTCATCTAATTGCCCCGCAAGGCATGATGTCCACTGTGGGGTCTACACAGTGGCTGTCCCCACACTGACCTCCCCAGACCCCAATACCTCACCATCCCTCTCTCCTCCACCGAACCTTGGCTTTCTTCTCCAGCTCCACTGGGTGGATGAGGCTGGTCTTTCTCCTCCTTGCTCCCTGTGGGGGGATAGCGGGAGGATGGGGGAACTTCTGATGAACTCTGGTGGAGGTGATGGGGATCCCTGACACCAGGCTGTCCTTTGGGAAACAGCTGGGAGAGTTGACTCCGGTGGCCAGGCTCGTCCTGGGATTTGTACCTGCAAGTCCAAAGAAGGGGACCTGCCCCCAACCTCAGAAACCCCAAGATGCCCCATGAGAGGAAGGCAGACCACAGGCGGACCACATGTTTATCCGGCCTAGCCTGCCCAGAAGCGTACCCCAATTCCCAGGCTGACACTGAGAGTGGGAAGGTGTCAGGGTAATTGTCCTCCTCTGACACGTGGAGAGATTAACACTTGGCAAGAAGGCCTGGGCTGGAGGCTGAGTGGAGGCCATGGCCAGTGGGGACGTGTCTACAGCTGAGTTGTGGGAGGACAGCTCTTGCTGGCCCAAGCTGTGTGAAAGCTGGGGGGCGGGGGGGTGGGCGGGCAGCGGGAGGCTGCAGAAACAGGGATCTGGAAGAGGGACTGGCCCTGAGAAGGCAAGACTTGGCCCAGAACTGGGTCACAAAGAATGGCACCTCGTGGAAGGGGAGGGGCCTTAGGGAGGACACAGGCTGATGGGAGATTCCATCAGCCCTGAGCAAGCCTGATGCCACGGATGAAAGTCAGGCTAGGCTGACCTCAGAGCAGCATAACCGCACTCCTGGAGGCCTAGCCCTGGGACAGAGGTCCAGGACCAGGTCCCTGCTGCCCAGCACCCAGGAACCAGTGTGGAGGCTCAGTTCCTGCCTCTGCCCCAGCTAGCTGGGTGACCCTGGGCAAGTTACTTAACCTCTCTGAGCTTCAGTGAGCTCCTCTATAAAATGGAGATATGTAATAGCTATGCCTCACTCAGATGTTGTGAAGATCAAATGAGACAATGTGTAGGAGGCATGTTTAATCAACAAACACTTATTGAGCATGTACTATGTGCCCGGCCCTCGGCTAGGCTGCCTATTAGGAAAGAGAAAGTGCGGGTGGGTGGCTCTGCTCAGCTGCCACCAGCCAGTGCCCCTGCCTGAGCCTCCCAGGGAAGTGGGGAGGGGCAGAGAGAGAGGCACAGAGAACTCCCGGTTCCTTATCACCTGGAAAGAAGGAGCAGCCCCCCAGCCCAGAGGGCTTGGAATTCAGAACATTCCTTTCCAGGGAGAACTGTCTTCTCCCTTCTGTGGAGCCCAGACTGGGCTCAGGGCTTTCCCGGAGGAAGGGACAGGTAGGTTACCAGGACCTGCTGTCCTCATTCTAGGCGGTGGGTTCCAACAGGCTCATGGGGAGCTTCCTCTGCCTGTCTCCGGCTCCTGCTCAGTTATAGCTGAAACAACACTGACACAGCAAAAGGAGGGCCCCCACCCCCGCCCAACATAGGCCCACATATGGCCAGGTGGTGCTAGAGCCACAGCTGGGCCCCACATGGCCTTCTGGGAAGAAGAGAAGTCCAGTGAGGGCCAGAAAGCATCCTGAAGGCTCCCTTGGGAAGTTGGGAACACAGGACGCTCTCAGGGGGACGTCTGGGCATCTATGGGGTGAAGCACACCATCTAACTGGGGGAAAGAGGTGCCTACTATTGTGTTAATACCTTCGGGGCTGCCCCTCGGGGGAGCGGTACAAGCCCACCCTAGGGGGAGGGGCTGGGAGGTTTCACCTCTGGAGGGTAGTGGGGAGAGGCCCCCCACGGGAGTGCAGAAGACAGATGGATCCTCCAGAGACCTCTCCTCCCCTGACCAGATCTGCAAAGCCAAGGGTGGGGTGAGGTGAGCTGGGCCGCGCCTCCCTGAGAAGCCGTCTTTGCACATTTGTCTCTGAACGCTCTTCCAGAGGCAGGAGGGACCTGTGCAGCTGTGTAAGCACTACTCCTCCAGGGTCAGCCCAGGGCCATCTGGGACCAGTTAGTGCCTCTAGAACTTCCCGACTCCTCAGCTGTCTCTGACTTCCCAAGGCTGCGGGTGGGGGGGGAGGAGTCTCAGAGGCAGGAATGGGGGTCAGAACATGGAAGAAGGAAGCAAGGAGGGGGTCTCTGCTCTTACCCTCTCAGGCCTTTCATGTGTGCTCGTGTTGGGTGTCCCTGCCCAGGAGGACAGAGACATGGAAGGCGCCCAAGTGGCTGCGGGAGGCCAGCTGGGCTTGCCCAGGTACGAAGCCAGGGAATCAGGTGTAGGTGACCGGCCAAGGGCTCTAGGGTGGGGGCGTGCCCGTCCCTGCCACAGGACTGCAGAGGACACACTCCCCCAGGATGGGGATCACTGGCTGGAGGCGAGAGTCTAGCTGTTGGGGCGAAACCTGTCGCCAGGCGTGACTTCAGAGGTTCCCCTCCTCCCCTTCCTGCTCTTCACCACAGCTGCAGGGAGCGGGAACCTGCATCCGCAGACCTCCTCATCTTCCTCCAACCCCTCGAATCCCTGCACCCCCTGGCCTGGGCTACCTCCATCGGCAGGGCCAGGCTCCAGCCCCTCTCCCCTGGGCCCACACCCACCAGCTCCATCACCAGGGGAGCCCACTTCCCTGCCCTCCTTGGCACTGGAACCCAGACCGTTCAAGCCACAGGAATTGCCTCACTCTTCACTGAATCTTCCAGCCCAAGTCCCCACCCTTGCCCTTCCCCACTCCTCCCTCCCTCTCTCTGAACTTCCGAAAGCCCCTCCCCCGCCTGCCTGGGAGTCACCTGACTGGGCTGTAAGAGTCCAGCCCCACCCAGGTTCCCCACCCAATGCCCCCAGCTTGAGCTGTCTGACTGCTCTTCGAAAGCTCCGACAGCCTCCCTGCAAACCCGCACCCAGTCCCAGCCACACACCCCAGCCTCCCCACTCAGGCACCAGCCCTCCTATAAACATGTACACACCCATACACGTGCACGCACATACACATGCACGCACACACATGTATATACGCACATGTGTGCACATGAGTGTACACACGCTCACCTGCACACGTGCACACGTGCACACAAATGCACGCACCCACCCACAATACACACTCACGTGTGCAACACACACGCTTACACATCCCACCATCCTTCCTCCCAGGCTCCTGTAACGCTCCTTCCTATCCCTCAAATCTCCTCCAGCCGCACTTGTGACTTGGGGTCAACATGACCCCAAGGCTCTTTCCTGAGTAGCACCCCACCCCACCCCTCAGGACAGTTGTACTTTCCTGCTCCCAAGAACTGGCATCTAATACTTCAATCCATTTTTTACAGCCAAGATTAAAAAAAGACAAACGAATCCCCTGTGACTACCCGATATTGGTGAATGACTGGGAGGGAGGGGGGAGATCCCCACCCACACGGCCCAGTTTCGCTGGGAAAGGGACTTTCCTTACAAGGAACCCGGGCGTCTTGTATCATCTCGTAATGATTTGGGAAGGGAAGCTCAATAGCTCTTTACTGTAATTCTAACAACTAAATTATTCATCAAGAGCGGCAGACAGAGATTGGCCAGCGACGGAGAGACAGGAGACCCCGGCTCAGCCCCAAGACCCAGGCCTGGGGCTGCCCCCACTGCAGTTAGAGGGGTCTGGGAAGCGAGTGCCCCTGGGGGTCTTCAAGGGTGGAACAGCATCAATTCAAGCTGGGAGGTGGGGGCGGGGGAGACTGAATCAAGGGGCGCTGGCCACGTGGGGGGCCACAGCGAGAGGTGCCCCTGGCCTCTCAGGGGCTTGTCCTATGGAGGTGTCTCAGTGCTCTGGCCAGGTGGACTCCAGGCCACAGCAGGGTGACACTGTCCTGAGAGGCCAGGTTCCCAGGTGCCTGGTTCCGTTCTGCAGCCTGGAGCCCTGCCCGGGGGTGGCTGGGGAGGGAGGGAGGGTGGCTAGAGACCTCTCCAAAGTTCGTCCCGGGCCTCCTTCTCCCACAGGAGGCTCAGGTCAGGGAGGCAGGGAACAGGTGGACGTCAAGAGCTTGTCCCTCAAATTCAAAACCCAGCACAGCTCACCCGCCCTCGACCCCTTCTCCGGGTAGGGACACTGGGTGAGATGTGCCCCCTCCAGCTCTCCTGCTCTGCTTGGCCAGCCCCCCAGCCCTGTGCTCTGACCAGGAGGAAGGAAGAGACAGAGAGCTTGGAACAAAGTCCCCAGTCACTGTCCATTTGCTTTTTGGTTGGGGGCACAGCTCCGCCTGTCCCAGAGGAGGGCGTGACCAGGAGAACGGAGGGCCGGGCCAGGTTGCTGACTGCGGTTTGGTAACAGGCTCTTAGGTCTCCTCCTCTGGAGTCTCCTTGTCCCACAAGGAAGGGCTCTGGGGAGATGAGGCTTCCCTCCCGGCTTCCCTCCCGCCCCCGCGCCGAACCTGGCGGGTGCTCTGTAATGCAAATGGAACAAAGGACAGATGGATGGGCCTTAAAGGATGAAGCGAGGAGAGCAGTGAGCCAGCACGTATGCTTGAGGCCTGAAGCGTGGGTCGAGGTAACAGGAGTAGGTGGGAAAAGTCAAGGGAGGACAAAAGGAAAAGAAAAGAGAAAGAGGGAAGCAGGGGAAGCATGGTGGTGGTGTACTTGCTGAGTGGGAGGTGGAAGTCAGTGGGGGCCCGAGAGGAGGGGAGAAGAAGAGGGAGGAGCAGGAGGACGACAGCCTTTTGGAAAGTGGAGCCCTGGGGGCAGCACGTGCTGACTCACCGCCTGCCTTCAATTTTCCCTGCTTCCCGGGGAATCTCATTTTATTTTCGGGAAAGCTGCCTGTTCCGTGACTAATTTGTTCTTAAACAAGCCAAACCCAGGCAATGGGGAGGCTTGGCAGGGCCTGAGTCACTCTCCACCCAGGGCGACCACACCTCAGCTCTGGGCCTGTCCTTCCCCCAGCCCCGGGGGACCCCTCAGCCTTGGCCTGAAGGTAGCTCCCAAGTTCCTCAGAGAAGCAGTGCTCCCTGACGGACACCCTGGGATCCCTGACTGTCCACCACCTAGACCAATGCCTGGCACAGAGCCCATGCTCAGTTAATGTTTGTTGACTGACTGACTGACTGACTCTTTGGTCCTTCATTGTTCTCTCCCACCAACTCCTCCTTGAACCCTTCCTCTCCTTCAGCTCCGCAAGTCTTGTGATGCGGATTTTTCTAACAGTTACCCTTCACTGGAACCATATCTAGGGCCAGACACAACGATAAATTCATTCTGTCTGAATCTATCTGACCTTTGCAGGAACTTGCGTGGCCTTTGGGGTCTGTTCTAACAGCTTTGCCATCTGGGGTGTCTATCCCACTGGCTGCCTGTGCCCATCTGGCAGCAGAGCCAGGATGTGGGCGGGGGACAGCCCAGAAACCGCAGAGCACTCTGCGAGAAAGGAGGAAGATACTGCTCCCTCGGTTTTACAGAAGAGGAAACTGAGGCTCAGAGAGGTCTGAGGTCCCTGAGCTAGTATGCAGCAGATGCAAGATTTGAACCCAAACCTTAGGGTCCCCTCCCGCACCCTACTCTGCCATCTGCTACCTTCTGCTGAGGGCTATGAAATAGGGACCAGGCGCCTGAAGACAGCTCAGCCTGGGGCCTGGTGGGGCAGGGCCCCAGCTGGAAGGTAGGAGTGAATGGGGGTGTTTTATCCAGCTCCAGGCCCAGCAGAGGTGAAGCCAGCAAGCCCAGGTCTTCAAAGTGGCCACGTGCATGACAAGCTATTGGCATATAGAAAGGGACACAACCCGTCTATTTTTCCTCATCCCTTTAAAATTTCAACTCTTATGGGGACATAATATATAAACCTAGTGATAAAGTGCCCACGGTTTTTAAATAAATCGACACGCTCTGGAACAGTGTCCTGAAAAGGAGAAAACTGGCCCGACCCCAGACTGCTGCACTCACTGATGGCAGCATGCTAGGTGCTCAATAAACATTTGTGACTGCAGCAAGCCCAGCCCCGGTTGTCCCGGGTGGCAGGCAGCGGGGAGGGGTGGGGGGTCTTCCTGTGTCAGGAGACTGACACGCGTCCCCCCCATCCCAGCCCCTCCTGGGCCCAGGCCCATCCTTGGCAGGGCGTGGGTGTTCCGGTCCCCTCCTGGCGCAGCGCCACCATCCTCGGGGTGGCCACGAGGGTACCGGGAAGGGAGGCAGCTTCGCTTTGCAGCTGCTTACGTCCGCGCGCCAGCTCCCTCCGCCTCCCTCCCCGTGCGCCCCGCGACGTGCCGGGTCCTCCAGGGATGGCCCGTGCTTAGGACGACGGCCTTGCGGGGGCGGCAGCCGTCGGCGCCCTGGTGCCCCCCCCCGCCCCCCGGCCCTTGGACAAGGCGGCCCGGACTCTGTCCACCGAGCCTCTCTTCGCTCGGGAGCACGTTTCCAGTAAGCGCGCGCGGAGCCGCGGATTCCCGACAGCCGCCCGGCGCGGGAGCAAAGCTGCTGCAGGGCCGCGCCGCCGCGGCTCAGTCTCCACCAGCAATCGATGCGCGCCCGGCGCTCCGCCCGCCTAATGGAGCGCGGGGCCCGGCTGGCCCATCACACGCGGTCCCGGGCTCATTTCGTGGGCGGCGCCCTTCCTGGTTTCTTGGTGGACAAGTCACCTCTCTCCTTGCCTGCCTGTAACAGGAGAGTGGATGGCTACCCCTCCCCAGGGCTGTGGGAGCAATAGCGAGTGCAGGGCGCCCAGGACCCGGCCCGGGACTCCCGGGAAGTGGTGGCTCTTATCGTTACACAGCAAATTTCATCCCAGGCTTAGCACACCACCTGGCCTGTAGCATGTGTTTGCTGGAGGAGGAGGCCATATACAAATCTGTGACCTGCTCAGAGTAGTGTATATAGTATGTTAACGGTTTGTGGAGGCAGGAAGGGTGTGTGTGTGCGCGCATGTGCATGAAATATCCCTGGAAGGATACCTTCAAAACCCACCTGTAACCTTGGCTGCTTCCGGGATGGAGAAGTAAGCTGGGGAATGGATGTGTACTAGTTTCCTATGTCCGCTATAACAAATTAATGGATTAAAACAACACAAATTTAGTATGTTACAGTTCTGGTGATCAGAAGTCTAAAATGAGCCTGCAGGGCTGGTTCCTTCTGAAGGCTCTGGGAGGAAGCTGTTTCCCTGCCTTTTCCAGCTTTTAGAGGCTGCCTCTCCTTGGCTCGTTGCCCCTTCGTTATGGAGTGAATATACTATTCCCTCAAATTCATATGATGAAGCCAGAACCCCCCCCCAGTGGGACGGCATCTGGAGGTGGGTCCCTCATGGTGGGATTAGTGTCCTTATAAGAAGAGTCATTATTATCATTAATTATTATTATTATTATTACCACCCTTATAAGAAGAGACACCAGAGCTCTCTCTCCCTCTTTTTCTCTGCCAGGTGAAGATAGAGTGAGCCAGTGAGAAGCTGGCCGTCTGCAAGCCCGGAAGAGGGCTTTGACCTCTTAACTCTTAACTGGCCTCTTAACTGGCTGGACCTTGATCTTGGACTTCCAGTCTCCAGAACTATGAGAAATAAATTTCTGTTGTTTAAGCACCCCCACCCCAGTCGATGGTATTTTATGACAGCAGCCCGAGCTGACTAAGACACCCCTCCTCCATTTTCAAATCCAAGACCTCCCTCTTGTAAGGACGCATGTGGTTACACTTAGGGTCCAAATGGATGACCCAGGATAACCTCCCATCTCACCTGCTATACTCTCCACACCGATGAGAGAAATCCACCCCATGTCCCACTTTTCTGCAAAGGCTCCATGCCCTCGTGGCGCCCCCCTGTGGCATCTGGCAGTCCTCTGCCCTGTGGGGAGTGAGGCCTCGGAGTCAGCGCCCTGGGACACCATCCCAGCCATACCTGGCATCTCGTCTCTGCACCCGGTCATGGAGGTAGCACAGGAGGCTCAGGGACTGAGAATACGACCCTGGGGTCAGGTGGAACTGGATTGGACCCCAGTTCTGTCTCTAAACTGGCCATCCATTGCCCTTGCCTACCCAGCACCCCTTTCCCTTCTTTCGCTAAGAGCACCCCGGTTTGCATTCCTTCTCCATTCTTGATCTCTGTGGCTCTCCGATGGCAGTGACCACCCCCATCCCCTGGAGCAGGGCACGGCCCAGGACAGCCTAGTCAGAACTCACACACCCTTGTTGGTCTGGCCGTGAGGATGAGACCCAAGCAGGCCTGACCTGCCAGTCCCTCAGGGCTTCTGCCGACCCCTCAGGACTTTTCCTAGAGCTGTTGCCACCACCTGGGAGAGCCTGCCTGAGGCTGAAACCCACAGAGGACAACATGGAGGAATGCAGAACTGAGAGATGGGGAGGGACATCCAGGTGACGCCACTGGAGAGTCTGGATCCAGCTGTGCCTGAGGCCCAGTTCTCATCCTGTGTGTTTTCATCACATAAGCCAATAATATAACCCGTCTAATTGTGTGCTGCCATTGGCCAGCCCCTTTACAGCGTTCTCTCATTAAACCCACATTATCCAGAAGAGGAAACTGAGGCTTGGAGGCCCCAAAGTGAGTGGGGAGAGACTGGGGAAGGAGCCGCCCTAACGTCCTTAGGTGGTCACATGGAGGCTCCTTTACCCAGGGCCTCCCTCTCTGGGCTGAGCTGGGGGCAGGTGAGGAAACAAGAAGGGACACAGACTGGGGATGGTCAGTATCGGAAGCAGCTGGGCCGGGGGGGCTGAAACTGGAAACTGAGGCGATCTGAGACCCGGCTCTGACGCCTGCTGGCTGCCAGCCTTTCCCCATTGATCTGGAGAGCTCAGGCTTACATGCCTGGCTGCATAAGCTTCCTGGAACCATCCTGCCATCTCCTTTGGGGCTGGCCCAACCTGGCTGCAGTGGGGAGGCTCCCAAGATGGGAGGACGCAGGTACCCCAGAGCTGGTTAGACATTTGGATCTCTGCCACCTGGAAGGCCCTAGGATCAGGGTCCTGGAAATGGTCCTTGTGTTTCAAGGGGAGGGTCTGGCAGGAATGACGAGGCCAGATTTGAGCAGGGAAGAAAACTGTGGACCTGGAAATCCAGAGACAAAAGGACCATCTCCCGGTCAGAGAGATCAGGTAGACCTAACGTGCTCCACAAGAAAGTTCCAGAAGCCTGGATGGGGAGCCCTAGGAAATGATAGAGGAGGGGGGCACAGAAGTGAGAAAAAGCTGAGGAGTCCTCTCCAGAACCCTGGGAAGGCCACTCCTGCCATCCCCTCAGGGCTCACTGCCTGAAGTGAGTCCCACCCACCGTCCCCACCACCGTGGTCCCAGCAAGAGGCTATTCCCACTCCCCATTTACTGGCTGCGAGAGGTGGAGTCACTTGCCCAGTGCACCCCTCTTCCCCCACCCCTCCCCCAGTGCTGTAGCTCCAGAATCTAATATGAAAGCCGACCTCTGGGAGGACAGTGCTCAGTGCTTTCCACACGGGCCTCATCTAACACGAGAACTAGGAGGTTGGGGTGGTACAGACGCCACTTCACAGATGAGAGGCCTGGTTATGTGCCCAGCTCCCCACTGCTGCGTGGGGCGTCTCATTGTAGCCAAAAGGGGGAAGCAACCTGAATGTCCATCCGCGGATGAATGGATAAATCAAATGCGGGCTATCCATACAGTGGAATCTTATTCGGTCCTGAAAAAGGAGGAAATTCTCACACCTGCTACGACATGGATGAACCTTAAAGACACCACACTACGCAAAAGAAACCAGACACAGAAAGACAAATGCTGTATGATCCCACTTAGAGGAGGTCCCTGGAGGAGTCAAGTTCATAGAGACAGAAAGTAGGGAGTCAGGGGCTGGGAGAGGGGGGTGGGGAGTTGTTGAACGGGGCAGAGTTTCCATTTGGGAAGATGAAAAAGTTCTGGAGCCGGTTGGTGGTGATGGTACAAGTGGATGTGCATTAATGCCACTGAATTGTACACTTAAAAATGGTTCAAATGGGAAATTTTATGTTATGTATGTTTTACCACAATAAAAATTATTAAATAAAAACAAAAAATCCCAGGTATGGTGGTACATACATAGCATGCAATATTACTCGGTCACAAAAAAGAATGAAATCTTACCATTTGCAACAACATGGATGAACCTAGAGGGTATGATGCTAAGTGAAATAAGTCAGACAGGGAAAGACAAATACCATCTGATCTCACTTATATGTGGAATCCAAAGAACAGAATAAATGAACAAACCAAACAGAAACACAGACTCATAGATACAGAGAACAAACTGATGGTTGCCAGAGGGGAGGGGGCTTGGAGAGCTGGGTGAGAAAGGGGACGGGATTAAGAAGTACAAATTGGTGGTCACAAAATAGTCACAGGGCTGTAAAGTACAGCATAGGGAATCTCGTCCGTAATGTTACAACAACTATGTATAATGCCCAGTGGGTACTAAACTAATCAGGGGATCCCTGCATGAATTATACAAATGCCGAACCACTACGCTGTACACCTGAAACTAATACAAAATAATAGTGAATGTCAACTGCAGCTGAAAAAAATAAAACACATAATTTTTTAAAAAGCATTTAAAGAAAACCCCAATACAAATGATAAACGTCTAAGTATTACAAAAGAAAAAAAGAAAACCCCAAAGCGCAGTGTTATGGCACAGCCACCAGACTGTCCGAAAGCAGGCTGCTAAGCCCTGGCAGGGGGATGGGCATGGGATGGCACGCGGTGCACTGGAACACGGGATCCCACAGTCCAGGAGCGCCAGCCCCTGGAGCCTTGAAGAATTCTGGGACAAACTCATGGGCAGCTGCCCCGTGGAGCCTATCAGGTTGCAGTTAGGCAGCCAGACTCACCCCGTCCCTGCCACAGGCCTACAGAGCATACTGCACGTCTGGGGTACCCCCACAGGGGAGGTCCACATGCTGGGGTTACCTATCTAGGACCCCTAGTGTCCATGCACCAACACAGATGCACACACAGACACACACATACACACACACACACACATACACGCAGGTCACCTGGGCTCCCAGAACTGCTGCCCCAAACAACATCTCAAGTGACCCCAAACATGGGCCCCATGGCATGCAGGCTCAGGCAGGCCAGGCCAGGACCTATGCAGGGACTGCCTGGAAATAGGAGGCCAAAGAATGCAGTGGGCAGCTTGGCAGGGAGACAGGCAGAGTTGCTGGGCTTCCAGTAACAGGTCGGCCCTGTCCTGACCTCGCCCACCGGCCCAGGGACTCAGCCAATAGATGCCCTGTCCTGCGCTCCAGCCCCCAGCAGTGGCCCAGCCACACAAGGCTGCTCCCGCTGTGCGGCCCTCCTGGTCACCACCCCCTGCCTCTGGCGACAACAGGACAACAGGGCGGGAACTGGATCTCTGTCCTCGCAGGGCTCCAGCCATGCCGGGAAGGGGGTATCTTTAGCTTCCCTTCCTGGAAGCCCACTGGCTCCTGTCCCACCGTGGCCCAGCAGTGTCGCCTGCAAGCTCAGGCCACCTTCCCTCCAGCACGAAGTCCCTGGAAGAGACACAGTCAACCCAGAAAGGCTGGCTCAGCTGGCTTGTCCCCCACCCGGCCCAGGACCCCAGGCCCAGCCTGGACATGCGACTGCCAACCCTAGTCTTCCTCTCTGCCCCTTCCTTCCCCGCCCAATGGGGGGGGTTCTCATGAAGCCCACTGCATGGCCAAAATATGCCCGCTCCTCATCTAATTAGAGGACCTTTTGCCAGAGGAGGAGACAGGCCCAGAGAGGGGATGGGAGTGGCATGAGGTCACAGAGCGCATTCCAAACGGGCAGGACAAGACCCTGGGGCTGTTCCCGACACCAGTGTGTTTCCCTGGCACCGGGGTTTGAATCATGACCTGAGCAGCTGTTCATGAAATGACTTTTGCAGGGTCTGCCGGGTGAATGACCTCTTGGGTGCAGGGATGGGCAAAGTAGGGATGCAGCTTTGAGAAAGTCGAGTCCATAAAAATGAAGGCGACAGGGGAGCATGGTAGGCGAGGCAGTGGGGCTGCTGGGAGCAGCCAGAAGAGGCTTGTGTCCCCAGAGGGAAGAAAAGGTGGGATGAGAAGCCCTAGCCACCTGCGTGGCTTTTCCCCGAAAGAGGGCCCACAGGAGCTGAGTCAGGGAGAGGACAGGCCAGATCTCAAGCCGCAGGGTGGCCCCTGGGGCCTCAGAAAGGGGTGAGGGTGCAGTGAGCCCCCGGACAGGAATGAAAGCCATCAGGCCCAGCCTGACCTTGTTTCCTGGCAGAGAAGACACGGGGCATAGATTGTTAAACCGACTGTGGACCACTTGCCATGTGCCAGGACTGGGATGGAGGGAAGACTGAGAAAGCCGGCTCTATGTCCCCCAGGAGCTTATCTTTTGTGGGGGGAGGGAAGGCAGAGTGGGCAGACAAGAAGGGAAACAGTGAGTGCCCAGTTAGTTGCAATGGAAGGCCATATGTGAGAAATGTCAGGGAGAAGGACTGAACAAAGTGCCAGGAAAAGGTGAGCGGGTTTGCAGCTGGTTGAGGAGAAGCTCAGGAAGCCTTCAGGGAGGAGGTGGCCTGACAGGATGATGCAGAGGCCTTAGCAGACATGGGGGCCATGAGGTCAGGGGGCAGAAGACCTGGAACAGCACAAAAAGTAGAGGTGGGAAAGGATGGGAGTTGTGCAACTGTCATGCCTGTGATCTCAGCTGCAAGTAACACAACAGAGACATAAACCAGAAAGACATTCACTGTTTGCATAACAAAAAACCCAAAGGTTAAGAGTTCCAGAGCTGATTGGCAGCTTAAGGATGTTACCCAAGTTCTTTCTATCCTTTCATGCCACCAACAGACTGATCATCCTCTGGCCCAGGACTCTCTCAGTTTTAGCGCTGGAAGTCCTGCACCCTGGAAAAATCAAACCCAGACTTTTAGTCAGCCTAGTATTGGAGAGATGGCTCCTTGGGGGCACAAAAGAGCTGCTGCAGCTCCAAGCATCACACCCTCCTGTGACAGTGCACTGAGCAAGAAGAAATGAGGTGCAAGCGAAACAGATTTCTCCTTGAACTTCTTAGAAGCCCTCAGAGACCCTTCCCTTGCATTTCATTGGCTGACCTGGGTCACATGGTCACCCAAAAACGTATGATGTTCCTTGGTATCCACAGGAACTTGGATCCAGGACCCCCCCCCCCACACACACACACACACTCCATAGATACCAAAATATAAGGATGTTCAAGTCCCTTCTACAAAACGGCATAGACCAATGCATATAGTCAGCCCTCTGCATCTGCAGACTCCGAACCACGGAAAACAGTACAGTATTTACTGAAAAAAATCCACCTATAAGTGGACCCATGTTGCTCAAGGGTCAACTGTACTTCACACTGCTCTCCTCACCTTTTCAAACACCGTAAAAGCTAAGACAGACTCAGGAAGCAACATCCTCTTTGTAAATGACTGCAAAGCACAAGGCACACCCACACTGCCGTGCTTCCCTCGATTTCTTACAAACCAGCCGTTCAACCCTGGGGGCAAGCATGACCAGCCAGGGCAGCTTGATTGTGTGCCGGGGATGCTGGCCCGGGAATCCGGCCAGGACCCACGGCTGGTCTTACTTCTGGGATATTCTTCCCATTTAACGAATGAGGCTCCCTGCGGTCGCGTGCTATGGCACGGCAGCAGGGGTTCAGACTTGTAGCCAAGACTGGCACATATTTCACAGCCCGCTGCCCATCTGCCCCGGGGTGACTTTGAAGACTCGAAGGGTCCAGTTTTCAGTGTTGCCATGTTCCCAGCTGAGTCTTGCCAGAGAATTCGAAAGGTTGTACACTCTCCCTTCAGACTGAGCACACACACCCACACCCACACACAGTGTTCTGGGGGAACCCACTGCCCTTGCTGTAGCTCCCCCCCCCCGTCAGCCTCCTGGACCATCTATGGTCCCTCACTGACCCACCTGAAGGCCTCCGTCCCTTGGAGCACACTGGGGACCTCTCGTGCCCTCCCTCGATTCATCAGTGCCTGAGTTCATCTCACCTCCTACAAGGTTGCCCTGGAGGGCCGGGATAGGCTCAAGCAGGACGAGCGTGAGCAAATTTGAAGACCCTCTAGAAGAGGGATTCTGGAGAGATGCAAGGGGGTGGCCTAAACCAAGGGTTCTGAGCAGTGCCAGCAGAGAATTCTGGGGGTTGGGACTCTGTGCACATTGAGTTTGGGACCAAGGGTAGAGAAGTCAGAAAGGTCAAATGGCAGCCTGGGGTCAATATTAGTACTTTCTTGAGACGGAGTGTTCCAGAAATCAAGTGAGCTCCCTGTGGCTGGGCACGCAAGGAGAGACTGAATTCCTAGGAATGCAGACAACTGTGTCTGCAAGGGTGTTTGGATTGCAAGAAAACCCCAAAGCAAATGCTACCCAGGGAGGTTGGAAAGCCTCCTCCATCCAGAAGAGCAGCCAATGAGAGGAGCCCTGCTTCCTGGGGACGAGCTCCCTTCTCTGCAGGCTCTCCCACATGCTCCAAAGGTACCCTGGAGCTGTCCCAGGGCCAGGTGCCTCTAGGTCCACATCCAACAGAAAAAGAATGAATCTTCTCCCAGCTAACAAATGTCCAAGACATACATCTTCGGGGGCCCACCTGGCCTGAGTTAGAATGTGTATCCTGCGTTACTGAGACAGAGAGGGTGGGATACTCGGACTGGCCTAAACCAACCAAGCCTCACTCCCGAGGCTGGATGAGGTCAAGGGGAAAAGGAAATGGTGGGGAGGAAAGCAACACATCACTCTAGGAGGGGGACTGGGCAAGCCCGAAACTTTTGTGATCACCGGTTTCTGGAGGACATCTGTAGCAGCACAGTGCGTCCACATGAGATGTATAATAATTGATTGTGGAGTGAGTACATGAAAGAACGAGAAGGAAGGAAAGAAGGAAGGGAGGAAAGAAAGGGAGGAAGGACAGAGCTAAAGGAAGGAGAAAGCTAGAGATGGAGAGGCAAGAGCCCAGTGACGGGGGCAGAAGAACCCAGCGCAAGTGGCTAATCAAGGGCCGGTCAACAGCGGGTCCTGGTGACATGGAAGAGGCCCCTCTCTTCCTTGTCAAAGGTGTTGAATGAGGAGGAAGGTAAGACTCACAGGAGGTGCTGTTGGACCCCCAAGCCATGGAGTGAGCCCGTGGGGAGAGAGCAGAAGTGATCTGGAGGTGAGGTGGGCTGAGCGGGGCTGAACTTGGGAGCCGTGGCCCCCACATTCCTTTGATGTCTGAGTTGGCAAACCTGGCAGACCCAGAGGCGATCCCTCAAATCAGAAGAGGGTGAGCCAGTGTGAGGGACACAGCGGACCAGGCCACAGTGGGTTGGGGAGACTAGGTAGAAGGGAGTGGCCCCCATTTGCTCTGACCTGGTGACCTCAGGCCACCCTTGGATGGTCGGTAGCTGGCAAGTGTCCAAGGCACCTGAGGAAAGCCTTGGTGGGCCCAGGGTGGACCTTGGATGGGCCTCCAGCTAGGTTCCAGCTGGCCAGGACACTGCCTATTCCTAGAACACCACCTGCTCCAAAGGACATTCTCCCTGGCTGCTCAGGCTGGGCCAGAGGGCAGCGCCCTAGCGCAGAAGCCAGGGGGTAAAGGATGACAGATGCCAGCTGAAAGGTCCTGCGTGCTCCCACTGGGGCTGCCCGAGGCCACACGCTGTGGGTGCAGAGATGTCAGTCTGAAGGTGAGCGCCCTGTCTGAGGGGGGCTGGGACAGCGGCTTCCACTCTGCAGCATGAGAATTTCTCCCTAAATGGTGCAATGCTTAGGCTGAACCTGGGGGAGTAGGGAGGCTCAGAAAGCTTAACAGATGGTGGGGGCTGACCAGCCCAAGTGAGAGCCTGCCGCAGGGGTCCCCCCTAACAATCCAGGGTGGACATGAATGGGTTCAGTTACCTCTGCTACAACAAGTAATCGGGCCGTCAACCTTCAGCCACGTTTCATGGGGTACGGAGGGGGCAACTGACCTGAAGGCCAAGTGAGTGTGTGCCCAGGAGAGGAAGGTCTGCCCCTTTGGGGAGGGGTGTCCGCGGTGTCTCTGGGGCCCTCTCTGCTGTTCTGGTGCCCTTTTCTCACTGGAGGTAGCTCCTGGCCTTCTGTATCTGAGGTGGCTAGGATGGGGCGATGACAGAACCAGCAGAGCTGGCCCGGGGCAGAATGAAAATGCGGGGCCCTGGGGACAAAAATACAGAGAATCTCAAGAGGGAACAGTGCAGGGGGCCTTCTGGGCGAGGGGCGCTGTTTTGTGCTGGTCTCAGCCTCTCAGTAACCAGTGCTGGGGCTGCACCAGCCCTCACCATGGTTCTTCCTAGGACTGCAAGATGCCCTCAGCAAGAACAGTGAGAGAGCTTTGCAAAGAGGTAAGTTTATCAGTCTCAGGACCTGGAAATGACACAGCACACCTGGGCCATACGGCAAGTTCGCATGCAGAGAGTGCATAGGCCAGGGGTGCTGCTTTTATTGGGGTCCAGGGTGGGGGGCTCGCTCTATATTGGTGAATTTAAAACAGGAGCAGGAACAGGAATTTCAAGTGCAATTAGAGAAAACAAACAAGTGGCCCAAATGGCCAGTTATTGAAATCAACTGAGATCTCTAAAACAAAGGAGCCTGCGGAGTGGGGGAGGCGGCCTGGCTCTTATCTGGTCCTCTGGTGGGCAATGTGTTTATTTGAGATAGCTGTCTTTGAAGTGGATGCCTCTGCAACTCAGGCACTTGTATTACAAAAAAGAAAGAAAAAACTGTCTGGGCTCACACTACAGATGGCCCGCGTGGGTCACGCACTCTGACGGCCCTGTAGCTGAGGGAGAAGAAAAATCCATGGTGAAGGGAGCGTGGACATGATAAGGGGCATCTTAGGTGCACTCACCATATGTACAAAGGCCCTGAGGCCGCACAGCAAGAGTTGCAGTAAGAGCCCTGGAGTCTGCCTCCCTTTATACCCTGCGTCCCAGTTAAACTTCTCAGTAATCTACCAGATCGGTGTCATTACTCCCATTTTACAGAGGAGGAGGTGAGGCTCAGAGAAGTAAAGGGACTTGCCTGAGGACATTCAGCTGGCAGGGAGCAGAGCTGGAATCCAAAGCCAGGCCCTGGGGATCCCTAAGGGCTCTCTCGGGCTACTCTGGCGGTGCCACCAGGCGGCTCCCCTCCTTAGCCCTGCGGGGCCCAAGCGCTGGATCCCCCTCCAAGAGTTCAAATCCCAGATCTGGACTTACTTACAGCTCTAGCAAGTAACTCAGCCTCTCTGGGCCTTAGTTTCTTCATCTGTAAAATGGGTATTGTATGAATAGACCCTATTCGCTAAGGGATTATTGCTCATAATATACACAGAATGCTTCAGACAGCACCAGGCACAGAAAAGTCCCCAAATACTTGTCCTATTGATGCCATTGTGGCTCTTATGTGCTGTGCTCCCTGGCAGGGTGCCATCTCCGCCCAGCTTCTAAGTCTCGCCCACCATCCAGTACATAGAGCTTCTCTTCCTGCAAGGAGTGGGAGTGGGTGCAGACCTCAGGCCACTGCTCTCCACCACTCCTGCCCAGGTTAGGACACACACACACACACACACACACACACACACACACACACACACACACACTTTCTTCTGCTCTCATGGAGGCTGTGCTGTACGCCTGGCTGCACACCGTGGCTTTGACCAAGCATGAGGCTGTGCCTCCAAGGTCTCCCTCTAGCGGCCCCAGAAACAGCGGCTGCAGCATGGGCCTGACTTCTAACCCTTAGCAATTAGCAATGGAAACTCACTCCTGCCCTGGGCTTCAGCAGAATCCTAAGGGGCCCCAGCTCCCTCCCAGCTCCCAGCCAGGCCTGGACACTGCCTTCTGTTCACTCATTCATTTGAGCAGCGGTGCTCAACACCTTTGACAAGGAAGAGAAGAGCCTCTTCCTTGTCACCAGGTCCTGCTGTTGACCTGCCCTTGATTAGCCACTTGCGCTGGGTTCTTCTCTCCCCTTCACTGGGCTCTTGTCTCTTTGTGTCTAGCTTTCTCCTTCCTTTAGCTCTGTCCTTCCTCCCTTTCTTGGTTGAAATGTAGGGGGTGGGGAGGCAGAGATTGGGCTGGAAGGAGGAGTGGCCACCCATACACAGCAGACATCGCTGTATTACATGCCCGTGGAGCTTCTTCACAACAGAACCAAGGTACCTTTCCCAACCTGCTGACCAGGACTGTGCAGGCCAGAAGCCAGAGAACCCAGACGTTAACAAGCAGCCCAGGTAACTCTGAGATCAAGTCTGGAAAGTTCCTGGGCTCCCTGTAGCATCATCTCATGGCCTGGGCAGGCCCCAGGCCTGCGATTCTGAGCTGGGAGGTCTGGGGTGTGTGCCAGAAGCTGCCTGTGTAATAAGCACCCCAGATCCAGAGGCAGGAGGTGCTGGCCGCACTGAGAGAGAACAGAAGACGGGACACTGGCCTCAAAAGGGCCCCCAGGGCTAATGGCGTTGGGAGGGAACCACCCAGGCTCTGGTGACCTCAGCGAATCCCATGCTATCTGGGGCTCTGGTCCCACTCAGGAGCGGAGGCGCCCCGTCCCCAGCCTGCTCCGGAGACCCAGCTGGGAACCTGCAGCTCCTGCCTTTACCACTTACCAGCCGTGAATCCCAGGGAGCCCACGTCACCTCTCCGAGATCCAGTTTCTGCACAGCCACATGGCACCATAAAAGTCACGGGCTCCTTGTGAGCTTTCTTTTTTTCCTCTTTAAAAAAAAAAAAAATGTGGTAAAATACACACAGCAAAAACTTTGCCATTTTAACCATTTTTGTTTGAATGCACGGGCATTAGGCACGTTCGCATTGTGTGGCCATCACCTCCATCCATCTCCAGAACTTCTGCGTCTCCCCAACCTGCAGCTGTCCCCATGAACCAGCACTCCCCATCCCCCCACCCGGCCCCTGGCAACCGCCATTCTCCTTTGTCTCTATGGTCTTGACCAGTCTGGGTGCCTCATGTGAGTGGAATCATAGTATTTGTCCTTCTGTGTCTGGCTTATTTCACTGATCGTAATGGCCTCCAGTTCATTCATGTCGTAACGTGTCAGAAGTTCCTTCCTTTTTAAAGCTGAATAATATTCCATTGTTTGAATACACCACATGGTCCCCCAGGGTCATCTGCTTGATTCCATCCTTGGAGCTGGTGCTTCTCAACTTTCCATCTTAACCTTTCACGGGCAACAACAATCACGATGATGGTAACGATGATGGTGGCACCGTATTGGGTTGAATTGACCCCTCCCCCAAATGTGTCCACCCAGAACCTATAAATGTGACCTTATTTGGAAAAAGGGTCTTTGCGGATGACGATTAAGTTAAGGATCTCGCCTAAGGTCATCCTGGGTTAGTCTGTGCCCTAAATCCAGTGAGTGTCCTCGTAAGAGACAGAAGACAGACACAGAGAAATGGAGACCTGCGACCACAGAAGCAGAGAGTGGAGGGAGGCAGCCACAAGCCAAACAACGCCTGGGTCACTAGAGCTGGAAGGAGCAAGAAAGGAGTCTCTCCCAGAGCCGAGGTAGCGAGCCAGCCCTGCTGACCAGGACATCAGACTTCCGGCTTCTAAAACTGCGAATCCATTGCCGCTGTTTGAAGCCCCCCAGTGTGTGGTAGTTTGTTGCAGCAGCCGCAGGAAACCAACACAAGGACCATCCAGTGGGGGACCACCACATACACTCGTGACCATCCCAAAGGGGGCAGCTGAGGCTCTGACATGTTAAGTTAATTTGCTGCCGGGCAGCCTGCGCAGCAGTTGCTTCATCTTTTTGAAGTCTGCCCAGGAACCCTAACTGCTAGGCGGGGCCCTCGCCCTGCCAGTCCCATCAGGATAGACACAGAGAGCCCGCTTTTTTCCGAGAAGGATGTGTTCAGTGTTTTACAGGCACTCTGCTATTGTGTTTATTATTTACGGTCAGGTTTAGGGACACAAAATTATAGCTGTATTGTTGGGAGTAAATTTTATTTCCATGGCTTTAAAACACAAACAAGCAAAAATAATAATCTTGTTAGTAGCTAAGGATTGTCGTAATTCTGTAGAAAATAAATCTTCATGCAGTCATCACTGTAAAATACCAGGAACCCATTGCAGCAAGATTCCTGGGAGTAAATGTTATTTCTGGGCCCCGAACACAAACGAATTCCTCATACTGGTAAAGCATAGAATGTGCTGCGGATGACACCAACCCTGAACTACTACCCAAAGGCTGGTATTACGGGCAATCCATTTTATGCCTGACAGCACACAAATAAAACAAATGATGCCCTTTGTAGTTAAATTTGCACTCATCCTGCTGACAAGAATTTTTCAACTGCTGCAATTGTAAAGCTACAAAATACAAAGAAAGGGGGGAAGAGAAATCTATGGGGTGGATGGGACTAGGGTTGCCAGACAAAACACAAGATGCCCAATTGAACTTGAATTTCAGATAAACAAGGAGCGATTTTTAGTATAAATACATCCCACATAATGCACGGGATACACCTGTACTCAAATATTTGTTGTTTACCTGAAATTCAAATTTAACTAGGCACCTGGCCTTTTGTGTGTTTATTTGATTAGATTTGGCATTCTTAGGTGGAACCAAAGAACCAGGATGAAAGTCCACGCCTTATCAGTGAATTCTTAAAATGAAGAGCTGCTAGGACCCTGGGGGACAGGCACAGGTGCAGGGGACTCAAAGGTGGCTCAGTTGCTTTAATGGTGTCCCCAAGCTTTGAGGGAGGAGAGGTGCGGGGTGCACAGAGGGTGTTAGCAGAGCCTTGGCACTGATTGTTCAGGTACAAAGATAAATGATAAGGAGAATAGGTGTGACTTTGGCTGAGACGTATATGCACATTTCTTGCGACCTCACAGCTATGATGGGAAGTGGGGGGGTCTGCTGATGGCTCTTTTACAAAAGGAGAGTTTATATAGGTGGTCGCACAGCTAAATAAGGATCTATGGGACGGGCAGAGCCCGACTTCTTCTTCCCACTACAGGGTGAGGTCTTCGGGGTTTGCAGTGGGCATCTCTACCAGCTCTGCAGAGTGTTAACTTGGGAGGCTACACTTTTGGTCCTAAAGAGCTTTGCTTCCCACGTGACCTCTGAGCGGCTAGAGAAAAGCAGCCTTGGGACTGTAAAAGCCAGGGCTTATTTGGGGTCAAAAGTCCCCGATCCGATTTTGATCAGCCACTCATTTGCGAAGCCTCGTAGCAAATGACTGGGCTGCTGCAAAAAAACCCACCTTCATGGGTGGGCAGATGTGCCCCTTTCCCTTCCAGTAAGAGGACGCTAGGAGAGGTGAACCCCAGAGACCCCTCAAATGGGCTCCACTCTAAGGGGGCTCCATGGATGAGCAGCTAGGTGACTATTTACATAAACCGTCCTCTTCCCTGTCCTGGTCCGACTTGGGTTTGGCTTCGTTTGAGTGGGGCCATGGTTGGACACTGGCAGCATGTGGACAGTCGCACTGAAGGAGACCCCAAATCTCTGGGGGACGCCCTCACTCCCTACCTCCCATTTCAGGAGCACCCACAGGCTCCTGCGTTTCTATGGACACTCGTGTCCCTGCACACACAGGTCTGTGTCTCTGCTTTTTGGTTTTTCATAATGCAAATAAGGTGGGAACATAATAATATTCCCAAAATATACCCAGAACCCAAGCACTTCTCACACCCTGGCACGCCTGGCAGAGCCCCTGCATCTCCCACCCAGGGGACCAGGGGACACCAAGCTCCACTCAGTGGGCTCCCTGTCCCACCAGGACCTCTGGGTGACCTGCCAGACTAACTCCCAGCACAGGATGCCTACAAGGCCCTCCCTGCCTGCCTCCACCTTTCTGCCTGGAGCCTCAGGCCTCTTTGCAGTTCCCGGAACACACACCTAGCGTGTCCCCCAGGGCTGTTGTCCCGGCCTAGCGTGTCCCCCAGGGCTGTTGTCCCCCAGGTTCCTTCGAGACTCAGCCTGCACCATGTCAAGACCTGGCTCAGTCCCCTCCTCAAGGAGCCTGCCGACCACCCTGCGTTTTGTCTGCTGTGCCATCCCCAGCCCCTTGAACAGCGCCTGGCGCCAAGTGGAATAAATGAATGAATAAAGGAAGGAAAGAAGGAGTGGGAGGAGCAAGCTTGTTTTACACTGGCAGTCTCTGACATCGTGAGCGTCTGCGCGCATTCTCTTTTCTGGGGACCACCACTTGCTGACCCACTCATCTGCTGGTGGTGTGTCCCCTCTGCCTATTCTTTGTCTCCCTGCTATGATTAAATCCAATGAAAGCTGCCATTGCACCTTCCACCTCACTGCCCCTGCACCCCCGACAGCAGGCTGGCAGCTGCAGGATCGGGGGTGCCCGGCCGGGAAGAGGCCTCATTTCCATGTGCTTTGCATAACTGCCACACTCAGTGAGAGTTTACAGACCAGCTGCTGGCCGCCCAGCGTCGTCTTCAGCCCTGCTGGAGTTAGGGCCCTTTTCTGCACCCCTGACAGGGGCAAGGTGGGGCTGCCACCAAGATGAGGGTCCTCAGAGCAGCCTGCTCCAGGGACTGGGCAAGGCTTGCCATGCCAGCCAGAGGGCAGAGGGTCACTGTGGGAGAGTCGGGGCCTCTCCCTGGCCACACTGAGTCTGGGAAGGTGTGCACAGAGGGCACTGGACTCTGAGGCACAGAGGGCAGATGTCGTCCCTGGGGGGTTCCTTGGGGGCTGTCTCCATCCCCCACCCCCTTTCAGCTGGCCGGTCTCCGGAGATCAGGTCACAGGGTGGAGCTTCTGGCCACAGACAGGCGGTGGTAGTGGTGGTGGGGGGAGGGGACGGAGGCTTCCTAGCTCCCAGATGCTGCGCCTTCCTTCCTCTTTCTGGAAAAGGAGGGGCCTCCCCGCAGACTCCGGGAACCTGCCCAGAGGCCTCCCCCGAGACCTTGCCTGGCTCCCTGCACCTGCACCAGAATGACTGGGGACCAGAAGGGGCAAGAAGCACCCAGCCCTCAAGCTGAGCCCCAGATCCCAGGAGAACAGATGGGGGAGGGGACGGAGGATGTGTCGGCTCGGCAGCAGCCCTGCACCTCTGCCAGGTCCCCCCTGCCTGGTCCCCCAAAGCAGGGTCATAGGGCGCTCTGGAGAAGGTCTGGGTCCACCCGGAAATGCCCTCTCCCTTCCATGCCCTGCAGCCCCTGGGAGAAAAGCACTTCCTCTTCACCCCCAACAGGTTAGCAGGTGTTCACTTTAGGCCTGGCTGGGAAGGTCTGGGCTGGTGGCCAGGTTGGAGAAGGGGGGCGTTGGCTGTTCCCTGAACCCTTAGCAGGCTGCATCAACCAAGGCAGGAGTGCCCACCAGCTCCTGCTGCTCTCCCAGCTGTCACTCAGAATGGCCCTGCAGTACCTGTCTGGGCATGAGTTAGGCCCAGTCTCCCCGCTCCACCCCCCCTAGGCCATCAGGAACAGGCTGCAAGGAGGGGCTGCAGGAAGGGGGGGCGCAGAGCGTGGGTGGGGGTGGGGCAGCAGGTAGCCGATAGCTGAGGGGAGGGGCTGCGCCTGGGGCCCAGGGCAGCAGAAGCTGGCACCCCACTGTGCTTTCTGTCACTGTCATTCCCAGAATCGAGGGCCTCCTGGGGTCTCAGAAGAGCTGCCTGCTGGTAAGTTCATTCCCCCGCGGCCCCTCTACCCCTCCCACAGGCCCAGCTGTGCCTGCTGATGCCCCAGCCTGGCCCCTGCTGCAGGTGGTCTCCTGTGGCCCTGAGGCCCTGGGGGAGGGGAGGGTGGGCATCCACGCCCAGCTGGCTCTGCCCTTCTTCTGCAGGGGCCCCCTCCAGGACCAACACTTGGTTTACAGGAAACGCAGGGCAAACGCCCAGGCTGACGGGCCACCCAGGGAGCAGCAAAGATCCCTGTTGAAGGGTGGGTGGGGCTATGGGCACTGAGCAGGTGGGCGGCCCTGCCTTCCTCTGAGCCCGGATCTGAAGTCTCTGAGCACCCAGCCCCTCAGGCAGGCTCTCCTCAGTGTCACCTCTGGCCATGAGATGCACACAGCAAATCCATTCCCCAAGAGAGGCTCAGTGACATACCAGGCCCCTGGGCCAGGCCAAGAAGCAGGGCTGTGACTGAAATCTAGCCCAGCCCACAATCAGCTTATTAGTGAGTAAGGGGTATTTTCAGATGTCACAACAGCCCCTTTGGGCAGTGAGCTCCACTTTCCAAGATGCCATCAGCCTCCAAATGCCTCTCCCTGGGAGAGCAGGAAGGAGTCTCTCCTCCCTCCAGTCTCCCCTGCACCCTAGTGCTGTGCAGGTCTTTGGGTCCCCCTCCCACACCAGTTCCGCAAGTCTTGGGCCAAGGGAGAGGGAAGCCCTTTCCTGGCAGTGACCTGGTCATGCCCACCCTCCCCTGGCAGGGGCCCAGGTTCTGGACTGCAGCGGTCGCAGCTCAGGGGTAGACCTGCCTTTGGGCAAGTCACCTGTCCATCCTGGTCCTCACTGACACTGGGCACGGGAAGCAGAACACACGGCACTGGTTGCTGGGAGGTTGAATTGGGACAGTTTGGGACAGTTAGTGCCTGGAGAGCATGGAGCCGCATCAGTAGGCTTTCAGTCCACGTTAGCTAGAACCAGGCGGAGCTAGTGTCCAGACCTGAGTTCTACAGCCAAGGAGGCCTCCGGCTCAGGGCAGGGTCGCTGGAAGCTGGCAGGTCAGCTTGTCCAGGGGGTCAGACCAAGCCGGAGAGGCGGGCTCAGAGAAGAGGGTTGGGCCCAGCTCTGAGAGCTGAGTCCCTGGAGCGCCCCCCAACGGTACTGACAGGAGAGAGGCATCCTGGGTTTGGGCCTAATCTAATGGGTTCCTACTGCTGACAGGTCCACGCCGTGTGGGCATCTCTTACTGCAGCAAGTCATTCGGACAGACTGTGGGGCCCTTCTGGCCAGCAGTGACAGGCTCCAGGCTCAGCCCTCTGGTCCCTGGTGCTAGTCCAGCTGTCCCTCTGTAGGAGTTTCCTGTAGCTGCTATAACAAACAACCACAAACTGGGTAGCTTACAATAACTGAAATGGATGCTTCCATAGTTCTGGAGGCCAGGAGCCCGAAATCAAGGTGTTGGCAGGGTGGCGCTCCCTCTGCTGGCTCTAGGGAAGAATCCTTCCTCCCCAAAGGCTCGGCTTGTGGCCCATCACTCTGCTCTCTGTCTGCATCCTCACAGGGCCTCCTCCTCTGGGTCTGGGACCCAAACATCCCTCTGCCTTTGTCTTAGGACACTTGTCATTGGATTTAGGGGCCACGCAGAGAACCCAGGATGATCTCGTCCTGAGATCCTTAACTTAATCACCTCTGCAAAGATGCTGTTTCCGAATGAAGCCTCATTCACAGGTTCTGGGGTTTAGGACATGGACTCATCTTTCCGGAGCCACCATTCGCTGAGGGCCTCTTCAGGGCTCCCTCCAGGCACATGACTGCGGGATCCTGCCACCAAGTGTCCTCTGGTCAGGTCAGCAGCCGGAGCATCAGCCCTCCCCGCAGCCCTGACCTTCCCGTGGAAGTGCTCACTCCCCCCGGTGCTTCCTGCGTGTGCAGCAGGAAGGAGTGGACGGGCAAGAGGGGCACAGCTTGTTCAGCAGTGGGAACTGTTCCAAATTCCATTCTCTCCTCCTCTGCCCCCAGCCCCTCCTGCAGTAGGTGTGGCCCCAGGACGTAATTCCACCTGAGCCCCAGCTCCTGCCCCTCTCTGAGAGCTGAGGTGGCTGCAAGCACGACCCCAGAAGCTCCATCTTGAGATGACAGAGCGGCCACCCACCTGGGTCCCTGAAGAGAGGAGCACTTCTCCTGACTGGAACACTGGCGTGGACAGTCATGAGAAAGAGACGTAAACACCTCCACAAACCACAACTGCTACTGTGGGTCTCTGGTTACAGCCGCCAGACCCACCTTAACTAGTACCAGTCACAAGAATCAGAAACCCATTTCAAACCAGCTTCAGTCGAAAGGAGATTGAAATGCAAACCAAAACCAATATGAGATACCACTTCACACCCAGCAAGATGGCTATCAGGAAAAACCAACAACAACAACTAAGAAACAGAAGATAACAAATGTTGGTGGAATTGTGGAGAAATTGGAACCCGGGTGCATTGCAGGTGGGAATATAAAATGGTGCAGCCACTGTGGAAAATTGTGTGGCATTTCCTCAAAAATCTAACCATAGAATGACTATCGGATCCAGCAACCCCATTTCTGGGTATACACCCAAAAGAACTGAAAGCAGGGTCTCGACAGATGTTTGTACGGCCATGTTCACAGCAGCATTCATTATTCACAACAGTCAAGATTTAGAAGCAACCCAACTGTCCACTGACAGACGAATGGATACACGAAATGTGGTCCATCCATACGATGGAATATTATTCAGCCAAAAAGGAAGGAAATCCTGACATACGCTATAGAATGGCTGGACCTCGGAAACATGATGCTTTAGGTGAAATGAGCCCGTCACAAAAGGACAATATTGTATGCTTCCTCTTACATTAGGTATCTAGACTGGCCAGATTCATAGAGACAGGAAGCAGAATAGTGGTTGCCTGGGGTCGGGGAGGAGGAGATAGGAAGCAATTGTTTGATGGGAATGGAGTTTGGGAAAATGAAAAAGTGCTGAAGATGGAAGGTGGGGATAGTACAACGTGAATGTACGTAATGCTGCCGAATAGCGCACTTAACAGTGGTCAAAAAGGTGAATTTTGTTGTGCATATTTTACCGCAATGTTTAAAAAGTTAAGAAGTACCTTACCAAGGACAACAACGACAAACTAAACAAATACGGGGAGATGGACAATTATGGGAGCGAGGTGATCCTCAACGGCAATGCACCGTGCCCTTCTGCCTATTTTTGGCTCGGGTTTTTTGAAAACTAGTCTCACAACAAAAATAAAAAATAAAAAAGGGGCAATTGAGTCATCAGTCCTGCTTGTTCACCGCCTTCTAATAGAATTATGCATCCATAGCCAGCGGTATTAGTGTGTTCAGTCGCAGAATATCATAGACTGGGTGGCTTGTAAACAACAGAAATTTGCTTCCACCATTGTGGAGCCTGGACGTCCAAGGTCAAGGGACCAGCACGGTCAGGTTCTGGTGAGAACCGTCTTCCTGGGTCACAGCGGCACCTTTCACTGTGTGCTCACATGGTGGTGGAAGGGGCTCTCGGGGCTCTCGGGGGTCTCTTTTATACGGGCACTAATCCCATTCATGAGGGCACTCCCCTCCCAAACGCGCCACCTCTTTAATATTGCCATCTTTGAAGATTAGGGTTTTAACATATGAATTTGGGGGGCACAAACATTCAGACCATAGCACCATGTGACTTGTTTTGACCAATGGGACATCAAAGATATGCAGTGAGTAGAGACTTGAAATGCACATATGCAATAAACTTGCTCTCTTGCACTGCTGAAACAGCCCTGGGAAGAACACACCTAGGGTACCTGCTGGTCCGGGAGGATAAGACACATGTGGTACAAACCTGGGCCCAACCCACAGCATGGAGCCAAGCCCGGCTAATCCCAGCCTGGTTTTGCTGAACTCCAACAAAGCCACAGAGATGAGAGCAAAAATAAATCCTTACTGTTGAATGCCGCCAAGGTTGTGGGGCTGGTTGTTACGTGGCCTATCATGGTGAGAGCTGACTGATACAAGGATAAATGTCCACCACCTGTAGGAATGCAGGGAGGGGCGGAAGGTAGGTTTAAGGTCTCAGCTCTGCCCCTGCACCCTGCCTGGAACGCAGGGTGCTTCAGATAGGATTCCTCCTCTCCCCTACACCATGTGCTTTCTGCATGACTGCCAACGCTTCCCAGGTCCTATGTGCCTAGCTTCAGCCCCCTCAAGGGAGACCAGCTTCTCTTCCTCTGCTGCAGAAGACCTGAGGTGAGGTGTCCATAAGCTCCCACCATGTCGAGGGCAGGGAGGTGCAGTGCCAGAGGTGAGGAAGCCAAAGGCATGACTGCAACATGGCGTCTGTCGGATGTGGGTTCAAGCCTCGGCTCTGACATGCACTGACCTGGTAACTTGAGGTAGTCATCAAAGCCAGCTGTGACATGCAAGTCAGCTGTGCAACGACTCCATTTCATAGGTCTGTGGGGATGTACTAGAATCCCCAGCACATAGCAGATGCTCGAGCGAAACAAACCGCCATGCTGACAGCAGCCCTGAGAGAGCTGAATGGATAGATGGAGAGGGCTGCAGGCTGCGGAGAGGGGGGCACACACTGTCCTTCATCCCCCCGGCTTCTGCTGGTGCCTCCCCTTGCTAAACCCAACAGAAGGCAGAGGAGGCCCCACAGAGCAGCCTTCCTGGGGCACAGGGCAAGCGGGGATAGCTGTGGAAGGAGGACAGGGGTTATCGGGGCATGTGTGTAGGTGCGTCCTAGTTACCTGGAGGGCTGTCCTCACTGTGCTTCCTGAGCAATTGCTACCCTGACAGACACTCATCCTCATTTGAAGTAATTCCTCGGTTCATCTCCGCTCGTCTGTTCCCCCCTCCCCAGGTCCATTCCCCCTCCCTCTTCTCCACATATCAGAGCTGGCACAGCCCCTCCAGACCCACTGTGGCGGTCTCAGCCCAGGCCCTGCCATGGCTCACTGGGACCAAACACTACAGTTTCCACCTGGCTCCCACAGCTGCAGGGCTGGGCTTTCTAAGCCAGGTCTTCCCATGACTGCACATGTGCTTGCTGTCACGTTCACTGGAGCCCAGCAGGCAGAGGTAGGGGCTGACCCCCAGCACGGTGCTCAGGGCCCCCACCTCTCGCATGATGCCGGTCCCTGGGGTTGATAGACACATAAAAGCACGGGTCTTTGAATCAGACCAAGAGGGTGTGGGAGCCAAGCTTTGCCAGGTCCTTCACATTCATTCATTAGTTCATTCAACAAGCCCTCATCTGTGCGAGGTTCTGCACTGAGGCCCCACAGACCCATAGGGGAACAAGCCCACACCCCTGCCTTCGTGAGGTCTACACAGGGTTGCCGGGAGGAATAAATGAGTTAGTCCACGTAATGTGCTTGGAACCGGGCCTGGCCTGGAGTAAGAGCAACAGAAATGTTTACCATCATTATGAATTACTAGTACCCATCTCCGTGTACGTTGGCAGAGCTCACCCTCCTTGGTCCCCCCAACGCGGGGATGTTTACATGGCTGAGCCCCACCCCAGCCTGGAGGGCAGGCATCTGCCTTTATTTTCCTGTCATTTCCTCATGCTGCACGGGGGCTGGGGCACAGGAGGCATGATGGACTGAATGGAGAGAGAGGCCCACGGAGCCCAGAGCAACCCCCCACAGGTCCAGTGGGGTGACTCTCCCCGAGGGTCCTGGGACCCTGTCCAGAGCCTGACCCCAGGACAGGAATACAGCATACTAGGGGAAATGCTCCCTAGAGTGGGACAAGCCCTGTTCCTACCCCTTGGGGGAAAGGGGGGTCCCCACCTTGTCTCTTGGAAGAGAAATGGAGCAGAGCTGTGGCAGAACCTCGCGGCAAGATGTCAGGAGGTTGGGTCTCAGCCGCCATCTCCCTTCTGAGGGAGAAGGGGGAAGGTCCCACACAAAGGCTGAGCCCTGGTCATGCTGAGGGAACCCTGGGTGGAAATTAAATGTCCAGTTGTGAGCCCCAGTTGGCAGGAGCCTGCGCAGGCAGCCCCGCCCTCCCTGCATCATCTGCAGCAAAGCATTTACAGTCAATAAACGGGCTAATTAATTCTCTTCAAAGACCTCTCAATTATTCATCCTGGGCTACAGCGAGAGCAGTCCGAGCGGCTCCCGCTCAGAGCCCTGGAAGAGGAAGCGGGGCTGGGCCTGGGCCACTGAGTTGAGCCCCTGGCTCTGCATAGCCTCAGGGGCCCCCAGGGGCCCCTCCCTGACAGAGGCCCAGCAGGACACTTCTTCTTTCTCAAACTTGCAAGCAGCCCAGATCATTATCCCCGCTTCTCAGGGCAGGAAGCTGAGACCTGGAGCGGCCAGTGACTTCTGTCCAACAGCCCATGAGAGCCAACTAGGGACACAAAGCCAGGCTCTGGGGATGCAGCCTCCTTTGGTGGGGGACTTCAGGTGCTGGGCCTGGGCTGAGCCCTCTCTGCCTCCAGGAAGGAGGGGCAGAGGAGGAGGACGAAGGGGGAGAGCTAACTGGGCCATCTGCCGCAGGCCAGGCTCGGTACATCTGACACCCCTACCACAGCAGCGTCCCCCTTGGAGACTGGACTGCACTGAGGGCCCTGGAGTTACACTGGATCGGCCCCCAGCAGGGCTCCAAGGTGGTAGCCTTAACTTGGAAGCTAGCTTCTCTTCTCCCCTCCAACTTCCTGGAGTTGCTGGAGTCTATTTGCTGGGGTCTTGAGAGAGAGGGCAGCTGCCCTGTCCCCTGTCCACCTCTCCTCTCCTGCCGAGGTCCCCATTGTCCACTGTCACTCCACTGACACCCCCAAACAGCATCTGCCAGCAAGCGGAGGGTTAACTCCCAGCTGCTCTCAGACCACGCAGAGTGGGGGGTGGGGGGCTGGGGGCGTGCCTGTCGGGAAGTATGGATTTCTGCAGTGGTTTTACTGGAAAAGCTGTAGCTGAAGGTGGGAGGGGGTCACCATGGCAACTTCTGGCTATGGGAACAGGTTGGCTGGTGGGAACCAATTCTTCCAGGGGCCCAAGGGGCCCGGCTGGTGCTTGGCACCCCGGGGGGCCCCACGGCTGCCTCCTGGGAGTCCTCACCATCTTGGGGAGGCACAGAAACCCTCCCCAACCTGGAATTACTGCCTTCCCCGCCTCCCTCCGGCAACAGCTCCCCAGGGATGGGCCCCAGCCTCCTCCGCCCCGCCCCCATTGCAGTACCCCCCACTCCCGAGCTGTTAATCGATGAACCCATTACCAAGCGGCTGCCCGGGAGCTCTCAGGAATCTCCCTCTTGAAAGAGTTTTACCTCTGGAGAGAACCTCCACTCAGGGGACTGAGGTGAAATTTAGGGGATGCCATGGATGAGAGTCCCTTCCTCAGCCCAGCCCGGCCCTACTCTAGATTCCAGGATGCTCTAGAGCTCACCCCACCCGGCCCCAACCCAGAGGATTGGGCGAAAGCGGCAAGTTCAAGGAAGTTCTCCCCACCCCCAGCGCAAACACGCATTGCCCCCCACCCGCGCGGCGAGGGACCAGGCCTCCGGAAGCCCTGAGTCGAGTGGGGATGAAGCCCCCAGGCACAGGAGGCTCCTAGGTGCACCTCCAAATCTCGCCGCCCAGGAAATTCCAGGAGGCTGGAGTCAACCCCTCCCCGTCGCGGCGTCCCCAGCCCCTCCCGTCGGGACCCTGCACTGCGCCCTGCCCCCCGCAGCCAATGCAGCCCGAGGCTCCCAAGGGCCTCCGGCCGCTGGCAGGACCCGGGGGTCGGCCTGGGCGCGCTGGGGAACGGCCGGTGGGAGGGGTCAGAGACTGCGGGCCCTCCAGGCTCAGGTTCCTGGGCGCCCCGCGGGGCCGCGGGAATGGCCTCGGAGCGCCCCTGGAAATCCTGCAGGCGCAGGGTGGGCGAGTGCGAGGGAGTGCGTGTGCCCGGGAGGCGATTCCAGGAATCTCCAGTGGCGCTGCCCAAACGGCCAGGAAGAGAGGGCACACAGAGGGCACATGCAGCTGGGAAGACCTCGGGGGTGGGGGACCAAATGAGGGGGGAGACTCGGCTCACTGCTCTCCCCTTGCTCCAGGAAATACCACCCGCCCGAGTCCACGTGGGCACCAACCCCTGCTCTGCTCGAGGCCCTTAGACGCGTGATTCCCTTGAACCTCCATTTCCTCATCTGTAAAAGGGGCAGGATAGAACCACTCACGTCTCCAGGGGCTGGTGAGCGCGCAGTGAGACCACTAATGCCCTGGCACGATAATAGGTGCGGGACTCCAAGGTCACGCCTCTTCTCGCCCCACTCCACCCCCACTATGAAAGACCTGGAACACCTCTTAAGGCCTCGGGTTGCTGCTGAGAGAAGTGGCTCCCTGCCCTCCACTCTGTCCACCGGGGACGCACCAGGGAGAACTGGCCTGCGGCGTGGCGCCCCCAACTGGCGGGACACACGCAGGCCTGAGCCCAAAGTGGTTAAGTAAACCTGTCCCAGGTATGGGCCCCCGCAACACCCAGCTGCGATTTCTCAAGGCCTGTCAGGGCCTTGAGTTAAACCAACCATGGAAGGGGTCCTTCCCTTCCTCACCCCGAATCTATTTAGGGGACGCCTCAATCAGCTTCCCCTGGCCACCTACTGCTCTCTCACAGTGCCCTCCCCGCCCCGAGCCGCCTGGGGCATCCATTTTCGCGCTCTCGGCTCTGCCGAATCCCGATAAAACATTTGGGGGAGCTAAGTGCGCACATAAATAATTAAGACCACTTGCATATTCGCCAACAAAAAAAAAGTTTAAAACCCCCATTCCGGGAACAGCGGCCTGTGTGGGGCCCGGGCGGGGCTGCTGAGGCCCGCCCCACCCCACTCGCTCCTCCCCCAGGAAGCCCTGCCCCGAGTTCCAGGGGGCTGTCTCCCAGCTTGGCCCAGCGTGGGAGGGGAGAGGGCGGCTGAGGGGCTGTGATCCCAGGGGTGGAGTGGGGGAGACTAGCCCCACCGCGGGGGTGGCCCTCGTGTACCCCCAGAGGCTCAGCCCTTCGGCAGGGCCCCCCCAACCCCAATGCCAGGCTGGGTTTCGGCACCCAGCTGGTGCCCAATGAGCACTTACTGAATAGTTGGATGAAGGAGCCAATGGTCTAACTGATCCCAGGTTGCAGGGAAGAGTCTTGTCCTGAGCTCTGGCAGAGGACTGGCAGCCCTCACCCCCACCAGCCGGTGGCGGACACCTTTTCCAGGTGCAGCTTGAGGGCCTCAGGTGACAATGCTGGAAGAACTTCCAGAGTCAGGCCACAGGCCTGGCAGAGTGGAGCTGCCTTCCTCGCCTGTCCTGCATAGGATTGCCCAGCACTAAAGGAAGGCTTGCCCTGCTGTGCCCCTGCTCAAGGACCTGCCAGGGCTCCCGATTGACGACAGTGTCTAATCCCTCAGGCTGGCTTTCGAGAGCCTTTGTTCCACGGTGCCATCTGCCTGGTCAGGCAGGGCTCTTGCATGCTCTGTGCCCTTGCTGGAACTGTCCCCAGGTAGCATGCCCCTCTCCCTGCTTACTTATATGAATCTTGTTCCTTTCTGGGTCCATTTCCCATCTTGGAAAGGAAGCCCCCCCACCCCCACCCCTCTACTCTGTTATTTCCTCCATAGCTATTCAGGTATTTCCTTAACACCCAGTCTTGTGCTAGGGATCCAGAGAAGGAAACACGTCTTGCCCTCCAGTAGCTGGCAGCCCAGTGAGGGACACCAGCAAGTGACGGATGACAAGGGCTGTTCACAGGTAAGCCAAGAGTAGAGGAAACGGGGAGAAAAGGGTGTGTGTCTTGGCAGCCGGTTGAGGGCTACCCTGGAAGTCCTCCTGGCAGAGGAGGCAAGCTGAGCCCAGGCTGGAAGACAGATAGGATTCCTCCCAGTTTGGAAGGCTGGACAGTGCCCTCAGGCCCTCCCAGCATTGACCCTGCTGACTCACCCAGGACTCTGGGAGCCCTGGAATCTTGTATGGTCAACTGCCCACCTGACCTGCAACACATGACAGCCCAAGCTGCGTCCTGCCCTGCCCTGGGGGCCCTGCAGGAGCGTAACAAATATTTGTTTGTGGAATTAATCTCTCAAGCGTTTCTCAGGGACCCAAAGCTGGAAGTACAAGTGAGTGTACTGGAAAAGCACCAGCTCTGCATGCTGCCCTCTAGTCGAAGGGATTGTTGGTTCCTGAGCAGAGGGCCCTGCCATGGCTGCGTCTTCCACACCCCAGGGCTGGGCCGGGGCAAACTCAGTCTTATCTCAGCTCCCCATGGGAGAAAGATAAGACCAGAGAGAGGCCCAAACCCCACCTGTGTCCACGACACCTCCTGCTCCCCTGTCACCCTGTCAAGCCAGCTCGAGATGTTTCGCGGCAGCCAGCCCTCCAGGTCCTTGAACGTGGGACCGCCCTTCATCCTGCCCTCATGGACTTCGGGCTCAGCAGGCAGGTGCACAGGGTAAGAAATTATACGGCCTGAGAGACAGTGACCCTCACACCTTCCCACTGTTTGGATCATACGCTCTCTAGTAAGAAAGGTTTGTGCTCATAACTGTGTGTGCATAGTTATTTATAGATTACAAGTTTCCATGACTATATGAATCTATTACCTGCATTATGAAATATTCACAAAACAGAGACATTTTAAAAGGATGACATTTAGATACGAAGCATAAAATTCTCCTCCCCACCCCCACGGATGATTGTGTGTAACCCACTCTGGAGACCAAAGTCAAGGGGAGACCCTTTGGACTCCCCAGCATGATGGTCCTTGACACCTCCCCTACTTTGGCCCAGGCCCTAGCCTCAAATTCCAACCTTCCTTCTTCCCAAAGCTATTCTGTCAGCATTTGGGGAGCCAAGCCCGGGGTACCCAGGGTGTCCCCCAACAAGGGCCATTTCTCTCTCTTGCAGGGCTGCCGGGGAGAGAGAAACTAGACTTGTTTGTAGCACAGGGGACAGAAACAGGCCCACCAGGGACAAGAGTGGGGTTCCTTACAAGACAAACTTCCTGCACAGTTAGGGCACAGAAGGAGGGTGCTCTTCAGCGCTAGATAACTAGGTTCAGATCCCGCGTCTGGGGTAAATGAAGGAGCGAGAGGCTGCATGGAGAGAGCGCGCTGTACGTAGGTGTCCAGCACACGGAGCTGTCACTGGGAATGCTGTTTGGGACTGAGGGGGGATCTGCCCCCAGGGCACCCAGTGTCTATTCTGGACTCAACCTGGTGAGGCTATTCTTGTCTATGCCCTTGTGACCTTGTGACTCCCCTGGGGTAGCTGGTGAGGCACCCCCAGGGTGGGCAAGGTGGGCAAGCCCCGACATTCTGCAGCAGAAGAGTTTCCCGTCCTTTCCCCCTAGGGATACGGGCCAAGGGAGTCTCTAGGGCAGCAGACCACAAAGCCCGACCCCTTCCATCCACATGAATTCTGTCCATGTCTGCTTTCCAGAACCTTCTTTCACCTTCCTTCCCACACAGGCTCTGGTCCCAGTGGCTGCAGGCGTGGGAGACAGGGAGTTAGGGGAGGGTCTTAGGGGAAGTGTTCCCACCATGGGTACTCAGCCAGGTCAGAGGGGCAACGGAAGGAGCCCTGGCCTCTGACTTTGCAGGACCCTACAGAGGATCAGAGCCTGTGTCCCCCTCATTCTTGGGCTCTCTGACCCCAGCACACGGACGGACAGCATCTGTGGAAATAGACCTACACCAGACGGGCCTCTGTGCCCGTGCTCAGGGTCTGACCCCTCTGTCCTCCCAGCCTGGTGGGCGCGGGGAATAAGAGCTGACCCTGCGCCTCGGCCCAGGCCGAGTAACAGGAAACGAGAGGCCTATGACGGTAAGCAAGTGAGAGAGATTCGAGAGATTAGAGTCTGCTGCCTGATCAGAAGCTGCCTGGAGCTGGAGGACAAGTTACTGGAAGGAGGAGGAAGCTGCAGCAGTAAATAATGCCAGACCCTGAACACTTGTCTCTAGTGACGGGAGCCCAGCTGGGGCACAAAGGCTGGGGCCCCTGGGAGGGGGCAGACGGGGCAGAAGCTGCAAGGCTGTGCTCCGGTTGCAGCCAGAATAGGGGTGGGTGGGGGAGCCTGGGAAGGCGGGGGTCCGGAGGGTCCCCTGGGCCCAGCGGGCAGGGCCTGAAATGTAAAGGGTCTCCAAAGCTCTGCAGAAGCTCCCTTGGGCCCAGCCCCCAGCCTCCCGCCCTTACTGCTCATGCAAGCCCCAGCCCCAGCCTCCAAGGAGGCCCTTGAAAAGGGGACCCAGCCCTGAGCTTGCTTGGCTCCCCCAACATTCCTCCCTGCCCCCACCCTGAAGCCGATTCCTGGAAGGCTGGCTGTTTCCCAGCAGAGCAGAGGGAGCCCTGGGGCAACTGTCCCAGTGGATTTCCCAGGATTCCAGCCTTTCCACCCACCAGGCTGCCAGGCCTTCACACTGGGCATTTCTGCCCCTCAGGCCCCCTGAGGCCCCTGAGAAGCCCTTAAGAACTGGAGGTCCCCTTGGCCCCTCCCCACTGTACCCCAAGCTGTGGGAGAGGTCGGACCCTCACCCAGCACCTCCAATCCCAAAAGGCTGAGCCCCCTGCCTTGCACAGTATAGCAGGGACGCTGAGTGGCAGCAGAGGCCTCCCAGCCCCATGGGGTGGGGGGGGCTGAGGGATGGAGGGGCCGTGCTGGGTGGAGGAAGGGGCCTCCAGCCTTGCCAGAGAGAAGTGGCAGGAAACAGGACAGCACATATTATGCATGAGTAACTCAGGTTCATGGAGAGTCAAGGCTTGCTCAGGGCCACCTGCCCAAGGCCACCTTTTATTCCCTCCTAAAGCCATGGTGGCACTTGCTTCCCATTCTCCTGTTTGGTTCAGATCAAGACCTTCCCCAGTCCCACCTCAACTGCTCCTGCCCCCGGTCAGGACTCTGATTCCCACCCTGACTCGGCAGCCAGCCCCGCCAGCCTGGGCCTGGGCGCACTGGCCACCTGGGAGAGGCCACAGGCCCGCGGAGCCAAGAGAAGTTCCCTCCCACGGGGTAGAGGGAACGCAGCCATGGTGTCAGCCGGGTGAGTCCTCCGGGGCAGTGGTTTCGCTCCTCCAATATGGGATGAGCAAGTGGCTGCAGAGAAATAATCAGTCACTGGTGTAAACTTCGTGGGTTAAGGCAGAACTTCCAAACTCGAGAAGATAATTAAGAGAGTAGCATTGTGACCCTGAGGACAGGAAGGCATACTTCAGACACTAATCATAAAGGAGATGATAAATTTAACTACATCAAAGGAAGAACTTGTAATCTATCGAGAATTCCATAGAAGTGAAAAGACCGGGCCCAGAAAAGGGGGAACGTTTTTTGCAGTAACTATAACTAGGAGGGATTAAGCGTGCCGCGGATATAGATACCTCTGACAAATCAATGAGAGAAGACTTACACGGGCTCCTCACAGAAGAGGAATCTGAAAGGCTCAAACATCAGAGAAGATGCTCAACTTTATGAGCAGTTGGAAACAGCAGATTAAGTCAAAAGATGCCACACGTCCACCAGAATGGCTAAAGTTATGAAGTCTGATAATTCAAACGACGGGGACAATGACAGGCCGACAGGCAGGGAAAGTGTCAATGTTGGGAAAACATTTGGCATTGTCTGGTCACCTTCGCCCCAGGTGTCTGCCTTCCACATGCACACAGGTGCCCCAGGAAACGCGAGTGTGACTGCACCCAGCAGCGCTGCCAGTAAGCCAATCTGAAAACAGCCCCAGGTCCCTGACAGATGGCATGGAGACATGAACTGTGGCCTGGGCGCACAGCCGTGGCAAAGAATGAACTAGAGCTAAAACTTGGATGAGCCTTGCAGGCATAATTTCCATCCCAAGGAGCCAGGTGTACAAGGTACACACCGAGTCACATTATATCAAGTTCAAAATGTAGCAGGACCCAGCTTTGACTAGGCCTTCCATCCATGGTGGAAGAACCGTAAAGAAAAGCAGGTGAAGATCGCAAAGGTCAGACAGCCTGAAACCTATGTAACTTTACTAACAATTGTCACCCCAATAAACTAATTAGAAAAAACAGAGACAAAAACAAAGGTCAGACAGCAGCACTAACTTCCGGCAGAGGGAGGGGTTGTGCATGGCAGGGAAGCTTCTGGAATCCTGGCCATACTCTATTTCTCCGTCTGAGTGGCAACGACACGGGAATTCATTTTATATTTATTTGTAAAACTACAACTATGCTTCTGTGCTTTGCTGTATTATGTTGTGTGCTGTCTTATGACTTAAAAAAAAAAAAAAAGCCCAGTGTACCTGAGCGGTGCCAGGCTCTGGGACGCCCGTCTAGCCCTGCCCCTGGCACTCACGTTGCAGGAGCTCATGGAGTGTGGATGAGAGGTCCGTGGTTCTCCCTCGGCCTGTACAGTGCAGTCTCCCAGCTCCCCTAGCCTCACGGCCACCATGGCTGTCTGCAGGGCCTGCCCGCCCAGCAGTGGGTTGCAGCCCCGTGGCGCCCTCACTGCCTCCGCTCTCTCCTGGTCTCCCACCCTGTTTGGATTTCCTTAGATGGCTCTAAAGGTGGCCCCTCTCACACACTCGTGTTTCCCTCATCAGTGAGGGAGGCACAGGGGCTTGGGGAAGCCTTCTTCTTATCCCCTTCCTTCCCTTCCAACAGTCCACGCACGCGGACTTGACATGGGGCAGCTCGCACGCGGGCCAGGTGCGTGCCCGCTGCCGTGCCCAGCCAGGAATCCTGGGCCCAGCACTCTCCCCTTTGCTACCCCCCAAGCTGGGGAGATGATGGCGCAAACAGCTGTCACTTGACTCCCGGGCTGTCGGGCCTGGACCCGGGCCAGCGCCCTATAGATCCTGCAGGTTCAGGGCCAAGAGGATGGGTTGGGAAGGACATTTCCCCCAACCTGTTTACCAGGACCCAGGCCGCTATCTCCAGCTCCAATCTGCTGCCTCCCTTTATCTCAGCAGGGCCAGCCCCGGGTTCCCAGCAGCAGCCTCCACCACTCACTTCCTGCCAGAGGCCCAGCGTTACAGGAATACGCAAGCAGCTGAACTCAGCTCGTGCGTGTGTGTGTGTGTGTGTGTGTGTGTGTGTGTGTGTGTAAGAGTGTGCGCCCACACCCCAGAGCTTGCACCTGGGGTTGGGGGGATGACAGGGAGCTTCGGGGTACAGTGAGAGGCAGCCGCCCCAGGATTCATGTGTTGCTCCCCACGCCACTGCCCTGCAAGCCTGCCGGCAGTGCTCTAAGCAGTGGTAGGGATCTCAGAAAGGCCAGGAAAGGGGTCCCTCAGACTTTCTCCCATGGAGAAGCCGAGGCAGTGCCAGCATCTGTTCTTCCTTCACCCATTCCTGACCCCCTCCTGCCGAGACCCAGGGACCTAGCATCAGAGCTCCCTGCCTCCCACAAGAGTCCATGCTGCCTGGGGATCCCGGGGTTAGGGAAAGTTGGACCACGTGTCCCCTCTTGTCTGTCATTCAGCTGGAATCACTGAGCACAGTGGGCTGGGCACACAGAACACTCCAAAGGCCAAGAACATCCTAGCCCCTGGCCATAAGCCACAGGCAGCGAGGAGACACGTTACCTGAACCCCAGAAGGAGGGCTACCTCCTTCCCCTGCTGGGCTGGGTTCAGGGGGGCTTCCTGGAAATAGGATGTCTCAGCTGAGCTGGAAGACTGAGAAGGTAGTAACCAGGGACACGTGCCCAAGGTTGGGGGATTTCTGGACAGAAGAAATGGCAGGTGCGAAGACGTGGGGGTGAGAGAGAGGCCAGTGCATTCGGGGAACAGAAATGTCGCAATCCGGCTGCAGTGTGGGGTGAGGGAGGCAGGAGGGGCAGCATCCTTGGAGCAGGGCAGGAGCCCAAGGTGGCCTGGCCAAGAGCGGTGGCCACGGGGGCAGGATACGACCCCATGACCTCTGGGGATGGGGGCTGGACTCTCCTTTTGAGAAGAGAGGGAAAGAAGGGGTCAGTTCAGTGACCTGGGCAGTGGGGAGGGGACAAGCTCGGCGGACTGCCCAAGGGGCTTCTGGCTTCTCATCCCAGCCTGAGAGTTGTGAAGTGTCCCCAGCTTACCAACAGGACAACTCAGATCTCAGACACAGCCAGGGACACACACAGGGGTATGTGTGCACACATATACACATACACATACGTACATGTGGGCATGCAACCCACATACCCACACCCACAAACACACTTACACATGTACACAGCACCCCATTGCACATACATGTAAACATGTGCGCACATTAAACAATATTTATATGCATATGTGCACATTCATCCACACACAGACACAATACACGTGTACACACAGACCCTCATTCACACACATACACACATGCACGAGTCTAGACAAACCCCCTGAGACCAAGCCTTGGTCAGGGGGTCTCCCCCCTTGACACGGCTTCAGAAACATGTCTTATTGCCCCGGGGAGAGCCCCCACCCTTCTGCCACACTTCCTGTTCCCTCTGCAATGGGGCAAGCCACCCCTGGGACATGGCAGGTGCTCTGGGACTAGGTAGGAGGTGAGAAGCAGCCACCTGCGAAAGGAGTCTCTGTTGGGCCCCAGATTCCCCCAGCTCTCTGGGGAGACAAAGGCCTGATTTGGTGAGCAGGCTGTGCCACCTCGGTGGCATTCTCAGGTTGCCCTAAATCCCCTGCCCAGCCCCCGACTCCCAGGTTGCTGTGAGGATTAACAGGGAGGCTTTGCAAACTGTGAAGTTCCTACAAACAGAAGGCATTCTGTGGTTCTGCCATGGCTGGGAGGTGCCTGGGGATCCAGCTGTTTGTCCCTTTTCTCCCTGCTCCCCTGAGAGCCACCATTGCTGCCCCAACCCCTCCCTTCCTTCCCATCGAGGCCTCTGCTTCCCGGCTCCCACTTCCCAGCAGAAGGGCTGGAGCCAGACTGAGATAAGGGGCTTGTTTTCTAAGGGCCTGGAATTCGGTGGAGGTTGGAGGTCAGAGCCAGAGAGGTCAGAAGTGGGGCTGGGGGTAGGGAGCCTTTCCTTTAGATGGGGGTCCTTGGGGTCACAGACCCTACGGGGATTTGCAATTTCCACCCTTTTAGAACGGCTCTGCTAGGTATGGGGGTTGAGGTGGAGAGCTCCAGGGAGGCTGTCTGCCCTTCTTTCAGGGCCTCAAACACTCCAGCTGCCTCCTATCCTGAGCCTTTGCTCATGCTGTTCCCTCAGCCGGGGGCACTGTTCCCTCTGCCTTTGTCTGTCTTCAAAACTCAGCCCAATCACTGCTTCCTCCAAGAAGCCTTCCCGGATGCTTTGACCGGGCCCATTGCAGCTTCTCCCAGGGGCTAACATCCTCCCTCTCAGTGTCCTCTGTCGGGCAACATAATGTCTTCACCCCAAGTACGTGAGCTCTAAGTGAAGGCTGCTCTGGCTCACCTTTGCCCCAGACCCACCTGGAGCAGGCACATGGCAGAGTTCTGGCGAAGGTCAGTGTCTAATAAAGGCTGGGTGTCCTCTTTGCTGAGAGGTGCCCTGATTGGAGCTGTGGGTGCCTCTTATGGTGAGCTGTGACCCTGTGGGACTGATTTCCTCCTGTGGGGGACATCTGTGGTCCACACTCCAGGAAGGGGAGCTGCCAAGTGGGGCTGGGCCCTCGGAGGGAGGCCTGTCCCTTCACCACTACCTGCACTGCCCCTCAAGGGCAGGGGGTAAGGAGGAGGGGACGCCCTATGCAGACCTCTAATTCTTCCTCCCATCATGCCCATGAAGTCAGACGTTCAGACTGGCTGCTTCATGGTTGTGTCCCTCTGCCTGGCACCTGGGCAATGCTCGGCACACAGTACATGCTCAACAAATCTGTACTGAAAAAAGTAAACGAAGGGAAGCTACTTTTCAGGGACAACATAACACAGTGGTTCGGAGCCGGGCTCTGGAGACAGCCAGATGGGCCACTTCCTCACCAAGTGACCTTAGGTGCACGTTAACTTCCAAGCGTCCCCATCTGTAAAACGGGGATGATGATAGTATGATCTAGGATGATGTCTCCTAGAGCTGCTGGGAGGCTTAACTGCTAACATTTGTAAAGTGCCTGAGCTATAGAAGCTTGACCGGCCTCGGTTTCTACTTGGGGAAGCAGAAAACCCTCCCTCTCCCACATCCCAGGATATTGAGGGCCCCCCGCCCCCCAGCTACGAAGGCCGAACTACAACTCCCAGCATGCCACGGACCGTCCCGCCTGCCCGGGTCAGCCACCTGTGGTCTGGGAAGTCCCGCAGCTCCAACCCCGCGGCTCCGGGTCGCCCTCACCTGGGAAGGTCGGGCCAAGTGGCTGGGCGCTGTCCCTGAAATGCTCCGCGGACTGGTTCGGGCTGTGGCCCAGCGGTACCCGGCCCGTTGGGCGCGGGGGTCTGGAAGCTGGGCGGGGGTCCCGGCGCACGTGGTGGACCTGCGCAGCGACACGATGACCAAGCCCGGGCCGGCCCTGAGCCGGCCGAGGCGGTCGTCGGGGACAACTAGGGCGAGGACCCTACCGTCCGCGGTGAGCCCGGCTTGCAGGCTGGCGCCGGGGGTCGTCGCGGCGACCCCAGAGCGCTGTCCGTGGTGCTGGCAGGAGAGGCGGCTTGGCGAGCAGGGCGGAGTTCCAGCTGTAGGCTGGGCACTGCCTCTGCGTCCTTGCTGCTCAGTCAGGCCCATCACCTGAGGGCCTGGTAGAAATGCAGATTCTCGGGTCCCACACCGGACCTGCTCAGCCAGAATGTGTATGTTAACAGGATCACCAGGTGATTTGTGTGCTCCTTAAAGTGCTGCCCACCTGTCCGATGAGATGGGTGTTATCCCATTTTGCAGGAGGGAGCTCTGAGATGCTGAGGGAGGCGCTCAAGGTTCCATACCTACCTACCTACCGTGTTTCCCCGAAAATAAGACCAGGTCTTATATTAATTTTTGCTCCAAAAGACGCATTAGGGCTTATGTTCAGGGGATGTCATCCTGAAAAATCATGCTGGGGCTTATTTTCCAGGAAACACGATAGTAAATGGCAAAGCAGGATTTGAACTCAGATCTCCTCATTCTAAAATCTAGCTATTGTCCTGCACCCACCGCATGAAAACAAAGCAATCTAGAAAAGGGGGTTCTCCACAGGCTGCACATCCTGAGGGGAGGGGAGGGCTCTAAAAACTCAGGGAGTGTTTTCAAGGCACACTCACTCCCACTGACCGGTACTCCTACCCTGGGTTGACAGTTGCTGCCATTGCTATTGCTGGGGTGTGTACAACTCTCAGCTGTGCCAGGGACGAGGCACAGGGCCGTCACTTGAGCCCTGAGGGCCTGCCTGTGGGGTCAGGTGGTGACTGGGGCTGATCATGTACCCAGACTACACCAACTACCAACTATTGTCTGGAACTTCAAAGACGCTGAGTCCACAGCTCGGCAGGCAGCCTGATGCGTAAACAGTCACTGCCAGCCATGGGGTGGGGGAGGGGCTGGGCTTGACTGGTGTCCCCAGAAAGTGCCTTGGGAACTTGGCGGGGGAAGGGGGGGTTAAAGGGAGGCATGAGACTCACAGGGACTTGGGGGCTTTGCAGAAGAGCCCTTTTGAAGGTTGAATGGAAGCCCCCCCCCCTTTCTGCCCAGCAGGGAAGGAAGTGCTGGCTCACTGGGCAGGAAACTGCAGAAGCGTGTAGTGAGAAAGGAGTTCAGGATATGGACAGGGAATGTGGCTGGACTGTGGGGTGCAGGGGCACCCCTGACCCTGGAAGGGGAGGCAGAGGCCAGATCCTACCGGCCTACAATGCGATGCTGAATGTTTTGGATTTGATGGCACAGGCAGAGGGGAGCTACAGCAAGCTGTAAAGCAAGAACCAGAAGCCCCCTCCCCCTGGCCCCCCAGAGTCTCCCCTCATGCAGTCTCCTGTCCTGTTCTGGGAGAGGAAGTCAGCAGGGAAACCGCAGGGCCCCACCTGCTAAGGGCTGATGGGAAAGGAAGTGAGACAGGTGTGAGGTCTGGGTGGGTCAGGGGGGTTCAAACCACAGAGTTTCAATGTGGGGGCATCATGGCCCAGGAGGAGGTGGGGCACAGAGTGTAGACAAGGCGGCTCTGGACCCAGATAATTGGGCACTAAGACCGCAGACTGTGCAGCTGGCAGACTGGAGCTCCAGTCCTGCTTGGCCACTTAGCCAAGGCAAGGTGTCTCAGGCAAGGTGTCCTCATTCAGACAGCTGGGCTCATGGTTGTGAGTAATGCCAGGGGAGCCCTTGGAGAAGTGACTCTGGGCGAGTGCCAGTTGGTGGAGTCCTCCCCTCCCCCCACCCCTGTCCCCTCCTCAGAGCTGCAGGAAAAGGCTGCTGAGCTGCAGGGGGTGGAGTGGACCTTGTTTGTGCCCACCAACACCATGGCCAAGCTCATCTCTGGTGGGCACAGGGCGACTTCCGTTTGCCCTCCAGGTCCACCTTCCATGCTTCTGCCTTGTGCAGGAGCTATGACGTCAGTTTGATCCTGAGCCTTCTGGATGTCTGTTGGGTTCAGTCAGTGGGGCCCCTGACAGGAGATAAGGGTGGGGAGGAGAGTGAGCTGAGTATGTTTGTGCCCCTCCCCAGCTCCCTCCTAGAAAGGGGCCCCCCGGGCCAGGCAGGCAGCCCTCCCCATTCTTCTGCTTCCAGCTTCCTGTAACCACACCCTCCTCTGGCCCCTTTGCCTGGGGGTCCTGTGCTATCCCTCCTCATTTCTCTACATGCTGCCAAACGTTTGTAAGTTGTCCCTTTATTAAACTCTCTGGTTTCCCAGTGTGCCTGTGTCCTCTGTTTCCTGCTGGGGCCTGACTGATGCGTGTGCCCTGTGCTGCTTGTCCCCCAAGGGGCAGCCTCTGCCAGCTTGCTGGTGCAGGTGATGCTCCAAAGGTGGGCCTCAGGGCGCAGGGGTGCAGGCTGTGCAAGGCCGGGCCATTCACAGGGTGGTCATCCTGGACTCGTGCACTCAGAGGGCGATTCTCCAGCACTAGGCAGTAAGGTGTCTTGAAGGGGCGCTGTTCCCTCACTGACATAGGCACTTGGGAGCCAGCTGTGGCCCTGGAGCTCAGCCTGGCTGAGCTGGGCAGGGGCAGATGCACCCCCTGTGACTCTACACCAACTCTGCCCCCCACCTGTCTATCTCAGTAATGTGTCACTGTCGGCGCCGGGGTTTCCAGCTCCTCCTGGGGCAGGAGTGCCACCTCCACGTCAATGAGCAGGGCGGGGTAGCACCCCTCCCCTGGGGCCAGCGCAGGGTGCTGGGTGCTCAGCACTTCCGGTGGAATCCTGCTTCCCAGGCACTGGGTTGGGACCTGGGAGAGCGGCCTCTCCAGGGAGGCGAGGAGAACCGTTCCCAGATTGACCACGCGGGGGCAGCCGCGGTTCAGGCCAGCCGCTCGGACGCCCTCCGAGCTCGGCGCCCTGCTGCCCCCTAGTGGGCACCTGGAGCACTGGGCGCTCCGCAGGAGGGACAACACCCCCTCAAAAGAAAACGGCGGCTCAGTCCCTCCCTCTCCTTAGCTGGGATGTCTATACCCACGCCACAGCACAAGGGGGAAGGCTCCACGGCAGAGCTGGAGGTGCTGCAGGCCCCCTGGACCTGTTCCTCCACCCCACACACCTGCAGATCGCAGGAGTGCACTCCCACCCCGTCCCGGACCTGCCCCACGGCACCCTGGACACAGAAGCGCTGGAGAGGATGATCACACGGGGCCTTGGGAGCCCCTACCACCCGGCCTGCGAGCTCATTTGCCTGGAGAACACTTACGACAGCTCGGGGGGGGGGGGGGGGGCGGGTCCTCTCCATCTACTACCTACGCCAGGTAGGTCCAGCCCCACCACTGCGCCCCTACCACCAGCTGGGCGTTGGGCCCCTCTCCTGGGATTTGGCCCCTCTGATATGCGCAGTGGGTGCTCACCAGTGGCCAGAGTGCTGTGGGAAGGACGTGCGTGGTCCTAGGCTGCACAGGCAAAGGGAATTATGCCCCAGTTTAGGGCCCTTAGTGCCCGAACTTTCTCCAACAGAGCAGAGACCCTGTGCCCGCAGGGAGCCGAGGGCCAGGGCAGCACCAGCCAGAAGGCTGGGAAGCGGGCACTAACTCGCTCTGCAGCCCTGTTCCTCGCTGTGACCGGGAGGAGAGCTCCTCCCCCGTGGAGCTGTAGGAAGCTTAAACAAGATGAGGCTTTCGTTGCTCAGACCATGGAAAGCCTTTGGCCCATGTGAGCACACCGGATCCACGGCTGTCAGCATCCTTACTCTGCAGCATCCGGCACAGCGCAGTCTCTAACTTGGGTCTTTACGTCCATATACTGAATCTCCACAACTCCCTGATGTCCCCACTTCACAGTTGGGGACACCGAAGCCCAAAGAGGTTAACTGATTTGTCCAAGGTCACACAGCTAAAAAGTATCAGACCAAACATTTATACATAAAGACACGTGTGCTCCAATGTTCATTGCAGCTTTGTTTACAGTGGCGAAGACATGGAAACAACCAAAATGTCCTTCGATAGATGAATGGATAAAGAAGTTGTGGTATATATACACAATGGAATACTATTCGGTGATAAGAAAAGATGATATAGGAACATGTGTGACAACATGGATGGATCTTGAGAGTATAATGGTAAGCGAAATAAGTCAGACAGAAAAAGCAGAGAACCATATGATCTCACTGATATGTGGTATATAAACCAAAAACAACAAAAGAACAAGACAAACAAATGAGAAACAAAAACTCATAGACACAGACAATAGTTTAGTGGTTACCAGAGGGTAAGGGGGGTGGGGGGTGGGAGATGAGGATAAGGGGGATCAAATATATGGTGATGGAAGGAGAACTGACTCTGGGTGGTGAACACACAATGGGATTTATAGATGATGTAATACAGAATTGTACACCTGAAACCTACGTAACTTTACTAACAATTGTCACCCAATAAATTTAAAAAAAGAAAATAAAGAGTATCAGACCAAGTCTGGTGACTCCAAAAGCCAAGTCAGGACGAAGGGTCCCTCTTTTCCTCCCGCTATGGTTGGGCCGCCCTCTGCCTTTCCTGGGATGACAGGATTGGGCATTGGTGGGGTCCCGGGATCGGGCTCCACTCACCGCAGGACCCGGGCCCAGGACTCCAGGAACTGGCATCCCCCATCTGCTCCGTGGAGACAAACATGGTGATGGTGAAAGTGGACAGGCTGCCACTTGAGGAGCTGTGCGGGCGCCTGCAGGCCATGAGCAGTGCGTGTGCTGCTGTTGCCCTGGATGGAGCGGTCAGTACGTACCGTGTGGCACCGTGACATCTCGGCACAGGACACCGAGCTGGCACTGAGGAAATGGCAGTTTGTGCTGAAGCAGCTGGGGCCCTGAGGATGGGGTGACAGGACCCTGTGCCCTAGCCGGGATGGAGGCTAGCAATGGAGGTGTCCCCAGGGTGTGGGCGAGAGCAACACCCCCATGACCTGGTGGTCTCCTTGGACCCTTAACCTCCCACCTGTGTTCATTCAGCAAGCCCTGAGTGCCTCCTGTGTCAGGGACAGGGTGCCCAAGCAGGCAGGGACAGGGGGACCCCGTTCCAGCCCCTCACCATGGCCCAGGTGGCCACCAGGGCAGGGCCTCTGCTCCCGGCACACAGGACAGGACCGCCCTGAGCGGGGGTTGGATGGCAGAGGGCACTAACTGCCATGAGGGGGACGGGGGCTGCAGCCTCATCTTGTAGTCATCTAACATGTTTGTACCTTTTTAAAACATAAAATTTTCTGCTGACAAAATAATGTGTCTTTATTGTGATTTGGGACTGGGTCTCATTTTCAGCAACTCCTGGGGTAACTTAGGAAGAGTTGGTCGAGACCAGCCCTCTTGCTGAGGTCCCCTGGAGACCTAGACAAAATATAACAGGCTTTTAAAAATCACCCACGAGAAACCACTATTACTGTTTCTGTATATTTTCTTCTGGATATATATGTATGTACTTACTCTGGCCTGTCTGGGGCAAGTGCCAGCAAATGTGCTGTAGTAGGTACCCATTGCTGGGTACCAAGTCACCGCAAAGGGTAGCGCCTTCAAACAGCAAGAGTCCTTCATTATTTCTCGCAGTTTCTGTGGATTAGCCATTCGGGAGAGGCTCAGCTGAGCAGCTGTGGCTCGGAGCGTCTCATGAGGTTGCCGTGAAGACGTTCGGTAGGGCAGCATTAGCTGCATGACCCACTTCCAAGGTGACTGGTTCTCTCGGCCACACGGCTGGCACACTGGTCAGGCAGTTGGCAGGAGGCCTGAGTTCCCAGCTCGGAGGGTCTTCCCTCGCTCTGTGAGTGTCTGCAGAGCGTGACAGCTGGTTTCCCTGGGACGAGCAGACGGAGACGGAGGCAGAAGCTACGTCTGCATGACCTAGTCACACTCACTCCGCGGGACTCACTTCCGTGGGGCAGCCCGGTCGGCCCTGGCTGAGTGGGGCAGGGGCTACATAAGGGGTGAGTCCCCCAGAACGAGGCTCACAGGGGCCATCTTGGAGGCTGCCTACTACATTTGTGGGTGCCGGCCGCGAGTGGGGCCTGAGCCCACGAGAGGTCCCTGTTCTCAGAGGTCGGGCCTCCTGGGTTGGGGCACAGGTGGCATCAGAGGACGATCAGAGCCAGCCCACAGGGTGGTGCAGGTTAATGCACCAGAGGGAGAAGGGCCAGAGTGGGTGGGAGGAGGACGGGGTAGAGCTGGGCCGTCACTGAAGGAAGGGCTTAGATGGGGCGAGAGCAGGAGTCAGGCCCGTGCTAGTGAGTGCCTGTCACTCGACTGCAAGGAACAGAGGCCCCGGGGAGCCTCTGAAATCCAGGACAGTGATGGTGAGCACACGTGTGCAGTCCAGGGACATCCAAGAACAAAGTTAGTACAGAAGGGTTCCTGGGGGGTGGGGACTGAGAACGAGAGGCTGAGAGCCGAGTCTCTGCCAGCTCTCAGCCTTTGACTCCACCGCCTCCCTCCTGATGGGCTGTCTCCCAGCTCTGCTTCCGCTGATGGTCAGCTTGCCCAGTACCATGGCGGTTCGGCTCAAGTACCCTCCCCACAGCTTCCCCTGGGACAGGGAGCCACGGTCCTGAACAAGCCCCGTCGCCAGCTTTGGTCAGGACTTAGGGGTTGCAAGTGACAGAAACTCAAGTTTCTTCTAAAGAAAAGACATGATTATTGGTTCATGGGATGACTTAGGAGAGTCCCAAGCAGGACCTGCTCAGATGCCTGTCTCAGCTTCTCCAAGGAGCTGCCACCAGCAACCCAAGCCTCACACTCAGAGCTTTGCCACGGAGGGAAAGGGGATGGGACCTGACCGTGCAGATTGAGACCAGCGTGCTGGCTGGGGAGCCGTGAGGACCAAGCAGGAGACTTGGAGCCTCCCATCCTGTGTGGCCTCATCCCGGGGAGGAAATAGCCGGCCTGTCCAGACTCCCTGCTGCTCCTTGTGCTGCGTAAGCACATGAGTCAGTGCCCTCGGGCCCCCACGGGGAGCGGGAGCACAGAATGGGGTGCCAGCAGCCACAATGCCTGCCCAACTGCGGAGTGGACCCACCCACAGGCCTTGGGGGCCCAGCACACTGCACCTCAAATCATGCACTGGCCCTCTCCTGGGTGGCACTTCTGTGGCCTTTCACCTTGGCTGTGCAGCCTGGCCACCCGGTGAACGATGAAACACTCACTGTGGAGACAGGTCAACCAGAGAGTGAGGCACTCACCCCCCTGGCCTGTGTCAGGAGGCGAGCAGGTCTATTCTAGAAGAAGGGAAGGGGCAACACTACATCCCCCCGCCACACACACCCTCCCCCAAGGGGCTCTGGGTCCCAGCAGCCACCAAAGTGCGTCTTTTCCAGTGTCCTGTCCCCAGAGCCCAAGCCCCTCTGCAGCCAGGATAAACTCGCTCACTGCGCATCCCCCAGCAAACCGACAGGGGAAGCCGCAGTGGGGCGGAGGGGACAGGAAGTTAGACCCCGACGAGCGGTGAGACCTGCTCACAGAGCCAGGCCCTGGATCCACCGGGAGGCCCAGGGCGTCCCCCACCCCTGACGGTGCCGACCTAGAAACAAGGAGCTTGTGCCTGCAGAGGGCGGCTCTGGATCACGGTCACACACACACACAGTGTCTCTGGATGGGTGGATACACACACTCAGTAAGTGGTTTGGCCTTTGCCCTGTTTGTGAGCTGTAGGCATTCATTATGGATTCTGAAAATTTTTAAGAGAAAGAAACGGCTTACACAGTACAAGCCGATTTATTTAAGGACAAATTGGCACAATGTTGCTACACGGATTGGTAAATGCTAAAACACCAGTAGGAAGGGAAGCCTCCACTCAATTCCCTAGCTCTTTGTGGGACCCCCAAGATGGTGCCAGCCCCTGTTCCCCCAGGAGCTTCCTGTAACCTTTGAAGCAATAAGGGGAGACTGAGGCAAGGGGAAGACCAGGGCAAGAGAGGCTGCCATTCCCGCCCTCCATCCCCCACCCCCAGCACACACCTCAGACTCGGGAAGGCCCTGAACCCAAAGTGATGCTGCTGTTTGCTCCGGGGTGGTCTGGGCCTCAGCCTCCCCTTCTGTAAAATGGGTGAATGAATGGTGAGTACGGTGAAGGGCGGTGGTGGATGGGCCCAGCGGGTGAGCGTGCAGCACGAGGCCGGCACCCAGAACAGTGGGTGGCTAACAGAGGGTACCTGCTTCTGTCTCCAGCTCTCGCCCACCCCGCCATCTGCCCGCCTGCCCCGGACTCAGATGACCACAGAGTGGGGGGCGCCCGGCCGCCGGCTCAGGCTGAGGGCTCTGGCTGCTGCGAGCAGGAGGGTGCCGCTGAGCACCTCTGAGGCGCACGAGCCCCAGGCCAGGGCCACAGACCAGCCAAAGCTGACACGGACGTCCTGCATGTGCCGGGCACCGTACTGGCGGGCTGTCTCGGAGAAGGCCAGGTCTGAGTATCTGACGTAGATGCTGACCCCTGCCAGGGTCAGGGCACCTGGGGAGCAGACAGGGTGACCATCGGTGTGTCTGCCTGCTGGGGGTACCTGCCCTACCTGGAACCCTAGCTAAGATGGTCCTGCAGACACGGCCTCGGGAGTCCCCGCCCACTGGCCTTTGGGGGAATGGAGGTTCCCACCAGTCCTCAAAATCCAGGACCTCCCCTCTCACAAAACCCCTTGCAAATAGCACCACCTGCACCCCCAACACATGGTCCCCACTCACTGCCCCCACATATGCAGCACGCTCCTGTATTCCTGAGTCCCCAGCACACGTGGGTGCACACACACACTGCTAGTGGCCTCTGCCTGCAGCTGGGGGGCTCAGCGCCCTGGCCAAGTACACCCTAGCTTCCTGTCCCTCGCAGCAAGCCCTCCCCACTTCACTGGGTCCTCTGGCCGAGCCTGTGTTCCCACTTCCAGAAGCCCTCTCCCTACCCGAGGTCTGAGTGGCAGGTGCTTCCTCTCTGCTCCCATAAGCCCCCATCCTTCCCCAGAGAAGGATGTGCTCCTCTCTGCGATCTCTGCGCAAAGCTTTCTTCAACAGAGTAAGATGGGCTTTGCACTGGGGACGGGTGCTGGGTGGCCCTTCGTCCGGCGGGTCAGGGAAGCAAAGAGCTAGGCACTGGGCCTTTTCCTGTCCACATGGGCTCAGGAGGACCAGCCCACATCCCGCAGCTGCAGGCTGATGTCACAGCCTACTCTCGGGGCCGACTCTGGGGAATGTGGGCCGGGGGCAGGTGGGCCCCGGTGCTCCCCCAGGCACTTCCCGGGTACATGGTGCTCCCTGTGGACACTGCGCAGGCAAGTGCAGGAGGCCAGCCAGAGTGGCCGCTTGGGGCCAGGTCTGGATCTCGCTAGGGCCTAGCGAAGCGGCATAGCCTGGGTCCCCTAATTGCCTGCCTCCCATCCTGGCCCTCTGCAATTCCCCTAGCCAGGGTCCCAAGTAGGGCAGGTACCCCCAGCAGGCAGACACACCGGGTGGCCACCTTGTCTGCTCCACTTGGTGCCCTGACCAAAGATGGGAAGCAGGGAGCGGGGAGGGGACTGACAGCCTCCAGCCCAGAGTGGGGAGGAGCGGCAGCAGAAGTTATGGATTTAATTTTGGGGAGGACGTGGAACACATTGAAAAAGTGGGCTCTGGGCCAGGGCCAGCGCCCAGCCGCGGGGCTGGCAGGCACCTCTCTCAGGCTTCCTTGGGGAGCTCTCATGCAGCTGGGTCCCCAGAAACTGACGCATCTGTCTCAGCCTGCAGTGGTCAGATCTGCTGGCCAGGTCCTGCTCATCCTGCCCACCAGCTGAGCTCCTCTCTAAGCTACCAGCTGTCTCCGTCCAGCCTGGCTGAGGACAGAACCTGCCAGAGCAGGAGGGACAGAGTAAGCTCTCAAGCTGGACCCCCCACCTGCCCCCCGGCTGGCACCAGGGCCTCAAGCTGGGGACGACAGGGGAACCCCAGGCCCTGTCCACCCCCATGTTCCTGTCTCAGGGGAAGCACCCCACCCACCCAGTGTCATCTTGGAACAATCTGTGTGCTCCCTTCTTGCAGTGCTGACGGGAGGGAGGTGTGGGGCCAGCGGGTCCTCAAGTGCCACAACCCTGACAGTAGAGCTGCTCTGGGACACCAGACCCACTCAGCCTGGCATGGGCTCTGAGGACTATCCCCAAGGAGCCACCGCCTGCTGTCAGCGACAGCCAGCTTTGGACAGGTGGGGGCACTGGGTAGGCGGCTGGGCCAGATGGCGCCCAAAGGCTCTGAAGGGGACCCCAGATGCAGGCCCAGCAGGGCACGTAGGTCCAGGGATCACCTGGGAGACTCTTGAGCCTCCCGGGCCTCGAAGCTCAATCCTGGGGCACCCCCACCCCTGGCCCTAACTCTGGGCCCACTTCCAGAGCCCCTGCCCCCAATGAGGAGCCTTCGCCTGCTGCAGCTCAGTCCCCAAGGTGGGCCAGGCCGAGGCTCAGCACAGCCCAGAGGGGAGCAAGGCACCGGCGGCAGGGAGGCGGCACCCCACTCCAGGACCTGTGGCTCCCATGGCCCCCAGACTCACCCCCCAACAAGAAGTAGCAGCCGGTGAAGAGCAGCAGAGGGACGCTCTGGGCCAGCGAGCCGAGGAGGCCACACATCCAGCCGATCACGATGAGGACGAGGCTCAGAGGCAGAACCACCATGACGGCTCGGTGCAGAGCTGCCGGGAGAGGGGGCTCAGGGCGCAGGTGGGGACCCGGACCTGCGCCCCAGGCAGGCCCAGGTGAGCGCTTCACAGCCTGTCTGTCTGGAGGTCCACCTTCGAGGACACACAGGGCCGCCCTGACGGGAGGAGGAGATGGATCACCGCCTCCCTCTGATGCCTGCATCTCCATGGTAACCGCCCAACCCTCCCAGTGGTCATCTCTTGTCCTGGCACAGGTTCCTGAGGCCCAAGGTGAGGGAGGCTTCCCCTGTACCCTCCCCAACATCCCAGCGCCTCTGGGGCAGCAGACACGTGCCCCCCAATCCACCAGGTGGGAGATGCCCTCCAGGTAGGCTCACTTGGAAACATCGAGTCTAGAAAGGGCACAGGGAGGGCAGGGAAGGCTAGGAGCCTGGTACTTGTGGTCATGAGCCAACAGCAGAGCACTGGGGCCCGGGACTAGCGAAGAAGGGTCTTCAATTATGTATGGAAATGTCTTCTGGGCCATGCAGGGTCTGGCTGGCCGTTCTGAGCCCAGCCTTGCCTGAGATTAAGGAAGGACAGCGGGAGACTGCACCCCAGGACTCACAGAGGAGGTGTCGCACTGAGGTGGAGACGTCCAGGCTCTCACTGGCAAAGGGGTCCATCAGAGGGATGCAGCTGTCCTGCCCTAAAAGCAGAAAGCATGCGAGCCTGGTGGGCGGGACACCTGTGGGCCACCACTCACCCTGCGCTTTCCTGAGATGGGCATACCCGCAGCACGCTGATGGCACTCTCCTGCCCCTGCCAGAGCCCAGGGGACCGACCGGTGGCCTCAGGGCCCCATCAGACTCTCCCCTGGAACTCGGAGCTGAAACTCCAATGGCTTTAGATGATAGGCTGAGACCTTTCCTATGTTTCTGCGATGTGCACATAACACCCGCAAGGCTGCCTGCAGGACGCCCTTAGGCCCGGGTCCCTGAGCTTGCTCAGGTGCCTGGATAGGGAAAGGGTGCGTGCAGCGTGGGCTCTGACGACCCCCCTCCACGCACCCCACCCACACGTGCACACACCAGCACACACGTATGCACATGCACACGTCTGTGTGGTACATGAACACACAGCTCGGTGCTTCCTCCCCAGCTGTACCGAGGAAGCCACCGTCTCTCACACACACACGCTCCTAGTCACCGACCCGTGTGCTCACACACTTCTCACTCTCTCACACACACACACACACACACACACACACAGACACATGCTCACATACCTCAGACTGCACTCACACATGTCGCTGCTCCCTGGCGCCTACGGTGCAGAAATCACTCAGGTTGGCCCCAGCCCGGTGAGGAAGGCTCTGGAAGCCCTCCAGCCTGCTGGTTCCCAGCACTGTCACAGGCGCCTGAGGGAACGCCCTCCTCTCTCCCAGCCCTGGCAGCCTCTGCACAGCTTTGAAACACACATGGCATCTGTTTTCTGCCCGTGTTTTCAGGCCATCAGGCGGTGGGGGGAGCAGGGGTCTTGCCCCCATGGTCCTGGCTGTGGCTGACTGGCGCGGAGGCGGGGGCAGGTAATGGGGCTGTTGGCAGACCCCCAGGGACTCGGACGATAATCAAGAACCACTCCTGGTCACTTGCATGAGGACACCCGGCCTTCCCGGAGGCCCCAGCTGCCCACATCTGCGCCTCCCTCCTCCACCCGCTTCCTGAGGAAGAACAGCAGGCCCTGCCCAAGCCTGTCCCTCCCTCATTCCTCTGACACGCCCCCCGCCCCCAGTCAGGGATCCTGAGAAGCATCATTCTCTCCCCAACTGACAGGCCAAGACTTCGAGACTGAAGGGGGACAAGGTCCCAGGTCACACAGTGGTGAGTGACAGAGCCCATGTGTGCCTCAGGGTCACCTGGTATCCACCAAGTGACGAACCACTGCTGCTAACAGGAGACGGCCCCTCCCCCCAACAGACGCGGCCAAGGGGCTGCCCAGCGGCTCTGCCCCAGAAGGTGACGTGTGCTCACACACTCACACATGTCGCTGACCAAGGCAGCCCAGGGTCCCTCAAACTCTCATTGCCCGCCCGTCCCCACCCCCCAGCCCCACCCCCACCCCTCCTGGCTCTGCACCAAGTCCCTTCCTCCTCTAACTCACCCTGCTTCGGGAAGGGGCAGAGATGGAAGAACGAAGGTGCTAGGAGGGAACCAGAGACCCCCTGAGGGCAACATGCGGGTGGGGGAGAACTCTGAGTGCTCCTCCGGCGGAGGGGCTGTGGGGATGTGGGAGGGGCCGGGCCAGGTCGCTGCCCTACCTGGTGCCCCACGTGCGCCTCCCCAGCCGCGTACCTTCGCAGATGTGCCAGAGCCCCGAGTGCGAGGAGAGCGGCCCGGGGAGCCCGGTGCGGTTGCCGGCGGCCGCCACCTCCAGGAGGTACCAGTAGTCGCTGCCCACCGCTGCGGCCAGCAGCGCGAAGCTGAGCAGCGCGCCCAGGGCAGCGCCCAGGAGCAGCGTGCCCAGCCGGGCCATGCGGGGCCGGGGCCGGGGCCGGGGCCGGGGCGGGGGCGGCAGAGCCGGCGCAGGGAGTGCAAGGAGCTGGGAGGTGAGGCGAGTCAGGGAGACGAGGGGAATCGGGGAGCTAGGAAGCCGCAGTGGTCCAGTGGTCGGGGTGCGGGAGGCGAGTGGGAGACGGAGGAGAGGGAGTCTTGAGAGCACGGAGTCGGGGCGCCGGGGAGTAGGGGAGCAGGGCGGGGGAGGGGCGCTGGGGGTCGCAGGGAGCCGGAGTGCGCGGGCGGTGCGGAGGTTCGTGAGGATCATCCGGGCACGGCGCCCCCACCGGCTGGCGATGCCCCTCGGGTTCGCAGGCAAATGGACCCCACCTCGCTGCGATGGCCAGCTCGCCACCCCTCTTGTCCCTGGACGCGCCGAGGACCTGGGTTCAAGTCCCAGCTTCCCCAACGAGCTGACCTGACCTTGGGTTCCGGGGCAAATTGTGTAATTTCTCTAAACCTCCCGTTCTTCAGCCACCGAATGGCCTGGCTGGGGAGGAGGAAGGCTGGGGCCTGAAGCTGCCCAGGACGGGGTCAGCAGGCTGCAGCCCCTCCCTGCTCTGGGAGCTCTAAGCTTGAGTCGTGGGAGGCAGCCCCCCTGGCTGGGGCACTCGGCCCGGGCTGGCCTTGTGGTCCTGGTCAGGTTCACAGAGCAGGACCAACCAGAGCGATCTATAGGGTGAAGTAGGGTAGGCGGGCTGGCCAGGGGGCTGCAGAGGGAAGAAGCTTTACTTTCATTAGCTCCTAATCACAAATGCCTTCTGGGACAAGGCCATCACTCACGTAGCAGACAGGCAGGAAGCACCTGCTGGGGCAGGTGTCAGGTGCTAGTGGGGTGGGAGGCAGAAGAGCCACAAAGGGCCTCTCCCAGGGCAGGCAGTGACACGCATGGTTGGGACAAGCGGGGGCTGTCAGAGTGGGACTCTGGGGTTTCACCTCCGGCCATGGGAAGGCCTTGCCTCCTCTCTGGGCCCCTCACTGCACAGAGCCTGCAGAGAAGGGCTCAGAGGCCGGAGGTCCACGTCCTCCGAGTGTGGCCCTTCTCAGACAAAGCAGTGAGACTTAGCATCATCCCAGAGTGTTCGTTGCAGCCCCTTTTTCTCTACCAGGCTCCTCTCAGTTTGTAAAAGAATACAGTCAGTAAAAGCAATCGCAGCAAAATTGTTGAAACGGTACTTCAAATTGCACTCAGACAGAGCGCTGGGAAGTGTTTGGGTCTCGTATAGGCCGGCCATCTTTCCACACCTGCACCCAAGGCTGGGTTGGGGCAAGCGGGGGTGCCCAGGGGCTTCCTGGCGGTGGCAGTGGCAGCGTCAGCGGCCTCTGTGCCTGACAGCCCTGCCCCCAACCACTGCTCTGGAAGCCAGGTGGCAGCCAGGGGCCCTTCTCTCTAGGGCGCCCTGGGCCTGGAAGGTGAAAGGAGACAGACAGGGAAAAGTATCGATGAAAGCAGAAGGAGGGGGACTGGGGAAGGAGGGGAGCGTGGGGTTGGGGCGGGGCTTCTGTGGAGCACGGCTGTGGCCTCTGATTACGGCTGGGGAGACAAGGGTGAAGAATGACCGCATTTGCCCACAATATGAAAGGATCAGCATGGCTTCATTTGGGTCAGAACCTTTTGTGTGTGTTTAAGGAATGAACCGAGAGACTAGTCAGGGGGAACCCCTTTCTGGCTGCATGCTCACATGCTTGCTCCCGGCGACACTCCCCCTCGGCCTGAGCTGGGATCCCCTTTGCACCCCATAAAACTTAAACGAGACAGGATCCGGCTGTCAGAGCATGGGCGTGTTCGAGGCCAGTTATTGCAGGGCGGTACATCAGTGTGTCGGAGTAGCCACCCCCCACCCCCCACAGGTAGGTAGGTGGCCAGGTTAGCAGTCTGCACCCCATCTGCTTTCAAGCCCCGGTTCAGACGCGCAGTCGGAGCCACTGACCGGACTGTCCCTTAGGCAGTGGGCGCTGGTCCTTGACAGGCTTCTTTGATGAATTCCGCCAGTGTACTTCCCTTGAGATGCACCCAAATCACACCCTAGCCCCGTTTTGACAAGGTGCCACTTTAGAATGACCCACTATTTTTCATTTTTCATCCTCCTTTCATCAACTTGCAGCCCATAATTAGAGCCATCAGTGGGCCACTTGGCGAGCACCAGCCTGTCAGGGCCCTTCAAAGCCAGCATCAGACCACGACTGCCAAAGTCAGGGGCAGGAGTGATCTTGTGATGGAAGAAATTCCAACTATAAGTGACAGGAAACAGGACTGTGCCCAAGCCGCTTTGCTTTAAACTTACATTCAACCAACTGGACAGCAGCTGGAAGAACAGTGTGCCTGAGCCCGGGAAGGCCTGGAGCAGACCCGTCTCCTGCTACAGGCTGAAGACTCGCTGTAGAACACAGCATGTTGTCCAGAGGTAGCTGAAACCGTTGGCAAAATCACAGAGCAGGTCAGCACCCGCGACACTGCACCTCCGCTCACGGCACTTGGCAAACATCCTCCACAGACCGCGAACTTGCTACCTTACCCAGCAGGTGCACTCACCGGGTTACCCAGGTGTGCTGTAAAGCTCATCCATCCTGGGAGACTCGAGACACTGTTCTAGCCCCAGTGACCATCCCAAAGGGTTCTCCGAGGGCTGAGGTCACAGCTTGGAAGCCCAGCTGATCTCCTTTGTGAGACGTGGCCCTGACCAGGAGGCAGCCACACAGCTGAGAGTTCTCAACCCCAAGAGCTAACAGGTCTGGGGAGGGCTCATCACCACACCTGGCAATCCCTGACCGGACTTTGCTAACAGGGAAGCAGGAAGGTGGCCCCGATGCCACCCTGTGCCATCGGGGAGGCACCTGCGCCCTGGAATCGACTGCTCCCCCTGCCTGGCGCACCTTTCCTTTCCTTGTCCCCCTCCTGGTGGCCCCCCTCTTGTTCCTGGACACTCAGTCCTGTCCTGCTGCCACTCAAGGCGGAGTTCATCGTTTCTGTTCCTGCAGATCCGCGCCACTCACATGGCTATTGCTGGCCTGTCCTCCCACCATTCAGAAAATGGGGACGCTGAGCTCATTGTGGGAGTCCGAGTACCCTGGGCTTCAGTGACTGGACACAGCACCTGGCACGCAGTAGGTGCTCAAGCAAGTGTCTGAGTGAAGGACAGATAAACGTCACCACCCTGGGGACAAGGTGGGAACCCACCCCAGAAGCCAAGGTCCCAGTTTGGTCCCCACCAGCTGAAAACAGGCTCAAAAAGGCTGTTGACCGAGCCTAGTGGAGAGAAAACCTCCAGCCCAGCTGGTTCTTTGCTCTAAGGGCTTGATTCCCCCAGGGCAAGACAAGAAGTCTTTCTTGATGGAGGCAAGACTGGCTCCAAGCCAGGTGACGGCACCGCTCACCCCTTCCCAGCTCAGACCTTAGATGCTGAAAGCGCGTGTGGACATAGTTACAACAGGGGAACCGGCAAAGGGTTCTTTACACTATCTTTACAACTAATTTCCCGTGACTCTCAGTTCAAAACCCAAAGCTGAGAGGTTGCACCGTGAGACTCAATGGCGCCGCGGGGAGGCAGGTTCCACCTCCGAGGGACAAAGGCCTGTCTGGTGACAAAGCTGAGATGGAATGTGGACGGTGTAGACAGCCCTGGCTCTGGAGCCAGGCAGTTGCCCATGGCCACACCCGAGGCTGAGGGCCCAGCTCTGGGGCCAGACTGCCTGGGTTCAAACCCCAACCCTAATACTGACTAGTTGCATGATCTCGGAGAAGCTATTTCACCTCTTACAGGTCTCCATTTCTGCACCAAAAAATGCAGAGATCACATTAGACATTTTGGCAATTGGGAGTTACTTCTGAGCACAACCTGCGAAAAATGTCAGCACCCCAAGGGGGTGCTCCTCTGCCGGTGGTGGCTGTTCTCGGCACCCGACTTTCAGTCAGGCTGGCACTCTGCTTTCCACGGCTGGAGACAGATGGATTTGGATTCCGAGGCTGGCCCGTTGGGCTCCAACGCAAGTCACAGCTCTGGTGGCGCCTGCGAGCCACGCACTTACCACCGTTTCCCGTCTCCCACCTGACCTGGAAACCGGAGTGAACACAGATTGGAAAGAAGGGCAAGGCTGCTGGCCTTGGCAGCGGCCTCAGGCTCAATTCATGGATGTCTGTTGCGCTTTCCAGCCGGCCATCATCATGGGCCAACGGTTTTTAGAAAATCCGTTTCTGGGAAGAGGACGCGTGGACGATGCGCTGCCCCTCAGCCTTGCTCCGCGGCACCTCCCAAGGCCGAGAACCGCACTACCCACCGAGCAAAGGGACTGAGCACAGAAACAATTTTTCTCAGCTTCTCCCCAAAGCAGGTTGGTAAGGACCAGCTATTAAAGCAAAGTGTCCACTTACAGACTGGCACGAGTATCAAAAGCAGCAGTTTAGATGAGTAGAGAGGCTGCGGTGCTTTTTTCCCCCAACAAAACCGCTGCGATATTCTCCACGCTTAGAAGAAAATATAATACATTTCTGAGATGCAGCAGGAAAACCTAAGCCCAAGGGGATTTTTCACAGCTGGTTTGTACATGGAAGGAGTCCCGACGACACACAAGAGTGGGTCTGGGGCTCAATGGCTCTTGCAGAGGCCGAGCTGGCTGTCTGCCCAGACGCGTCCCTCCCACCGCAGGAAGGATCAGTTGGCAGGCTACGGAACCATGAAAAGCTGACAACATTTTAAAAACGCAGCAGGGCCCTCAGCCGTGTTTGAAATGAAATGGTCTTTATTTTCCGGAAACAACCAAGATGACCTCCAGGTTTCCAGCAGGACTCTAACAATCCAGCCTACAGCTTAATTTCACGGAGCAGGGCAAAATCACATCTATCATCTTAACATCAGGCTTCGGCCCTGCGTGAGCGGCCTGGGGAGGAAAGCGGAGGCCCTGGCGTGGCCAGCCAATGCTGTGGACAAGGGTGTCACAGCTCTGGGGACAGGGCCAATCAGGGCTGACAGCGCCTGCAGCTGCTCACCACACCCCACAGCTCTGAGGCAAGTCATTTAAAAAGGATTCAGCCCACCGCAGTGTTCTCGGCGTGGGAGCAGCCAGTGCGTCCGACGGCTCACTGGGGCTGTCTCATCGTGCAGCAGTTTCGTAAATGAGTTTCTGCTCCTTTCTCTCTGAAGCCACCTAAAGTTCACATCAGTTTCCCCAATGACAGAATGGCTGTGTGCTCACAGTCAATTCTACTCTGTGCGACTCTGAAAAATAACAACTCACACAAAATAAGAAACCAGCAGTGAGGAACCTCAGGAGGGGCTAAGGGCGTGGTCTCGACCCCCCCCTCGTCATAGTCACGTATCTGCAATAAGAGGAGCCAGCTGGGGCAGCGCCGGTTTTATAATCCCCGAGTTACAGGTGAGGAAACTGCAGTTCAGGTGCAACAAGCCCCAGGCCAGCATCCAGTCAGACAGGGCACCACCAGGGGGGTAGCACCCGAGAGGCCCAGAGCGCGAGTCCCACACCTTCTCCAGCACGACTGCTCAGACTCTCTGCTAGACCTTCTGCAGCTGAAACGCAAACATCACTGGATTGATGCTCTTGTAAGATTGCAAACAACATAAACAAGTTATCTATTTTAAAAACTTTCCCCAAAGAGGTTTTCCAACATAATTTTTAATCAATTTATTCCATTGCCAGCCTTTAGGGAGAGTCATATTAGAAAGACGGGTGAACTATCAGCCACCTAATCCACATCATTAATGGGAAACAGCTATTTGCAGAGCTGGAAATAAGACCAGGAACTTCCGCCATGGGTTTTCACCCCACCCCTGCCCGCCCCATTAGTGGGTGACAGCCCGTCCAGAGCCGGCCTCCCCCGGAAGAATCCACTCGGACTGCACTCTTCCAACCAGAGAAGAGGAGGCAGTGAGCGGCCCCCAGACAATGCCGCGTCTGGCATTAAGGACCTTTTCCTCGTCTGTTTTAGAGAAATGCTGCCACCTTGCCATGTGCCCGCTGGAGCTGAAGGATCTTCAGCTGGCCTCAAAGCACGAGGCCAGCCTGACTCAAGACACCCGTCCTGCTCCGTGCCGCCCAGCTCTCACCTTCCATCACAGGAAGGGCTCTGGCGCACAGTGCATCCTGAGGCGGCTTGAGGCCCGATCCCACTAGTTCTCCCTCTGTGGCCTTGAAGATTACAAAATGATGGAATAGGTGAGGAAACCCCTTAACACACAGCATATTCAGAGGTTTGGCAGGTAAAAGCATGGTCGCAGGACCTGCATGCATCAAAGTCAGATAATACAGAGTATTGGGAACACAAGAAATGCACTGTAAATTTAGATTATGCAAATAAAATTTAAAATGGATCCTTAATTCTCTATTTGTTCAATAACAATGGACCTGTGATTGCATTCACATCAAATCTCAGGCTTGACAGCTAGTCAACATGAAGCCCAGACACTCCACTGTGGAAGGAAGGGCTCTACCCATGTGACCAAACTTCTCACCTTCCCACCCTGGCAAGTCCAGGAAACAATAAAGCAAAAACTACCAAAGGAAAAAGAGAGAGTCCATCACTGCACTCAGCGATACCAGATGCAAAGACAGAAGTAGCGCCTGGCACCACTTCCAAGAAAAGACAAAAACACAGTTTAAATATTCTCATTTCAAAACGTTGACGTTCTCCTTTTCTAAGGCACTGTTAAGGGGTCCCACAGAAAAGCTGGAAACACTGGGGACCGTGCCTTGGCAATGACACATTCCACTCGGGCCAGGAAGTGTGGCGGAAGGCGTCACTCCATGCCAGCCAGCTGCTCAATGGCACAGCGTACTTTCTTTGCAGTATCTTCAAATTCTTTCTGCTTATTGTTGGTTTCCTTTGCCTGGAAGTAAAGAACAGACCCATGAAACCAAAACAAGAGCTTCCATATCACACCCTGTGGGCAAGATCAGGAAGGACGAGGTCCAGAGTGGCATCCGGCTCGGGGTTACCCAGCGAGCCTGGCAGAGCCCTGCCCCCATCACCCTGCCTGCGTCAGCCGCTCCTACAGGGAAAGTCCTGAGCCCCCCGCCCCCGGTCCAGCTGATGAGACCCTGTCAAGCATTACTTTCTCCTGAAACACAAAAACCTTCATCTCCAGTGCTCTCTGGATCTGGCTTTCAACCTTTCATTCTGCTAAGTGCTCTCTCCAGAGGAAAAAAATGACAATCACATTAGCAAATTCAGGGACTTCCTTCCCTATCCTACTTTTTATTCTCCTTGATTTCGCTGTCACATTAAAAAATAAGCAGAACTTTGTGGAGATAAGTCTGTTTTCTAATAAGAAAAGCGATAATGGCTAACATTTTAAAAATTACTTTTCAATATGTACTTTTTTGTGTCTTAAACTTTGCCCCATGTATAAGGCTTACGTATTTTAAAATTATTAAAAGAAATTTAATTTAAAAAATAATAAGCTGGAAGAACGAGAGAAAGCAGCACCTCACGGATAACAGTGCACCTGGAGATGAACCACTGCAGGCCCGCGGCCTCGCGTCACATGTGTCACTGATGTGTGACGATGGCCACGGCCTTGGAAAACATATCTTTTATTTACTTTTCTTCTTTTTCAAAAAAGCCTAAGATTAATTAAGACCCTATGTACACAGGCTATAATCTAATCACCATCACAACACCGAGGTCAACAACTTCATTTCACACATTTTCTAATAAAGGAGGTTGAAACAAACAAGAAACTCACTATTGAGAAACATAATAAAACTCACTGAGCCAAACTCCTGCCATCAGGGGCTCATGACTCACGACTCAGTTCTCCTTCTAGAGCTTCACTCTGATTTCGTTACAGGTGTTCACAAACGAGTCTTACACAGAAGCTTCTCTCCTTGTCCCATATTGCTTATTCCCTGAACTGATTTCTTTTCAGATTGGTTCTAACTTATTTTTATTCAAAAGACGGAGGCAGAGATGCAGGAGCAAGAAGCGAGTCAGGGCACGTGGGGCTCGCAGGTTACACCCCTACACCGCTCTCCCTCCGCAGCGGCACCCCCGTCAGGGCCAGGCGGGCTGCCTGAGCGGTGACCCTGTCACACCCAGCAGCAGCAGCAGCGTCTCCCATTTAAATCTGGGGTCTCAGAAATTCACAGTACAGCAGAAAACAACAATATCCGTTCCTCGTCTTCAGTATTTGCACACATTATTTCATCTGGTTTCTTAAAAAAAAAATGTCTGATGGGGCGGGGGGTTGACACAGTGTGAGGGATATAAATGATAAATGTCTAACTATTACTTTGTTTTGTGCACCTGAAACTAATAATAAAAACAAAATGTCTGATAAACTACTACTGTCTTAAATTATGCGGCACAATCACGTAACTGACTCCCAACCCATTTACCCCTACAAAACAGATGAGGCTCGCATGGCAGCCCTCCTCACGGGGCGAGGGACCCAGTTTGCCCGCGGGGTACCCCGTGTGACGCACCCAGGCCTCTGATCTTGCCCACTCCCGCACTGGCTCTGACCCCGGCATTGGCTCTGACTGGCTCTGTCATCCATTCACACCAAGACACCAGGGGACCTGGTTTTGTATCAGTAACAAGTTATTTGCAACAAACCTCACAACTGCTTGGCACTCTAAAACAGCCCTGTCCCACAGAACTCTGCAAGGACGAAAATGTTATCTGCACCGTCCAGAAGAGCAGCCTCTGGCCACGTGTAGCTACTGAGCAGATAAAATGCTGCTGGTGAGACTGAAGGACTGAATTCTAAAGCCTTGTTAAGCTGAACAGCCACAGGTGGCCGGTGGCTGCAGTAATGGACAGCACAGCTCTAAGACGTCACAACAGCAGAGGCGGGGGCCACAGACTTAAAGACAAAAAAAAAAAGCTTTCTGTTGCGCAAGTTTTATATACCAGTTACAGAAAGTATGACTAGCTTAAACTTTCTATTCTTCATTAAAATATATGAATTTTAAAATGCTCTGGAAGGAAATACACCAGATAGTTAGCAGTGGTCACCTGACATGGGGAGGAAGGGCTTTGGATTCTTCCTTATAGAAGCTTATGCTGTTTGCTTTGTAATTAAACAAATTAATAAAGACTAACCCATTGTTTTAAAGTATTCTGTATTCTGACGTAGAGAGAACAAAAAATAGTTGCAAAATGAATGCTGTCCCCCAGACCAGGTGACAGCATCTCCTGGGGGGCTTCTTGGTCAGGAAGGAGCGCTCCTTTGTCCCCTCTCCCAACAGGCTGCCTACTTCCGCCAGCAGACCTCAGGGTCCACACAGTACTCCGAACACACGTGTTTGGGAACTGGACTGTCACAGCTGTAATGTCTTCCTACTTGGTGTAACTACGTACCCTGTGGACTTCTCAGAGTCATCCGGCTTCAGCCTCACTCCCACCTTCCTCCTGCTGGCTCAGGTGCAGCTTTGTCACGACCGCTCCCTGAGCACCCAAAGCTGCTCTCACCTATGGCGGGGTCGGCAGGTGACAGCCCGCAGGACACATCCCCCCAGCCCATGGCCTGTTCCTCGTATAGCCATGGGGCTAAGAATGGTTTTTCCATTTTTAAACCCTTGGGAAAACACAAACAAAGAACAGCTCACAGAAACCACGTGGCCCACGAAGGCTAAACTGCAGAAGTACGCTGATCCTGACCTGGAAGGCTCTCCCTGGGCCACTCCCCAATCCCCACACCGCAGTTCCCGAGACATGTCGAGTAAGGAGCTCTTCCACACCTTGCTTTACTGACCACCGATTCTGCCCCCTTCCTGACAAAACCAATTGTCCTTAGCATTTAAAAGTTACTAAACTGGACAGAATTATTTCATACTGATCTCCAAAAAGGAATACAATTTTCAAGCGAAAAAGGACCTCAGGAAACTGGGGGTGGAGGGGTCTGTCCTCCATTTGGCAGCAAGGCTAGCCGAATCTCACAACGTCTGCGAGTGGCTACCACGATGGCAAGACCCCCACCCAGTGCACTGCTAAAGATATTAAACACCTAATATTTATTCTGTAGGGCAACCAGATTGAGCAAATAATTACAGAGGATGCCCAGTTAAATTTGATCTTCATATAAACTAGTAATTTTTTTAGTAAACACCCACACATAATGTGATACATGCTAAAAAATTATTCCTCATGTATCTGAAATTCAACTGGGGGTCCTGAGATTCAACTGGGGTATCTGAGATTTAACTGGGGGTCCTGGTCCTCTCTGGCAACCAGACTGATGGGGAGCCTCCCCTTTGGGGACGCATGGCTTCACTCGCACAATCTCCCACTGACCGAGTCCGTCTGTCCAAGAGTCCAAGTCCACCTGCAGAAATCCCTTCAAGGTCTAGGTTGGACTGGCACCTCTTTTTCCCAATATATGTAACGTCCTTTCCCCAATACATGCTCTACTAAGTGTCCCCAAACCCTGTTGCCACCACCGCTAACACACGAACCTCACTATATAAATGACTCCCATCTCAATTGTCACCGAAGGCAGGAATAGCAGCCTAAACCTCACTGTGTCTGTCCCACCACCAGAGGGAACCTCACTCACACTCACCACACCTTTACCGAGGGACACATTTTTCTGACTGCACAACCCCAAGACCGCACTCCAGGAGAGATGTTTTCCTGTCCTTTTCTATCCTCACACACACACCTGAGGGTCTTAAAAAATGCTTCCAGAGGAAGAGTCCACCCAGCCTTTGTGAGGGGCTGGAGAGTTTAGTATTGAAGCTGCTATGCAGGGCGCCGCTCGGCTCTTACTCCCCATAATACATACAATTTTGTTCTTGGCTCTTTCTTTGTCCAGTCTCAAAAATTCCCCGAGGGTTAATTCTTCAAACTGCTTCTTGACAGAAAGGAAAGCACAACCAGATGAATGCTTTTTGTGTTCCTCTCTAGAAAAATCAATATAGGAGCACGTCAACAGAGAAAAGCTGGTGCAGGGAGAAAAGCAACAGTTCATTATCAATAGCCGCCTCCCCACCACCCACTCCCAGTGTCAGACACCCCCTCTCTGCTTCAGGGGCCACGTATGACGTCCGAAGCAGATGTTAACAGTGCCAGGTCCCCACAGCTCGTCCTAGCACCTCCGCTCTGTGTGGACATCTGCCCCATGTCCTTGCGCTGATGATACACTTTGCCTGGAGTCCTTTAACAGTTAGTAGGAAAAGTGTCACACGTTGTAAGTCCAGAGCTATCACATGTGAAATCCCTCTAAAATCCTCAAGGACTGAGGACTGTTTGAAGCAATCTCTTGTCACTGGAATTGTTACGTAATCTACTGGTTCGGAATAAGGACACGCTGGCCAGGCTTCTGCCGGGAACCCCAGTGCTTCACGGCATCCCTCTGCCTGGGGAATAAGCCCCGTAGAGCAGACAGCGCAGGACGACTGTGCTACCGGGATGGACACAGCCACTCAAAGTCCAAAAGGACGGTCGGTCAACAGCAACTCGAATCTGAAAATGTTACAGCACTCAGCACTCAGAAATCCACTCCCAAGAACACAATGGGTAAACACCCAGCGATTCCTGTCATGCTCACCACGCCATCCAGTCAATACTGGGCACTAACACCAAACACATTAGGAAAAACAGCCCACTATCCTGGCCAAGGAGAGAAACAACTCGGGTGATTCTCTCGGGACAAAAATTAAAGTCGTGGAAACAATCGATTCTGCCGGGATAACAAAGCGAGAAAGGAATGTGGCGTTACATTACGGGAGAGACAGCTGTCACCGTCTATCCGAATATGCGTATACAGAGAATTTAGAAAAAAAAATAATTGGTGCCTTAAAGAACAAAATCCAAAACACTGAAGGGTACCACTTTTTACGGGTGGTTTTTGTGGTGTGTGAATTATAGCCCAACAAAGCTTTAGATTTAAAAACCCTAAAAGGAGAAACGCACGGGGACATCCCTAGGTCACAACAAGATCTATATTCTGTGGAACCTGAAAGGCTTCAGGTAGGGTACCTACAACAATTGGCCTCTCTTCAACATGCAGCCGGAAGGACATCTGGCCAAATCAGGTTAATTGGGGTGAAAGCATCACCGAGGCACCAGCACAGACAATCCGCCATTCGCAACAGCTGCTTAGGGCTCAAAATGCCGTCGGAAAACCGTGGCTCCCTCACTAAGTGTCTTGGAAATGCAGGTCGTTTTCCCGAGCTCAGCGCAAAAAAGCCGCTCCGGCTGGAGCCGGGGCATCCGGGACGGCCGGCGAGGCTGGCCCGGGTACTTACACGGGGTCGTCATCTGGCTCCCAGCCTTCCAGCTCCTTGAAGCAGAAGAAACATTGGGCCAAGTCGGGCTCGTTCTCAGTGGGGCAGTGGATGAAGCCGGCCGCCGCCATCTGCGAGGGAGAGCACACCTCAGACCCTGGCAGGGACGCGTCCCGGGAGCCCCGGCGGGAGGAGTCGCCCCCAGTCCCGGGAACCCACAGAGGAGTCGCAGCCCTGGGAGACGGGTCACCAAGGGCGGGGCTCTGGGACTGGGCGGCCAGGCCTGAGGCCCGGTGGGGGGGGCAGGGGCCCCGGGAGGCCGCGCGCTCTTACCCGTTCCGGTGTGCAGGCGCAGCCCTCCAGGAAAGGCCAGTTCTTGAACGTAGAGACGCGGTGGTCTTTGAGATAGAGCTGCCAGGCCGGGGGCAAAGACGGGGCTCCCATTGCACCGCCGCCGAGCGGTGCCGTGATTCAAATCCGGCGGTTGGCGACCGCCGCGGGGCATGTCGGGAGCGCCCGGCTCCTGGGCTGTCCGCCCGCAGCATTCTGGGAGTACGAGGCTGGGAGGCGCGGGGCGTGCTGGGAGTTGTAGTCCTCCCGCCGCTTGATTCGGCTCCTGTGCCCTGCGCACCTAGCAGTCTTGGTCCGGCGCTCGCCCCTTCCCAAGCTTAGCTCTTGCAAAGAGTGCTGGGGGAGAGGAGCTGACGATGGGCTGAAGTCTCTGTATTGATTCAAAGAGTGGCCCTTGTTGAGTACATATGTATTAAGCCCTTTCAGCCTGCAAACTCCAGTTTGTTTTTGTTGGCGCTCCACTCCTGGAACCCTCTAGTACCAGCTCCCTGCCCTTGTCAAGCAGGCTGGGTTATAAAGTGTACAGAGAATCGTCCATCTAAAGGCCGCGCATCCGTCAGGGAAAAGATGTTGCATAGGTGAAATCCACAGCTAAACTTCCACCCTTGCTCTAGTGAGCTACCGTGTTTCCCAGAAAATGAGACCTAGCGGGACAAATCAGCTCTAATGGGTCTTTTGGAGCAAAAATTAATATAAGACCCGGTCTTATTTTACTATAAGGTCTTATACAATAATATAATATGATATGATATAATATATAATACCGGGTCTTATATAAGACCAGGTCTTATATAATTAATGTATAATATAATATAATAAATTGGGTCTTATATTATTTTTTGCTCCAAAAGACGCATTAGAATTGATTGTCTGGCTAAGTCTTATTTTCTGGGAAATACAGAATTAATTCGTCTGTTATCAAGTGTTTTCACTGAACCTTCTTGGAAGTCCAAAAAAATGACATTTGGAGCTTTATTCTTTCCTTTTCTCCAGGATTCCTCCAGAATTAGATATCCCTTCAGGTCAATAGCTAGAGCTCTAACTATGCTGCAGCATCCAGATACTTATTCAATCCTGTCCCTTTTGATGGGCCCTCAGGTTTCTAATTTTGTGCTATTACAAATAATACTACAATAAATACTTTGTATGAATATCCTTGTGTCCTGGTACTTTTACTTCCATAGGCTAGATTTCTAAATGTGGATTTCTAGGTCAAATGTGCTTCTAACATGTTAACACGTAGTGCCAGATTATTTTCCAAAAAGCTGCAGCAGTACTCATTCCATCTGCCATGACTGTTTCCTTGCCAGCACTAAATATTTAAATTGTTGCCGACACGTATTTTTGGTACACTTATCTACTGAGTTGTTTCTCTTTTCCTTATCAAGTTTTAGGCGGTCATAGTTATATGATATTAGCCTTTTAGCTGTTGTGGATTGCAACTTGTATTTTATAGATGAGAAAACTGAGGTGTGTGCAGCATAAGTGATGTCCATAGAGGTCACAGGGGCATCAGAGCTGTTAAAAAAACAAAGCTCAGCTGAGTAAATTTGAAGATCTAATTGGCTTTATTAAATGATTCATGAATCTGACATCCTCTCTTCTAAGAAACAGAGAGACACTCCCAGGAGTTATATGAAATGGAAGGCTTTTATAAAAAAGAGGGTGTGGGGGAGGGGGGTTATCACCTTGTGAGGGGTATAAATGATAAATGTCTAAGTATTACTGTGTTTTGTGCACATGAAACTAATAATAAAAAAGAAAAACAAAAAAGAAATGATAGAATTGACTAAAGAAAAAAATAACACTACAGAAATCAGTACTTCCACTGATCAGAAAATGCCACTACTAATATACAAAGGAAAATAAAATCCTGAGGAAAAATATTTGTGAAAAAGAGAAATAAAAAATAATAATAAATAAAAAGAGGGTGTAGGGAGGAAGTCCTTAGCAGAAGAAAAATAAAAGTTCATTGGAGAGTTCAGGGTGACCACAGCTTCTCATTGGCTGAGCTGCAGTGTTTCCCATTGGCTGGACTTGTTGCTGGGCAAGAAGAAAATCTTCCTACCTCCTGCCAGGGTGGTAAAGTAGATACACCTTCCTGTTGGAAATGCAAGATTAGTCTTTCTCTGTTTGGGGTAATTGACTATAGTAGTAGAGCCTGAGACCTCCCTCTACAGGCCTTCCAGACTCCAATTTTAGTTGAGGTTTTCATTATTAATTTTTCACACAGCAGATCTAGACGCTGGCTTGTTAATCGCCCATCCAAAGTCTCCAGCGCTCCAGCTAGCTCATATGGTGACAAAGTCTATATTTACTGAGCCCTTACTTTGTATTCATTCATTCAGTGAGTACTAATTGATGGCCCACTATGCTCCAGGTACAGATCCAAGTACAAACAACCCAGCAGGAAATAAGTCAGGCAAGGTCCCTATGTGACACCTCAGGCACCGTGGTAGCACATCACATGCAGGAAATCACCTTACTGCTTATGTAGAAAATCGGAGGCCTAAGTCTGTGCATGTGGACCACAGATATGAGTGATAATCTTTCCCATAAGATTTTTAAAAAGTATTATTACTTGTATTTTATCATATACAACAGTAACATAACATTGATAAGATATTTATTATAAAGTTGGTATATATTATAATATTGTATATGCAGAGAAATCTCAACATTTGGGGGCTTGGGTTACTTTCACTTTCTATTACTGGGTAACTAACTCTTTCTAACTGAAAGAGTTATAATTAAGCTGAAGTATTTGGAATGTCTGCATTTTTTCTAGATCATTCTTTTTATTATGTACATATAATTATATATGGTAAAAGTATATATAAAATAAAGTTTACCATTTAAGTGTCCAGTTCAGTGGCATGAGGCACATTCACACTGTTGTGCAGCCGTCACCACCATCCATCTCCAGAACTTTCTCATCTTCCCAAACTGAAACTCTGCTCATTAAACACGAACTGCCCATTTTCCATAATATTTTGTAACAAATATTTAATTCATAGATGAGCTTTTGGCTATATCAAATTTTACCAGTAATAGCTTCTGCAATTTTGAGCTTTCTGCATTATTACTACCAAGTTCCTATAGTCTTGTGTGAACCTTTTTTTTAAGATTCTTTGTGTCCAACTTTTAACATCTAAATTTAGTAGTTAACAAAACCTTGAGACTTATATCAGTTTAAATAAGATATTTACCATGTGCAGTTTCAGCTGTTGCCAAATTGTGTTTTGCTCATTTCTACCAGTAATAGTCATTATGAATTGGATACGAAGCTGATAACTTGGATTTATTTCTCAGCTTAATTCAAGAGAAAATTGTGAGCAATTTTGTGAAACAGAGTGGGAAGAGAATATGAGGGAGAGAAAAAACATACAAAGATTAAAAAAGAGATCCACACAGAGGTGGGAAGGAGGCTGAGGCTGTGTTGGTTCTATTGGTTGCCACATTCTCAGGGTCAAAGGTCTCCCCGGTTAATGTGAGAAGGTCAAGACCATTTTCCCTGAAGCCTGAGAGTTGTCCCACACAAACTGCTGTCACATCAAATTTTTTGATCTATGCCCACCTGAGAATACAAAGCAGCAGGTGCTTGTTTTAAGTCATATGTCTTTATTTAAAAGGGAAGCTGACCATCTCATTTATTAGTCACTTAAATTTCTTTTCCGTGATTTGCCCGTTCATGCCTTTGCCCACTTCTCTGTTGGGCTGCTGAGATTTTTTTCCTACTGCTTGGTGAGAGTTTGTATACAGAAGGGACTTAACTTCATTTGTCATGTCCCCCACCCCTGAACCCATTTTGTTGTTTGTCTTTTGTGTTTGTCTTTTGTTGTTTGTTTTTTGTGTTGTGTTGTGTGTCGTGTGTTTAAATTTGTATACACTCTTATTTATCACTCATTTTCTGACTGTTGTTTTCTATTTCCAGTTGGCTTCTATCGTTTTGTTGTTTTTGCCGTGCTGAGAAAAACAACGTTATTCCACTCTGAGATGATTTATAAAAGATACTCATTGACGATGTCTTCTGGTTTTGGTTTTTATGTTGAAGTCTTGACCCCTCCAGAAGTATATCAATGGAAGGCGTGTGAAAAGGGTTCTGATTTATGTTTACCAAGCTCCAGCCAGTTGCTCCTACACCATTTGTTCAATAAGCAGCTTTGCACAATGGGTTTGAAACACCACCTTTCTCACATGCGAAACTCCCTTGTGTGCTGGCACCTATTTCCATAGTCCCGTTCTGTCCCTGGATCTGTCTGCCTATTCCTGCTCCAACCAGATTCTTTTACGGGTGAATAAATAGAGACCCAGAGCCTCTGGCAGAAGTCTGGAAAGGACAGAGAGTCAGGGATGGAAACCAGGCTCCTGGAACAGGTTCACGTGCAGCTCCCGGGTGCTAGGCAACAAAAGAGGGCTGACACTTTGATCTGTTCCACAAAGTCAGGGAGGAGAGCTTTATGGGCTTTTGACATCACACAGAAAACTCCAAATGAGCTTGAAGGGAGAGGGACTGGGGAAGGAAGGAAGGAAGGAAGGAGCTCTACGTCCCTGAGGACAGGGCTGAGTCCCCAGACCTGGGTGTCCTGGAGGGCTGTAGTCCAGAAGGGACCAGGGCAGGGCCACCATGATGACAAACCTGTCGGAGAGCAGGGAAAGACCAACGCAGACACTCCCTTTCCATCCTCAAAGCAGGTGTCCCAGCAACAGTAAAACCTGCAGCCTATGTGTGTCCTTGGCCTACGGCCAAACAGGGTGTTCCGGTCACTTCCAGAGCTGGGCGGATGGTGAAATAAGAGGCCTCATTGGTCTTCCAGCCTCACACGGGCCTCCTGACTTGTGTTCTTTCAATGTCACAGCTTTTGGGTAATTTTTCATCTTATCATTTTAAATTAAAGTAGCAAGAATAATACAAGGAATACTCATGTATCGTTTACCCAAATTTTCTAACTAGTTTACGTTTTGCCCATTTATTACTCATTTGCATTTTTCTCTCTCCATATGTGTGTGTGTACATACATATATACACACCTATGGATGTATGCATATATATCACATACATATACATGCATGTACTTTTACCTGAACCATTTATGAGTAAGCCTGCCTCTTTATCCCTAAATACTTCATTCTCACCACAGCACAATTGTCAAAATCAGGAAATTTCACATTGATCAGTTATCTAATTCAGTCTATTTAACGTAACTTTTATAGTCAATTAAAATGTTTGTAGTAACATAAGCATTTATATTAGATACAAGGAAGAAAACTAAAATTGCCCACAAGTTCATCCTGTCGGTTCACTGCTGTTAAAATGTGTATATCCTTCCCTTTTTTCTCTATCTATAGACATCTACGCGTAGAATATCATCATCTGCCCACATCTATATCTATATATCCTTAAATGAAAACAGGATCATTTTTTTGTTCTATCCTTCCCTTACCTTAAGGCATTTTGCCTTAAAAGGTCATGACCCAGGTGTGGTGAGGAGGGTTTCCTGCCAGCAGCCATGAGGTGTCCCACAGGAATTTGTCAGAAATATTAGAGGAAGTCATACCGTTTGTGAGACATTTCTTTAAAAAATCTAGAGTGGAGTCAGGTCATACCTGTCATGTCATTCTCATAAGCCTGCATCTTGAAGGTTCTTTGAAACATTGTGATGCTTCACATTATAGACTACAGGTAAGTACTCATTACATTCTTGCCCTAAAGGATTCAAAGAATCCAGAAGAAGCCAACACCCCACTCCCAGGTTCCCAGCTCCACTTCCCTCCCGAGGGGAGCAGAGGCGTGGATCCTCCCCAACCTTTTCTCTGCATTCACACAGGGGTGAGCACACGCAGAAACACAGCATTTTGTGAGTGTGTACTAGACGACATTGCTGAGCTGGCGGTGTGTCTTATTGTTGAGCATCTTACTTTTGCCATGTAATTCTATGTCATGGAGAGTTCCCACAGGGTGAACACAAATCTCTTCTAATGGGCTTGTGGTGGTGGGCTGCTCAGATGTACTTATTCCTTACTGATGAATATTTAGGCTATTTCCTACATTTGCTATAATCAATCATTCTTGAACTGCTAGCTATTCAGTGTGGGAGAGAGGGGGTGGGCTGCGGTGGGTGGTGGGTGGCTCCTTGGGAACTGCACACACCGCTGTGGGGGAGGGGCAGATGTCATTGTCCTGTCACGGTCAAGGTGTTAGCTGGAGGCTAACACTCCAGGGCTTTCAGGGACAGACCCAAACGTCAGGTGTTGCCCAGGACAGAGTAGACAATGGAGTGAAGCCAATGACAGAAGAAAAACTGGTTTGGGACACTCTTACAAAAGAGTCAGTAAATTCTCCTGAAAAGAACCAGATAGTAAATATTTTAGCTTTGGGGCCATCTGGTCTCCAATACAACTACCCAACTCTGCCACCGTAGCTCAAAAGCCACCACAGACACTTTGTAAATGAATGAACATGGCGGGGCTCCAATACAACTTTATTTATGGATGCTGAAATTGGAATTTTATATAATTTTTTACCTATCATGAAACAATAGTCTTTTCTGATTTGTTTTGAACTGTTTAAAAAAGCTTGTTAGGAGCTGACATTTTTGTCACACCTCTCAGCAGGCAGGGGGGCCCTACTTGGGGAGAGGCGTCGTCCTGGGCTGGATCCTCTCTGGAGCAGCTCAATCCAGGCAGGCCAGGGCCGTCGAGACCTGTACCGGTGCTCAGAGTGGAAAGAACAGATTCTTGCCAGGGCGGATGGACAAACGGAGGTGCTACCAGGCCCAGAAGCGGCAGCGGGTCAGAAGGGGCAGTGGTAAGGCTCTTTGGAGAACAAGTCGGGTGCACGCCGTTGAGGTTCAGAAGGCTTCAGAACTCATGGAAGATTGTTTTCAAAATCATCTGCAGCACAAGAAAAAGATATGAAAGCCCCAGAATTGGAGTGGCTCTTGTGAGGATTTCTCGGGAGGAATCTGATTAAAGAAACAGGCTGCATTAATGCTCAGAGAAATGTAGTCCTTTCCCACCTCCCACCGGAAATGTTCAAACAAAGCTCCGCACCTTACGTAGACATACCTCCTGGCCGCTGCCCATTTGTGTATGACCCGTGAGCCAAGAATGGCTTTAGTTTGTAAACGGTTGAAAAACATCCCAAAAAGAATATTGTTTCGCAACATGTAAAAATTATGCAAAATTCAAATTTCAGCATCCATAAATAAAGTGTTATTGGCACCCAGCCATGTTCATTCGTTTATGAAAATTGTCTGTGGTAGCCTCTGAGCTAGAATAGCAGAGTTGAGTAATTGTGTCAGAGACCAGAAAACCCCCAAAAGCTAAAATATTTATTTCTTAGGTTTCTCAAGAGATGACATTTATGGGTGTTTTGTTTTCTCCCCAGTTAAAAAAAGTGATACATGTTCACAATAGAAAATGTGGAAATAGATTCCAAAAATGCACTTATGACACCACTTGGTAAACACTTTCTTTTCACCTGCATCCATATGCCTCCAAAGGTCTAGCTGTCTAAGTATTTGAAAGGAAGAATTTGCTGGCTCAGCTGTTTCTTGTGTTTCTGCTCTCACATCTGAATCAACGTGACATGTCCTAACCAGTTTTCACAAACTTCATTTTGTCACCTGATTCGACCATAATTTAACCTCCCTGGGCATTTAGGTTGCTGCCAAGGTTTGAACATTAATAAAATTGTGGAGACTGTCCTTGTGTGTTTCCTGTGATTGTCCTGAAGACAGAGTCCAAGCAGCAGAATGACTGGGTCAGGGGTTTGGGTCCACATTGCCAGACTGGGCTCCCGAACTGTCAGGCTAGCATGTGCTCCCAGCAGCAGACCTGGAGAAGACTCCTCACTGCCTGCTCACCAGCGCTGGGCATCGTGAGAATGCAAACGTTGCCAGTGAGAGATGTCTACATTCCATTTTGTGATCACTAATGCACTTTAACCTCCCCCCATATTTACTGGCTATTTATATTTCTTTTAAAACGGTCTCTTATTCTTTGTCCATTTTTTCTACTTATTCAGTTCTTAAACAGAAATAAGAACGGTTCTTATTGATTTGAAAGGGCTCTATATGTAGTAAGGATATTAACTCCACGAATTAACACTAAATGCTATAAAAGCCTGGTGGAGGTGGCAGCTGATTAAAAAGTGAAGCTAATCGAGTGCCCACCTGCCCAGAAAGAAAAACACAAAACAAACAACAAAAATAGTAACTCTGTAGCTGCCAGATCGATGGTACATTTTCCCCAATTTATCCTTTGATTTTTACAAGGATTTTTCCACAATAAAATTGTAATAAACATTTACCCACCAAATCCACCCATCCTTTCCTGTATGGAGTTGGCTTTGCTTTTCTGCTGAGACACAGACAGGCTAGTACTATTTCATACCTGCCTCTCCCCATCTACAGCCCCCTACAGATCCTACCTGTGTGTCCAGGACCAGATCCTGCAGATCACCTGGGGCTATTTTGGAGGGAGGTGGTGAAGTACAGGAAGCAAATGGGGCATTCGATTCCTATTGTCAGGTTCCCCCAACCTCCTGGATGCCAAAAAACCAGTACAGTGGTACCACTGTGCTCCCCGCCTACCCAAGTCTCCTTATGTGTCAGGGCTATAACAGGACCCATGCTGTCCACGGTGAAGGGACACCCCCCCACACCTGGTTGAGCACGTAGTCTGGCTGGGTTAGTTTCCAAATGATTTCAAAGTGATCCACATCAGGCACTTCTTTAAACGAGGCTTTCCACCCTGCTCGGCACAGCGTCTGCGTAGCAGAAATGAGGGAAGAGGAAGCATGAGGCTGCAGGAGCGGAGAGAAGGGCTCTCACACAGCGCTTGGCACACACCAGGTGTCACTAGTATTTGTTGAATAAATGGCTCATGGTCTTGGGGTCTTATTTTGGTGAAAAAAAGAGGAAGATGATGAGATTACCTTTGGCCCAAATCAGAGTGCTCGGTGTACCTGATAAAACTCTCTGGACTGGCGGTGGAATTCGGGGCTGTCGTGGTGGCCCACAGTGACCAGGATGTGGCAGGTAGGATCCACGGGCTGCGCCAGGCCCGCCTCCAGGAGGCGCTGTGGGCTGTTCCTCTGAGCATCCTCCCTGGTGCAGCATAGGTGTGGGTCACGACAGAGAGAAGCCTCACCCCGGGCCCTCCTGGAAGGCTCCAGGCCAGCGAGGGGCAGATGGGGGCAGTGACTCACAGGGTCAGGAGGAGAGGATCGTTCACAGACGTGTGCATGATGGGCTCCAGGTCGTATATCCCGCTTACCAGGAAAAAGCCTGTGAAGGTGAAGAACAGTCAGAGGGCCAGGCGGCACCAGCCAGACCAGGCCTCAGGCAGGCACCAAGTGGGCAAGATGGGGCCAACCCAGGCTCCAGGGCCAGAGGGGCAAGACCAGGTTAGGAGGCAGAGAAGAAGCAAAGTAGGCCCTGCTCATGGGGCTCAAAACCCCCAGGTCGAACCACTCATGGTTGTTCGGATTTTGAGCAGCTAGTGCAGACCTCCAGGCCCAATAAGAGAGGGTAGAGGCTGCCCAGCCAGGCTGCAGTGCCCATCCATGGAAACCTTTGAGGTTGGGGGTGACTTCATGCTTGGTCCAATTGGCCAGGAGCATCATTGCGGCCAGGTGGGCCCCAGCTGAGTGTCCACACAAGTAAATTCCCCTAGAATGGGCCAGAACAGAGAGCTGGATTTGCATGGTTTCCCCAAAGCACCAGGCCAGTATCAAGGAGTCCCAATTTGTCTTCTGCTCCACAGGCCAGAAGGGTAGCTGGGCTGCATTCAAGGGGCTAAACCCATGGTCCTCCCACCCAGCATTGCCTGACAAAGAGAAACCCTGCAGTAATACTTACTCATTGCGCGGATACTGCTTCTGGACAAACACGATGCTCCGGGCCACCTGGTCTACCATCTGGTCCAAGGTACCTGCACAGAAAGCATGAGCTGGCTTGGCTCCGGCAGGGGCTCACTCCCCACCAAAGCCCATCAGACCTCGAAGCTGCAAGACCACCCTAATTACCTTTGGGGGCAATAGCATAACCCACTACCACCACGGTCACGCCCTGTGCTGTCAGTGGGTTCACCATGAAGGCCGACGCATCTTTACTGCAGAAAGAGACAAAGATGTGCAACTTAGCCAGCTACACTGCTTCTGGGTCCTGTCCACCCAGAGTACCCTCGCCTTCCTCTGACGCCGGGTGGTAGGGAGAAGGAGGTAGACTTCCTGCCACATTACATGCTAGCTATAGGACCTTGGGGATTTTATTTAACCTCTAAGCCTGGTTTCCTCATCTGTAAAATTGGGACAATTATACTCCTCTTAGGTGCTGGTTTGGAGAATTGAAGATCAGACATGTAGAGCATCACCTGACTAAGGATAAGGTGCAAAAAATGTCTACTAACATGAATGCTTGAGTGGGGAGATCCCACCTCAGGTACCTCCTTATAAGGTCATAGGGAGCACAGTGTCCTGGAAGACCCCAAGTGCCCCTCTGCTTATCTCAGGATGACCATCTGTCCTCGTTTCCCAAGACTTTCTCGTTTTTATCACCAAAAGGCCCATGTCCTGGGAAAGCACTCAGTGATGAGCAACCTGGGATGGTGTCATCCCTTTGCTTGCAGAGGGGACTGAACATGCTTCTCACCGGATATAGTGGGTTGAACAGTGTCCCCCCAAAAGATACGTCCACGTCCTAACCCCCAGTACCCTCAAATGTGACCTTATTTGGAAATAAGGTCTATGCAGACGTAATTAAGAATTTTAAGATCATCCTGGATTTAGAATGGGCCCTAAATCCAATGACGGGGGATATTACAAGAGAAAACAGAGGGAGATTTGAGAAGCAGACAGAGGCCATGTAAAGAGGAAGGCTGCGATCTGAGTGACGCAGCCACAAGCCAAGGAAGATCTAGAACCACCAGAAGCTGGAAGAGGCAAGAACAGGTTCTCCCCTAGAGCCTCTGAGGGGAGCGTGGGCTGCTGACACCTTGACTTCAGACTTCTAGCCTCCAGAGCTGTGACAGAACACATTTCTGTTGTTGTAAGAGCCCTAGTTTGTGGTCACTTGCTGCAGCAGCCCTCAGATACTCACAGGCCAGGAAAAGATGAACCTGCCTTTCCCTAGTCATCTGACTTTCCTGGCTCACCTTCCACTCTGCCAGTATCCTCCATGAAGAAACATACAGAAAGGCAGGGCTGTAAGACAAGACACAGGGTGCCCGGGCTGAGGCAGGGTGCCCAGCTGAAGGCAGGGTGCCCGGGCTGAGGCAGGGTGCCCAGCTGAGCTCGCCGCGGGACCACCATTCCCTTCCACTCACCTTCAGACATTTTCTCAGGAAAGTAGATGTCCAGTTTCTCCGCGTCGCCATCTCCATAGGGGACATTCAGCAGGCTCCTCCTGGTGGCCCGGGCCTTCTTGGTAGCTATCTCGGGACACAGACAAGTCGCCGTCAGCACAACCTCAGGCGGCAGCAATTCCTATTTCATTTCAGGCAGAACCCCCTTTTTGCTGAAAGCCCCTTGGGGTTGACCAGTCAGCTCCGGCTGCCAGCGCTTCCCCAAGTCCTCATGACAATCTGTACTGGGTTCTGAGGCACTTTGCATGTGTGCGGCTACGAAGAGACCGGCCCGGCCCATCCAAGGGGGACCAACACCGTCTGCTGACGTCTGCCTGTAAGTGACCTTGTGGTTCTGAGAGGCACCATTTTGACCGTGATGTAGTTCGTGCTTATTATGTGTGTTACACTTTGCTACATGCTTTGGGAAGTAGAAACTTTCCCAAGGACGTGGAAAAACAATCTTTTAGGGAAACAAGACATAAACTCACTTGAAATAAATAGAAAATGAAACAATATAAATACATCAACAATATAAATACATATAAATCCATAGATGGGAGAGGTCAGAGTAATGTGAAAAATGGCTAGGACTTGGATCGGAAGAAAGGAGGAAGGGTACTGAAGGGTACTGTAGGTACTGGTGTAAGTACTACAGGCGAAGGTGTGGGGGTGGGAGGGGATCCTGTAGGTTCATGCTGCCGTAAAGAACCGGAGGACTTAGTCGGTTAGAGTGCAATCTCTGAACAACAGGGTCGCCGGTTCGATTCCCACACGGGCCAGTGAGCTGCATCCTCTACAGCTAAGATTGTGAAGAGTGGCCTCCCAGGAGCTGAGCTGCTGTGAGCGGCCAACGGACAACCAGCGATCGACTGCCTCAGCGGGGAGGGAGCACAAGGCTCATAATACCAGCATGGGCCGGGGAGCTGGGTCCTGCACAACTAGACTGAGAAAAAACGGCTTGAACCGGAGGGGAGGGGGAGGCGGAAGAAGGGGGGGAAAGAGTAAAGTGAAAGTAAACATGTTTATGTGTAGAGCATATACATGAAAGTAAAAAAAAAAAATGTGGCAGGAAGTCTGCCTTCTTCTCCCTACCACACAGGGTCAGAGAAAGGTGGTGGTGCTCTGGGTGGACAGGACCCAGAAGCGATGTAGAAATGCCCCTGCTTCCCCAACAATCACAGAAATCCAGGCCGCTTAAATCTCTCCAATACTGGGCAATAGACAGTGTAAATTGGTAAGACCTTCTGGAGGGCAACTTGGAAATATGTGTCAAAGTCCAAGAAGATCATATTCTTTGATACATAAGTCTTCATCCATATATTTATTATAAAAGTAATCAGAAATATTCCCGAGGACTTGTTTTAAAGATGTCCATGGTAATGCTACTTACAAAAGCAAAGCATTGGTCGCAGCCCATGTGACCTGTAAGAGAAGACTGGCGAATTGCATTACCGTATATCCTCTCTCTGCTTTATTGTTTATCCTAGCATTCATCATCCTTGATGTGTTTTTTTTTATCTTGCTTACTGTCTGTCTGTTGCACTCACTTGAACATAAGCTCTGTGAAGACGAGGGCTTGGCGCACCTCTGTACACCCAGGACCTGATACATGGTAAGCACTTAAAACTGTGTGAAAAAGAAAATTGTGTAATAAATAAATATTTTAATAAGCAGTGTTGGGTTGATTGAATATGCAAATGGAAAAAAAAAGTTTCTTAATCCCTACCTCACACCATGCCAGATCAATTCCAGATAGACTACAGACATACATGTGAAAGACAAGACAATAAAGATTTTGGAAAAGAAAATAGGGGATCCTCATGACCTTGGAACAGGCAAAGATTGAATAAAAAGGACCCAAAATGCACTAATCAAAAAGGAAAAACTGAAGAGTATTTCATGATGTAGAGCGAAAACAGGTTACACAAATGTCACAGACAGTAAGTAAGAGGAAAAATATACCAAGCATGATTGATGCAATCTTTCTGGTATTGAAAAATTGGTGGGAAGAGACCTGCAACTTGGAGGCCCCCAGGACATGAAACTTGGTGGCCACAGTGGGCCCCAAAGAAAACAGTGCTCCCCTGGGGTGAGTCTGCAACTCCAGAAGAGGCAAACTTGGTAGGTGAAGATAGTTTGCATAATTGTGTTTACACAAATATGCATAAAACTTAAAACAGGCTGTCTTCATTTCAGCTGGGCTGCTCAAGGCCAAGAGAAATAAAAATGATGGTAGATGCTAAATTTCTCATGTGCCAAAGCCGGGGCAAAGTGGCTGCAAAATCAGTTTTGTCATCACTGACCATGGGAGTCAGTAGGCCAGGGAAGGCTATGTTTTGTGGGTCCCCACTCCCTCTCCCATGGAAGAGGGAGATGTCCTATCTCCGGAAGCTTTAAGCAACCATCTGCTCAGAGAGCCTGATGTGTGACTTCTGCAAGGATCTAACCACCAGAACAAAACAGGCTCCACATGTGTCCATGTGCCATGCTGAACACAGACTACTCTGAACCACAAGACTTTTTTTTTTTTTTTAAAGATTTTATTGGGGAAGGGGAACAGGACTTTATTGGGGAACAGTGTGTACTTCCAGGACTTTTTTTGCCAAGTCAAGTTGTTGTCCTTTCAATGTTAGCTGTGGAGGGCACAGCTCAGCTCCAGGTCCAGTGCTGTTGTTAGTTGCAGGGGGCGGAGCCCACCAACCCTTGCGGGCCTCAAGGAGTTGAACCGGCAATCTTGTGGTTGAGAGCCCACTGGCCCAGGTGGGAATCGAACCCACCGCCTTCGGAGTTAGGAGCACGGAGCTCCAACCGCCTGAGCCACCGGGCTGGCCCAGAACCACAAGACTTTGTTAATTGAATCAAATATGTTGCATTTGTGATTCTAAGCTCAAGTGTTCCTTAGGAATTTAATCACATTTTGTAAATTGTGTTTAAATGTTTAGAGGAATTTAATCTGTGAAAGTTACAAGTTAACTGACTATCAATTCAAAAAATAAGTGAATGCCATTAATGTTTCCTCTGAAGAAATTATATGTTTACATGGTTAAAAAAATACACAAAAGGCTTTTCAGTGAATGTCCCTCCATCCCCTAGTTCCCTTGTCCCCCGCCTAGGTGATGACCGTTATCAATGCGGATCTAGAATCTCCCTGCCTTTAATCCAAATGACAGCATATTAAATACATTTCTGCCCTGCCAGTTGCACTTAAAATTTCTCAGAGAGCTTTCCAGTCAGTACACAGCGTCCTCATTCTTTTCTTTTTTTAGAACAGTTACTTAGTATTCCATCCTATGGCTGCACAGTTAATTTATTTAAACAGTCACACCAGTTTCTTAGGACAAACAAACCAATCCAGATTATCAGGAAATTCTCTTGGGGAAATTCCCTCCCCCAGTTTATCCTGAATCCTGTTTCCTCCCCACCCCCACTGAGAGCACCCTGGATTCCCTTCACTTCTCCCCTGGAAGGCAGCAACTCCCCTCTGCTCTCCTGTGTTCACCAGGAAGCCCCACTTCCGAAGGGGGACTCCTGTCTTAGCTCCAGCTGCCTTAACAAATATCATTGAGTGGGGCGCTTAGACCACAGACAGTTATTTCTCACACTTCTGGAGACTGGAAAGCCAAGATGAAGGTGCCAGCAGAGTCGGTGTCTGGTGGGGGCCCTCCCCTTGGGTTCTAGACGGCCGCCTTCTTGCTATGTGCTCATGTGGCCCCGTCTCTGTGGATGCAAGCTCTCTGGTGTCTCTTCCAAGAATCCTCCTGGATCAGGGCCCCAGGCCGGTGACCTCATTTAGCCTTAATTACCTCCTTAGAGGCCGTATCTCCAAATACAGCCACAATGGGGGGCAGGGCTTCAATATGTGAATTTGGCGGGGATACAAACACTCAATTCACAACAGCTCCTACACTCCCTCAATGGCCCTGGGGCCCTGCAGAATCAACTCTCCCCTGCCACCTTCTCCAAGGGGCTGACCCTAACACCCCACCCTCCGCCACCCCCCCTCTCCTGCTCCATATCTCCTATAGTACTTGCTCTTCTAACACACTGACCCTTACTTATTCATTACCTATCATGTCCCTCCCCCACTGAACCAAATGATACATGGGTGGGGGGCTGTCCCTTTGGCTCACTGGTAACCCATGCACACAGATGAGTCACCAGCACGTGTTAGGCACCCAACAAATATTCACTGAACGGATTAATAAATGATGAAATAACTGCTGAGAAGCATCTCGGCTTTGCTGTCACAAACAACCCTGCCATGAAGAGCCTTGCACACACATTCTTACACCTGCTTGCAAGGATCTCTAGGAAATGCTCCCAGCAGTAAAATTTCTGGATCAAAGGTATAGGCATTTGTCATTTTGAGGCCACCGCCCACTGCCCTCCATGTGGGTTTACCCTCCCACCTGACGGGTTCATCTACAGAGTGGGTTCATCCAAAGGGAGTGATTCAATTCACACAAGAGTTCTGACTAGATTGATGTTGTGCCCAAACTAAGGAAAACATCTAAATTGAAGAGCAATTAAAACCAAGCAGCCATAGGTGTGCATTCTCACGCACAAGTCTCCCTCCCTCAGACATTAAGAAAACTCAACTAACCCTGAGAAGGAGACATTGCCTCTCTGTAGCAGGTGGCCCAGGGGTTGGTGGCAGGCAGCTGGGTGCAGGGACAGAGAGTGAGGTGACCCACGGCCTCCTCTCAGAGAGTGAATACCCAAGAGCAGGAACACAGGAGCGTGTCAATGAGACCTTATCACTGACTTCGTTTTTTTGTGATTAAAGCAAAAATGGGGCTTCTATTATTCACAACCCAAAGTGTCAAAACTCTAACAGACAGAAGCTCCAGACCCTGGAAGCCGGGTCCAGAGCTCCTAGAGACCAATGCAAGTGTGAGGCAGGGAGACCTGGAAGGCTGAAGACCAACGGTCTGCTACATACAGAAGCTGCCATCTAAGAGAAGGCTGCGCCCATCAGCCCCCATCTAGTTAACAATGGCTGGCAGAATTATTGATGACCTTATTTTAAAATCCTTTCCAGTAAACCTAGGCTCCTTTTGCACTAAGAAAACAATCATTACCAGGGGTGGCTGGTTAGCTCAGTTGGTTAGAGTGTGGTGCTTGTAGCAGCAAGGCTGCCAGTTTGATCCCTGCATGGGCTACTATGAGTTCCGCCCTCCTTAAAAAAAAAAAGAAAAAGAAAAAGAAAGAAAAGAAATCATTACCTGAAAATAGCCAAACACAGATGGTGTAGAGCAGGGCTACTTAGAGTGTGGTCTGTGGATACTGGGAGGCCTACACTATTTGCTACTGGTCCATGACAAGCCAAATGCCTAAGGAGAAAGTAAGCTTTTAGAATACATGCCGTCTGGGCGACCAGATAGCTCAATTGGTTAGAGCGAGAGCTCTTAATAACAAGGTTGCTGGTTCGATTCCCACATGGGCCAGTGAACTGCACCCTCTACAACTAGATTGAAAACAACAGCTTGTGCTTGGAGCTGAGCTTGGAGCTGAGCCCCCAGTGGGCAACCGGTTGGCTCAGTGGTTGGGGCACGGTGCTCATAATACCAAGGTCGCCTGTTCGAGTCCCATATGGGCCAGCGAGCTGTGCCCTCCACAGCTAGATTGAAAAAACAACTTGACATCCTGGAAAAACACACTGTTCCCCAATATTCGCCAATAATAAAAGAAAAGAAAGACTATATGCAGTTTGGCTAGAACGGCTTTGTCTATTGAACTTAACAATAAGAAATTAGGACTTTCAAGCAAAAACTTGTACATGAATGTTCATAAAAGCACTATTCACAATCGCCAGAAGGTAGAACCAGCCCAAATGTCCATCAACGAATGAGTGAGGAAACAGAATGTGGTACGTCCATATCATTGGATATTATTTGGCCGTAAAAAGGCATGAAGTTCTGACACACACGACAACATGGATGGACCTTCACGCTCAGTGATAAGAAGCCTGACAAGAAATGGCCACATATGTGTGATTCTATTTATATGCGACATCCAGAACAGGCAAATCCACAGAGACAGAAAGCAGTTAGTGCTCGCCAGGGTCTGGGGGTGGGGGGGTGGGGAGTGACTGCTTACTGGGTAAGCGTTTTATTTCTGGGATGAAAATGTTTTGAAACTAGAGGTGATGGTTTACAACATTGTGAATGTGCTAAATGCTAATGAAGGGTTAAAATGGTTAAATTTTATGTTATGCGCAATAAAACAAAATTGGGACTCGTATTTTGTGTGCCTCTTTTCTGCTTTTCACTTTTCTGGTGCAGAGGGAAAAGCCCAATCTTGCAGCCTGTGAAGGCAGGATGTGCCGCGGCGGAGGCCGCAGAGGCTGTCAATCACGAGGCCCGGCTGGATCAAAGGGTGAGATTTCCTTCCAGTGTTGCAATGTCTAGCTGCTTGCCTGAGATGCACGTTGCAGTTTGGTTTAATCCTTACCCAACAATAAAACAAGTTTTCTTTCTCCTTGTGGAGAGGTTTTCTGTCTGGGTTGGCAGGAGACTTTATCTTTCGTTTTTTCTACTTGACATCCCTTTGCTGTGTCTTGCCGTGAGTTTGATGCTAACGAGGCAATCTCCAAGTTTACAGGTGGCACTGATGAGGTCTGGGGAACGCCACCAGCAGGAGAGGCCAGCTGGTGCTCACTCAGTCACACTGGCTGATAGTCCTTCCCACCCCCCACCCCCACCGTCAGCCTGCTCCACTCTTACCAGGAAGCTCCACTAGGGGAAGTGGCGACCATCACTAGCTGTGTGAACTCAGGTAAGTTATCTAACCTTATTCAGCAGGGCCTGGACTAAGGGGAGGTGAGTGAGGTGGTACCAAAAACTCAGCAATGAAGATTGCTATTTGTGTCTCCCCCCAAATTCATATGCTGAAGCCCTACCCCCGATACGATGGTATTTGGAGGTGGGACCTCTAGGGTGGAGCTCTCATGATGGGATCAGAGGAAGAGAGACCAGAGCTGTGCCTCTCTCTCTGCCATGTGAGGACACAGGGAGAGGGCCCTCCCCGGGGAACCAAATCGGCTGGCACCTTGATCTCGGACTTCTCAGCCTGCAGAATTGTGAGAAATAGATTCCTATTGTTTAAGCCACTCAGTCGATGGCATTTTGTTATTGGAAGCCTGAAGTGACCGATACAAAGAAAAATAATATTGAAATGTGATACATATTTTTTTAATCAAAATTAACGCCAAAAAGTCCACGATGAACAAAATGTCAGCATTTTAAATAGAGACAAGCTTTAAATAGACCCCAGCACACGCATGGCCCTAACGAAGATGATCTTCATCTATAACAGGTCAGCTGGAGCAGGGAGAAAAGGAAGGAGGCGGAATGTGAAAGTAAAGCTGACCACAGGGCTTATCGAGAGCCATATTACTAGAGTCCCCAAGGGCTAGGCAGCAACCTCTTCTCAGCCCCTGCTTTTTACTTGTGACTCCCTTTCTCAACCAGGAAGATAAACATGTTTTCTCCAAACACTGAGTGTCCCTTCACACTCAAATATTTATTGAGCAAACAGAGGTGTATTTAGCACAGAGCTGGGTGCAGAACGGGGCTCTGGAGAGCCAGGGACACAGCTCCACCGCACAGAGTGGGTGTAGGAATGTGCGGGGATACGCCCCCACAAGCCTGTTCCTCCAGCTGAGTGAGAGAACCACCAACCCCGGGAGCTCTGTTCAGTCTGCTGAAACAAAGGTGATGTGTCAACATCCGGTTTTCCTGACTGAAGGGAGAGGCTGCCTTCTTCCTCACTCACACTTCCCCGTGGAGACTGCTTCCCCAGCCCAGCACAAATGCTCCTCAGAGGGTTAAAATCACTACAACACTCTGGAGACACAGGGCAGAGGTAGGAATTAACCTTAACACTTCACTGACTTACAAGTTCCCAAGCCCTGTCTTCATCGCTTGTATAAACAACAACAGCACCCCATGTTCAGCAGTCCAGTGGGAAGCCTTTCTTTTTTCACTCCACCTCCCTGTGCACTGTGCCATGTGGCCGTTAGGCCAGGGCACTATTGGCAGAGCAGGAGGGGAACTGGGGCATGGTTGACTGGGCCTCTCCTGACTCCAGTGGTTCTGCAGCGAGGGCTCCCTGGCACCTGGCCCTGTTCCCAGTGCCTGGGCTTTGGGAATGCCCCAAGAGCCGGGCTGTGCGGCTCCACCCTCCCCCTACCAGCATTCTGAATCACTGCCACATGCTAAAGTCCACCCAAAGCGGCCACAGAGAGGTCCCCAGTACCCTCGTTTCCGATCTGTGAGTAGGTCCTCAGGGCTTCCTCTGCTCCCAGTCGGACGACCCATCTGCTGGGGGTGTACTGACGCTCCAACTCCTATGGGATACAGACACAAGGCTCCAAAAGACCTGTTATCTAGACAGAGTGCGCCCCACCCCTACACATTGTTGGAAGCTCCTCTGTCTCGAGAAGCCCCCTGCCCGGTATGCTCAGGCTCTCAAATGCCCTCCAGTTTCCAGCCTGGCAACCCATCCCCACTATCCCCTACAGTGACAGCCATGCCTTTAATTAGAGGACAGACTTAAAAGGGAGATGAGGTCCCATAAACACGTCCCACTTAACGCTGCCACGAGCACCACTCCTATAGCACTAAGCCCACGGGAGGCCAGGGAGCTGCGGTGGGGTGGACGTGGAGCCGATCCCCGGAGACGGTACAGTTGTGACTGGGGGAGGACACAGCACAATCAAAAGCACAGAGATAACATGGGAGAAATGGAAGTGTTGGGAACGCTGACCCGCCAGATTGCTACAACGCAGGGCTGAGGCTGGGAAGCTGGGGCTGGATGTCAGGCTAAGCTGTTCCGAGTTAATGCAGAACAGAACAAGGGATGAGGTCCAGGAGAAGGGGCTAAAAGGCAAAGAACAGGTAAAGGCTGGAGTGGGGACTTTGAAGGCAAGATGGCCTCGTGGAAAGGTCTTGGGCTCCGGAGTCACGTGGGCCGAGTGCCATCCAAGCTCCGCCACTTACTAAGCTGTCTTGCCCTGGGCAACTCACGGTCTCTGGGTCTCAGTTCCCTCGTCTACATACTGGGCATAATAACAGCAGCCTCACAAGATTAAAAGACAAAGCACGTAAGTGAGGTAAAGCTAAGCATTTAAAGGTGGGTCACGTCCTCTTCTTGTTGGCCAGGGATCTTTGGGTCAGTACCCTCTGTACCTGTCAGAGTCATTACTTGCAGGATGGCTCACTCTGTGGCTATCATCTTTCTGGCTATCATTTATGATAATGCTACTGCAAAGGATTGCTGAGAGCCCTCTGATAGTGTAGGTGTGTGTGTATGTGTGTGAGAGACAAACACAGAGAGCACGAGAGAGACAGAGACAGACAGACAGAATAGGATTTCTTAGGGGCAGCATCCACAACTTCCATCAGAGTCTCTGATGTGTCCATCACCAGAAAGAGAGACAAGGCCTACAGTGCAGGACAACTAGTTAGGAAATTATAACTGAATCACCGTCATAACAAGTGCTTTGCATACGTTGTTTCCAGCCCTCACAACCACCCCACAGTAAGCACCAGCCTCTCTATATCTTTGAGCGTCTGGTACATCCTTCACACTCATTGCATAACGTCAGACTCAGGTGGGGAACTTCGGTCCCAACTCCGGTGGGCTTATGGCTATTAACGTCGTCAGGGCTTCAGTTTTCTCTGCCCTTAAAATCAGGCTCACAAAATCCTGCCTGCGGTGAAATCACAGTGCTAAAGCCTTCGGGAGCTGGCACACAGTACCGCTCCTCCACGACCACAGGAGTGGTCTAGAGAGTTCTAGGCTTCCTTCTTGGAGCTCCCACCTAATCTCTGAGCTGTACTCCTTAGCCCCAGCCTCTCCCTGCAAACCACCTACCTCTTTAGACATCTTCTTCCAGGGAGCCTCGCCTTTGCGAAGCTCGTCGGGGTCACCCATCTCGCGGTCCACAACCAGAGCGGCACACGCCCCGCGTACTTACAGTGGACAGAAGGGGCGGGGCGCTGCTCAGGCACCGCCCCCAGGAGCGAGGGTCGCCGCCCCGCTGACTTGAGCTGGGCGCGCGCGCATCCCCGGTCCCACCCACGAGGGGGAGGGCTGCAGATAAAGTCTCCCGCCAGTTCCACGGCGGCACGGTGATTGACTGTGGGGCGGTCGGGGCCGCTCCCGATTGGCCAGCGCGCCGGGTAAAGCCAGGCGCGGGAACCGGCGCAAGGATCCTGAGCCGCGGCAGCAGAGGGGTCCTGTTCTGCGAGGTCCCTGGAGGTGCCATGAGCTGCGTCAACCTGCCCACCGTGCTGCCCCGCTCCCCCACCAAGACCCGGGGGCAGATCCAGGTATGGGCGCCGGGGTGGGATCCTGGTAGGCGGGATCGGGGTCATGGCCGGTGCCCTGGCGTTTGTGCACAGTGGGCTCCGAAGTGACCTCTCCTTCTTTTCTAGGTGATTCTCGGACCCATGTTCTCAGGAAAAAGGTAACGGCCTCGCGGGGTGGGGGGTGGCCCGGGACCACTTTCTCCTCCTCTCCCTGCCCCAGGACGGTGTCCTCCCCTGGCTCCGGTCCGGGGCCTGCCGCCCTTGTCAGAGCCCTCCCCCTCTAGAACAGCCCCCGCTGCCAGACCTTGCATTCCCGCCCAGGATGCCACTTCCTGAAATCGATTCCTAGAGGACGCACTCCTTCCCTGCTTGCTCCGGTCAAAACGTCCTCCCCTTAGCAAGCAAGGCTCCTTCCCGAGCTGGTCACAGTTTAGCCTCTCACTCGGAAGGGGGCGTCCAAGCCTTTTAAAAATCGTGTCCCCTGTGGGCCAGCCCCTAAGCTTCTTGCAGTAAGGATCTGTATGCCTCCTTCCGGTGAGACTGTACTGTTCCCTTAGATGGCCAGGAAACTTTGCACACTGAGGAGTCAGGTGATGTGTCTGCTCACCCGTGTGATAGAACCACTCCCCAGACCGAGGTGGGGCTAGTGAACCCCTCAGTAACCTCCACCCCGGTCCATGGCCCTGGGGGAACACTCCAGCCCAAGTCCCTGGCCCACAAGGGGGAGGCTCCACGTGGGCCCTTGGACCCAGAGGCAAAGTGCTTTTTCTTTGTTGAGCAAAAACATTTTGTGATGTCAGTTCAGACTGAAGAACTGAGAGATTACTTTGGACCCCTCACCTCTGTTTGGGGCCTTTGCCTCCATCCACTCCACCAATATCCCAGAAAAACTCACCCTTCCAGACCTTCCCCAGACCACCTGAGGGCCATTCCCCGCCAGCAGGCCCCCAGTGACATAGGACACTTGTTTACGTCCCTCTCCGGTCTAGACTGAACTCGCAGAGTGAGGCCCTCTCATCCTCACTGATCTTTCCCACGCGCTGCCCTTTGCTCTTTCTGTCCATTGGTGGGTGTCTGTACACTCCTAGAATGCGGTGGGGTGGCCGGCCTGGTGGCTCAGGCAGTTGGAGCTCCGTGCTCCTGACTCCGAGGGCTGCCGGTTCGATTCCCACATGGGCCAGTGGGCTCTCAACCACAAGGTTGACAGTTCAACTCCTTTAGTCCCACAAGGGATGGTGGGCTGCGCCCCTGCAACTAAGATTGAACACGGCACATTGAGCTGAGCTGCCGCTGAGCTCCGGGATGGCTAAGTTGGTTGGAGCATGTCCTCTCAACCACAAGGTTGCCAGTTCGACTCCCGCAAGGGATGGTGGGCTGTGCCCCCTGCAACTAGCAATGGCAACTGGACCTGGAGCTGAGCTGCACCCTCCACAACTAAGACTGAAAGGACAACAACTTGAAGCTGAACCTCACCCTCTACAACTAAGACTGAAAGGACAAAACAACTTGACTTGGAAAAAAAAAATGCCCTGGAAGTACACACTGTTCCCCAATAAAGTCCTGTTAAAAAAAAAAAAAGAAGGCTGTGGGGGAGCCCAGCTTGGGCTGATGGGTCCTCCTGCCCGCTCCTGTGCCGTGGGCCTCACCTCCCGCTCTGTCCTTGCAGTACCGAGCTGATGAGACGAGTCCAGCGCTTCCAGATTGCCCAGTACAAGTGTTTGGTGATCAAATACGCCAAAGACACTCGGTACAGCAGCAACTTCTCCACGCATGACCGGTGAGTCCCTGCCCCTCCTGTCCTGTGTTGACCCCTCTTCTGAGAAGCCCAGTGAAATTCACAGGACACAGAACATACTGTCAGACAGAGTATGTTTTAGTGGAGATGGTTCATACGGCTGATGCCGGGCATTGAACTTTCAAATCCACAAAGTTGCCAGGTTGTGTGGCAAGGCGGCCTAGGACAGCCTTCCGTGGGACTCTGCCCAGTGGTTCTTAACTGGGGACGATTTTGCCCCCCAGCGTCCATTTGGCAATGTCTGGAGTTTTTAGTTTTCACAGTTGGAGGAGGGGGTGCATGTTCCTGGCATCTAGTGGGTGGAGTCCGGAGATACTGCTGAACCACCTGCCATGCACAGGATGTCCCCAAGACACAGAATGACCTGGCCTGGTCATCAGTAGTATGTGCCGAGGTTGAAAAGCCCTGCTTGAAGTATACACCTATGCAGGTGGCAGGCTGGTTTTGTTTAGGCTGCATGTTGGTTTTTATTTAACTTTTCAGTTGGCTTGTTCTCGCTGACTCCCTGTCATCTTGTGGCCTTCGGTGCATTCCCATTTTATGTTTATCTGCCTGCACCCCGTGGACATTTCAGTCTGCAACCTGATTTCGGGGTTAAATTTAGTTCCCCTCCTGCCCCTTCCTTGGCAGCAGATTGGGGCCTGAGACACTCCTTTCTTGGCCCTCCGGACTTATTCACCTGAGCCACCGATACAAAGCCATGCTGTGCCACACACAGGACTGGTGGCTTCGGGGTGGGCCTGCGGGCTTTCTGAAGCCAGGCGGATGGTAGGGTGGAGAGTGCCAGGGACTTGTTGTTGAGTGTCAGGAATGAGAGTGACATTTCAGGCCGTGCTGTCTGATGCAGGTTCATTTACGCCTCGGTTTGCTGCCTCATCCCTAAAACATGGTGTCCACTGCACAGGACTGCGGCGTATCCGGGCAGGACCATGACAGCAGAGGAGGCGACACTGTGCACTGGTTAGAAGTTCCATTTCTGGAGGTGGTCAGAGCGGGGTTAAATCTGACCACTGGCAGCGTGACACAAACCCTGTCTAACGTGCACTGTAGGGGCAGTGAGCATGACTGAGTCCTTGGCAGGAGTGACAAAGCTCTCGTTTTGCTCCCCGGCTAAAGCTGGAACCAGCTTGCTCTCTGCCTGCCCTCTGCTTCTCTCTGTTTTGGGAGGGGAGACGGAATTTCAAATGCAAGAAATGGTAGGATGATGGCAAGATAATACCTAAGCAGTAAAGTATTTTATTTTTTTATAAATACAGCTGCAAACTGCTGAGCCTTCAGAACGGTCCCCGCTTCTCCAAAGGCTAGCTCAGAGGAGCAGGCAAAAATGGAAACGAGGGAAAACATTGTAGAAAAACATGGACGCTATTTAAAAAGACAGAGGACAAAGAGCAGCATTCCTCTTCAAACAGACCCTGGCTGTGGGGGCAGGGTGGCGTCCAGTCTGTCACTTAATGCACTGGAACATCCCTACACACGGCCTCCCGCTTTCACTCTGCTGGGTAGGAATCTCCCCGCAAGACCCATGAGGGAGCCATGTGACAGCGGATTTGAATCCTGGTTCTGCCAGCTAATGGCTCCATGATCTTGGAGAAATCCTTTAGTTGGCTAAAGGAGCCAAGTGGAAGAAGTTCTTGTAGGTCGTTGCACGGCTGCTGGAGTTCCAGGCTCAGCCCTGCCCGGGCACGCAGAACTCAGAGTCTGTTGCTAACCGTCTGCTGAGGACCCTGTCAGCACTCTGCCTTCAGGGATCCTTCCTCCGTAAAAAGAAAACGATAAAAAAAAAAATCCTATTTTGTGACTGTACTGGTATGAAGAGAAATATAATGCAGGCTGATTTAGATTTATTCTTCTGACTTTTAAATGAAATTAAAACATTTCATTGGCCCCTAAAAGTACCGTGGGCCCTGGGCGCTGTGTCTGATGAGCTCACCTTGTCCACCACCGGCCCACTGAACAGTGGAGGAGAGGTTTATATCCGGCATCGCTAACTTCTAGTCCAAAGAGCAGTGACATAGCTTGTGTTGAATAACCAGTTTTCAGAACAAGGGACTTTATTCTCCCCAAATGCCCTCCCATGAGCACCAGCTCCTCAAAGCTCTGGGCAAACAGCAGCCCGCTTTGCCGGTCGGTGAGGGTGGTCACGAGCTGCTCTGGCCCCTGCATTGTGGTTTCTGGTCTCCTGGGTCACCCTTGCTCATGCTCTGGTTTCTTTCCCCAGGAACACCATGGAGGCGCTGCCAGCCTGCCTGCTCCGGGATGTGGTCCAGGAGGCCCAGGGCGTGGCCGTCATAGGCATTGACGAAGGGCAATTTGTGAGTTGCTTTGTCTGGGCATCATGCCCCCTACGAACTCCCCTGGCTGTCTCCCGACTTCGTCTTTATTTTGTTCTCTGGTTTAAGCTGGGTAGCAAATGGTAGGTTGACCAGTATTTTTCCTTGTCGCTTTGGAAAAGCAGCAGCCATCCTAGCAGCTCACGTGAAGGCTGCTCTCACTGCTGGTTAGCCTCTGGGCAGGTTTGTGGTCTGTTCTGTCTCAGAACAGTGTGTCCCGGGACACACAGTTTTCACTTATCTTGCTGTGTATTCGGCGTGCCTTCTAAATGTGAGAAGTCATGCCTTCACTTCATTTCAGCCTCTCTCTGCAAGGTGTTCTGCGCAGCCTGTCTGAATGTGTGGTTTGGTGACTGAGTTTTCACTTCTGGGATTTCCGGCTAGTTCTTTTTTTGCGTCTGCTACTCTAATTCACATATATTCATTTGTCTTTAACAATTTACTGTTGTTTTTCTTTTAATTGATGTGGTTCCCGGCCATGGTCGTTCTGTAAATCTTCTTTTATGGTCTTTCTTGCTCACTCGGTGTCTGCTGATTTGAAGCGCGGCCCCTGGCCGAGTAGGCAGCTTGTCTTTTGTGGCCTTAGTTTCTCTCTTGTGCTTTGGAACTGTTTGTTCCTGCAAGTGCATCTTGAATGAATGGAGCTAAAACGTACTTCCAAAGGGGACTGCTTCAGCACTTAGTGGTATGGTTGCCTCCACCCAGTGCATTAGGGTAACGTAGCTGCTGTGACAAACCCAAAATGTCAGTAGCTTCACAGGATAGAAGCTTATTCCAAGTCATTGGTAGGGAGGCCTGCCGAGGAGGTCCCCATCTTCACACGTGGCTTCTAAGATGCCCTGGGTGGCCATATCCAGTGGTGGAAATGGGAAACGGGAGGGTCCCCTGTGTGGGAGCCAGGTCACTGACGTTGACCACTGGAATTGGAGCACATGGTCCCCTGAACTGTACGTCTAGTCGTGCTCTGTGCCCTGGAGGAAGAGGGAATTGCAAATCAAAGATAATTTTTTGTTTGTTTGATAAGTGGTTGCGACCTCTGCCTGCCCAGGGCAGAACCAGGCCCTGGGGCTGTAATGTCCTACACGGCACAACGAGATGCTGTCCTATGTAAGACACAGCCCCACGCCTTGTTCCCACCGTGAGGCTGGTGGGTGTCCCACCCCCGAGTGGGGTGGATCCTTTGGGGTCCCCACCCCACCGTCCTGAGGGTCGGCACGCATGTGTTTCTTCATGACTCCAGGCGACACAGAGGCGCGTGGTTTGCTTTGTGGAAGTCTTTGGCATTTGGGGAGATGCATCTGGACACCAGTTGCAAGCAGGGGACGTAGGTGGGCATCATGGCTCCAGGGCACGCCAGCCTTGCAGCGGTCACCCCTGCGTGTTAGTTAATGGCGTGGCAGTAGCGGAAGTCCTGATTTTAAAAACCTCTTTCTGGGGCGGCCCGGTGGCTCAGGCGGTTGAGGGGTCCCTGGAGGCCGGGTTAGCTGTTGATTCACTGTCCTCGGGAAGGGGGATGACTCTGTGCCCAGCTTCGTAGGCCTGGTGTCTAGGGAGGGTGGACCAGAGTAGGCTAGGGCCGTGCTCGGTAAAACAGCAGCGGTCACTCCTGGTAGCCAGGAGAGGGGAGGTGTGGCACTTGTTCACGTTTGGTCTGAGCTCAGATGTCATTATGGAGGGTCTTGTTTCTGTCTTGATCCACCAGTCACAGACTGGCCTTGCCTGGTGTTCACGTTCCGTGAAATTAATTATGTTCAGTAGGGTAACACCAACACCCGGCTGTGAGTGCCAGGCCGGGCCGGCTCCCGCTGCTGGGGCTGCTTTTCTCTTTTCACTGCCCAGAAAAACCAACCAAAACCATGTAACGTGGTCTACATCTTTCCAGTCTTTGTAGAAGCATATTTTGTTCTACGTTGGGCTCATATCACACGATGACCATTTTCCCATGTCAGCAAATACCCATCCTTACGAATATGCCGTATCTTCCTTAAGTTGTCCCGTGTGTGGCATTGAAAGGCTGCGATGGACATCTCTGCCTGCCATCTGGTGTACTAGGATTTCTCTACCAAGTGGAACTGCTGGTCAAAGGGCCAATCTCATTCATTATTTTCTGAGCTTGTGCCCCATGGCAGCAACTTTCTAGGTGTTGGGGATACCACCTGAGTCTCTGCCCTCGAGCTTACCTCCTCTCACAGTTCTGGAAGCCTGCAATCGAGCTGTGGGCGGGGCTGGTAGGGCTAAGGCTGTGAGGGCAGATCTGTTCTAGGCCTTGCCCCGGTCAGGGCTTGTAGACGACCGTCTTCCCTCTGTCTGGGTCTCTGTCCAAATGGCCCCTTCTTATCTCCAAATAAGGTCACATTCTGAGGTATTGGGGGTTAGGGTTTCAACATATGAATTGGGAGGGTAAGAGGGGACACAATTCAACCCATAACATAACCTAAAAAACTAATGGCAATAAATGCCAGTGACATGGTTACCAGTGGACATTTAGAAATGCTACAGATGCCTGGGTGGCTCCGTCCTTATCTTTGGTGGCGCAGGAACCCCCACTGGCGCCCAGGGTTCAGTGCTCCTGGGGGGTGGCACGTGAACAGGGGACATAGCGTTCAGGGGGAAGAACTGGCTCTTTGATTATGGCATCAGTTTTGGGGGTGGGGGGCGAGGACCCTCCTAGTGTCCTCAAACTCTGGTGTGGAAGAGCCTATGTCCCGACGTATGTCTCAGTGTGGAGGGTGAGCTGCAGGGGTGCTTGATCCCGGGGGGTGTTGCCCTCTGAGTGTGGCCACTTGCATTGCTCTTGGTTTTTCTAACAGTTTCATGGTCCTCATCTTGCTAAGCACTCAGGTCTCAGTGACCTCGTACCCTCAGTAAACAGGCCAAGTAAGGCCTGAGCGGCTTGGAGAGAGACCCTTCGCCCAAAGTCCGTTCACCCAACCCAAAGACCAATCTAGACAGGTAAACACCCTCAACTGAAGGTACTGTGATTGACCGATGAAAATTCACCAAAGCATTTGTTTAAATACCAGCCTCGCCCTGGGCCACATAAAATGAAATTTGGTTTACCAAGTAAATGGCCTTTCTGCAAGCCCTGTATTTAGAAGGGCGTGCTGTGTCATCCTGGCACCATGTGGAACATCATGTTAAAAAAGGAAATGGAAAAACCCAGAGAGAGCCCACCTGCCTACCAGCCAAATAGAACACATAATAAATTGAGTGACTTTGATCCTTAATACCAACAGCCTTTCTTACCATTTCTTAGGCTCAAGAACATGAAGTTATTGCCAAGGTCACACAGCTAATGGGTCCGACCAAGAGCAGGTTCAAGCCCTAGGCAGCCCTCTGGCCTGAGTGTGCACAGCCATGTGCAGTGGGGGGGTGAGCGCAGGAACACTCATCTCTGGTCTGGGGGGCCGGGTAGGAGGGTTAGGGTCTCTGTTTGTGTTTCACGCTGATCCAGGTGCTGGAATTCTTGGATCTGGCAGCATCTTCTCCGTGGCTACTGGAAGCTGCTGCTGAGGGTGGAAGCTCACTCTTTCCTTCACCCACCCTTTCCAGTTCCCTGACATCGTGGAGTTTAGCGAGACCATGGCCAACGCTGGGAAGACCGTGATCGTGGCCGCACTGGATGGGACCTTCCAGAGAAAGGTAGGCGTCTGGTCCAGGTCTTGGGATGGGACCTGGCAGGCACAGGCCGTGCACAGGCAGCCTCTTCTCCTCAACGCAGCGCTCCCTGGATGACGGGCCTTGGCCACGCCCCAGGCACTCAGACGAGCCCGACCCAGCTCCCTGTTTGCCGGGGAGTGAGTCCATCTCAGACTGGGTGCCCTGTGCGTCAGGGGGTGGCGCTCTGGAGGAAAGCAAGGTCCAGGGAGTTTCCTGGCTTCAGTGCTTGTGAAGCAGAGGGTTTCCAAGGCAAACCCACGTGGCGAGCGAGGCGAGTGTGCGCACCTGTCTTTCCCTGGAATGTAGGCTTTCGGGACCATCCTGAACCTGGTGCCCCTGGCGGAGAGCGTGGTGAAGCTGACGGCCGTGTGCATGGAGTGCTTCCGCGAAGCCGCCTATACCAAGAGGCTGGGCACCGAGAAAGAGGTAGCTGCCCCCTGACTTCTCCGAGGGGGAGGGGGTGGGGGCGGCCCGGAGGCGCTGTGTCCGCTCCATCCAGGCCCTTCATGTCCCCCGGGCCAGGTCGAGGTGATTGGAGGAGCAGACAAATACCACGCCGTGTGCCGCGTCTGCTACTTCCAGAAGGCCTCAGGTCAGCCCGCAGGACTGGACAGCAGAGAGGATAAGGAGAACTGCCCGGCGCTGGGGAAGCCGGGGGAGGCCAGGGCCGGCGAGGCTGCGGGAACCAGGAAGCCGTTTGGCCCTCATCAGGTCCTACAGTGCGGCCCCGCCAACTGAGGCCTGGGGGAGCCAGCGCCCCCTGGCGGATGCCTGGCCCCTGCACGCTGAGCAGCCTCTGCAGAGGAGGAAGTCCTGGGAGAGACGGGGCTTGTTTCACCGGGGCTCGTTTCACTGGCATTTGGAACTTTCGGTGGGGCTGGCGGTCTGCAGTCCCATTTCCCTCCACCGGTCTTTCTCAGTTCCCTTCCCAGCTGCTGGTCCATCATGACCACCCCAGGCTGGCGCTGGCTACTGCTGACACCACTCCTCCTTCAGGGTGAAGGGCAGGCCACACGCTGTGACATCAGCGCTGCTGGCTTCTTCCCCCTCTGTGGCTTTTACCGTTAAGTTTCTGTTCTTACTGAGAAGTCTGGACACCAGCCCCTCGTTCCACACAAAGGCTCCGTCCCTCTGTCTGGGACAGGTTCCCGGCCTGAGGATGGCAGGACTTGTGCCCTGGACTTCCCTCTGGGCTGAAAGTCCTTCCTGTTTTGGTGGTCACTTTCTCAAGAATTACAGCTTCCTTCACATGGGTGAAACCCTGCTGGGGCTCAGATCCCAGGGGTTTGCTAGTCTTTTAAGGGAGGGGGTGTTGGGGGCAAGGTCCTTTATTCTTCTGTTGTGAAATTAATAACTAATATTGAAATGTACCAGTTGTTGGAAGCACATTTCTCTTTAATGCCTGGAATTCCCCGGCTTGCACTGTAGACACTCCAACGTGATGTGATGGGGATTTCTTTCTAGATCTTTTCCTAGTAAGACTGCTATCTTAGCCACAACCCTTTTTAACTGAGAAATGATCGTGAAGCATGTCCTAAGAGGAACATTCGCTTGCTCTTCTACCCGGGTGGGTTTCAGGACAGAAGAACCTGGGGCCCAAATTGGAAAGTCGAGGAGGCCGTGGTCGGTGCTGCCAGCTGGGGCTGTGAGGTCAGGTTTTGTTTGTGAAACAGACACTGGACAGTTCAGGAGCCAAGAAAACTAGCTCAGCTGTGTCTCTAGGCGGCTCACATGGAAGCAAGAATCTGCTGGGGTGAGGGTGGGGGTGGGCCTGGGCTGTCGGTGTGCCCCACGCAGATGGGGTCGGGGTCCCAGATTACACTGAGGTATATATAGTACAGCGGTGAGGCTGCAATTCACAGAACGCTATTCGTTTTCACTCAGGATTTTGAAATGATCAGGGCCGACTTTTGACAGCTCCCTGTCATTGCTCAAAAAACAGAAGCTGGGAGCTGCTTCAAGGGGCCCTGGCCTCGTCTGAAGGATGGGCTCATTCCCCTGGGGTGCGGGGCTCAGTGGCCAAGCGTGCTCCCTGCCCTGTTCTGGGAAGGGTTCCAGGAGTGCTGAGCCTTTTCTAAAGGGAGTAGGGGCCCCTCCAAGGGTGCCTCTCACTCTACTGTACTGTGAGAGGAGCAGGAAGGAAAGGGTTACTGGGGAAGGGGCATTCGGAGGGTCAGCTCCTAGGTACCCCCACCAAAACTCTAGCAAGGGTGCAGCAGGACCCTGGCAAGGCAGCCCAGAAAACCCGGCTTGTTTACAAGCTGAGCACAGTTGCTATTTTAAGCTATTGCTGGAGGGCACCGGGAGGAATGAGACCCCAGACGGGAGAGGGCAGTCACTAGGCATGCTGGAGGGGCAGCCTGCCACCACCTTGTTCAAAATGCAAGTTCCACAAAGCCACCCCCGAGGGTGTCCCCCAGAGTGGAGCTCCTCTTCCTCCTACCCCCAGGCTCAACCAATGACAGTGGAGATTTATGAATGAGAAAAACATTTATTCCATCTTCAAACCAGTCTAACGCAACTCAAGGGGCGCCCTGTGTCTTCCCCCTAAGCTTTTTAATACATTCAGAACAGCCTGGGGGCTGTGGGTGCACCCACACCTCCTAACTAACAGTGGCAGGATATTTACATAAAGCTGGGTGTTGTCAGGCAAAGCCCCTCCCTGCTGCCAGGGGGTGGGAGCACAGAGCAGGAAGTGCTGCCCAGTGTCCCCTGGGGTGGGCACCAGCCCTGCCCCATGGCTATCAGGAGGTGGCCCAGAGGCACCGGGACAGGGTGGTGACTCCAGATCTGAGAGTAGAGTGAGCGACACTCGGCAGTGAGCACAGGTGGCCCACTCTCGGGCAGGTGGGGGCACAAGAGCCAGGGGCGGGAACAAACCTGAGTGAAGAGGAAGGGAGCCCCAGCCCTGCACCGGCAGCAGAGCAGTTGGAAGGCCCCCCGCCGCATCTTTGGCAGAGAACCCCAAGTCACTGCAGCCACCATGGCCTGGACCTGGGCCCGGCTCCTTTGGGCTGGGGAGAAGCTAAGGCACTTGTCAAAAAACAGCATGTCAGGCACTTCTAGCTACTCCAGGGGGGCTTGGGGATCATTAAAAGCAGTGACAAATGTCTAACTAAAAACCCTTTTCTAAAAAAATGCCCTTAAGGAGGGGTGCGGCAGCCCTGGGGCACGGGCACTGCAGGGCACGGGAGGCAGGGGCTCTCTGGGCGGTGTGAGCTCCGACAGGCACCATATGGGACGAGAGGGCTCGGCAACTCCAGGAGGCGAACCTCGTGGGAGGAGTTCAGGATGGAGGGGTGCCCCCCAGGCACCCTCCCCGTGCCCCTTACCATCCCCGGCTGCGACTCAGTACACAGGGGGTGGCTGGTAGCCCTCGGTGGCCTCGGCATTCTGGGTGAAGGGCGGCTGTTGGTAGTTGTCCACAGGTGGGCCTGGGTAGGAGGTGTAGGCTGTGCTGGGGTCTGGAGTGGGGTCCACGTAGTTCTGGATGAAGTCGTCCACCCCGGCCTTGTAGCGCTGGTAGGCCAGAGAGGCCAGCACACCCTGCAGGGAGCCCCGAGGCTGGGTTTTCCCACTACCCTTCACCAGAGCCCTCCACTACCCTTCATCAAAGGCACCAGGGACCCTGGCCACCCGGTCCACCTACCCAGGAGAAGATGGAAAAGAAGCTGAAGGTGATGGCTGCACGAGCTGAGTCCGCTCCCACCAGCACATCTTCCGGCTTGGTGGCCACCCACTGGTTGGTAAGGAAGCAGAAACCAACGAACCACAAGAAGGTCCAGAGAGCTGGGGAGAAGGCCGGGAGGACGGGGTTGGCTCCATGGAAGAGGCAGGGATCTCCCAGAAGCCTCCAGGAGCGTTAAGGGCACTGATACAGAAGCCGGGGTGGGGTCTGGATGCCCTCTGAGGAGGCCTGGGTTTCAGATGTTCAGAAATCCTGTGTGCAAGCCTGTCTGCTCGAGTGGGGCTGGGCACCCTTCGCTCCCCACCCGTCCCGAGGGCACTGAGGCCCCCAAATCCTATTCCCCTCCCAAGATCAAACAGGTGCCACCGACAGATACCTGAGAAGAGCAGGTCACCGATGACCAGGTACTTGCGGTCAGTGGCATTGCTGATCTGGGGGAAACAGGCATCGACCACGAAGAAGAAGGCACAGGCCATGAGGGCCAGCACCCCGATGGCACTGCCGTAGCGGCAGGCGTCCTCGTTGTGGTTGAACACGCAGTATCTCTGTTTGGACTCGTGGGTATTGCTGTAGCCCTCGCCAAAGATGCAGGAGAACACTATCAAGGCGAAGACCTGGGGGCAGAGGTGGGGGCTGAGTGGCTACAGACAAACCCCACGTCGGGGGGGGCACACGTCGGGGGGAACCCTAGCCTCTCCCACTGCCACTGCTCCCCTTTAGGAGGTCGGCAACGAAGCCCCTCTGAACTTGAGGGAGCTGATACGCAAGTTGCTTCCTGGTGCATAGTCCCTCCATTCTCACTTCTGCCTTCTGCCAGGTCCTCTTCAGACACCAGATCACAAGGGGCCTGGCTGGGGCTTCCTAAACTGGGAACACGTGGGAAAGACTGGGGAATCTCCTGAGAGGGGACTTCCTGCCCCAGCTGGCTGTCTGGAGAGGTTATCGAGGTTAGCTTCATGCTGGGGATTAAGGGCAATCTGCCCACCTCCACTTTTAATGTGTTTTAACTGAGACAACCTACAAAATCATAGCCACTCAGGCTTGTCTCACCCTGATCACCTTCTGCCCAAGACACCCCTACCGCGCTCAGCCTCTGCCTGAATGCCCCGGTAATGCAAGACTCCCCCACCTCTCGGGAAAGCCATGCCAGTGAACTGACTCCCACCCTCCAAGCCCCTCCAACTCTCCCCTGCTCAAGGCTGGCCTCCCCAGTTTGGCCAGCTTTCTTCCTACAAGGACTTGGGGCCTCTTTAGTGTCCTGGACCCTCCCCTCTGAGGAAACCCCAGTCTGTCACCCGCAGAGAGTGGGTCCTGCCCACACAGGCTGGTCTGACCAGCAGACCTGTGGCTATAGCTCTGCACTCGTGGAGGTCCTGGGGTGGGGGTGGAGGGGGTGCATCAGTCAGGACTCCAGGAGGGGCTCCAGGCCCATGGGAACAGCCTCATGTCACCTGGTCGCCTCCCCAAATTCAAGGCCACTGCCCATCCCCACCCCAAGTCAGCAGATGCAGGACTGCCTGCACACCTGGCTCCGTGTGGGACAGGCCCAAGCCTCTCCCCTGTCCTGCCGGGCCTGCCTGCACAAAGCCCTCTCCATAGGCTCTGGAGCTGGCAGTCACAAGCCCCACCCCCAGCAGGAGATGAAGCCGGAACTCTGTGATGCTGGGAGCAGTGTGCCAGGCCCAACTCCTGGCACTGCCATCCTGACACACGGGACATCTGCTCTTGGGGTCAGACCCCACAGTCAGACAGGGAGGGGGTATGAGTGCCACCATGGCACCTCAGAAGGCTGCAGTCGCAGGCAGGTGTGGTGTGGACACTGCGGGCTCAGCCCACTGCCTGTCTAGCTTTGGATGCCATTTGTCCAAGAACATGGGACCACCCCTTACACCCCAGTAACCTGGGGCTGGAGGTATTGCCTAGCTCACGGGGAGGGGTACATCCTAGGGTCATGCGATCTTGGGTGAGGTAGCAGACCCGTGGGCTGCTCCTGAATGGAAAGGCGACCCTGTTTCAGGGCCAGGCCGCTACACCCACACCCGGCACCCCACGTGGCCTCGGAAAACCCCTTCCGGGTGAATTCCCCCCAGCTCCAGTCGTGGCGTGCCGGTCACCTGTCCTGGAACTGCCCCAAGTTCCTCCTACTGCCAACAGGTTGACGGGCCTGCTCCCCACGGCACCTCCCGGCCACCCGGCGCCCCGGCCCAGGGGTGGAGCTGGGGTCGGCGGCGCCCCGGGGTTGAGCGGGGTGGGGGGGGTGGCGGACCGCGACCCCCGCGCGCCGGCCCTACATGCGCCACCTCCAACCCCCCCCCCGCCGCCCACCGTCCTTCCTCCACCCCCCAGCCCTAGGAAGCCACCACCTGTCGCGCTGGTCGGCGCGCGGCGTCCCCGCGGGGCCTGGGGCGGAGTCGAGTCCTCGCGGCGCCGGCGCCCCGGCCGACTCACCGTGCACACGGCGCGCACCACCACCTGCGGCTGCGTCAGGTAGCGCCTCAGGTCGAAGGAGCCGCCCGCCTTGGCCGCGCCATAGGCCCCGCTCTCCATGTCGCCGTCGTCGCCTGCGCCGCCGCCGCCGCCGCCCCGGACCGCCAAGGAACCAGCCGGGCGTCCCGCCCTAGCCCCGCCCCGGGGCGTGGCCAGCGCGGCCCAGGGAGCGAGGGCAAAGTGCGGGCGGGCGGCCCGACGCCCCGACGGCGGGGACTGCGTTCCCAGCGGCAGACGCGTTTCCGGCCGCCGAGCGCTCACCGTCCAGCCCCACGGCGGGCTGAGGTCTGGGCCCTCGCTACGCTGGCCCGCGGCGCGACCCGACAGGGGCCAGAGAGTCCCCAGGAAGACAGGGACTCACGGAGGGCTCGGCTCTCGACCGCACCCACCTTTGCCCCTGCACTCCCGCCTCCTCCGTCGGGGCGTCATCTGCTCAGGACCCAGGCTCAATGCACCCCCACTCCTTGCCTCTCCATTTCACTCAAAACCCCCCGCCACAGCCTGGACCGCCTCCCTGCCTGGCCTGTCATTCCTTCCTCCTCTCCCGAGCTAAACCTGGGTGGGGTTGAGACCACCCTCCAATTCCTTGGCTGGGTCCCGCCCCAAGGGTTGTGAAGGGCAGAGTGACTTCAGACTTCCAGGCTCCAAGATGGTGTGCAAACAGAACCGAAGTTCCAAGGTGACAGACAGCCGGCAGAGTTTAATCCAGTTCTAAACCAAAATGGGTCAGAGCATCGGAACAGGGAAAGCTCTGTGTGGGAAGTGGGGAGAGGTGTCTTCTCCAGGGCCCACAAGCTGAGGAGGGAGGAATTCCAGACACCCTTTGCTATTGCAGGTAAGGTTAATGAGAAGGTGCTGGCCAGGTGGCGCTGAGTCCTCCCGGGTGAGCTGGAACATCAGAGGTCAGTGGGTGGAGCCAGAGGAGGTGCCACCAGGAGATGGGGGCCACTCCAGGGAAGTGGGGAGCAAATGTGGGGGGAGCTGGGTCTTTTCGCAATCTACCCCCACATTCTTCCCAGACCCGCATGTGGAAGGGGCGAGGACAGGCCGCACAGAAGCCACTGTGTCCTGTGGCCTCCCTGTCCCTGGGCTACAGCCTCCACCCCATCCTGAGGTCACAGAACACAGGGACTCCAGGAATCCAGGCTGGCATGCTTGTTCTTCATTCACATGGTGGGTCTTTCTGTAGGGGGCAAGCACGGGGGCTGTCCCGGAGGGCTCTACTGAGCTCGCATCTTCTGGTCACAACCTTGATGACAGAGGTGAGACTCCAGGTTAAGCAAGCACAGCTCCCAGACACCTCCTCCCCCAACAAGGTCTCCAGGAATTTTATGGTGTCAAGTGCATCAGTGCCTGGGGCAGAAGGAGGGACCTGGGGCTTAGTCAACCCACTAAATGAAGGGGGACACTGAATCACCAAGAGGGCAAGTGCTGGTCCCTGGTCACATGGTGAGTGGGAGCCCGGTCTCTATACCCAGAAGGGAAAACTGAGGCTCAGAGAGGTGATACTGGCTTGCTCAAGAGTCTGGCCTTTGGAAAGGACAGAGACTTCAGATGGAGAAAGGGGGGCTGACGTGAGACAAGGAGGGTGCCGAGGCCAGACTCCTGGACAACGCCCATCGAAGAGGCTGAACTAGGAGATGGCAGTATCTTAGGAACTGAGGCACGTGAGAAGTTGACAGGGCAGAGGTGACTGCCGCCACAGGCCCGACAGGTGGAACACAGAGAAGCCTGCAGTGCCTGGGGTTGGGCAACACAAAGGCCCTGGTCACTTTACAAGTCAGTGAAGTGATGGTCTTGGAGAGGGGATCCCAGGAGGTCTGGCCCTTGCCTTCTGTCACCGGCTGGGAAGCACTGACCTGTGCGGTTCCCGTGGAGGGCAGAAGCCCCTGATCCACCCTGGTCCCCAGAGGCATCGTGCTGCATCCCAATATCCCTCCAGACCCATAAGGAGAGTGCCCCACCCAGAGGCTGGCTGACTCCACTGCAGGGCAGGGCGGCTGGAGCAGCAGTCAGCGGCACAAAAAGCCATAAATCAGCAAGCCTGAGTCAGGCACCTGGCACATGGCAGGACCTTAACAAACTTCTGCAAGTCGCACAGAAGTGACATGGCCCTTTCCATGTCCTGGTGGCAGGTCTGCCCTACAAACCTACCACCCACTTCTCTCCAGCCTGGGCTTCTATTGGTCCACACAGGCCACCCACAGTTCTGACTCCTCCCCCACATCCAGCACCAATTTCCTACCTGGTCCACTTGGTCCAGCCCAGCATCCCAGAGGTGATAGCTGCAATGGAGGTGAGGCTGCCAGCCAGCATAAAGGTGGGTCCCCGGGGCAGCTGTCCTGTGAGGGAAGCGGAGGTGTCTGGGCTGGGCTTCCCTAAGGCAGGGCCAGAGTAGGCATGACTCCTTCCCGATACCCTCCCAGCTCTTGGCAGCGGCCAGGTGGAGCTCTTCCACCTCCCACCCACCTACCCAGAAGCTCCAGCTGCCCCTCTGGAAACCAAGGAGCCCTCTCACCTGGCGGCACCAGCGTGAGGGGGCTGCTTTGGACACTGATGTCATTTTCAGCCTGGCACTGGAGCCAGTCCGATGTCTCGGTCAGTGGGAAGGAGAAGTTGGCAGGCTGCCCATAGGTTGGTTTCTGCTGCATGTAGACATGCCCGTTCTTCCCGATCAGGCTGTAGGTGATGGGTGGGCTGCCGAATGCCTGGCAGGACACCTCTACCCTGGGGCCTGACCCTTCGTCCAGCAAGGTAAAGTTGGCTTGCACCTGGGACACGGGATCTGGCAGGGTGCACAGGGTAGCACAGGCATGGCTGGAAGATGTAATACCGTCTCCGCAACAGGCTCCCTTGTTACAAAATAATGAGCCTGGAGGCCTAACTGATTGCCACCTCCTCCAGGCAGCTTTCTGGATTATTCTCTCTGCCCTGTGTCTGGGCTTCTACACTACTTGCAATGTGTACCACACAATTTCGCATTTGGTTTTATTCATGTGTAGCGTATTCTGGGTTGCCAGACTTAGCACATAAAAATACAGGAGGCCCAGGTAAATATGAATTTCATATAAAGGATGAATAATTTCTTTAGTGTGAGTATGTTCTATGCAAAATTTATCTGGCAATCCTATTTATATTCTTTCAGTCTTGACTCTTTTACTGGAATACACATGCTCTTTCAGGACAGTCACTTGGGAGATTCTACTGTCCCCCAGGGACATCAGCCTAAGGCTCTAAACAGCCTTACTGCTCAGTCACGACCACCACCATAAGTGGAATACTTACCACCTACTAAGAGCTTCCATTGAATTATTTCTACCCTCCTGGGGTAGGTAGTCTTATCCTTGTTTTGTACGTGAAACAACCGAAACTCAGAGACATTGAGTGACTTGCCCAAGGACCCACAGCCCACTGCCTGAGATTGAACCCTCGACCTGTAATGGCCCAGACTGGGCTCGCCTCCCCTGGGCTATCTCCTCCTGGGTGTGGGCCCAGGTGGTCACAGCGCCACCACAGGTCAGGTCGGGCAACACTTCCTGCTTCCCAGCCCTGATGCCTCCTACCAGGAAGGACCAGAGTTAAGATCAGGATACAAATCAGAAGAATACACGTTTTGGGAGCGTGACGGAATGGGGTTTGAAACCATCATTTGCCACCTGCAAGCCAGGCGGCCTGGGGCTATGTTCTCTGTCTCTGAGAACTTTAGCTTCCTCTTCCACAGGCTGAAAGCCACCCTCAGCTGTGTGATGATTAAACTAGATCAAAAACAAAAAGTGCCCACTTTATCAGCTTGAAGTCAGAGCTCTCAGCAAATGGGGCTTGGACTCTGCCCTCAGACTCTGTTTTACTCTCCCTTTGGCTCCCTGAGGCTCCTGCCAGGAGATTGTGCCCTAGGGGGCCCAGCCAGGATCTACCCCAGCCTGTGACCAGGCCCTAAGGGACCGAGAGTGGTCCTTGGAGGCCAGTCTGCCTTTGCCGCATAGCCTCAGACCCCAGGCCCCACGATTCCCACGCCTAGGAGCTTCGCTTATCTTCCAGACCCTGCACCCCACATGTGCCCCCCATCCCGCTGTACTCACTGGCCCACAGCTCCCAGTACATCTGCAGCTTGGTGCTGACCACACGCAGGCCCCTGGTGGGGGCTGCCTGGCAGAAATAGGTGAGCAGGTCTGGCCTGGACTTGCGCGTGACATTGATGCTGAAGGAGGCTGGGTCCTGGGTCTTTATGGTTTTCTTGGCGACTTCAGTGTCCCCACTGCCCCAGAGGGAGTAGGTGATGGGCAGAGGCGCATGCGGTGAATGGCACGTTATGAGAACTCGGCAGCCTTTGGGGAAGACCTCCAGGACTTTGTAGGCAATGGAGATCTCAGGGGTGATTTCTGGAGGTGAAACAGTCAGAGGAGGAGGAAGGAAGTCAACGTTTGTCAAACACCGAAGGAAATGCTGGTTTGGCGGTTCCTCAAAGAGTTAAACAACAAATTACCGTATGACGCTGCAATCCCACTTCTAGACATGTAGCAAAAGCATTGAAAACAGGGCCTCTAACAGATACACAGGCACACGTGTTCGTAGCGGCACTGTTCACAACCGCCAAAAGGAGGAAGGAGCTCCCAGGCCCATCCATGCGTGAACGGACAAATAAAATACGGTCTCTCCGTACAATGGGACAGTGTTCAGCCATAAAAACGCGTGAAGTACCTACCGACAGACACTACGACCTGAACAAACCCCATTGAGTATGGGGACACCATACTGAATGAAACAGACACCAAAAGCAACATACGGCGTGATTCCATTCAGGTGAAATATCCAGAATAGGAAAACCCACAGAGAAAGAAAGCAGATGGGCTGTCAGGGGCTGGGGGAGGGTAGTGGGGAGTGACTGCTTATGGGGACGGGGCTTCCTTTTGGGGTGATGGCATGTTCTGGAACTAGACAGAGGGGGTGGTGGCAGACACGGTGAATGCACCGAATGCCACTGAATTGTTCACTTTAAAATGGTTCCACTTGTCATGTGAACTTCCCCTGGTTTTTTTTTTTCCTAAAGAAAAGAAAAAAACTGCTGGTAAAAAGTCTGCCTCCTGGGTTTAAACTCTTTCTGCCCTTGATATTTACTATGAAAATAAAATGAACTTGAGACATGAGTAGGAAGCATGGAGAAGTTTGGAACACTGGATTCAACTTCCAGATTCAACAGTTTTGTGAACTGTAAGCTGTGGGGACAGGCAGAGACATTCTTGCAGATCACTATGTCCCTAGCCCCTGGTAGGAAACCAGAAATTTACTGTTTGTTGACTGTGTGACTCTCAGATGAAAAGGCAGTTACTGTCCAGTGACGCCCTGCAGTGTGGCCTACGTTCTTGTTCCAGGGATGTCCTCATGTGCTCAAGGTGCCAGGCAGTTCAGGCGTTCCTTGAGTACGCACCTGAGCTGGGGATTTCCTCACAGGGATGGGGACAAGTCAGGTACAAAGTGAACCAGGCACCCAATGAACTGGCACTGCCTGCAGGCCTGAGCGTGGCAGTGGCCGGGAGGAACTCCAATGCTTGTCCACTCATGTACCAGAGGCCTGTTCACGTCAGACCCACCAGGGGAGCTGGGATGCAGGGGCGGTGGCTGGGGCCCAACGCCCAGAAAGGTCAACACCTGGTTTAAAGGGACAATCAGAAGGCAGGGGCAGAGGGCATGACCCAGGCCCGCCAGAGGCATTACGGCGGAGGGACCCCAGGGTTGGAAGGGATGGGCGAAACTAAAGAAAAAGAAGCCACTTCGGGGAAAGCAGGACCTCAGAAGAATTGGGGAGACCCTGGAGGACAGGGCATGCTCACAGCACCCAAAGGTCACTACCCCCAGACCCAGGGTCAACACCAGTCTCCAGCCGCTCCCAGCAGGGGTTCACCCAGCGAGACCACCTCTCTGCTTGGAAGTAACTTTCTATTCTGTAGGCAGATCCTGGAGTCGGTTCTGACACACAAAACACCTCTAAGGTCTTTTCATATCGAGCCTCGGGTTGCCTGTAGTGAATTCTCCACAACAGCCACCGGGATTAAACAGAGCTGCCTTCTGAACGGGGGTTTGGGAGAGAGGGCTGGATTAGGAATGGTGCATTTTCAAGACTGGAGTGTGGGGGCAGTGCCGGGGGAGGGTGGTGCTGGAAGGAAGCGTCTATGAAACCTGAATATCCTAGACCGCATGCGTTGCTCGTGCTCGGCTAGGCACGTGGGCTCTGGAAACCACGCTGTGATCAGAAAACTGCTCACTGAGCAGAGGAACAAACTGGAATGCAATGGTGTTCAGAGACATTTCCTAGGACTCCTATTTCTGACCACTAAACACATTTCTTTCTAGACCAGTGGTTCTCAACCAGCAGTGATTTTCCTCCAGGGGATTTTTGTGTCTGCAGACATTTGGGGTTGTCATGAGTGGGGTGGGGGGTGCTCCTGGTATCTAGTGGGGGAGAGGCCAGGGATATGCAGTGCACGGGACGGCCCCAGAGCAGAAGGATCCAGCCCCAGTGTCAGGAGTGTCGAGCCTGAGAAACTGGTCTAAGCTGCTGCCCCAGCCCTCACAGAATCAGGATTCCTTCCTCTGCCCAGGGCTGCACAGCCACCCACAAATACATCCTCCTCTGTGCCTCTTTCTAAACTTCATAAAAACCCCTATTTTTTACATACTTTTTTTTTTTTCCAAGCAAGCTTTCATGCAACATCCTTGAGTTGAAATGAGGCTGTGTGGAGAGTTGAAGCTGCTCTCTGGACACCATTTTGCAAACTGCTCGCAATCATTTCGTCAGCACGACCCTGGCTGGGGCCAAAGGGCCAACTCATGGCCCACAGCTGCTCTTGGGGCCAGAATCCCTCACAGGGGACATGGGGGTCCAGGGCAGAGGTATGATGACACTTCTCGTTTTGCTTCCTTCACGGAAGGAAATGATCTTGACTTATAACGGTGGAACAAAAAAGCTCGCCCACCTTCATTTCCATTCCATGGCCATTAATAGAAACTTGATTTACATAAGTTCACAGACAGGAGCCATTTTTTTTCATACACTACGCAGTGGGCCATTCACTTTTTATTCTAACAAGACTTGTGTGGTTTTTTTCCTTTTGATTATTTAGTGTATGCATCTAGCCCGCCAATAATACGCAGTCTATCACTTGATTTAAAATTCATCAAGCACGTCAGAACATTTGAATGATGGGATGTCACACTCAAACTTTGATGAAGTGACAAGGCCATCCTTGGGACTGGAAGCTGAGCCAGAAGGAAGGGCTGTGTGGATGGCTGTGCAGAATGTCCATCCAGACCCAGGACAGTAGAGCTGCTGCCCCGCCAGGCTCAGAGGCCCTTGGGGATTGCCCCTCTCTCCACACTTGTCTCTGCGACACGGGGAAACTTGGAGATTCGAGTCCCTACCTTAGAGATCCAATTCATTAGACCTGAGGTGGGACCCAGGGAGCTGATTTTGAATAAACAACCTACCTGTTGAGGGTTGAATTGTGTTCTCCAAAAAGTTATGTTCAAGCCCTAACCCCCTGGTCCTGTGAATGGGACCTTATGTGGAAATGAGGTCTTTGCAGATGTACCCCAATAATCCATACTGGGTTAGGGAGCCTTAACAAGAGGAGAAGACACACACACACACGCACGCACACACACACGTGTGCACACACACTCACATAGACCATGTGAAGAAAAATGGAAGCAGAAGTTGGAGCGTGCTGTCACTAGCCACCAGTGCCAAGGATTGCCAGAATCCACAAAGCCAACACTGCTTCTCCCTCAGCCTCCTGAGGGAACCAGCCCTGCTGAGACCTTGATTTTGGACTTTTAGCCTCCAGAACAGGGAGAGAATCAATTTCTGTTGTTCTTAACACCCCAGTTTGTGGCACTTTGTTATGGCAGCCACAGGACAAATGCAGCCCGCCTCCAAGTGATTCTTGTGAAATGGTCTAGAACCTCCCTCAGAAATACCAAACGGGTTTTAGGAGTAATTGGACGACAATCCATCAAGGTTCCCTTGTGCTCTCTCAAGGGCGTACACTAGTTTAAATGTCCTTCACCCAGATGCTGCCCCTCTGTCCTGTGTTCACAGCAGCCCACAGGAGCCCCCTGGCTCCCAGGTCACCCTCCTCCCCTGCCCCACCCGGTAGAGGGCCCTGCATGTCCCCCTTACATCCCGCCTCCCAACCTGCGCAATCCTGACGCCCTCCCATTGCGCCCTCTGGAAAGCAGGCTCAGTTGGTCCCGAAACCCCCATAACCCTCAACACCTTCTCATCTCCCACACCTAGTGGAAACCAGCCCCCTCCCCAGGGCACAGGCTAAACCAGCGGCTGTCTGAGGTGGTGTGGATCCCCCAGCTTTCCCAGCAGTGGCCTGGGACCATGGGTGTGGACATCCTTGCGATGTTTCTGGACCATTCTCCCTCCTTCCTCCCTAAACACCAGCCTTGAACCTCACATCTTCAGACATATTCCAGCTCCCCCTCTGGGTTACAATGACCTAGAAACGTCCATCATTTCTGGAAGATTCTTGCCCCCGGTTTCTGCGACAGTCATGTGCCACATAAGGACGTTTTGGTCAACAATGGTCCGCATATACAGCAGCGGTCCCATGAGATTATAATGGAGCCGAAGGATTCCTATCATCTAGTGACGTCATAGTCATTGTGACGTCATAGCACAGTGCATTCTCATGTTTGTAAACACACTGGGAGGCCAGTTGTATAAAAGTGCAGCACAGGGGGTGTTATTACTTTGTGAGGGGTGTAAATGTCTAACTATTACATTGTTTTGTACACCTGAAACTAAATAAAATAATAATAATAAAAAGAATTATTTAGGGAAAAAAAAAGTGCAGCACATATGATTATGCACAGTGTGATACTTGATAATAAATGACTATGTTACCAGTTTATGTTTTTACTGTTAGTATACTTTTTATCCTTATTTTAGAGTACTCTTTCTACTTATAAAAAACAAAACACTTTTGCTGTAAAACAATAGCGGCGTTCTGCCGGCAGTGGCCTCACACATTTCACATGTACCGTGTCTCTTAATTGCATCGTTTTCTCTTGCGCTTGATTTAATCTCGTGGTGTTTTGTACAGTAACGTGCTGTACAGGCTGGTAGCCCAGGAGCAACAGGCTGTGCCACGTAGCCTGGGTGTGCAGTAGGCGGCACCATCCAGGTGTGTAAGTGCCTCTGTGATGTTTGCACAACGATGAAACCGCCTTAGGACGCATTTCTCAGAATGTGTCCCTGTCGTTAAGTGGCGCCCAACTATACTCTCAATATTACAGCTGCCATGATTCCTGGGGATTTCAAAATACACACTGTATCTTTCCAGTATCTTGGCTCTTCAATTTCTTAACATTCAGTATCTTTCACCCAACTTTTCACTCCCAGTGAAGCCAGTTCAGCAGCATAAGACGCCACCTTAAGGCTGCACTTCAGCTAATCCTTCCAGGAGATCAGCCCAAAACTTTGGGGTCATCTTCCGTGGCTCTGTCTCTCCCATCCCACCCCACCCGTCAGCAAATGTAGCTCGCCTGATCCTCAGACTGTATCTCGACCAGTGTCTGCCTTATCACCCATCTCTCCTTTGAATCGGGAGAACAGCCTAACGACTCTCTGGGGTTCCACACTTGCCCCCATGTGTCTCTTCTCAACACAGCAGTGAAAGGACCCCGTGAAGGCTACATCAGGTCCTGTCTTCTGGGCAAAGTGTCTCATAGCTACGCCCGTAAGCCCTCCCTACCCAACCCCCTCCCACCCCTCTTCCCTCCCCCAACTCTCCCCTTCCCTGCTTCCTGTGCTCTGGCCATGCAGGCCCTTGTCCAGGTACGTCCTGCTCTATGTGTGTTTGTTTGGGTGTCCCCTTTTCAGTGAGGACTTCTCAGTAAATGCTGCCCGCCTTCCCCACCCCCACCCATGTTCCTTTCCCTTCTCCCTGCTTGCTTTTCCCTACGGCAAATCACATCCTAGCATATGGAGAGAACGCTCAATTTTATCATCACCTGCTCCTCCAGCCCCACTAGAATGTAAGCAGCAGGAGAGCAGGGACTTCGTTTTGTTTCTGCACCTTGTGTATCCATCCTGGGACTTAGAGCAGGGCCTGTACCAAACAGGTTCAGCCATATTGAGAATGAATGAATGAATGAATGATTTACCAGTCAATCTCTTAGGAGTTTGGTTAGCAGGACTTGCTTGGCAAGTGTCTGAGCAAAGTCAGGCGCCTGACAGTGACATGAGATGCACCCTGCCCAGGTTCTTCCTGGAGACCCAGAGGCCTGCATAGACTCTGCCGTCATTTTTTTTTTTTTTTTTTTAGCTGCAACACCACAATGTGTTTGTTTTTAAAGAGAATGAGGAAATGATGTTTCAGCCTGTGCCGCATTCAAGTGAGACCCACCCTTCGGTGGAACAGAGGAGGAAGCCAGCTCTTCCACCCTGTGACCAGGGAAGGTACCTGCTGCGACCAGGCAGTGGGGAGAGCAGCTCCTCTGCCCTGAAGATGTGCAGAGGAGGAGGTGACCCATCACCTTGACCTTATGGGGCACAGGGCTAGAAATGGGGCAGGGGAGAGGGCAGGAGAAAAGCGGAGAGGCAAAGCCGAGTGGAGTCCAGACTAGGAGTGTCTCCTCCCCCTGGCTCTGTACCATCCCCTGATTCATGGAAAGCAGGCCCAGACGCCCTCCTGCTGCCTCTGAGAGTAAGGCAACCTCCCCTGGCTGGACCTGGCGGGAGCCTGGACTTCCCCATTCGCTCACGGCCATCCTTCCAGACCACATGCACCGCCCCCCCCCCCCCCCCCCCCCCCCCCGCACCACGGCGCCCCTCCTGACCACAGCACCGCACCAGAAAGCTCCCAGCCCTCTCTGGGATCACACCCATCGGGCAGAGCTATGGGGCTCCCAGAGGAACTTCTGCTCCAGATCTGGGGTAAAGAGATTAGGATACACCTGCCCAGGGACGTGCCCTCCTCCTTCACCAGCACACACACACACTCACACACACAGGAAGTCAAACACTTTTGTTACTCCCCTGGAGGTCCCCCCCGCCCCAGCCTTCTCTCCTGTCCACTCCCTGCAGGGCCCTACAAGCGTTGACGCTGGGTTTTAGAATTGTCCAATTGTCCACCAGCAGACACTCCGTCACCAGCAGCAACCTTCCCGCAGTCAAGGCACCCACCATAAGTGGGGGGCTCTGACTCCAGGATCCCCAGCTGGGGGCCCTTTTCACTCCCACATGGTGGGCTACTCACCTACTTCCCGCTCCATGGAGAAGCTGCTGGTGGCTGTAAGAGAGGGAGAGTGGAGAGAATAGTAAGGAGAGAGCTCAGGGTAGAGGGGAGGCCTGAGACCGCCCAGAGAGCCTCCTACCAAGGCCAGACAGGACGTCCAGGACTCAACAAGCATCTTCACTCACAACAGCTCTTTCAAGCCCACACTTAGTCTCTTCAGCCCATTCTGCAGATGAGTAAATGGTGGGCCCAGAATGGAGAAGCAATAAGTGGGCCACATATGCCGTAAGGGTCTGGTGTGAGACTCAAGCCCTCTCTGTCTTGTGCTTCCCAAGGTGTCCATGCCTTCAGGTCCCACCTGTCCTGTGCCTCCCAGCACCCCCCACCTTCCAGGATGCCTCCAGTGGGGCTCACCCAGCGTAGCCAAGCAGATCAGTAGCCGGAGCCTCATGTCTCTGCTGGTGTGGGGCCCTCTGCTCAGGCTCGAAAAGGCTCCCTCAGTGGGGGCCCCCTTCCACCCTGGTATGTCACCAGGGTGTTCCTTGGGAGGTATGTGAAGCAGGGAGATAACCCGGAGGCCACAGCACCCCAGGGCCTCAGCAGCCAGGACTGGGCCCAGAACAGCAGACTCCCTCACACCCTGCAGGGAATTAGGGGGCCTGAAGCCAAAGCAGGGCTACACTCAGCCAGCACTGCTGCACTGTGGGCCCTGGGCTTGTTGGGCAGGTAGAAGGTGTCACCATCCTTTGCTCAGGTTGTTCCCTCTGCTTTCATCTCCTGTCTGAAACCTCCCTTCCCTGCCAGTCACCTGCTCTGTGAAACCTCCTGCTGGGGGTGAAGGCTCATCCTCAGAGCCCCTGCCACCCCAGGGTGTCTTGCTGGACAGTTGTGATCGTAGGGGGTCTCAGCTCCACTTCTCATCTCTCCCACTTGTCTCCTTAGGCCAATGGCCACATTGGAATAGGACCTTGACCACAACTGCTAGGAAGGGCCAGGCACCCCTTGGGACACTTTATAAGTAATTGCTGCTTAAATCCTCACAACCACTCAGAGGACGGTGGGGTGGTGTCATCCCCATGTGGCAGCTAAGCGCACTGCGGCCCCGAGTTTGCTGATTTGCCCAAGGCCTCCAAGTCTGCGCTCTCCCTCGCAGCGCCCAGGGAGCCTAGGCTGGCAGTGGCTGCTTCTCCGTGCGTGTTCACTGGAGGGACGCAAAGGGGCTAAGAACAGGACCTTGATGCTTCTCCCACTTCAGTGCCCATCAGCGCCGTCCCAGGGGCTCCCCCGCTGGGCCCCAGCCTTAGACTTTCTGACTTGGGATGCCAGGTGGGGCCTGAGAATCGCATCTCTAAGGTCCCGGGGGAGGGTGACGGGGCTGGTCCGGAGAGCACACTGGACCTAAACTGCGCGCTGACATGGTCAGTCGCTTTCCTGTACTCGCCCTCCCTCGACCGGGCAGTGCTCTGTGTCTCCCTCGCAGGCTCATCGCCAGCCCCAGAACAAGGTCCAGCACGTGTTGATTGACAGACGGACAGGTCTTGTGATGCTGGGTGACCGAGAGGACAGCGACAGGAGGTGCTTTAATGACCATATAAAACTGCGGGCCTGAGGGCACCTGGCCAGAGCTGCCCAGACTCTGTGTCATGGCCTGGAATCCAGCCAGGCGCTGGGCCCCTGGTGGAGACAGGGGGGCTTTTCAAGCACGTCCTGGGGTTTCCCCTCCTTTCCCTCCAGTTCTCCATCCTGGCTGCGGGTAAGTCACCTGAAAGCTTCAGAAAGCCCCGATGCCTGGCTGCTGGCTGCGCCTGGATCAATCGCATTGGAGGCGCTGGCACGGGGCCACTTCTGACAACTTCTCAGGTGTTCCCAACGGCTGAGGTCCCTGGATTGAGTCACTGCCACCTTGGGCCAGAAGCTCCAAAGAGGAAGCTTCGACAGGCTCAGGAATCTGACCCAGCCCTGGGAGTCACCCCAGCCCCACCACCTCCAAGGTTCCTCAAGGTTGGCTCAACTGGGGGACATGGAGAGGGCAGGAGAACAGACTCTGCAGAAGGCATGGTGGGGGTGGGGAGGGTGGGGCGCCTGTCCTGCTTTCCTGAGGACCAACCCTATTTTGATGTGCGGTTGCTGGGTTAGAATACTGGGCGCCGAGGAATCCTGCTCGGGAGAGGCCAACTTCAGAGCGTTGGTTACTCAGGCTCAGATAAGGCCTATAAGCCCCTCGGGGTCAGGGCGGGGAATCACGGCCAAGCCTGTGGTCACACAGCAGCCTAGCCGACAGTCCCCCCATGTCTTTCCTTGAGGAAAGAATAGTCTGTGAGACTGTGCTTTTTTGGGGCTTTGCTTATCTCAATGTTTTACCTTATATTTCTCTGTCTGGTCCCCAAAAGATGGTTTACAGCCAAAGACGGGTAAGATATCTCACGTGAGATACAACCTAAGACGGGTGACACCGAGTGGGACCCCCGATGAGCTGCCTTAGAAGATCCGGGAAGGAGCCTTGCCTCCCCTTCCCCCCTGCCTGGGAAAAGCCATTGCTGACTCTGGCTTTCCTCTCTCACCAGATTGTGAGAGAAGTCATGAGGGCGATAAAGATCAGCTCTCTCCACTAAGCTCAACGGAACTGTTACAACATGAGAGACTTGCCCCCCAGGGAGGTGCATACCTCACCTAAGTCATCACAAGACTTTCTGCTCCAGCTGCTTGGGGACGATGATAGTTAATTTGATTCACTTTTGTGACATGATGGATGAGATTCACAGGCCGTGGAAAAGATAATGCTACTTTCTTGCATGATTATCAATAAAAGCCACCAGTCGGCCGGATTCGGGGCTCCAGTCTCTGGTGACTGCGAGACCCCCGGCTTTCTGAGATTTAACTGCATTAAGTCTCTGTTTCTTTCTTAAAACCTAACCCACACCGCCCCTTCTCGCACCCTCATGCGCTGGACACGACACAAGCCCCACACTGCTTCATGCGGCTCTGGAAGCAGTGCCCAGGGGTCAGATCCTGGCTCTGCCCCTTACTGACCGCACCCCTGCGGGTCTCCATCTCCTCAAAGGTTTAGAAGGAATGACGGGAGGTCGTGTGGGGCACCGTGCACGGAGAACACAGCAACCCCCAGCGCAGGCGTGCCCTAACAGCGGCCAGGTCGTCCCTTCCCAAATTCTGTGATGGCCCTTTCCACCGTAAACAATTCCCGAGCACTTCCAATGGATGTATATTCATAAATTGTATTCATGGGTTACTGTACTACTGTAAGATGCACGTATAAAACACTCAACAAAAACATGAGATAAAAATACAAACACAAGTTCCCTTATTTTCTTCCTGCTGCCCTTGGGTGTGTGAACCCCGTTTTGAGATGCCCACTGAGAGGGGTTGGAGGTCACCAGGGGGCCCGAGTGTGGGGCGTGGGGGCTACAGGTCGGACCCTGGGGAGGCTCTAGGTGGCGGCGGGGGTCGGATCCGTGCTGCTGGGGAAGTGGAAAATACAGGCGGGATCCGCGAGGGAGGGTCCCGGCCTGGGGGATCCCGGGCAAGGGAATCCAGGGCAGAAGGATCGCGGGCGGGGAGATCGACAGTGAGGGGACTCGGGCCCCAGAGAGTCAGCGAGGCCCGGCTCCGGCAGCAGCCGCGACAGGTCCTCCACCAGGTGCCACTTCTCCTGGACTTGCTGCAGCCGAGGAGCGAGCAGCTGGTTCACAGCCGCGCCTCCGCTCACGAGCTGGGGGCGGGGAGAAGCAACCTCCCAGCCCCCTCCCGCCCGAGGCCCCGCCCCGGTTTAGCCCCAGCCCGAGGCCCCGCCCCGGTTTAGCCCCAGCCTGAGGTCACGCCCCATCACGGTTCCCCCAGTAATTAAGAGGCCACGCCCCCTCGAGATCCCGCCCCTAGTCCGAGGCCAACCTTTATTTGGCCCCGCCCCGTAAGGGCCTGGTCCACAAGCAAGACCATCAGGGCCCCCGCCCCGCCCTTAGCCTCAAGCCCTACTCCTAGGAAAACTTTGTTCCCAAGCCTAAGGCCATATTGCTGGGTATGGCTCTTGGCCTGAGGCGATGCCTAGAGCTCATTCTTTCCCTCCACCTTCTCTGCTTCTCTGCCAGCTTGAGACCACACTCCTGGGCAGGGTCTCACCCGCAGTCGGTTGCCCTTCCCAGCCAGATGACTCACCCATAGCAGCTGCTTCCGGAGGCCGTGGATGGCCCTTGCCTTGGCCTGGGACTGCGAGACGCACACGGTCAGGACAAGGCTTTGGATAGATGGGGATCCAAGATCAGTCCCATCCCTACTTCCTCCTCTCCCAAGTCTCTTAGAAAACGCCTCCTGGCGTCTTTCTCTGTCTTGCACTGGCAGACAACTCTTTCTCCTCCCTCCCACGGGGGCTCTGGCCCTCTCCTCTAAATGGCAACAAGAACCGCTGCAGGTTCTCAGCACATCTGCGTTTCTCCAGTGATTAGGTAAGGTGCCAGCTTTACAGGTGAGGCCCTGAGGGAGCTGCCCAGGGCCACAGGAGGAACCCCAGGCCACCTGCCTTGTAGCTCATGCTCCGTACCCCCGTCCCTGCCTCCCTGGGCTCTCCTTGTCTGGCTCCCAGATCCCATGAGACTGGCTGGGGGAGCCCACGGAAGGAAGGAAACCCCCGCCTCCCTCGGCCCCTGTTGTCCTGAGAGGAACCTGAGCATGATGAGGAGAGGAAAGCTGAAGGCATGGGAGCCCAGGAAGTAGACGGCACGCTGGCCGGAGGGTGGCAGCCACAGGGCCACCAGCTCCGGAACCACCTGCCAGGGAGCTGAGTAGTTGGCAAAGAGGCCGCAGTCCCAGGAGGAGTGGATGCTGTGGAGAGAGGGCCAGTGTCAGGTTCCCGGGGAGGAGCTGCCCGCCTGCCAGCCTCCAGCCTCTCTGCTCCCCTCACCTGCTGACCACGTAGCCCAGCGGCACGCTGGCCAGAAGCAGGCCCAGGATGAGCACCAGCTGGAAGAAGAAGGTAGAGCTGGAAGCCCGGAATCGGCGAGGGGACGCCCTGGAGTTCCTCAGGAGGGTGTACTGGGGAGCAAGAAACAGCCGTTGGGGGCTACGAGTCCGTTTGCACACACCAAGGAGTCTGGAGGCCCAGGGAAGGGACGCTGGGTAGGGGAGGCGACAGAAGCGGGAGCCCCGCTCAAGGTGAGCCCTGCTCCCTCCCGGCCGGTGAACCCGCACCTTCTTGATGTAGAAGGTGAGGAAGATGAAGACGCTGTTGAACAAAGGCAACAGGGGGCAGTAGAAGAGGCCCATCCAGGTAACCGTCTGCGCTGCCACGATGTCCAGCACGTTCTTGGGCACCAAGAACTCCTCCCGGTCCAACCAGGCCCAGAACCGGCCTGAGAATCGTTCCACCAGCAGCCTGGGGACAGGGAGTGTCCAGGTACCACCACCAAGAGGAGCGCGTGGGGCGCCCTGGTTACGGCCATGGCCCCCAACACTCACTCACACGGACACGTGTGTAGAACGGCTCACCCTTGGCTGTGGCCACTGGGCATCCCCAGACATGCCCAGGTCACCCCGTGGTGTCCCCACGTGACTCACCTCCTCGGCAGGCTGACGAGGAAGGTGGAGGCCACGGTGAGCAGGAAGTTGAAGGTGCTCAGCTTGTACAGCTCCTCCGCCACTGAGTTCTCCCAGCACTGGTGCAGAGGGGCCCGTCACCATCCACAGTCCCCGGCTGCCCTTCACCCATCCATGGGGGGGGTGTCTCTGGGGTACAGGAGCCTTGCCCGGAGTCTGATATGATTGCTAAGTTAAAACCCGGGCCGTCAGGGTAAGACTGGAGCAGGGAAACCCAGCAGCCAGGGCTGCCACCCAGCACAGCGCACAGCGTGATGCGAATGGCGCCCCCTGGAGGTGAGCTGAGGTATGGGCGGCTCTGCCCACAGCCTCCCGCAAAGGTGAGAGACCTGGAGAGGGACAAGTAGATCAAAGGGGCAGGGAGGTCAAAGTGTGTGGCTTTGGGGAGATGCACGGAAGGGACAGCCCTGAGGGAGCCACCAGCTACCTGGTAGTCGCAGGCGTCGTAGCCGTAGGACTCACAGCTCGTCTTGTTTCTGCCGATGCACAGCATGGTCTGACCCAACGAGAAGGAGAACATCCCCAGGCTGGCCAGCTTCAGCACCACGCACCTGGGGGTGGCACGGCGTCAGGGGCGGGGTCCAGGCACGTGGGCACGCTAGCTCCAGGATACAGGTGTGGCTGAAACCTGCGCTAGATCTGGTCTCTCCCAGGCCCAGCCCCCTCGGAATCCAGAGTTCAGCCTCCTTCCAACCTGCTCCATCCGTGGCAATGTTCCCCAGGATCTTGGTCTTCAGGTGATTCATGGGAGAAGGGTTCTGTTTTTAAATCAGTTTGGGAAATACTGCACAGGGTCCTCCCCACCTGCCCAGCTTGGAAATTCACAGGCATAGATGGTATCCTAATTGCAGGTGAGCTCTTCCTTTCTCCTACCGCCTGTTAATACCCTAGCCTACTTACACTGTCTCGTAGACCACACACACGTGCATGCATAGCTGGGTCATAAGTAGGGCCGCCAATGCCAAACCATTGCATGCACGTTATAGCTAGTAAGTGTAAACGTTTTAATGCTAACACATGGTAGGCTGTTAACAGCGGTTCATCTGTTGAGGGAGGCTGCGTGGCGGGTGGGTGGGATGGCAGATGGAGAGAAAAGCTGGTCCAAAGAGGGGCTCTAGGTCCAAGACAGGACCCTAGCCTGGAGAGGGGAGACAGAGCAGAGCATGGGGACAGAGGAGGGCTTGCGTTTGAGCCTCCACCCAGCAGACTTGGCGAGCTTGACCTCGGCCGAGGTATGTGGTCCCTGTGAACTTCAGTTTCCTCATATGTCCAGTGGGGATGAGGATGGTTCTGATTTCAAAGGTCATGGTGAGGGTTGTGGGGACAGAGTCCCAGAGAGCAGTTTCCCGGCTCTCGGCCTCACGTAGAAAGGTGCTCACTCGGGAAGTAAAAGGCCATCAACTGTGATTGGATGGTCATCAGCCGTGGCTAGTTGGCCGTCAGCTGTAACCAGTGAGCCATTGGCCACTAATATAACTGCTGTGGCTACGCTAGCAGCAAATGGAGGCTAGCAAGAAGATGGTGGCTGAGCTAGCAAGAGTGGATTGCAGAGACGCGTGGAGTATAGTAGTATGACTCCCCTATCTATGGCTCCGTGGGTGTTCCCTTTTGGCCTCACCATGTCCTGCGTTCTTATGTGTGGAGCAGGAACTGAGACCCCACATGACACCCTGCATGACAGTTGACAATGTAAAGGGTGTAAGCCCTCAGGTATGTGGGAACTGTGTGTGTCCCATGTTCCTGGTTTTCCTAGGTACGTGAAGCTGGTTCCCAACCCCTCTGTCAAAACAGTCACTGGCCCCTCTGAATATCTGGCACTTGGTCCAGACTGCTGGCTTGCTTTGGATGGAGAGGAGTGGAATATCTCAGACACGGGTCCCTGAGACAGAGTGTTCTGGAAGTGCCCACTTGCCTTCCCTTGCTGGGCACTCCTGGTGTCAGGAAACAACCAAGGCGGGAAGCAGGACACAGCTCTCCTGCCTCTGAGCCCTCCTTCCCTCCCCCACCCTCCACACGGGGTCCCACCTGTCACTCACCACATAAGGGTGAGGTTGACCTCAGTGTTGGGAGGGTAGTTCTCCAGCTGGACCAGGAAAACAAACAGCAGAGGCCCCAGAAAGTTGACCAGAGCGATGACCCCAGGGGGCAGGTATTGGAGTAGCACAAACAGGGGCTCCTACAGGGGAAAGTGGGGAAGGGATGCCCATGGGCTGGAAGGTCCCCAGCAGCTCCCCCATCTTCTACACCCCCTAAAGTGTAACTCCGGGGCAGGCCCTGCCTCTGGAAACCCACAGACTATGGCAGCATGGTGGTCAGGGGATATTCACAGGTAGAGCCAGTCTGACCTGCCGTGACCTTGGGCAAACTGCTTTCACCTCTCTGAACCTCAGCTTCTTCAACTGCAAAGTGGGACCATCCTGTACCCTCCCACAGTTCTGGCCAGGATTAAATGAACACTTGTCAGTTGCCTAGCACCTCCTTGTTGTCCTGCGAGTACTTGGTGGCCCAGAAGATGGCACTGATGCCCCCGACCACCAGAAGGCCGATGAGGACGTTGACCCGCAGGTAGGTGAGCAGGTGGCAGGCTCTCTGGGACCGGGTCTGCTGTTGCACCAGCAGGAAGCGATACCCCTCCTCCAGCTCTACCTGTGGGGGCGGGGTAGAGGCAGGTTAGGGCTGGCCCTGGGCTGGGAGATGCATGGCAGAAGAGGAGGGTCAAACAGACCCGGGCCTAGGTCAGTGTGTGTCCGAGACAGGCTGCCAGGATCTAGGCAGGGTGTGGATGACACCAGGGCAGGGGCAGGTCCAGGAATGGCGGGTGGTTTTATGTAGACTACCCTCTCCTTGCACTGTGCAGGTGAGCGCTCACACCTAAACACCGCCACAGCCCCTGCTCCAGCTGTAACACCATGTGCACACACACGCACACACACGCACACCAGCTCTCAGTCACACACACGCACATATAGATATGAATAGTTATCCATGCTCTGACACTCAGGCTCACTTGCACACACATTCACACATCTTATACTCACACATGTCCTTGTACACACCTTGAACTCGTTGCTGATCTCATGCTTTTTGATGGTGGCTGCTTCCTGCCCCCGGATGCAGAAGTCCCAGGAGGAGAAGACCTTGGCACTGAGAGGTGACCTGTATTCCTGGCCCAGGAACAGCCTCTGAGGCAGCCCCTTCACCATCCTGGAGGGGCAGGAGGCCAGGGCTTATGGGGGAGAGGCACCGCCCGCCTGCCAGCCCCAGCCTTGGCTCAGCTCTGGGTCTGGAGTGGGAAGCCCCTGACAGCCCCAGGAGCAGGCTTGGGCCAAGGCCTGGGTGGGGATACAGGGGCAGTGGCCCCTGTCCCTGAGGTCTGCAGCTGGTGACACAGACTCTGGACCCTGGAAGCAACCATGAGCCTTACTGAACAGGGGCGAGGGCCTTCCTGACAACTGGGGGGTACCACGCCAAGGGCAGAGTGAGCAGGGAAGACCCCTGGAAGGAGGCAGAGGCTGGGGCCAGCTCTCACCGCCGCAGAATCCCACAGAAGCAGAGGAGCAGGCAGGCCAGAGGGCTCAGGAGGTAGGCCAGGCGGATGCTGTATGCAGAGCTGCTCTCGGGGCCCGCCCGGTACCCACCATAAAAGAGATAGGTGTTGTTGAAGGCCTGAGGACGTGAATGATGACAGCTGAGCACGAGGCCCTGCCAGGCTGTGTGCTAAGTGCTTTCCATGTATTAACTCATTAACTCGCACCATAACTCCGTCAGGTAGGGGTAAGAGTACCCCCATTTCACAGAGGCTCAGAGGGGTTAGGCAATTTGCCCAAGGACACACAGTTCTGAAGACGAGACAGGACTGGAACACAGGAGCCTGCACGGCAACCATGAAGTGGCTTCCAAGGATGAGGGTGGGATGGTGCTTATCCCAGAGGCCTGGGCACTTGTCCCCTATTGTCCCTTGAGCCCCCACCTCAGCTGGGCCCTGAGGGTTGTGGGGGCACATGTCCCTAAGTCCTGAGCTGTGCACAATGGCCTCAGCCTCTTTCTGTCCTCGTCACTGGCCCAGCCAGCCTCTCTGTGGAAGGCCGTGCCCCCCTAGAAGCCAAAATGTCCTTGGAGGGGTGGGGGTCCTCTTAGACTGGGGTCCCCTGAGGGCAGTTCCCTGGGTTCCCCAGCCCTCCTGGACCATAGCCAAGACAGAGCCCACTTACCCTGCCAGTTAGAACATTCCAAAATTGATTGTGGAAATTGGGAACACCAGTCTGGAGCTGGGTGCCACCAGGGCACTGGAGGGCTGTTGAGGGAAAGAGGGCCACTAGGGAGGGGTCTCCAAGGCATAGGTGAGGCTCTGCCCCGACCCACGCCATAGCCCCCAACCCCAGGGAGGCCTGAGCAGTGCCCTGAAGATAGGTCAGGAGGTATGCCATGCAAAAGGCTCGGTCACTTTGAGTCCTGGAGCTGGACCCAAGCAGGAAGACGCCCAGGGTCCGGGCACAGAGGGTCAGGGCTGTCCCAATACTGAGCCCTGGACCGGCCTAGGGTGCACGTGGGCTCCGGATCACTGTTCCCTCCATGGGCCAGGCACTCACTGAAGTTCAAGGCAGGGCCTGGGTCAGGGGGGCGGAGCCAGACCATGGGCAGCAGGACGAAGCTGGAGGTCAGAAGCAGGGTCAGCAGATTGAGCAGCAACAGGAAGCGAAGGAAGGTGAAATAGGACTGGATTCCAGTGCCAAAGAGGCCTGTGAGGAGAACAGCAATCAGTCAGGGAGGCACTAAGCCCGGGTCCAGCTGAGAATCCCAGGGCTGCCCAACCCAGCCGGGTGTGGGTGATCAGCCTCCTGGGACCTGTTTCATGGTCAGGTCCTGGAGGCCTAACAGTACCTCTGGCAGCCACCAGGGGGTGGTGCCGCTCTGGGGGTAGAGAGGTGTGTATGAGGATGGGGGCCTTGGTTGGTGGGGACAGAGGGGCGCAGTGGTGAGCGGCACAGTGCCCTCCTCCTGATTCTAAACTAGACATTGAGACCCCAGAGAGGGGAGGTGGGGTTGGGGTGCAGGTCCTACCCCCGATCTCGTAGAGTGCCCCTTCCCAGAGCCCAAAGCCCTGGGCCAGCCGATGCACTGCCTCCCCAAGGCGCCGTCCTGCAGTCTGCTGCCTGCGCTGCCACCGCTGCCAGCACGAGGTCTTCACCCCCTCGGGCGGTTCGCGCAGCTGCCTGCGATGGGTTGGTGATGGGGGCGTCCCTGAGTCACCCCTGTACCCACCGGGCCAGGCAAAGGAGCGCAGTGGGCCGGGGAGTCTTCCATCCCCACCCACTCCAACAGGTGATTTCCATTCCCGCCCACAGGGCATCCTCGTGCTGCTCTCCCCACCCCCACCGCCAGCCTTGACCCTCCAGCTCTCAGACACTCACCGGATGAAGCGCTTGTCCACCATGGCATAGGGCAGCGTCCGCACGGGTGCCCTGGAGCAAAACAGCCGCTCCATTTCCTGCTCCCACAGCTCTTCGCCTGCTGGCTCCCCGTGGGCCTGCCCCGACTGCACGGACCACTGCCGCAGCATCTCTGCTGGGGTGTTGAGGTTGGAGCACGGTCTGCAACACCCCTCCCTCCCCAGGGGGGGTGTGGGGCCCTGGTTGGGTGAGCTTCAAGGCCTTGGCTCTAGCGTGCCCAGAAATGAAGAGAAAACATCCTGTTGGAAGAGACCTGGCCTCAGTCCCCATCCACCTCCCAAAGCAACACATGGCCAGGGGCCTCAATTTCCCCGTCTGTAAAATGCGGATGAAGGTCTAAAGGACACGTCAAGATGGGACCCTCACAGCCAAAGCCAATGCGCCTGGGCCCAGAGCCTGCCCTGCCCCACCTCCTGTGGCCTCAGGCCTTCTCAGTCACCCTTTGGTGACAGACAATTCCCGCTCCTCTCCTTTGGGAAGCCGGCCCTGCCCCGAACCCAGCGGTTCCTAGGATCCCGCGTCCTGCATCACCCGGCACCCGGCAACCGGGTGCTGGGATCCCCTTCTGTCTGCTGCCTGGTGGTCGGGTCGAGGCTTGGCTCCAGCTCCAGCCTTGGGAAGGGGACGAGGGGACCCGTCTGCCACTTGTGCAGTGACTCTAAGCCACCCCGTCCCGCAGCGCCAGCAGCCCTTCGGCCTCATTTGTCTCTTCCATCCCTCACGTTCCGCCGCCTCGTCCAACTGTGCACCCAGCTCACCTGGGGACAAGGGAACACGTGCCGGGAGGAGACCCTCTTCGGACCTGCTCCCTGGACGCCCAGCAAGGCCGTGAGGGAGCCGAGGGGAGGGGTCACATGACAGGAACCCCGGCTCCCTCCGCGGCCTCCTCCCCTGCGCTCCTCTCCCCCCACCTCCGGCAGTTTCCTCTGCCATCGACCTAGGCCGGCACTTCCTGCGGGCGCGGGGCACAGCGGGCAGGTGAGGCGCGGGCAGCTCGGCCTCCCCAACCTGGGCGGGGGTCGGCGCTTCCCTTCGCGCGTGGGACTCGGGCTGGCCGCACCGGCTCAGTGCGCGGCTCCTGTGGCTGCGGCTTCCCAGCCCCAAGGGGCCCCACGGGGGCGGTTCCGCGCCCTGAGTGGGAGGCTGTGAGCGTGTGCTCACCCCAGGCCCGCTCCTTTCCGGCCTGGGGACCCACAGCCTCAGCTGCGGAGCTGCGGGGGGGCAGGACGCAGGGGCCCGGCCCCTTATCTGCCGGTTGCCGGTGGCCCCAGCTCGGCTTGGAGGGCCGGATGGTGACTTAACGGGTGGATTCCATCACCTCGGGCTGAGTTACTTCTTAACATCCCGCCCTTATCATTGGCACCCAGGCCTAACAGGTGGCCCCTCGTAGGCACTCAGGGTAGATTCGACTCACGCCCACTCCGGGCTATTTCTCCTGGGACCCCCTGGGAGGCCTCCAGATCCTGCTCTTCCTCCTCGAGCCATCTCCACCTCCTTGAGGGCCGGGTCCTCTAATAGCTGAGCTCCAGTGGCTTTTCTGCCTCCCTGCCTGGCTCCCCTTCTGGTTTTCCAAGTCCCTCCTCTATGTCAGGCCCCAAGCTAGGGGCTGGTGCTGGGCACACAGCAGGCGCAGAGAGTTGGGGGAGTGGGGGCAGATCTGGCAGTGTACACGGCAAGTGCTCCAGCGGGCCTCAATCCAGGAAGGCTCTCCAGAGGAGGTGACCTTCAAGTTGGGCCTGAGGTCAGGTGAAGAGGCGGGAGCATGGGTGTACAGGGAGGCAGGGAGCAGTGGGAGGAGAGGCACGGTCTGGGTCTCTGTGCTGAGGTGCCTTGTGCCAAGATCCAGCCTGAGACTACCCACCTGAAGACCACACTGATCGTTGCAAAATAACCCCAACCCTGGGCCCGCCCTTTTTGTCCAACCTCAGTTCCAGGGTCCTTTTCTCATTGAATTGCATCACTTGTCTTCATTTGGGCATCCTGGCTTTGCCCAGCTGTTCTCCCCTCCATGGGGTGGGGGGGTGTCTCTCCTTCCTTTCCACCTGCCAGCTCACTTTCACCTGGCCTGTCTCTCAAGGCTTCTCCTGACCAGGAATGTCCCCGTGCCACTGACCAAATCCCGCCCATTTTCTCCAACCCAGGAGAGCCTCTCCTCTGGCCTTCTGCCAGTCTTTCTCAAAGTCAGGCTTCTCAGCAGAGTGCCCAGGTGGACCAGACTCACAGGAGGCCTGTTAACCTCTCAGCCTCAGTTTTCTCATCTGTGAACTGGGGACGTCCATGCCCACCTCCCTGTCTTGTGGGGAATAACAGAAAACAGGCATGGGGACAGCCTCCTCCTCCTTGCCCCTCCTCCCCAACTAGCACACAGGAAGTGCCAGAACTCTTGCCTGAGCGACAGCAGAAGCCACGCGAGATGTTAAGTGGGAGATAATCCAAGTTCACCAGCCAGCCAGGGGTTTGTCAATAGGCGGTTCTGCTAGGGGAAGAGTTTACCCAGTCGGTGTGGCAAGGCTCTGTATCACTGGGGCTTTGCAACACTGCGTTATGATAATTTCCCTTGGAAGTGGGAGGGCCTATGATAACTGCCCCCATTTGAAATTTGGGGAAAATGAGTCCCATAGAAACTGGGGGCTTCACCCAGAGATTAGAATAGATCTAGACACTTGGGGCCTTGGGATGCGAGGAGGGGTTGAAGTTGGCAGGGAGAGGGCACAATCGTGAGGGAGCTGGAAGCAGGGCTGAGGTGCGCCCAAGGGCCAAGTCGGGTCACGTGATACCTGAGGTCCGCCACCACGTGGGCTGCGCTGGGCGGTACAGTTCCCTCTGGCCCCGCCAGGCAAGCGACAGTCACAGGTTGCCACCTCCCTCTGACCCCAAGGTCCCTCCCCCAGGTGGTGGAGCCCAGACCACAGTTCCCGGGGGCCTCTTCCTGGGACAGGTGAGCTGCTCAAGGGTGTGCAGGGCCCCTCCTCCCCGGCACCTCCCAGGTAAGCAGAGGGAACGGGTGTTGTTCCAGGCGGGGCTGCAGGCCTGGGGCTTGGGGCGGGCCCTCGTCCTCGGCCCCAGCAATTCCTGTGCCGCCCGGCAGCTCCACCCCTCCAAATTCCTCTGGGCCCCTCAGGCCACTGGGCAGTAAGTTCCCTCCCCGTGTTCTGGACGTCCCGGGGTGTGACCCTCTCAGGACAGGTGGGGCCAGGTGAACTGGTGCCCTCAGCCCACTCCAGCTGGCCCCGGGGCACCCATTCGAGGGCAGTGCCCTGACCAGAATAGGAAGGGGCTGGGGAGGCGGGGTTGCTCAGGCCAGTACACTGACTGCAAGTGGGGTAGTGGGAGATGGGCCAGTGGGGGGTCCAGGGGCTCCCCGAGTAGCCGCCACCCCTGGGCGAAGGCTGGGCAGCAGCTGCTCCCTGAGGCCTGGACTCGCTTCCGGCTGGATTGAGGTTTCTGGAAAGGGCTCCACCCTGCTCCTCCCCACCTGGCTCAGGGCTCAGGAATGGTGCACCCCAGAAACTCACCGGACCTGCCCTGGCCTGGGGTAAAATGCCAGGGCGCCAGGTATTAGCTGGAAGTAAGTCCTGGCAGTACCCAGGTGCCAGTGCCCAGGTGGGCCCCAGCGAGCCTCCATCGCCGGGAAGGAAGCCTGGAGCCCAGGCCTCACCTATGAGCACCTGTACTAGCTTTCTACTCCTCACCTGCACACGCCCACCTGCCTCCCTGTTTGGTGAAGCCGTGTGTTGGGAGGCCTGTGGGTCTGCGCGTGGGTGGGTCTGTCTGGAGGGATTCCAGCGCTAGGAACTGGGGTGGGGAGCACACAGTCAGCCCCAACTCCAGTGACTTTCCGGGTTCAGGCTGAGGGGCCCATCTCTCTGCTGGTTTTCCCACACTGTTCCTGCTGAACGAAAGGGGAAGGGGCTTGGATTGCATGGGGCCTGGCCTCAGAGACTGGACATCCTGGATGCCCCTAAGCAAGGACCTTGTCTGGGCGTAGTCCTAGCAGGGCCTGCTCTGCACCCCAGCCTCGCCCAAGGAAGCCCCCTAGAACTGAGCCAACTTTCCTGAGTGCTGAGTTCCCTGGGGGGGTTGCGGGGGAGGGAGGACAGGGGACAGGGCAGATAGAGAGGGCAGAGGCCTGCAGGAGTCGGCTGGTGGCTGAGAGCTGGTTATGCATGCCCCACTCCCACGGGGTGAAGAGCACAGACAAGGCCGCCCTGGTTCCAGTTGTCCTGGGTGACGGCAGAGCCCTCTGCCCAGACAAAGGCTGGACAAAGGCGGCCTGTTTCATGCCCTGCCGCCTCCCCCCAGCCAGCTGCCCTGGCCTGCCCACCCTGAGTGATGGAATGTAGAATCTGTCTCCTGAGAACTGTCGACCTTGCAGTACTGGGTGTGTAGTAACCGCTGTGTGTGTGTGTGTGTGTGTTTGTGTGTGTGTGTGTGTTGAGGAGATCTGGGTGGGGACACAGCTGAAGGAGGCCCCAGGGTGGGGATTTCCTGTGAGGAAGCACTGTGGGGGGTTACAGGGCGGGCACAGGAAAGGTCCCAGAGCTGCCCTGACCTCTCTCACCAAGAGGGCAGCGTCTCTGGGGCAGAACCCGAGGGATGGAGGGCTGTGTCCACAGCACCCTGCCCCTTCCCTGTTTCCCAGGGACTGGCACCACTGAGCAAACCGATGGGAACTGCCCCGGGCCCACTCCCTTCCTTCCTCTCTCCCTCTCCTCTTCTCCTGGGCACTGAAAGGGGCTGCCCCTCAGTTCATCTTGGCATGAAGTTTATTTGGGGCCACTCACCTGACCATGTGTTTGGCTGTGGGTGGGGGCAGGGTGGGGGCTCAGGCAGCCTGAGCTGAGTGGTGCCTCCCACGGTCCCTGGGGAGCGGGGTTTTGGCTGAGTGCCAGGCACTGAAGGCCAGCTTTGGTGCAACGCTCCCTGTCTCATCAGATGGGCAGCGGGACGCTTCAAAGCTGCGTGTGCCCAGGCTCTGAGCTGCTCTAGGTCTGCAGACTGGCTGGGCATGGCAGCAGACATGGCCCGGTCGCTGACCTTTCTCCTCAATGTCCCCGAGACCCCAGAGGACCAGGGGTAAGTGTTCTGGGGCGGGGGGGTTGGAAGGCTGGGATGTATCATCCCCAGGGAGAGCCCATCTGGATCATGGCCTTACGGACGGGGCAGGCTGCTGGGGCGAGGATTGGGTCAGCCACAGCCTGGACTCCCGCCCCCCGTTTCTCTCCCAGCAGCCCAGAGCCCAGCCCCTATGATGAGAGCGAAATGCATGACTCCTTCCACCAGCTCATCCAGGAGCAGAGCCTGTGGGCGGCTGAGGAGGGGCTGGAGCTGCAGCAGCTGGGATCGGGGGCCTCAGGTGAGCCCGCCTGGCCCAGGCCCAGATGGGGGGACAGTGTGGGCAGGGCCCTGACCCCCTCAACCTCTCAGGATGTCCCTCCTGGAGGTCTACAGGCCTGGGACGGGAACGGGTGGGGGAGATCGCTGGCCCCGTGTCTCCAGGATCTCCAGGCAAGTCTTTCCGCTTTGCAGGCAGTGACCACCAGGCCCTCCTGGGGCCCGAGGGGACCCTGGCCCACAGCTCGGCCACGCTCCGAATCTTGGCCAGCATGCCCAGTCGCACTATTGGTGAGTGGGACCCTGCGCCCTCAGCCCTGGCCTTGACCCCGGTCCCTGGGCTGGGGTTTCCGGGCAGATCTGTGTCCCTCAAAGCCAGGCCCTTTCAGCTCCTGCCCCACCCCGTCTGCTACCCGGAGACCCAGTACAGACCCATGCAGCCCGGCTGAGTTCTAAATACGACTCCAGTGTCGTCACAGGGATAAAAATAGGCCCTTGGGAACCCAGTGGTGCGTGATGTCTCTTCTAAAGGGATGTGCCTGGGTCCTGAGAAGGGGAGGGGCAGCTGCTGCCTTCCTGTGAGGGTGGGGAGTTGAGGCCTGGCCTGCCCTGGCCGGTACCCCCTGGCCGGTGCCCCCTGACCGGTGCCCCCTGGCCGGTGCCCCCACAGGCCGCAGCCGAGGTGCCATCATCTCCCAGTACTACAACCGCACGGTTAGGCTACGCCGCAGAACCAGCCGGCCTCAGCTCGGGCACCTGGGGCGCTCGGCCCGGCCCAGCCTTCGCCTGTACGACCTGGAGCTGGACTCCACGGCCCTTGAGGAGGAGGGTGAGTATGTGGGGGCCGAGCCTTGGTGGGGAGCAGGGCAGGCTGGCCAGGACAAGGGCTGGGGCGCAGCACACCTAAGGACCCCTCCCCTAGCAGGCTGCCTGAAGGCCCTCAGCTGTGAGGTCCCTTTGCAGGAGGGGGAGTGTCTTGGGGTATCTGCCCCTGGGGCAGAGAAGTGGGGGGCCCTTTCGGGCTGCGAAGGGTTTGGATTGGCAGGCAGGTGATCAGAAACGTTTGCTCATGCACTCCATATCTATTGAGTACTTGCAGTGTTGCAGACGCTGGTCTCAGCTTTGGAAAGCCAATCCATTCTGGCACTTACGCAGCTTATTGTCTGCCCACTGAAACAGAGGAGAACGAATGGAGAAGCAGAGGATTAAAGCTCAGATAAGGGCAACCAAGGGAAGGTGGGAGACCATTATGGAACTGTCTAGCTTAGAGGGACCCAGGGAGGCTTCCTGGAGGAAGTGACACCAGAGCAGAGGGGGCATGTGCAAAGGCCCTGAGGTGGGAGTGTACCTGGCTTGTCTGAGCAGCAAGGAAGCATGTGGACCGGCTGGGGAACAGGGAGCATGATCAAAGGAGGGAACAGGCCCAGTCTCATAGGCTGGCTCAGGCAGTCCCTGACACATCCCTCCTGGCTGTGCCTTTTGGACTCTGACCTCCTCAGGTCTTGGGTACTTTCTTGGGGCCCTACCTCTGTTTCCTCCCTGGGTTTACCCAGGGCCCTCACCTGGTGGGTGATGAAACAGTGCAGGGCGGTGTGGGCTCTGGGGTCAGGGTGAACGTTCCCGTTTTGCTCTGTAAACCAGGCCAGGCGTTCGCTTTCTGGGTGCCATTTCTTATCTGTAAAATTGGGCTGAAGTAGCTCGCCCCCTCTCACGGTGGTTGTGAAGACGAAAGGAGGTAAAAGAGGGTGAGCACCCTGGTTCTCACCCAGATTCTCCACGTCTTGCCCTTCCCCACTCACCCCATGAGAACGGGCGTAGTGGGAAGTGGTGGGGTTGGGACCCCACTGCTGCTGAGCAGGTCATTTAGGGGTCAGAGCAAGGCGCTTGTGGGGGCGCAGGAGGTGGCAGTGGGAGGACGCTGGAACGTAATGGAGGGGCTCCAGGCGGGGGTCTGAGAGAAGACGGCTGTGGGCTGTGAGACAGGCAGGCAGGGCGGGTCTGTCTCCGATGGCCGGGCAGAGAGGAGCCATCTGGACCTGGCAGGGCAGGCAGAAGCCTGTGTTGGGGGGGGCAGCAGGCAGGCCCGTCCACAGTCATGGTGGTGTCCAGGGTCACGGCCACAGTGGCTGGAAGGAGGGATACTGTCGGGAGCTCACGGGGCTCCCTCATTCTCCTTCAGAGAAGCGGGTCCTCCTGGTCAAGGAGCTCCAGGGCCTGACGGTGGCGCAGCGGGACCACATGCTCCGGGCGATGCCCCTCAGCCTGGCCGAGAAACGCTGCCTGCGGTCAGTGCCCCCGGCCTGGGCGGCCCCGAGACCCACTCCCTCCTGGGCCGGGTGGTGGGCAAGAAGGGCGCTGAGCCTGCAGTGGGTGGTCCCCGGGAGGGAGCTGGGCCCTCCCTGGCCCAGCCCTGACGCTGCCTCTGCATGCAGAGAGGAGACCCGGACCCCGAGGGGCCGGCAGGGCCGTCGTGGGCTCCCGTCCTGCTGTAACCGTTTTCGATATGCCTGTGTCCTGGTAGGAGCCCCCTGGGCTGGGCTCTGCTTTTGGGCCCCATTTGGGATGGGGTTGGGGTGGCCACCCTTCCTTCCTCTGCCATCCTGTGCGTGGGGTCCCCTAGCCTTCAGCCTAGGTTTGGTGCTGTGAATGGCCCCCTCCCCAGCAGTGTCCCGCCCCTGCCCCTGCCCCTCCATGCCTGGCTCCTGGGCTCTTGGCTCGGGGACCCTCCATGGGGGCCCCACCTACAGGACCTTCCTGTCTCTGTCCCCACAGGCCTTGCATGACCTGGGGCTGGGGCTGCTGTCTGTGCTGCAAGTCCTGACGCCTTGGCGCTACGCCCTGAAGCAGATCGGGGGCCAGTTCGGCTCCAGCGTCCTCTCCTACTTCCTCTTCCTCAAGACCCTGCTGGCTTTCAATGCGCTCCTGCTGTTGCCTCTGCTGGCCTTCATCGTGGGCGTGCAGGCTGCCTTTCCGCCCCCGCCCCTGGGCCCTGTGCCCAACTTCACCGGCCTGGAGCTGCTCACAGGCGCGGTGAGGGCTTGGTGGGGGGGCACGAGCATGGGGGGGGCCGCCCTGGGAGAACCTCACTCCTGCCCTGTGCTGTGACTCCAGAGGGCCGCAGTCAGCTCTCCTTGAGGTCCTGATGGCAGCAGGGCCTGGAAGCCCCAGGGTGGCCCAGGCACTTTGTCTACTCTTATCCTCGCTGCCCCTCTCCTGGCCCGGCCCCTCTCTGCCTTTCAAATCACCCTCCTCCACGGGTGCCCTCCCTCTGTCTCAAAGCCTGAGGTAGGTCAGGTGTGGGGAGGGGAGTCCCTGACTTGGCCGGGCCTCGTCCCCGCAGGGCCGCTTCACCGACACCGTCATGTACTATGGCTACTACAGTAATGCCACACTGAACCAGCTGTGCGCCGCTCCGCTGGACGGCGGCCAGTGCACCCCTGAGGCCAGCAGCCTGCCCTACAACATGCCCCTGGCCTACCTTTTCACTGTGGGCGTGGCCTTCTTTGTCACCTGCATCACCCTGGTGTACAGGTAATGTACCTCTGACCCTGAGTCTGAGCACCACTGGTCCATCCGTCCATCCATCCATCCGTCCGTCCATCCAGCTACCTCTTCATTTATCCATCCACCATCTAGTCAACCATCTATCCACAGATCCTTCCCTCCTCCCCTCCTGCCTTCCTCCTCCTTCTCTCCTTCCCTCCCTCTCTCCCTTCCTCCCTTTCCCCCTCCCCTACCCCTCCCTTCTCCTTCTTCCCTCCCTCCCTTCCCCTCCTCCCCCTCCCTCTCTTCCTCCTTCCCTCTCCCTTTTTCCCTCCCTCCGTCCCTCCCTTCTCCCTCCTCCCTACCGCCCTCCTTTTACCCCCACTTGCTTCTTTCCACACACCCACCCTACAAACATTGGCTGTGCTGGGGTCAGGGCAGGAAGGTGGATGAGGAGCTCACTGCCTAGGGCAGAAGACAGACCAGCGAGGAGGCCGGGAAAACCCAGCAGCCCTGGGTGTTTGTCCGGGTACTACAGGGCACTGGGGGAAGAGTCAGGCTAGCTTCCTAGGGGAGGTAGCCCTTGCCCCAGAGGTGGAAGTTAAATAAGAATGGGCAGGGAAGAGGGACGGGAAGGTGTGTTTTAGTTCCTGGGTGAGGCAGTGCAAAGGCCCTGAGGGGAGCCAGCGTCTGGGTGGGAGGCAGCAGCAGGCCACGTCCGTGGGGAACGGAGCCAGACCCCTCTTCTAGCCCCTTGTGAGCGCTGTATTGGACAGGGCTGACATAGAGTGGACGGCGGTCACACCAGGAGGCTGAGAGCTGGGTGGGAGGAGGGGCCGGGGGAGTGGTGGTGGGAGGGCTCCTCCAAGAGGGCAGTGGGTTTTGGTGGCAGGGAGTGTCCTGTCTTCTCCCTGGCCTCTGTGCCCTCAGCCCTCGTCACCCCCTGCCTGGCTCTGTTCATCACAGCATGTCCCATTCCTTTGGGGAGAGCTACCGGGTGGGCAGCACGTCGGGGGCCCATGCCATCACTGTCTTCTGCTCCTGGGACCACAAGGTGACTCAGAAATGGGCTTCCCGCCTTCAGCATGACAACATCCGAACCCGGCTCAAGGTGAGCCACCCCGAGAGCCTGGGCTGGTGTCCTTACCGTGAGTCCCCAGGACACCAGTTGGGCCTGCTTGGCACCCACCTACCCAGCCTGGGGTCCCCTTGGGACCAAACAGCCAGAGCTGTGCTGCCCGTGAGCTGGACGTGGGGTTGGAGGTCATGTCCTGTCAGCAGTGACCTGGCAGGTGCTTCCCCGTTCAGAGACTCAGTTAACAGGAGAATTGTCCTGGTTCTGTCTTCCCTCCTTTGGGGCTGCCTCTTGTCTGCTGGCGAGTATTAACGTGCAGAGAAAAGAAAAGTCTGCTCACAGTGGGCTTCAGTAGGCGTGCTGCTCGGGGGGCCCTTTGATGGCAGTCTGTCCTCCGTCCAGTGGGGACTCGGTGTCCATGCACCGCCACCCCTCACCCTGGGCTGGAGCACCGGGCGCTGGCCTTCCAGTGGGAAAGGGGTAGGTTCGTTCTTGAGGCCTCTCCAGGAGCCCTGTGTCCTCTGGTCCCCATTGGGAAGAGGCCCGAGGGGCCCCAGCTGGCACGTGCTCCTGGCTCGCCACAGTAGCTAGCCCAGGGTGAGGACTGTTAGCTCCCGGTGCTACAAATGTGGAAGTTGAGGCTCCGAGCTTCAGGCCCTTGCCCGAGGCCACAGGGTGAGAGAGCTGGGCCTCCCGGGAGCTCTCTGCCATTCTGGGGTTTTGTGTTGCAGGATTTGTCAGGAGCTCACAGCTTTTGTTAGGCTAATGGGCCTTCATTGCCCTCAGGGAGCGCCCACCGGCATGGGGCATGGGTCCTGGTCCGGTGCCTGGTCCGTAGGATGGCTCAGGATCCAGGGCTGGGAGGGAGGGAGGAGGGGGCGGTGCTAGAGGCTGGGCTTGGCCTCAGGGTGCAACCTGAACCCCCGTAGGGTCTGGCTGACACACCTGGGAGCTGGTGGGGATCTAGAGCCCTGCACAGCCTGTGCTGTGCTGTTTGTGCCTGGAGACAGGGCTCCAGAGCTGGTGGAAGGACAGGCAGCGCTGTGGGGCAGGTGGTGGGAAGCGACCCCTCGGTCTCTCCGAGCCTCCCTGTGTCTGTGTGTCCCTGTGTGTGCGTGTGTCTGTGCGTCTGCGTGGCTTCGCTGTGGGGGGAGTGACAATGCACTGCCCTTGCAGGAGCTGCTGGCCGAGTGGCGGCTGCGACGGGCCCCCTCGAGTGTGTGTGGGCGGATGCGGCAGCTGGCTGTGCTCGGGCTCGTGTGGCTGCTGTGCCTGGCGGTGACACTGGGGAGCACGGTGGCCGTCTACACCTTCTCTGAGTTCATGATCAAGGTGAGGGGCCTGGGTGGGCAGCCCCGGGGGCTCTGCACTTGGGGGCAGACTCCCGCCCGAGGAGTTAATTAGAATGGGTCGCCAGTGAGCAGGCATGTGCCCAGTCAGCCGTGGTGCCTGCCCGCTGTGCCCAGGCCTGGGAGGCAGGGTCCTGAGTTCCTGCTCCTGGGGGCTGCCTCCCTCAGGCTTCCTTCTTTGTCTCCCCCTCCATCTGTCTCATGCTCTCCCCTATTTTCTTTTCTTGTTTTCTCATTTCCCTTTTCTTTTTCTGACACCTGTGCCCCCATCCAACGCCCCGCCCCTTCCTGTGTGGTTTGAACTTGAGGCCTGGGGTGGATGTATCTTGCAGGAGGGAGGTGCTGCCAGCCAGCTCCACGCCCTCCTTCCTCCTTGGGACCCCTACCCCCCAGATCCCCCACCTCCAGGGCCCGTCAGTGGGCCTGGCCCTGTGGACGGGGCGTCTATGACGACCGCTACCCCGCCGCCTTCCTCTCCCTGGCAGAGTCCCGAGTCCACTGAAAGGGAGGGGGCGCTGCTGGCCCTGCCCCTGGTGGTCTGCCTCCTCAACCTGGTGGCCCCCTACCTGTACCGCGGCCTGGCCGCCCTGGAGTGGCACGACTCCCCCGTGCTGGAGGTATACGTGGCCATCTGCAGGTGTGTGGCTGTGCGGGGCAGGTGGGGGCTTCCTGGGGTGCAACCTCTGTCCCCCCAGGCACCCCTCCCTCAGTCTCTGTAACCCCCCCACCCTCATAGGAACCTCATCCTCAAGATGGTCATCTTGGGGATTCTTTGCTACCACTGGCTGGGCCGCAGAGTGGGCGCCGTGAAGGACCAGGTGAGGGTGGGCCTGCACGGGGCAGGGGGAAGCGTGAGGGGCTGCCCTGGTCCCAGGGGTGGGGGTGCAGGGGTGGCGCCTCACAGCAGCCCCGCATGCCAGCCTCACCTGACTCATCCGATCCTCAGGCAGGGTGGCGGCCCCCAGGGGGGTGGGGCCCGGGCTGAGACCCTGTCTGTTTCAGTGCTGGGAGAACTTCGTGGGGCAGGAGCTGTACCGGTTCCTGGTGATGGACTTCAGCTTCACGCTGCTGGACACGCTCTTTGGGGAGCTGGTGTGGAGGTGAGACCCCTCCGTGAGCGCGGGGGAGCCTGCCCTCGGCCCCGGGCTCCTGGGCTCCCGTCCTCAGAAGGGCTCAGAGCATCCTCACCTGCGTGGCAGGTGGGGCCACCTGGGACCTCGGACCTCCCAGATCAGGCCATAAATCTCCACCCACGACAGCTTTTGTAAAAAAAAAGATCATTAAACAGAAAAAGAGGAGACAGGTTATAACCTGTTTTTAGGTTGGAGAGGAAAAGAGGTTTCACTGAGACGCGTACAATAGAATCTCAGTCTTGAACAAAGAGGAAAAGGGCAAGAAGAAAGAAAGCGGAGGGACATTTTCTCAGTACTACAGGTGGCCCACTGCGGGGGCCAGGTTTGTAGTCCCTTCTTTTTGTGTTTTCTTTGAGAACATATGAATTTCATAATAATATGGATTTTAAAACAGTAAAATGTTTGATGCCAGTTGTGCGTGTTTACACCAGGGTGTATCTGTATGTACTTGGAAAAACAGGACTGAGACAAAGCCAGCTGGAGCCTGGAGCCCTTCAGGGCGGGGACCCCAGGCTGCCGTCTCCCCTGGGCGCCTGAGGTGAAGTGGGCTGGGCAGGGACGTGAGCTTGGCGTGTGCGCCGCGTGCAGGTGCCTGCCTCCTGGGGGTTGGTCTGTGGCGTGGCCCTCCCAAGTCCGAGGGAGCCTGAGCTAAGCTCCTCTGCCCCAGGCTCATCTCTGAGAAGCTCAGGAGGGGGAAGCCTGAGTTTGACATTGCCCGGAATGTTCTGGAGCTGATTTATGGGCAGACCCTAACCTGGTGAGCATTTTCCCCGTGTCCCCCACTGCCCCGCCTGGGGGAGGGCTGAGCTCCTTTACCCCTTGGGGCCACTGAGATCCTGAAGTGACGTGGGCCCTGACCCCTGCCCAGGCTGCGCCCACTCTTGCTGCACCCTTCCCAGGGTCCCGAAGCCAGCCTGGCCTTGGGGCGTGAGTGTGTGTGTGTGTGGGGGGCACGGGGCAGCTTGTTCCAACCCCAAGCCAGGACTGGTGGCCGTGCTGGCCTTGGCGAGCAGCGCAGGGGTCATGGCCCAGCCTCCGGACTGCAGGCCCTTCCTCTCTACCCCTCTTTAGGCTGGGGGTCCTCTTCTCACCCCTCCTGCCCGCCTTGCAGATCATCAAGTTGGTGCTGCTCTTCTACGTCAAGAAGGTAAAGGTGCCAGCTGGGCCCCAGGAGGCTGTGGGGCCCTGGAGTGTGGGCAGCCAGGGGGGGCTGCTTGGCTGGCAGACACGGAGCCCTGGGACTTGGGAACTTGCCCCTGACCCCAGGGCTATGGGGCTGGCAGCCCAGGGCCACCCTCTGGGGTCAGTCTCATGACCCCGGGGAACCAGCTGGCCCCCTTCCCCCGGCATCACTGCCTTTGGCAGGCTGGGCAGCACCCTGGCGGGTCCTTGGTCATTACTGGGGGCCTGTGTGTGGAGCTTAGGGCCGGGGAGTTGGGAGCAGCTCAGCCTCAGGCCCTCTGGCTTTGGCAAGCGACCCTGGTCCTCTGTCCTGTCGAGGGTGCGCAGGTGAGAACCAGGCTCTTCTCCTCCAGCCTTCCATTTGCTCATCTCTACCATGGGGACAGTGCCCAAGGGGGGGCTGCCGGAGATGAGGTTTACAAAGCGCTGGGCGTAGTGCCTGGCCCGGCAGAGACCTGTCCGTGGCGGTGGCTCTTAGTACCAGCCCTTCCGCACACGAGTGGCCCCGGACAAGCCAGCCCACCCTTTGCCGTGTGCCTCGTCTTCTCCCTGCGATTCAGCGGGCGGGCCTGGCTACCCCTGTCCTGTGGAGTGGGGAACCCCATCCTGTCCTGGGGCCTCGTTCGTCATGGGGGCCCCCACCAGGCCTGGGGGAGGGCTGTGTGGCAGGGCAGTGGCAGAGCACAGCGTTTGTCCCCAGATGAGCCTGACGGCCAACTGCCAGGCACCCCGCCGGCCCTGGCTGGCTTCCCAGATGAACACCGTCTTCATCTCGCTGCTCTGCTTCCCCTCCTTCCTGGGCGCAGCCATCTTCCTCTGCTACGCCATCTGGCAGTGAGTGGGCGCTGGCCTCTGGGGGTGGGGTGCAGTCACCCCGGGATTTGGGGAGGTGCAGCCTGGAGGGGACTGGGGGGCTGTGGCTGGTGGCCGAGGTTTGGGGTGATGTGGAGGTTGCCTTTGTCTGCAGGGTGAAGCCCTCGAGCCTCTGTGGCCCCTTCCGGACCCTGGACACCATGTACGAGGCAGGCAAGGTGTGGGTGCGCCGCCTGGAGAAGGCGGGCCCCAGGGTCTCCTGGCTGCCCTGGATCCACCGGAACCTGGTGGAAAACACCTTCCCCATCTACCTGGTGTCAGCCCTGCTGCTGTGAGTGTGGGCTGGGCGGGGCCCCAGGCCGCCCTCCCCTCTCCGCTCCGGCGGGGGCCAGCCTGACCGCCCGTCTCCGGCAGGGCCATGATCTACCTCAACATCCAGGTGGTGAAGGGTCAGCGGAAGGTCATCTGCCTCCTCAAGGAGCAGATCAGCAACGTGAGTGCTCTCACAGCCTGCACCCTCTGGGGGGCCGCCCACTAGCTCACCCCCAAAGCCCCTCCACACCTCCCCTCCCCTCGGATCTGGGCTGTTGAAAGGATTTGTTTGCCAAACAAATGACATTGATTAATACGTGCAGCTTGTGTAAAGTGGACATGTGGACATGAGGTAGCCAGGCAGCCCGGCTGCAAAGGGGACGAGGGCCCCAGCGGAGAAATGCAGCATCTTAGGGTGTGTGGCCCTTCACGGCTGCAGACAGTCTCTGTGAGGATTTTTGAGATACTGGAAGTGGCTTTTGGACTTCCTGGGGATGCAGGTTGGAACTCAGACCCTGTTCAGTGCCCTCCTATTGCGAACAAGTGGAGGAAGGTTAAAAGCGGGTTGGGATTTAGAACAGTTTTACTGAGCACATTGCAGTTTGTCATAAACGGGGGAGAGGCAGGGTGGGCCTGGAAGCCGGGGCCTCCACTGGACGGAAGCTGGTCCTGGAAAGCCCCATGCCTGAGCTGCCCAGCGCCCCCCGAGAGGTGGCCCGGCCTGCCCCGTGACACAGATGCTCTTATCCCCCTTCTGTGTATGATGACTCTGAGGTTAGAGAGGAGGAAATTTGCCCGAGGCAGTTAATTAGTGGCGGGGACAGTTTTCAATGGAGTCAGCCTGGCTCTGGGACCCTCCCTGTGTGACTGGTCACATTTCCCTTTTCACCTTGGCTGCTAGGAAGCACAGAGCTATTATATGCCCACTGCCTGGCTCCGGGCTTTTTCTTGTCCGTTGGGTGCCCCTTTCCCCTTCTTTAAACTTTTTGTGCTTTTGATGTTGAATACTCCTCGTGAGCTCCCCCAAGTGCAGTCTGGAACAGGGCAGTTCTGGACAGACAGATGGATAATTTTTCTCTTACCCTTTGTTTGTTTGCTCTGGTGTTTCCAGGAGGGGGAAGACAAAATCTTCTTAATCAACAAGCTTCGTTCTGTCTATGAGAGGAAGGAGAAGAGCAGGTGAGGGGCCTTGGACGGGGGGCCTGCTCGGTGGCGTAGGAGGATAGTGTGTGGAGTTGGGGGAGGGAGACAAGTGGCTGCTGGCTCCCTGGGTGCCCTCAACCTCTTGGAACGTCCCTGCCCTCCTTCCCCACCTTTCCTCTTCCTCAGGCGTGTAGGGTATTTGGGGGAGGACAATAATGGTTAAGTTGAAAGGGTGTCCTGTGGGGGCAGGGCTGGGTCTCATGGCCTCTCCCCCTGTCCTCTCTGCCACTCCCCTTTCTTTATACGTCTGGGGGCCAACCTGGCTGGCCCTTCTCATCTCCCTGACCTCCGCCCACCCCCCGTTATCCCCATGGGGTGACCGTCCCCACATGCTGAGTCAGTCTTGGTTGCCCCTGGTCTGTGGGAAGCAGCCCCACTTCTTGCCCTTCACCTGTTACTTGGGTTAAGGCCAGGGAAAGGGAGATGAGTTCAGACATCTTCCTGCTGCTTGGACAGCCAGACACGCAGGAACCTCCCCGCCACACACACCTGGGGGGCAGGCCGATGCCCCAGTGCTCCTTCTGGTCTCCGTCCAGCCCTTCACTTCTCCCTGGAGCCTTCACTCTGGGAGGCCTGAATGCAGCTCCTGATGATAGTTACTGGGCCTCTGGACTCAGCGGGTTTGAGGGACTACTGGTGGGCTCCGCAGCCTCCCGTGTGGGTGACACGCTGTCCTGAGGCCACAGCGGGTCGTCGCTGACCTCCCTTTCTGGCAGGATTGGTAGAACTCATGAGGACGCGACATCCCCGGCCGTGCTCACAGACGATCGGGACACCTGACAGGACAGCGATGGGCCTGATGGGCTTAGCCTTCCTGCATCTGCTCAGCAGCTCGGCCTGTGTCACCCTCGGTTCCCACAGCCCTGCAGGCACAGACGCCGCCCTGGGACTGTGCTGGTCCCCTCTGGGTGATCCTGCTGGGACATGGGGAGGGTGATGAGACCGCAGTCCCAGTGAGGCTAGAGCTGGGCCACCTCCACTGGGCCCTATTTATTCTGATTAAATGTTTTGCAAAATGGGCTCGTGTTGGGAGCCTGTGCTCATGACCTGGGCCTGGTCAGGTGTGCAGAGCCTACCTTGCTGCCCTGGGGACCGGCCGCTGGCCAAGGTCATGGGAACCTTTGCCTCCTGCACCCCCTTCAGCTCCTTCTGGCTCTTCAAGTCTCCTCTCCTTGCCACGCCAGGGCCCCACAGCCTCTCATCAAGTGCCCAGGACAGGAGATGCGGTGTGCGTCTGCAGGTGCCTGGCTGTTTTAATAGTATTGACAAAACGGGCTGCAGCGCCGACTGCAGGGCGTCCTCTGCTGGCTGAGCATCAGATGGCAGGATGGACACGTTGCAGCCAGAGCCCAGGGGACCACTCAGGCAGGCAGAACGAGGGACGTGTCCAGGCGACAAAGCCAGTAACAGTGATGCTTTAGTGGTTATTGGGGTAGTTGTGTGCAAATTAGGGAGAGACTGGGAAATGACATTTCATTTGTAAAGTAGCCATGGGGAGAGGAACGTGCCAGGCAGAGGGGCAGCCAGTACCCAGGCCTGGTCCAGGAGGGGGGTGACCCCAGGTCCCCCGTTTGAGGAGCCTGTGGGATGCCAAAAGCCTGTGGCTGTGGGGAGGTGGGGACCAGGCTATCACAGCCCCAGTGTCCAATGGCCTGGGGGAACAGCCCGGAGCTGGGGGAACGGCCCTGGGTGGGGAAATGGTCGGGGGATAGGGCCCGGGAGAGGCAGTGGGAGGGCCAGCTCAGACCCACAGCAGAGATGCCACTGCCATCAGCAGTGTCCCAGCTGGGCCCACGCTCAACCCAAACTGTCCCTTTCCGAGGACGGTCCCCTGGGGGTGCTGTTTGGCGACGCCACCCACTGATGTGGCCCCGGAGGCCCACCGGGCCCGCGTCAACACGACTTCTGTCGGTGGGGGACAACAGCACCCTTGGTACCTGACAGGTCAGGGTCCCTGGGATCACTGTGGCCGATCCAGCCAGGTGATGCTTAGGGACCTCTGCAAGCAGCTGGCACTGATCCTGGGTGGCATCTCTGGGCCGTGGCTATGGGCCAAAGCCATCCAGATGCCTTTCTCCAAATAGCCACGGGTGCACTTTTGGATGGATCGACGCTGACTGACCGCCTCATTTGATGTGGCGTCACCATCAGTCACGACCGACCGAGCCCACTTCCCTCGCCTCACACTAACCGTGAGGTCAGGACAAGCGACTACAACACATGCTCAGAGGCCTGCCCACGATGCTTTTGCAGGGGTACCACGTGACGGCCAGTTATTTCCTCAAGCACTAATCTAGGCGTTGCTGTTTAAGGTCTACCATCAGGTGACTTTAAGGGGGTTATCCCCATGCTGTGCGTCGGCTTCATCCAGTCACTTGAAAGACTTAAGAGAAAGACTGGGGTTTGCAGGGAAGAAATTCTGCCTTAAGACCTCAGCCACTCCTGCTTGAGGCTGTGGCCTGCTGGCCTGGCCTGCAGACGTCAGACCTGCCAGCACCACCGCTGTCCGAGCCGCTTCTCTGGATGTACAGGGCACACACCTCTCTCCCCTCGGTGCTGCTTCTGGTGCATGTGTGGCCCCGAGACCTCCAGCTGGAATACCTCACCACGCTCCTTCCGTGATGGAGCGCGTGTGGGGCTCACTGAGTGATGGCTGTGGGGTCACATGGGCCTGGATTCCGACCCTTATTATTTGGTGGCCTTGGGCATGCTCTGTAACCTCTCCGATGGAGCAAATGACACAGCTCCTATACAGCGCTTAGCACCATCCCTGGAAGCTTTTCTGAAAACAAAACACAAAATAAAAAGCTAGCTATGATTGCCAAATGAGACCAACTGCACTCTTGGAAATTGCTGTATCCCATGGACGGGGGCCGACAGTGCTCTCCACCTTGGCTGCTCCATGGAACCAACCACCGGGAGACTGACAAACTCTGATGCCTGGGGCCCACTCCCAGAAATTCTGGCTGAGTTGATTTGGGATGTGCCCTAGCACTGGGCTTTTAAAACTTTTCCGGATAGTTCTGACATGCAGCCAGGGCTGAGAACCACTGCTCTGTGCTCTGCGTAGCATCTGAAATGTCACTTACGCCCGAGGCAGGACTGCACTTAGGGGGTGTGTGGGAACGCTTTGTTTCTGGTCTTCACAGCCACTGGCGAGCCAGACTTGGAGGCCAAGCCTGCTAACACTCGGGAGCAGTCCCGCACCAGCAAGCCTGCGACAGCGTTTCTGCTGCGAGCCCCGAGGGGCAAAGCCGGAGCATCATTTGTGCATCTGCAGTGATTCCTGCGTAGGTTTCTCTCGATCCATCCCAAGTGTACTTACTACTCCTGCAAGATTCTTCTTGAAATGCTGTCTCATCTCCCGTCTTTTCAGCGAACGTGCTTGGCTCTTCGCCATCTCAGAGCTTGCCTGTCACTAGAATCAGTGCTCTCCATCACGATACCTCTCCCATGTCACAGCCTTTTCTCTGCACATCACGCTGCCACCAGTGGGTAGCACCACCTACCCAGCAGCTACTGGCACCTTGCCTTTTGCTTTGCCATTCTCCATGGTGTTGCCAGAACAATTAGAAAGTACAACTCTGAACCCATTGTTTTCTTCATTCCAGACACCAAGCCTCCTTTTCACCCGTGACTACCAGTCCCCACTCCTGCCAGTCATGTGAGACAGTCTCTTTGGATCTTGGCTTCCTCTGTGTCCCCTCACCTGTCCCTTGCTTTCCTGTTTGTCAAAATCCAATCCGACCTCCCAGGCCCAGAGCAAATGCCACCTCCGCGAGGCAGCCTGCCGCATCCACTGGGTATTCCTGAGGCAGTGAGCCTGGTCTTCTGGGGTCGGGTGCTGGCAGTTTGCTCTCCTGTAGCAATGACACACAGGCACCAGGTGAATACTTGCTGAAGGTTTGGCTCACAGTGCTGGCAGAGTTGCTGCTCCAGTTCACACCAGTTTAGAATGTCAAGTGCATTTTGACTGGCCACGTTCTTCCTCTGGTCTTTCATTTTTTCTCCTGATTAGGACCCCATTCAGTGCTTTTCTTTTCAACTTTCTGGAGTTCGGTTGGAGCCAGGAGTTCACCACCTTGCCTGAGGGGCAACCCGGTCCTATTGTCTTGATAAAACGAGGAACTGGCCTACTTAGGTGTGGAGACAAGACACTCACTCTGCTCATCTCTTGAGCAGGGGGCCAGAGAGGACATCTTGGTTTGTCTTCAGGAGGCTGTCTTTATAATGCTGCTGAAACAAAGCACGACACTGAGCATATTTAAGGCCATGGTAAGTGTCCCAGGGTGGATCTCAGAAAACCACCAAAGTGTTCTGATTTTTAATTGCCACCTGAAACACTGTGGTGACATGTTGCTGCTTTATGCAGCTCTGTAAGTTCTATACTTGTACAAAGTACTATGTAAAAGTTAGCTGCAGCAATGATACAAAAATAAAGGAACAAAATGTCTAAGAAACACGTAAGACCTTCATTACGCTCTTCTCTCCGAATACTTCTGATGCCCAAACTGGGTTGTGGGTGAGTGTGAGCAGTGGTGCCTCCCACATGTGACCGAGTCAGGCGGGCAGCTGCTGGTGGACGGCCCATAAGCTCTGCTGTACCTCTCGATGACTATGAATAAGATTTCAACATTAACTGAAAAACCACCAAATAAATAGTAAAATTACAAGTCAAGGAATCGAAACTCGGAGTTTATCTAATTACATAAACTCTAACTAAGGATGTCATAAAAGAGACAAGAATTTGTTACATACAGCAGGACAGTTCTCTTTCCCAATACATACAAAGCGAAAATTGATAGCCGTCTTTGAAAAATAAAAAAAACACATTTATTTGAACAGCCAAGAAAAAAATTGCAATTTATTAAGATTCAACAAAGCGTTGTACTTTTGAAAGCAACTTTCGGTGCATGTTCTTCAACAATCACATTCTATGAGGAAAACATTAAAAGCCACAAACTTGTTTCTTAATCTCAGAGTTACAGACATCTTTAATTCAAAATAAAAGGTCAAAAAAAAAAACAACACAAAAAACAAAAACAAACAAACAGATTCTTTACTTCCATCCCCAATTTAAAAGTATCAGTTTTTCTACAACTCGATGCTAAATGGCAGCCTGGGAAGCCGTGTGTCTGGTGCACACACACGCGCACACGCGTACGTATATTTGACATACATACGCAGGTATATATATACATCAAATATAGAGAACGCATGTAATGGCAATGAGATGCGATTACTCTGAGGAAGGTTGGTTTAGCTGAATACACTACTAAACTTGAGAAAAAAAGTCTTGAACCCAGTTTGTGCATAGTTCATGATCCTCTATAAAACCAGCTTTTGTTGATCTGCAATTTTGCAGGACCTTCTTTTTTAAATTTTTTTTTGAGTTTTTTTTTTGTTTTGTTTTGTTTTGATAAAACCATTAAAAAGCTAATTAAAAAAAATGTAATGCACAAGTTTCCTGATCAAGCAGGCAGGGAGCACAATGTTCATATATTTTTTTAAACATACTTGAGGGTATGTTACTCCATTGTCTTTCTTTCTTGCAAAACAATCAAAACATTGATCATTTTTAAAACATAAAGCAATTTTTAATATATAAAGCACTCTTCAAACATCTATTTCTTTTGAGTCCATTATTTGGTAAATATGTAACTGCTACACATTAGAGATTAGGTATTTTTCTTCTTTGTGTTTTTTTTTCCTCTTTTTTTCTTTCTTTTTTTTTTGTTTGTTTTTTAATAACATCTTCAGTGCTAGGAGTTGGGTTACAAAATACATGAAATGGTGTGGAGCTGCCCCTCGGGAACCCTGGCTTTCCTGAGAGCGCTTCCGCATGTGCAAGACACTGACCACAACGTCTCGTCACCTCGACGAAGGGGGACAATCGACAGAGTCCACGACGATGGCCGGAGGGGAAACACTTCAATCCCAGAGCTCTGAAGGAGCGTTATCTGCATTCTGAAAATAGGTTTCTTTATGACGGAAGTCTTTTGTTTTCTTTTTCTTTTTTTTAAATTCCTTTTTAAAATTTTTTTATTTTAAAGTCTGAAGGAGAAAAAAAGGTCTGTAAACAGGTGGGAGCCCTCAGCACGGGCTCCTCAGAAAGCAGTCACAACCCACGTCCAAGTGCTTGTTTGTGTTCCTGCCGTGGAACCTTCCATTCTCTACAAGTATCTATGGCCACAGTTCAACAACAGTTTTTTTTTTTCTCTTTAACTTTATATTCCAAATGGAAAAATGGTGCAATACTCTGGTAATAATTTTCTTGCATTAGTCCACAATAAAAAGCTGCTAAGGGTAGGTATACATATTATTTCTCCAGAGATATACACTGTAATTTTTAAACACAATAACAGAGTCCTTGAGTAAACATTTACACATGAATTGTCACCGGCCCTGTCCTATGAATTCTCTTTAATGTATAGGATTAGCTAAAGGAAGGGCAGGGACACTCAGTGCAAAGTTAGAAGCTAATAATAACAAACGTTTGACCAATGCGCCAAAAAAAAAAAAAAAAAAAAAAAAAAGCATATACTGAATAAAAGGGAAAACCCACAGATAAGTCCCTCACACACTTAACAGACGAACACAGTGTGCACACACGCACGCTTCTGTTTCAACGCACACACGCGCACACGCACACACACACACACATATAGGCTGTGAACTTAGAAATTTTTCCTAGAGCCTGTTTCTGCGTACGGATGCCGACCTGGAAGTGTAGAATTAGACTTAGAAAGTGTTCACATTTCATTATTGGCCTGCTGGATTCAAGTATTTGCATGTTTGATATGTCTTTTTTTTTTTTTTAACTTTTAAAAAATATTTTTTGGGATAAAAAAAACGACATGGAAAAGTAATGAAACAAGGGTGCTGTGCATAGGCGGGTCCGAGGGAACGGGGACCGGGGCGCAGCCGCTCGCTCCCTCCGCCCGCTCAGCTCATGGGGCCGCGTCTGCGCCCGGGTGGCCGCCAGCTCCCCCTGATTACGGTCCGCCCCCGGTAATGTGCATAATCGTCACAGGCTCGTTTTAAATAGGCTTTCTCGTCTCCCTCCCGCCCTCCCCCCTTGATAAAATAACCCTTTCCAGCCCACAATCTGAAAAGTGCCCTTCATGATAGAACTATTCTAAGCAGCTTTTATACTTAAAAAACCAAAATGACAACACACCGTACAAACATAAGACAACACAAAATAAAAAGCTATGAGAAACATCCCGTCATTAGCTGGGACACTGACCAAGCGCAGCCGCACTGTCTCGGGAACAGTTCGCAAGGACTGCGGCCAAGCTTCGTCTTCAGTACTGGGCAGAGGTACTTGAAAGGGCTGCCGGGCTGCTCGGGGCAAGCGGGGTCCTCCGCGACGCCCGGACTGGAAAGGGTCAGCTTTTCCTTCTAGTGCTGATGATTGTGGCGCCCACAGGGTCCTCTCGGTCCTAGATGGACTCCCCACTCAGAAGGTCGCCAGGAAGCAGAGTGTTCAGCGGGGTGGGGCTTCCGATCACCCTGCCGTCGTCGCTGCTGGGCGGGCCCCACAGGCTGCTGGAGTACTGGGGAACCCCGCCCCACAGCAGGTCACTGCTCCCTTTGCCCGCGAGGCACGGGGCGTTCCAGTGGCCGGCGTCACTCCGCACCAGGCCGTGGGAGCTGCCCGAGGCACCCAGCCTTGTCTGGCTGGTCCCGGTGCTGGACTGCCAGCTGGAGGTGGGTGGCAGGGCCTGGCCTTGGGCTAAGAAACGATTCACTTCTTCTTCGCCAGCAAACTCGGCCAAGATGGTAGTGTTTCCCAGAACACACCTGAAAGAGCAGAAGAGCAACAAAACTGAGAGCTGGTTTTGTGAAAACAGCAACAAAATTGACACACCTTAAGCCAGACTAAGAAAACAAGAGGGAAGACTCAAATAAAATCAGAAATGAAAGAGGAGACATTACAACCAATACCACAGAAATACACAGCATCGTAAGAGACCACTATGAATGATTATATCCAACATATTTGGTAACAGAAGAAGTGGACAAATTCCTAGAAACATACGACTTACCAAGACTGAATCATGAAGACACAGAAAATCTAAACAGGCCAATAACGAGTAAGGAGATTAAACTGGTAATCAAAAACTTCCCAACACAGAAAAGCCCAGGACCAGATGGTTTCGCTGGTGACTTCTACCAAACATACAAAGGAGAATTAACACCAATCCTTCTCAAACTCTTGCAAAAAATTGAAGAGGAGGGAACACTCCCAAACTCATTTTATGCGGCCAGCATTATCCTGATACCAAAGCCAGATAAGTACATAGACGACAATTACAGACCAATATCCCTGGTAAATACAGATGTAAAAATTCTCAACAAACTATTAGCAAACCGAATTCAATCGCACATTAAAAGGATCACACTCCATGATCAAGTGGATTTATCCCTGGGATGTAGGATGGTTTAACAGATGCAAATCAATAAATGTGATATATCACATGAATAGAATGAAGGATAAAAATCGTATGATCACTTCAATAGAAACACAAATAGCATTTGACAACACACAACATCCTTTCATGATAAAGATCCTCACAAATAGGGCACAGAAGGGATGTGCCTCGACAGAATGAAGGTCACGTACGACAAACCCACTACTAACAACATACTCCATGGTGAGAGGTTGAATGCTTTCCCTCTAAGATCAGGAACAAGACAAGGGTGCCCACTCTCACCACTTCTATTCAACAGAGTACTGGGAGTCTCAGAGCAATCAGGCAAGACAAAGAAATACAAGGCATCTGAATTGAAAAGGAAGAAGTAAAACTGTCATTTGCAGATGACATGCTCTTACATATAGAAAACCCTAAAGACTCCACCAAAAAAACCCCTCAAAAACACAAAAACTGTTGGAAATAATCAATGAATTCAGTCAAGTTGCAGGATATAAAACCAACACATAGAAAACAGGTGCATTTCTATACACTAACCATGAAATACCTGAAAAAGAAATAGAGAAAAAAGACACACACAGACCGATGGAACAGAATAGAGAGCCCAGAAACAGGGCACCGAAAATACTCAATGGAGACATGATAGTTTCTTCAATAAAAGGTGCCGGGAAAACTAGACAGCTACATACAGAAAAATGAAATGGGACCCCCATTTCACACCACTCACAAAAATTAACGTTAAATGAATTAAAGACTTAAACATAGGACCTGAAATCATAAAACTGTTGGAAAAAATACTGGAAAAAAAGCTCCTTGACATTGATCTTGGCAATGGTTTTTCTTTGGATATGACACCAAAAGCACAGGCAACAAAAGCAAAAACCAACCAGTGGAACTACATGAAACTAAAAAGCTTCTGCACAGCAAAGGAAACTATCAAGAAAATGAAGACAACCTATGGGATGGGAAAAATATTTGCAAACCACCTATCGGATAGGGGGTTAGTATCCAACATACGAGTATATAGAGAGCTTATATAACTCAATAACAAGAAAACAATCTGATTGAAAAACGGACAACCTAAGTGTCCCTCAATGGATGAATGGATAAAGAAGGTATGACACACGCACACCGGAATATTATCCAGCCGTGAGAAAGGACATCTTGCCACTTGTGACAACATGGATGCATCTTGAGGGCCTTATGCTAAGTGAGACAGTCAGACAAAGAAAGCTAAATTCTGTGCGATAATCACTTGTACGTGGAATCTGAAAACACCCAAGTCATAGAAGCAGAGAGCAGAATGGTAGGAAGCAGGGGTGGCGGTTGGGGGAAATGAGGAGATGTTGGTTAAAGGTTATAAACTTCCGGTCAGAAAATAAGTAAGCACGGCGACTATAGTTAACGATGAGCGTATCACATACTTGCAAGTTGCTAACAGAGCAGATCTTAAATGTTCTCACCGCCAAAACGAAATGATAATTATGTGGTGTGACGGAGATGTTAGCAAACTACAGTGGTGATCATAATACAACTCACAAATATATTAAATCCATGCAATGTACACCTTAAACTGACAATGTTGTATGTCAATCGTATCTCCAGAAAAACCTCCACACAAACAAACAAACAAACAAAACAGAGTAGGCCAGGGGCCACGCAGTGCAGCAGCCCTGCGTCTTCCTGTCTCACTGGCTTTCTGCTTTTTCTAATGGGAAAAGTGCAGCCGAAGTCTTCCCGTCACAGGCCACCCAGACAAGTCCTGCAGTTCCTGTTTCACCACTGCCACTTCCAAGCCCAGTGTGAAGTCTGGTTCTCAGGTTAGACGTCCAGCGGCTACACTGTGTGCTGCTGACAGTGCGTCCTTCAGGGAGCATGGAAATGTACCATTAAACTCGAGCATCACTTAGGATCAGTGAAATTTACACCTTGGGCGGAAAATAGCAACGACTAGTTTCTAGGGCTCACATGTCACATGATGTCACTGAGGAAGTCCACTCACACGTCTTATCAAAACTGTCCTTACATCAGGGGAGAAGAGTTGGCTGTAAGGACCATGGCCAGGCCCAGCAGTGGGCACGAACGGGTCATATGCCCGCCGTGACCCGGTGGAGAGAGTGCCTTACTTCCATCACTGGGCTCTCCATTCACTGTCCCGGGGAGACCTATCCCTAGTGGAGGGAGGGCACAGCCACAGCAACTCAGCAGAAGAAACGGACACGTCACAAGACGCCTGCCATGGGGTGAACTGTGTCTCCTCAAATCCGTATGTTGAGGCCCTAAACTGTACTGTAATATCTCTGATGTGCCTGTATTTGGAGAGAGGGTCTTTAATGAGGTCCTCAGGGTGGTGGGCCTGGCTCCACTCTGACTGGCGTCCTTATAAGAGGAAGTCAGGGACACAGACATACTGGAAGGAGACACAACCATGTGAGGACACAGCAAGAGGGCGGCCGTCTCCAAGCCAAGGACAGAGGCCTTGGAAGGAGGAGACCCTGCTGACACCTTGATCCTGGACTTCCAGCCTCGAGACCACAACACAATCAATGTCTGTGCCTGTGGAGCTCAGTCACAGCAGCCCCAGGACACTCCTCCAATACCCCCCACGGCAGCCGTGTGGGGTGAAGAGACATACATGTGCAGGGACTTCTGGGCCTTGGCGGCTTCCTCCTTGGAGCTGTACCGGACCACGGCATTGCCTTGCGTCAGGTTCAGGTGGAATGTGATGAGAGGCCCGTGCTGCAGACACAGCGTCCGCAGCGTGGAGCCATCGATCTGAGTGAGGAAGCAGAGGGGTGGTCACGAGCCGCCTGTGGCTTCTTCTACAAATCCTTTCTCAGGGAAACCGTGCATGCGGTCCGGTGCCCTCAACACGGGACGATGTCTGTGTCTCAAAGGCTCAAGACATGTGACTTTATACTTCTGTGGCCGTGTCATTCAAAAACCTTGGACATTTCACTGCTGTTTGATGAGTTTCTAACCAGAAGGAGAAAACCCCGTTCTGGGTCTGCACATGATGCAGAGCCTGAGGTTCCTAGCAGCCCCGTGGCCCGTGACCCGGGAAGTGGGGAGCACAGGCCAAATCGCTGGTGAGTGGGCCGTTAAAGGCGAGCAATTCTGTTTACAGAGGTGTATTTTCGAATCTCAAAAGAGTAACACGTCAGCAAGAACCTGGGTAAGCCCCCGGCTGTCTGCTCCGGTGCTACCCGCATCCCCTCTGGGCCCGCGAGCTCGGGGACCCCGCCCCACAGTACCTGGGGCGTGAGGTTGCGGAGAACGAGCCAGCTGCTTGTCCTTCCCGAGGTGTCCGTGCTCCAAGCGGAACCTGCACGAGCCCGGGGAGAACTCGGTCAGTTACCTTTCCCAGCGGCTTCTCATCGCACCAACATCGTGGCAGCACGGAGCCTGCTTAGCCTTTCTGTGTGACAAGCCCGGACCTCACAAGGCCCGCAGAGCCCAGCGGGGGATGACAGAGCTCCCCCGTCTCCCTCCCCTCACTTAGCGCTAAACTTGTTCTCGTTAACGAGACAAAGCAGACGCGCAGGGCTGCAATTAAAAGGCAGAGACAGCTATTTCACATATTATCTGTGGCTGGTTCCAACCTCAGTTCCTTGCATTCCCAGGGCCTGGCTTTCATCCCTGCCAGTCGGCAGAGGGCGCCTGCTGGAAGCAGAAGGAGGGGTGGTGGTCTCACGCTGGGGCGCTGTGTGGTTTGGGGCCGGGAAAGCCCTACGCTCCATTGAAGTGTTGTGGAGAAGCAGATACCAGAGTGGAGCTGAGACCCTTGTGCTGGCCGAATGGGACATGTCCCAGGCCCAGCGTGGCCCCTTGGTGATGCTGTGACACTGGGACACTGTGGCCCAGAGTAACCCGTCCTGTCATGACCACCCGGGCTGATGCGGAAATACTGGCAGCAGGAGAGCTGGGCCCAGACAATGCCCTGAGAGTCCAGGGCACCTCGGCCCCCTCTAAGCCCTCCCAGGTCCGGGGGTGGGGGGTACGGGTGCTCACAAAGGAGCCGTAGGACAAAATGGCAGGCATGCTCCCCAGAGGGAAAGCAGAGAGGGCACGGAGCACCCCGCTTTGAACCCGAGAAGCGCTGCGTACCGGAAGTGTAAGAGCTGGTCCAGCCGAGGGGGCTGGCTCCCCACGTGGAGGAAGGCTTGGGATTGCTTAGCCCTGGAGGTGGCCTCGTGGGCGCAGTAGTGTTTCTGGGCACCTTCCACAGTTCATGGGACAGAGAGGCTTGCGTGTGGGAGGCAGGGCCGGAGGACCACGTCGATTTCATGTCTGACAGTTTACCTGGAAGGCAGAGACATGGTGCATAGGCTTTGTTGAGACAGAGAAGGCAAGTCGCTGCAGTGTTTGGGGGACCACACACAGTGGTCTCGGGCACCAGCAGACTGCGTGTGTGATGAAAAGGAAACACAGTAAAGCACCCCCACACGACCACCCCGGGGCGTGCTCTCCCTGGAGCTTCCACCCGAGACAGTCTGCCTGTGCTCAGTGTAGACCAGTATTTCTGATACTTGACCAATGTGACACTTGCTAAATGTGCCAGACACAAGTGTGCCATCAAGGAAACAGAACTTTTGTTGTTCAATGTTAAAGGTAACCTTCTCAACAATCTGCTTAGCCAGTTTGTAATGTAAGAAATTCATCAAGGTCAGAACCTAACGTGTGTGTCTTTCACGCTGTTTCTTTGGGTATGAGACCCTGGCCAGAGCCATGCTCCCTGACATACCCCGCCCATCCTGTCATCTTGGATAGCTCTGAGACGTGCCCTCTGGGCTGCACTGGGGCACTGGGTGTACCCCAGCTGTACCAAAGGCTCAGAGGTGCGGCATCGTGGAACCTGGGAGGGGGAAGAGGGTTTGAAGACTCTGGGAGAAAAAACAAAACTGGTAACGACCATCGGCCCAGCCCCTGCTGCGCTGAGACGCCTGGACGCCTGCCATGCTCACCTCGCCGGCCAGCGCAGCACACAGGTGTGGCCGCCATGGTCACTGGCGCTGGGCTCCCGGTACAGCACTGCACCAACCAGGTCAACATAACCCTGGCCACGAGTCGACTGTGACCTCACAACAAACAAACGCTAAGCTCAGCAAACGTGCCACTGGTGAGAAAAACCAAAATGCCAGGAAAGCCTGTCTTAGATATAGGGAAGGTGGATTTTATTTTGCTCCTTCTCTTTAGCTAAATGACTATGAAGTATTAAAGGTCTAAATACACCTCCTTTGTAAATATTAGAATCAACGTTAGGAGGAATAAAAATAATACAGAAGCACTTTCTCTCTCTTTTTAAAGATGCTACATCAAAACTCCTTTCTCTCCTAGGAAGTGGTAATTCAAGAATTCCTACAGCATTCTTACATTGGTTTCAAAGAAGCCTGGACGAGAAGGTTTACTGAACACAGAAATGCATCTGAAGAAGTTTGTAAACCATGTATCCTCCTTATGTAAGCTCTCTATCTATGTACAAACCGACTACACATCTTGTGCGTGTGTCCACATTTCTCTATATCCAGGTCTTAACATTTTCAGATTCAAATTCCTCTGAAGTTTTTCTGTCAAACAGTCCTCGATTCTTACTAGAGGAACTCGTAAAGTCTAGGGCCTGGAGGGACTTCCAGGCCCTGCATTTCTCTGCGTAACGGGAAGTAGTCGCACTTGGGGGCTGGGAGTTAATGAGGGGCCTGCTACGGTCGCCTCCACCCCTGATGGCAAACGAACGAAACGGCAAGCTCCAAGCGGGTGCCGCCTCCACGACTTCAAACCCTGTGCCCCCTTGTCTTGTAGCCACAGGGTGGATAGAGGAGAGGAAAGTAGATACATTTTGGCAGCAGCAGTTTACATAAGCACACGATCCTCCCGAAGACCCCACAGGGATGTCACCATCCCCACTCTCCATCACACTACATGGTCACCCAGCTCAGGGACAGAGTAAACAGACCATCAGGACAAGCCAGGCCTGTCAGATCTGTTTGGGGAAAGAAAGCACAGGCTACCTGATGAGACAAGTAAAGAGTTAATGGGGGCGGACGGGTGGCTCAGTTGGTTGGAGCACGTGCTCTCAACCACAAGGTTGCCGGTTCGAGTCCCACAAGGAATGGTGGACTACACCCCCTGCAACTAAGACTGAACAACGGCAACTGGGCTTGGGGCTGAGCTGCGCCCTCCACAACTAAGACTGAAAGGACAACAACTTGACTTGAGCTGATGGGTCCTGGGAAAAACAGGCTGTTCCCCAATAAAGTCCTGGAAAAACACACTGTTCCCCAATAAAGCGGAAAAAAAAATTAATGGGAGCTAGTAGGATGGGACAGGCAATTAGTTAACAGGAGCAAGCTTGCGAGCTAACAGGCACGAGCTTCAACATTTAACCACTTGGCTCTGAATCTCTCGGCTAGCACTGCACCTGCAGGCTGACAAGCACCGCACCTCCATCATAGGTGGGCACAGAGCAGTTCCCAATCGCAACGGCAACGCCCTGCAAGCTGACACCCACCAAAGACGGGAACAGGACAGTTCCCAGGAGAAGCTAATAGTAATGGCAGGCCCCCTGCAAGCACCCTACATCCTGTCTGGAAAAATAGAAAGACCCACCACTTCTCATCAACGCAGCTCTCTCCATCAGACATCAGACTCTCCCCTGACAAACTTCTTCTGCCAGTATTTCTCTTACCCTGTCTCAGCAGCTCTTTCTATCAAACTGCCTTGACCAAATTCCTTTTGCCAGTTCCCAACAGAACTCTCTGTCTGACTTCTAACAAATCTTTTTGCTCTCCCACTTTGTAGAGTCTCATGAAAGCTTTCACGTTCTGCGAACCACCAGGGGTTAACTCTATGCCAAAACACTACCTGCAAGGCGAGAGGCCAGGTGCAACGCATACCTGTGGTACTAGGTGCGGGTGCAATGCTGCTGAACGAGCGACTGTAGCCAGAGGCACCGAGTGGCCAGGCATGTGAGGAAGGAAGCGTGGCACTCTGAGATGGTGGTGGGGGGGACCCTGCAGAACCAAACATGGCACTAAGAAAGGTGGCCAGCAGGTGTGCCCCTCTAAGTGGCCATGATGGTTCTAACAACCAGAGCCAACTGCCTCCCGAACTGCCGATTTAGCAGATAGCTGACAATGAAAGCGTGCTGTGGGCAAGCTCATGGAGATGGTGTCCTACTCTGGGTCCCCAAGCTTCTCGTAGGCCAGGGACCTTCCTGACAGCTGAGGAGGCAAAGACCAGGAGACAGCACGAGCTTGTCTGAGACAGGGTTTCAAGGCACCAGAGAAAAGGGCTGTCCCCAGGGGGTTTAAAATGCCACATCAGAGTTTTAAAGGATCACACTGATTTCCCCTTCCAGGTAAGCTAAAAATATAACACAGGGCAATTGCCATTACTTTCACACCTCAAACAATATCCACAAAACTAAAAAACAAAAGGAAACAATACTCTACACTTTTTATTATAAATTTTGCCATAAAGACCAGCACTATTTTTGACTCAAATGTCTCAGGCATCCCATTAGTTCCCACATTTCTCATCTGAACTACAGGAATAACAAAGAGAAGTCTGTGCTAATAATTGTGAACTTGAGCTACTGCGTCCCCAGAATGGCAGTTTCCTATTTTGAAAAACCTGTTCCTGAACCCAGGAGGAGGCTGAGGGTATGCGGGCCCCTTGAGACACCCTTGCTTCCTGAGAAAGCTCAGCTCCCTGGTGGTTGGCATGTTTCCATGTCACCCTCCCTCATAATTCTTGGAGAAAAGCTAGAGGCTGGGGAACAAGAGGATGAGGCAATGGTAACAGTCTGGGTGGAAGGAGGATGGAATCGGAGCCCTGTGACTTGGAAATTACCCCGCCAGTGTGCGCAGGTGGCTGGGGCAGGGGACACAGACACATAGGAGTGTGGCTGCCACGTTTTCCACCACAAATAATCTCAGAAGTCACGGGACCCCCTTCTGGGTGGTGCATGGACAACCTCAGGGGGCGGGGGAGGAGCTTTCACGCAGACCACCAGGCCTGTGACTCCTGGCAGACTGGTGCGGTGCGGTGTGTGCCCAGTACAGCTGTGTGCAGCTGCCCTGCTGTGAACCACCTTAGAATGGGGACATCGGAGCTGAAGAACACTGAGCTGATCCCAGAGCTGCGCATCTTCCATTGTAAAAGATACCAAGTCCCCTGCCACGCTGAGCTTCCTCCCTCAACCCTCCTCTAGCATTCTGCACTTACAGGCCGTCACCAGGGCCCCGAGGGTGTACCAGTGACCCCTATGTGGTATTTCTTTTATAATTAACAATAGGGTACCTAGATTTTAACAGTGCTCTAGCTTTGAAATTTTTAGTTTTAATAATGGAATTTGTCCCATACAGTGACTTTTCCTTTCTAGATGAAGTACCAGTCTCAGGAGGTCATGAAACAGCACGTGTGCACCTCACACTTCTGGTCAACGGTCACTGCATCCAAGTCAAAACTGTAACAGCTGAACAAATACTGGGCTAGTGTACACTTTTAATGTCAAGTCACAACTTAACACCGATGGCAATAAATACAAAAACACCACCTGGTAGTATACTCAATGAAAGAAGACAGACAATCCCACTATGGAAAGACGTAAAACAAGCCAATGCCAAGAGATTGGCGGCTATTTCTCACAGTTTTTCTTCTACAGCACGTCTTAATTTTTTTTCCCTCTGTACTTTAGATCAAGCTGGTCACTCAAAAATACGACACCCTTTCGTGGCTCAGTCAGAGCTCGGTCCCCGGAGGGGACGCTTGGAAGCCCCCGTGTGGGGAGCAGCGCGTCCCGCCCTGGAGAGGCGGCCAGCCAGGTCTGCCCTTCGCAGTTTCCTCCCACTGCCCTGTGGTGGTGGCACCTTTGGGTCCTAAAGGTATGTTCACTGTGCTCCGCTTCTCTCAGGTAACAAAGCAGGTGCTGGAGCAGAGGAGCGAGGGCTTCCCGGGGCCGTGGCGACCTGGTCAGGGGATGGACGGAGGGCAAGGGGGCACTTGGCAGGAGCAGCCCCAGACGTCATGTGACGCCAAAGAAAGCCGCCCAGGTGGGATGGCTGCCGCCCGATCTCCACCTGAGAGCTGGACAGCCCTCTTCTCGTCTCCTGACGCGAACGCCCCTCATCCACCACATTCCCTGCCGCCTTGCTCGGGCACTCTCAGCTGCTCAGCTCTGTCCTCAGAATTCACCTGCGTCTCCAGGCCGCCTTGTCACGTCAAGGCACACTCGTGTTAATGTGGAGGACCTGCACGCCCCAGGGGGCCCCCCAGGGACCAAGGGATCACTGATGATCCATCGGCCACCGGGCAGGCTCCCCGCACTGGCACAGCCCTGCTGCCACACTGGAGCCATCGAGCAGTGGGGGCTGAGTCTTACTTCTGTCCTGTGCCTCAGGCCGTCCCCTCGGCCTCTCATACAGGCTCCACTCCCCACAGCTCTGAGTCCCCTGTGCCACTCTTCTGTCCCTGACGGCGGGGATGCCCACGACACCACTGCTCCAAGAAGCAACTGCACGGGACACGGGGAAGGCGTTCCTCTGGGAGGCCGGTCTGGATTTCTCCTGGCTTCTACCCCAAGCCCAGACACACTCAGAATCTGAGACTTTAAAGAACCATTAAGAAGAAAGGCATCTCTCCCACAGGTTGTATCTGAAGCCGGAAACCTGAATGATTGTGTTGGGAACTATCCAAGTGCTGGCATTCGTGACAAGCACCTGTGGTAACCTGGTTGTTCCTTCGCAGTATTAGAGCGCTGATGACAAACTGTCAGCCCGGCACCCACACAACACCTTCATCTGCAGCCGCGGGGCAAGCGAGCGACTGCCTTTCCCAACACTGCACAGGAAGTCTCTACTTCTGTTCTGTAGCACAGCTTATCCCTTCCTTCCACTGGGTCCTGGCGTCTCCCAGAGGTGTGCCAAAACTCAGCACCATGCGTTTGTGCCAGGAAAAAGTCCTGGGGGTGGGTTTTGGTCGTTTTACCAGATATTTTGTGGAAAGGAAAAACAGACTGAGATAGATGAATAAAGGGCTGTGAGTTCATTTTTAATCTAAAGAGATTTCAAGTGGAAGCTTCTTCATTCAAAAGCTGGCTGGTTAACACTGGGATTTTATAACATGATGCTTATGAAACACGACGTGTTAATAAATCCGGCAAAAACACGTAGCCCAACCCAGCCTCCATTTTCACCAGGATGACTACCTGACCTCTTCTTGCGCTGCTACAGATGGCAGAGAAGCTGCCATCCGACACGTCTTCCCCCACCCCGCCTCAGAGCCCAGACTGTCACCCCCAATGCCCTGAGTGTGTGCAGAGACGTCCCGCACAAACGCAGGCGGACCCCTCCTCACCTCCACTTTTGAGGAGGTAGCGGTTGACATCCTGTATGGTGGTATTGATGGTAGGCCCAGTGGGGACACTTCCAGGAGTGACGTCAGGGTCATTCTCGGGATCTATATTCTGAAGTCCTTTCCATGGGACTCCAGGGTGGAATTCTGGAAAATTCCAAACAAAATGAAAATCAAAACATGAGTATTAGAGTACCTTCACGTTGAGTTATGACAATTTGTGGAAATTTTTATAATCTGTTGACTGAATCAAAAGACACATTTTAGCCTTTCTTTTAGTAAGTCATCAATCGTTGAGAACAAACTAGAGCCAGGCATTATATTACAGCTGCCATATAACCACAGTGTGCAGACAGAATGAGAAAGCCTGGCAACAATCTGACCAGATGGACTGTAGTGCCCTTTTCCCCATTCTCCTTGCCATTCCCCTTCAGCTCCTACTGAACTACGGTGCTACAGAAAAGCACCTGACACTGATCACACCCAAAAGTGATCTGACAAACGGATTTGCAGTGAAAAAGCCAGAAGTATGGGGCTAAGGCTTCCAGGATTCTTAGCGGAGGCCCTGGATTCTGAACTTGGCCTAATTGCCCTCCCTCCTCTGCCCCAAGCATGTTCTGATCTGCTGCTGCACAGAGGTGTCGCCTGCTCTTACCTGGGGGCCAGTTGATGCTGGAGCCATTTGAGATTTTATCACTGTCAGATTTGGCACGTGACCAGCTATGGGGAACAGCTACTGGAGGACTGGCTGGTGACTCACTGTTCTGGATTAAATCGTACCGGCCGTAGGAGTCGTCAATGGAGGTCTTGGCTGGAGGCCCAATGCTTAGACCTCCCGCGATAGCACCTGGGGGACAGCAGGACACAGAGAGCCGCGTGAACAGGAAAAGCAGAGCCCTCGCCACCTGGCACCAGGCCCAGCCTTTCCTAGAGGTACGTGAACGGGCGGGCTTGCTTTGTCCAGCTTTCTCTGAGCATAAGTGACTATTTCAGTTAGCACACACTTCGTCCTTGAAAAACTGAAACTCTGAAGAACCGTTTTATTTGTCCCGTTGGAAATCTTGGTAAGATGCATGCCCATACCAGCAAGCTGGCCCAGGGAACCTTTCTTGGGAGAACGTGTGCGTCACTGTCTGTGGTGAGTTATCAAACGTGCTGGGGTCTCTCTGTCCTACCTCCCTCCAGACAGAAGGGGCACGTTCACTTTTACAGACTAACCCAGCTCGCCACAGGCTGCTGAGCTCTCATGCCAAGGGAGGTGCCCAGAGAGCACGTGATCATTTTCTTGTAGAATTAATCATCAGAAAGAATTTTCTTTTTCTTTTTAGAATGTTTTATACCAAGAGGGAATTACATACCCTATTAAATTTTCTTTGCTGTTTATGCTACCAGGAAATCTAGAGCTGAATTTAATGCTTACCAGTGAGATCACCTCCTACGGTTATCAGCATTTTTGCTTCTTCCTCCTTTCTAAACATTGATTTGCTATTGTGTTTTATCATTTTATTGAAAAAAAATCTCTTTTCAGTAGACTCAAATTTTTTGTTGTAGAATACAGATGTAAATAAAAAGAAGGGAGACTATGCCCTATATTCTTTGCTATTCTGGGGCACTGTCAGTTCTTTTCTGGGTTTATAGCTAAGATGTGCTGGTTAAGGCTTCAAGAAGTCTGATCACTGAGCAGCTGGAATCGTACGTCCTCTGCACTGGAATGGAATAGTTTTTATCCAGCTCTCAGCACTGACTTCTCAGAAGAGCAATGCAGCAGGAGTAACAGAATGAGCACGGCCCACGATCCAGCGGGTGATCAGTGAGCAGACGGCGGTGAGCGGGCCGCAGGCGTCGCGCTCGCACCTACCATGCTTGCTGGGGTTCTGGTCGAGAGGAGCAGCAGCACCGGGCAGGGTATCCATCGGGCTGGGGTGTGTCCACTGAGGGAGGCGGGACTGCGACTGAGACGGGTCCTTCACCGACAAACCGCCAGTCATGTCCATGCTGTTGACATTCATGTTTGGGTTCAGTCCAGCTAAAAATAAAAACACGATGAGGACACGCTTGCCGTCCTCTAGACGGTCACTTCCTAAAGCTCTCTTAGAGGATCGATCTGAGTCTTAATTCAGTCAAATCCTGTAACATTTAGGGCTCGTGGGAAAAAGAAACGTTGTGCCTTTTCAACAACACATATTCCTAGGAATATTATTCCTGAATTAAGGTGAAAATGGCAATAAACAGTCTTTGATTAAGTAGGAGTGATGACTCTTCATTTTAACTGTTTCAGTGCCAAGCATGGTTCCGAGGCGTCTTATCTGCAGAAAAGCAGAGCAAGTCCAAACAAGCAGGAAAACCTTTTCTGACCTTCGGGCCTCTGAGGGAAACTCACCAGATCAAAACCCCTCTCAGAGTTATCAAGGGTGCTCTAAGGGCCCCCCCAAGCAGGCTGGTCGGGACAGTACAGGTCTACCTTCAGCAAGCGTGCTCGATACACGTCTGCTCGGAAGAAATTTAGGAAGTCAACATCAAACTCCTGTTGAGGGACTGAACTATCTGAGTGTGGGGGCTGCCGGCTCCCCCAGGCCTGCTGTGCCGCTCCTGGGGTTATTTCTTACAGTTGAAAGCAGGCACTTCGGTTACTGTGCCAGGTTAATAAAGAGAAATGAGGATGATGATGATAAAAAGGCTGACGGGAAAACCAGGCATGAGCTGGACAGACTGCTTGGCTGGAGAGAATGACCAATGGGAGGGCAACCCAGTGTTGACAGATCACTTTCACCAGTGGCGGTCCCTGTCCCACAGGCCCCGGAACACACACAAAGGTGAATCTCTGCTCCAAGCAAGGGGTTCAACATTTTTGTTTTTAACTAGAAGTCAGCGGCTGCAAACTCGAATGCCCAGATGGGCCAAGTGGCGAGGCAGATGGAGGGGAAGCAGGCCTAGTGGGGATGGCGGCAAATGGGACAGTGCTTGCCCTCAGCAAGCTGGTGTCACTGGTGCCACATGGAATGCACACCCAATGCAGCCATTTTCAGGAGAAGCCAGAGCCTCTTTTATTCGAAACTTTCTAATTTTAAATGTTGGCAACACACACACGAGCGCGCAGACCTAAGAAAACACTTTTTTGAGTCAGATATGGCCAGTCTCTGCTTTAACGACTCTCCATTTCCACCGACAGATACCTAGTCGGGTGAGGGGTGCAAAGGGCTCCAAATCCCCCGGCTGGACCTCAGTCCACCCTCCCACTGCCCGTCTCTGTTCTCCCCCCAATAGGCAGTTAAAATGCCTGGCCCTGGGCGACACGCCCGCGCTGGAACACGCCCTCTTGTCCGTGCTAGGCGTCCTCCTCATTTACAGAAATCTTATTTGTTTGAGGTCCATGCTTCAATCCTGCTCCTGGTTTCCTTTCACCACTGAAGGTGAATGTGAACTCTCTTCTCTGTAGCCCTGTAACAATCCCGCCACCGGGGCTATGAAAGGTATTTTTTCATTTTTGTACGCCTGATCTTCCTGCACAGACCAGAAGCTCCAGGAGTTGATACAGCATAACAGCGGGAGGCCGTGTGGGAAGAAAGGGGGACGGGAATTACAGTGGCTGAAAAACATTGCTGAGAACCTACCCAATGGGCAATGTTACTGGCTAAATCTCTTATACTTTATTAGCTATTTACTTTCAACACATTTATTTTATAACTTTAATGTGAATATTGCAAAATTTTATCAAAATTATTTTTCATCTAATTTTGAAGATTCACTGCACTAATTCTTTCATTTGTACTAAGGAAAAAAACCTTTAAGAATAAAGATTAGTGCACTTTACTCTCCAGATACAGGTTAAGAGGACAGATGGATACTAGGAAGTTGAAATTAAAACATTTTAGGATAATAGACGGAACAGAATTTATTTCTGAAACAACTATTCCTAAAATAGAAGTGCTTACATCATCAGCTAACACTTCACAAAGTACTTGCTATACGGTAGGACCATCTTAAGAATTTCACACTCGTTTAATCTTTAAAAGAACCCTCTGAGTTAAGTATTCCCACTTCACAGATGGGGAAACTGAGGCAAACAGCAGTCAGGCAAGTTGCACAAGCAAGTGTGAGCTGGTCAGTGGCGGAGGTGGGATTCAGTGTATAATTCCCACGTCAGGTCTTACCTACTAGACTATTCTGCTTCCCAAACATAAAGGGCAGTGACAGGTGGGCCGGTAACTACAGGGACAGAATAATCAGTTCAGCATCTACCCCAAGTGTCATAGGAAGGACAGACCATTGGTGACGTCAAGCAGACAGTGCTCACGTGATTAGAGCACGCCACTCCTTCCAGAGGGACATTTCCCGCTAGGAGCAAATTCCCTGCCACTCAGCTGCCTTTGTCCCTTTGGATATATATCCCCCGGGTTCTGGACTCCGTTTGTCCTGCAGCTTCAGGCTCTAAGAGCCAATGCCAGACGAGTCTGTCTCCTGGCTAGCCTGGACAACCGAGGGCGGCCCCATGTCTCCTACTGGCCTGTGGGTGCCACGTGCTGAGCATGCTCCTACAGGTGAAGGGTCAATGTGTACCTGCCGATTTCATGTCCTACTGCTTTTTAAAGTGCCTGGGTCATAAAGATGTGAACATCTTTACTGGCACCACCGTTCTAAACTCTTCCATGCAGCTTAGGCTGGAGAACAGTGGCCGCTAGAGTCAGGAGTAAGCCAGGAATGGAACAGGTTGCAGACAGATTCAACAAGGAACAGGAGATGGCTGGCAGCTTCTGCCGGTACTGCTTTGAAAGATTTTATACCGGAAGTATGTATAGTGCAGCCCATGCTCGGAGAAGACAGCTGCTAGCGCCCCTCACTCAGGAGCCCTGAGGCACAGCGGAGGCTGGGCCCAGGCCACAGACTCACCAAGAGGGTAAGGAGCGAAGGTGTTGGGTGAAGACTGCTGTTCTTTGGTCTGCAGGTCAGGGAGGCCAGGCGCCTGGGGGTGCGGGGGAAAGCTCTCCATGGCCGACTTGCCTGCAGAGGGGTGCAGAGACAGGTGTGGTGGGGGCGGCGGTGGCTTCACGAGCAGGGCCTGGGCCAGCTGGCGCTGGTGCTGCTGGATCTGCTGCTGCAGGTTAGTGATTGTGCGTGCAACCTGGCGGTGGAGACACGCACGTTAGCAGCCTGCGAGTGACGCCGATCGCGCGTCAGTCTCCATTATTGTGACACCCGGGCCAACCTCCTCCCAAGCCCAGCGAGCCCAAGACTTCAACGGGGAGGCTTAGCGAGAGAAAAATCCTAACGATACAGCAGCCTATACATGACAGCCCCTTAGATCAGACAAGATGACAGCTAATGAACGCAGCGAAACACCCATCCGGATGCCACCTACTTGCTGCTCCTGTTGTCTCATGGGTCCGGAAACATTACGCTGGGCCTGTAACATCTGCTGCTGGATTTGTAAACGTTGGTATGCCTGTTGACAGAAAATAAGGAAAATATTATGAGAAAGCCGTCCATAAATGGTTCACCTTCAGTACATTAGTTAAAAAAGTAAAAAGATAAAACGGCTGGCCAGGATTCTCGGTCCCCCCACCACACTGTGGTTTGAACATATTTTGACGCAAGAAACCTTTTTAAAAAAAGGACAAAAGTATTCCAAAACATTTCTAGTGCACTGATTTTTACAAAGTAACCCGGTCAGTACCCCTGTTTAGTGTTGGTAATGAGGTTTGTCTGTAACTATTTTCTAGTTAATGAAGAGATCAAAATTCTTCTGCTCGACTCACACAGACTAAGACGAAAAGAAATGAAAGTAAAATGAAAAAATACTTATTCTTTTAATGATACCAACTAAAGTCCAGAATGGCTCAGAAAAGGTGGCAGGAAGGCGCTGATCGACCACTTAATTATACACGTTAAAAGGTTTGTAAGAACCAGGGGCCATGTGACAATCCAGTCCTCATGGAGCCTGAAATCCAGACTTGTGGCGTATGTCACACACACCCGGTCTATAAACTGGATAAAATGATCGTGAGACTCTTCCGCACACAGATGCAAAAGGTTTGATCATCTGATTGTTTCAAAATGTTGGTTGAATATCGTAAATTTTTTTCATCCAACATGGATTCTTCTGGGACAGTTTTGGCAAAAGGATACATTAATATAGGATCCAAATAAAGATAGAGATTATACTATTGGAAGTGCCTCATTAATCTGTAAATATGGAGAATAAACTGCTTCACTTAGTGAATCCTTATAGGCCTTAAAACATAACTTTAGGATGAACTTTTAGCACTGAAACTTTATTTTACCGTTTTTTCTGGAAGAAAGCATAACGCTGGTACACGGTTTTTAAATCAGAACAAGTAAACACAATTCAGCACGTCTGTGGTGTCTTTCACATTACAGGGGTCAATAAAGCTGCTGTGTGAATCAAGATCCTAGACCACCAGTGTGATAACCAGCTGCGTGTCACGTCAGAATACAGCCGTGTTCTCAGCGTTATCATGGAGCAGAAAGTACTTTCCTCGCTGATCAGAGTAGTAAATGACATGCTCTGTGGAGGCCAGGTTTCTTCCTGTTGCTGTTGGTATACAAGCAACAGGACCACACCCCTGGAGCCCTCCCCACGGCTCAGGCTCCACGAAGCCTCAGCATCAGATGGTCTCGGTGGCTCTGTTGCCCTTTACAGAGGAGGGGACAGCCTGAGAATCCAGGCACGGCCCCGTCCCCCACGTTGGAGCTCTGTGTGCTCCACTCATGCTATCACTTGTCTCCAGGACACTTTCCTCCTCCATGCGACCCTGCCAGTGACTGGGAGACCAGACACGCCAACTGGTTAGACGTGTGTCTAACGAAGAGGAAAGGGTCAGGACTCTCCTGTAAGGAATGGTTAATGACACTTGTTTTGTCTAGTGAAGGCCTTCTCCCCTTTCTTTATGGATTCGTGCTCATTTCCTAGAAGATAAAGTTGTTGCACAAGACTTCTACATAAATCAGGTGACAACGTATTAAAGAACTAACACACTTGGTCCTTTAGGGTGTGTAAATTCAGCCTGCACCTCGAGACATGATGGCATTGCCTTTTATGGTGAAAGTAAGTCTGCTGAAAATTCAAAATTCAAGATATGTCAAATTATAAAACTTTCAAGAGTTATTAGGTTACATCAGCTTTTTTCAACAGTGATGCTGAGAGAGAATTTAGTCCTAATTTCTGAGGCATCTACTGTATGTAACAGAGTAACTTCTGTCTTATGCTTCTAGAATATCTGTATGCCATCCTTGGAAGAATTTAGAAAATAGTCACTGAAATGATTTCTGTGTTTTGTGGCTGAGATGAGAAAGTCTGGATGAGAGAAGCTGGCTGAGAGCTCAAGCTCAAAGATACCTAACGTGAGATCTGGGCGACTCCATGAACACGAAAGAGCCAAAGAATTGATGAAGCTTAGTAAAAACACCCTTAAGTGACAAACTTCCTAATTCTCTGAACAGTTTAAAAACTTCACAGAAGTCTCAGTGACATTTTCTACAGGAAGAAAAGTGTTCGATTACTGCATCAGTCAGCATGTGTTGCTGGCGTCTCTGCGTATGTCAGCGGAATGTTCTCCTTTGTTCTAGAACGTGCAAAGATCACCCACTCACCAGCTGCAGCTGATAGAGCTGGTTCAACATCGTCATATGCTGAGGGTTAATTGGCGAGGTTAATAGTGCAGGGTTGAGACCAATGTTTTTTGCTGCAAACTGCAAAAGCTGTGCTTGAACCTGTTTAACACAAAATACATCATTAGGCGCTGAATCACTACTAAAATATTTACTTGTCTGTGTAGTTTCTAGGTTCAAAACTGATTAATTAATTAATGACATATTTGTTTCATGAGTGAACTTCAAAAGCCATTAAAAAATTTGTATACTTTTTAATGTTAGTTAACATGCTTTTATGAAGAATAAGGAAGGAATCTCGGAGACAGGGAAGAAGGGAGAGAGGGGAAGGAAGAAAGATTTCTTCCTCCAAATATTTGACTTGTGAGTTAAGTCTCTCGTTATGAATTGACTTACTCATGAACGGACTTCCTAATTTCTTTTCTGAGAGTGACTCGGCCCTGCCTCTCAGTGATTCATTTCACCTTCTGTCAAAGGGAAGCGATTCTCACTCGGTTCGAGCCTCATCAAAGGAGGCAGGTGATGCCTCTTGGTAGACGGCAGCATGCGAGTGGGCAACAGGGGCTCGTCCCAGGCCGGGCAGGAACCCCTTCCAAGTTTACACACTCTGGAAGTGGTCCCCTGCTCATGGGAGCAGACACTCCTCTCGGTGGGCACAACTGCCCCCAGCCTCCCTGGGGCAATGCCCTTGCGTGGCTCTGCCAGCCCTGACCTTGACTGTCAATCTGCCTCACTGTTCAGAGGTGCCTGGCACTGGCTATTTCAATGTCCACGTGTCCATTTATCAGAGCATTTATGCAGATGACTTTAGGTAGAACACGGATGAGCATTTTTTACCTTAGCAGTTGTCTAATGTGTATCAGAAAAATCTTGATTGTCCTATTTATGGTAGATATGTCGTTTCCTTGAAGAATACATTTATTTAAATTAAGACAAGTCAACTGAGAGGAAACGTGACAGTACAGTGAAGTGGGCGGCACACAGACTGACATTTGGGACACGCTAGTCTGTTTGCTGAGCACGTGAAGACTGCCGCCGTCCCCATGCCCCGGAAACCATCTCTCCTCTGCCCCTCAGGCTGGAGTGGCCATGTCACGTGGTTGGGCTTTGCATGGAAGTGGTTTGTGCAATTGTCCGCCTGGCAGAAAGCGGCTGCCCAGAGTCCACCTTCCGCGCTGCTGCCGGGACACGGCCCTGGCAGGGCAGCTCCCACTCACCCTGCTTTCCACAGTCACCTAGAGAGCCAACGGCTGTCTCATCTAAGCAACTGTATTTTGGGGTCTCTCTGTTACAACCATTTATTCTGTATCCTAACTAATGAATTTAACTGTGATTTTACCCAGGTTTCAGCCATTTCACTACTCAGTGCACAAATCTGGTTCACACTGACTTCCAGCTAACTTTATATAATTCATCATTATACTGGATCGCTGCATATTTTTCCTCAGGGGTTAAGGACGGTAACACTGCTCAGCTGACCCCTGAACAATGTGGGTTTCAACTGCACGCAATTCAAACCCATGCTGTTCAAGGGTCAACTGTAATTGAAAACTCAGTCCAAAGTCTAAAATTATGGAATGTTCTAAAATTAAACCATATTAATATGAAAATTTTGTATTATGCTTTAGAGCTGCTATGTAAAACAATATCCTTTTCCTTAATTCTATTTGATCTTTAATTATAAAGAATATATGGGCAAAAATGATCTAATACTAAATACTAAACTTAACTAAAAAGTCTATAATATGCTTACTATTATATATACCGTGTTTTCCTGAAAAAAAGACCTAGCTGGGCCATCAGCTCTAATGCGTCTTTTGGAGCAAAAATTAATATAAGACCCAGTCGTATTTTAATATAAGACCTGGTATAATATAATATCAGGTCTTTATAATATAACGTAATGTAATGTAATATAATAGTGGGTATATAACATAATACCAGGTCAATATAATACAATAATATAACATAACACAATATAATACAGTATAATACCGGGTCTTATATTAATTTTTGTTTCAAAAGACGCGTTCGAGCTGATGGTCTGGCTGGGTCTTATTTTCGGCAAAACACGGTAGCATCACATTTCCTTTCTCACTAAAGCTCTATTCAATCTGACTGCTTCTGAGAGGTCTCCTCTGTCCCAGGCAGGACTTCAGCTTGTCACGTTCCTCTCCCCGCAGTCTAGCACAATTCACCGGGTTCATCGGAACCCCCTGTCGAGGCCAGGACGAAAAGCACGTCTGTGTAGTGTGCTGGCTGCGCCCCTCTCCCTGGCCTCCAGGCCCAGCCAGGCGGGCGACTCTGGGAGAACGCTGAGAACACCGCTGGCCCGGGAGAATCAGAAGGCGGACCAGTACCGGAAGGCCTGCTCTTCTTTACAGTGGGTTAGTTCACTCTCACTTTAAAACCGTGATGTCACGGAGGCGCGAGCTGCCACAGAAAGCAAGCATCTGTGTGGCCTCGCTCAGTAGCGCCCGAATGCGGGTCTGACCTGAGGGGATAGAAACTGAGGCACTTGAGCACGGAGACTGGGCTGGGAGGAGTTCAGAGGCTGCACGGGCGGCTGCGGCGGCTGTTGTAGGGTCCTGGCTTGTGCTGGTCCGCTACTGCCAAACACACCCAGATTGCCACTCGGTATCTGCGGGGACACGAGCGGGGACAGCGCTGTCACAAAACCACAACTACAGGAGCCTCGGACGGAGTGACATGCTTTGTGATCCTAAACAGGAACGCCACACGGTACCTGCCGGCCCGTGACGCCTGCCTGCGTCTTACATCCCAGAAGCCGCACCACAGCACCAGTTTTAATGTGTTTCGTAACCCAGCCATCACATTAAAGGACGCTCTAATAGTACAGTGCTACAAACAACAGCAATACGTATAGCTATTTGGATAATACATATTCCTAACAGGGTGTTTGTGATGAGTTAGAGTCATAACGTGTGCGGATTACTAACCTGAGAGAATAGCCACATTTTCAAATAGGAAATACACCTATTGTTTCAACAACGAAACCTGAAATTGAAGAAGCTGACAAATACAGGTCGCTAACTGTGCTGCGTGTGGTACCTCCCGCTCTGCTGGGATGCGGTACCGGACAGGTACTGGGCAGAACCCTGCCGTGTGGGTTCACTCCACGGCCCCACCCCCACGTTCCAGATGGCAGAACATATGACCTGCAGATGTCCCACGGAACTACCACCAATGTTAGCAGTGTAAGATCACGAGGCTCATACGGGGACCGGACGCTGGTGACAGTGGAAGAGGCACGGCTGATAGTTAGCCCAGGGCAATGGGCACATGTGGGACTGCTCGGCCACACTGAACACCCATCACGGCATCTACTGTAAAGGTTTGTGTGCATCAGCCTCACCCACAAGAAAAATCAAAGTGAAGGGGCGTTCTATAGACGAGAAAGGCATGATTTACTTGCATATCATTTCACTGTACAGAATCTGGGGGAGAGAGGGACACAGAGCAGAAATCAATCAGAACCCTTAGGTCCTCCCTCCAGTGACGTCTGACAGTGACTTTCACTTCCCCAAGAGTGTCAGAGGCAGGGAAAACTCTCTGAGGACCCCTAAGAACCTTCTAGATGTTACCCCTATTTCTGGGAAAAAGGGTAAGATGTGGGGTTTTTTTACAGATCACCATAGTTAAGATCCTGATTTATGAATGGGTCTGGCAACAGAAGGCTACTTTACAAGATGTATCATCTAAACGAGCAGTACTTAACACCACAGTGCTGAACTCAAACACATTTTAGTTACGTGTAAAAATACATATAATTTTGAAGCATTTCCTGTAAGATGGTTAAAACTCAAGAACTGGATTCAACTCTTGACACCAGTAAATCACTGGAAGGGAAATTGTCACGGCATTTCAACTACCTTTAACATAGTTGATCGTATTTTAAAATACGGGTATTAATTCCAATCAGAAAGGGTCTGTCTCAAACATGCTACAAAGGCAGGCGAGACACAGAGCACACCGCTCTCTCCCAACGGCCTTACCTGTCGAGAAGAATTCAAGTTTTGCGTGCCCAGCCCTGAGGCAATCCCACCCAGGGCCTGATTAGGGAGTGCACTGTTTGAAAGGGGGGGCTTCAGGCTTGGTGAAGGCAAAAATGGTGAAGTCGTGGGCTCTTCCACGAGGCCGCCACCCTGATTGGAGAAAGAAAGGGTGAGCTGTGTGCAGTGTCCATCCACACACAGAGCACAAAGCAGTTTCCCAAGACATGTAAGGGATATGGATGGAGAAAGAATTAAAAGATCAAAAAAGCGGGTAACAACAGAATGGAGAACATGGGCAGAAGGGAGGGGGGGAAAAGAAAAAAGAGAAACAGGATTAAGATGCTGCTTTCATTTCAACAATTATTTTACAAACACATACATTTGCTTATAACACTCTCATCCACTACTGACCCTACCTAGGGGTGGGAGTCAGGAGAAAGAGACAGAAACTCAGCAAAAGTCTGATTTGGAAAACACTTTACAACCACTTTCAAATAAACAGGTTCCTTTGGAGATGTCATTGCCAAGGCTCTAGGCCTCCATTATGTGGGATTCTGCTGACACACAACTGTATTTGACCTACAAACACAGCAACTTCATACGCTTTAACCCAATAATTGGGCAACGTATAAAACACACAGAATCCTGTTTTTTTTTTACACTTATTGAGGTCACACTATGTGCTAGGCCTTTTGCAAATTGATCTCATCTAATTTCACAACAAGCCTGCAGTATTATTGCACTCTTTAAAGATAAGGAAATCAGTCAGGCTCCCACACTTAAATTCCAGCGTCACTGGGCACCCCAGATCTGGACCCTGGCCACACTGGGGCCGGGCCGGGCCGGGCCGGGCCAGGCACCCCACGCCAGCTTCCTGCAGTGGAGCGAAGGACCCTGTTTCTTTGAGAATGGAGATGGAGCCCCATCTCTTCTCCCATGACCCCCTTGTTTTTAACTTATTCTTTCTGTGTTGAGTTTTATTTTCAAGGTGAGGGGATGATACTAAAAGGAGTGACCTGGTGACTGGACTTGTTGAACATCCAAGGGGAATATTCCCCACAGACACCAGCATGCCCTCTGACGTGGCCTAGCCAAGCAAGGGCCAGCCCCAATCGGTGCCCATGCCCAGCCACCTCTGGTCCCTTTTCCTGAGATCCAACATGTAACACATCATTTCCAACTGGAAGAACTGTGCATGTAAAATAAGACAGTAACATAGGAATTTGATGCCCCTTGTCTATTGGACGAATTGAAGTAGACAACCTGGCCAAGTTCACCCAATAAAATGAAACTCAGTTCTCGATTTCGGTATTTTTTTATTCCTCATCACATCATATGAAACGTAACACTATCTCTTTTGAGTTAAACATTTATATAAACTTGAAAAAATGGATAAAAGTCACTTAAATATTACAGTTCAGCAAGTTTTTAATCTGGCTTCCATTAAGGACACAGTTAAAATGAAAAACGCCTCTTATCAAACAAATGGACACAAACCACCTGAATTCCTACCTTGTCGAGAAAGGTGGGGCGGTCCACGGAAGACTCTTTGGAGATCGGTGGGCGGCAGCCAAGGGGTTTGGTGACCATTCCATTGTAGTCGGTCACTCCCAGTCCACGCTTGTCCATGTCCACCTTCTTTTCCAGCAGAGCGCCTGGAGCACAACAAACAGAAGCCATGCATAAGAGAGAATGCCCGAGAAGGACCAGCTACGATACTGAGCTGCAAGACGGGTGGATTTCAGACCCTCGATCCCCAGAAAACACAGAGGCCCTTGGTTTGGTTCTGGCTGAGGCCTGACAGTCTGCGACCCTGCTCTCAGTCCTCAGCTCTCGTCCCTCCACTTGCATCCTCCATCCAGCCACAATGCCCTCAGGGGCTGCACTGGCCTCTCCCCGGTACCCATCCCCCTTCTTCACACAGGCAGCAGCCAGTGCTCACTTCCTCTGAGGGGCCCTCCCTGATGCTCCCGTCGAAAACAGCTCCTCTGTCCCACCTACAGCCATCAATTTCCATTTGCTGAGACCCTACTAGTTGCAAGGACTCTTCTAAATGTTGGGGATACAATACAGTGCAAAACAGACATGATTTTTGTCCTCACGGTCTTTCAGTCTAGTGATTACTACTTCTTTAGCTCATTTCAACTCTGTAGTACTGCCCAGAATTAACTTCTCCTGGCTCACAACGCCTTCCTTCTCCATCCTTATTCCCCACATCTGGCACTGCCACGTGCTTATAAAGTGGATCCCCATGACTGGCAGGTTCTGTACTTGTGAATGTACCTGCTAGCTGAAATTTATTTGTGGCCCCTAAATCAGTAACTCTGGCACTTGTGAGGTCACTTGTGGACATGCGCGGGCGGTGAAAAATGAGTCTCTCGCCCGACAGCCAGCTCCCATCCGGCAAGTGAGGTCCTTCCTGTGGTCTGTTTAGTGGCACATTTTGTGTGCTTTTTGTTGGTGACTGCGGTGTTTACAATGGTCACCAGCACAATGCTGGCGTGCAGTCCAGTGTCCCTGAGCAGGGAGGCGGTGACGTGCCCCAGGGAGAAGGCGCGGTAGGGAAGTGTGGTTCAGGTGCCAATCACAGTGCTGCTGGCCACGAGTTCATGTGAGTGAGTCAACAGTACGACCCGTCCAGAAAAAGACAAAGTCACCAATCTGTACATAAGGTTGTTTGGAAAGCGCTAAAATGACACCTATGGTGTGTGGTGAAGCTACAGAAAAGATGAGAAAGGGGCTAAATTTGTGGACTCACAGATGACTGATTAAAAGGCAACAACACAGCCAACAGCACTGGTGTGAGTCTAAAAGCTAAAGAAATTTATGGTCATATTACCCAGGGTCGGGGAAATGGTCAACCCTTCTTAGCTAATGTTTTATTAGAAAGAAATACGGCATATGGTTATTTGTGAGCAATGTATGTTAAATAAGGTATCTTTAAAAAGAAACACACATAAAACAAGGTTACATATTGGCTGGTTGGTAAAAATACTCTGTGCGGAAGCTCGCAGGTACCCAGCCTGCACTTCCCTCAGGAGAATGGCTCAGTGCAGGCAGCGAGCTCACGGAACCCAAGTTCCACAAGTAATGAGAATAAACTGTATTTCACATGTAAATATTTAACACAATTATTGTTTGCAGGGTAGCTCCAGAACGAGGGTTCTCTACAGAGTAAGTGCTCAGCCGGCACGGCGATGCCTCTGCCGGCCCCTAAGCCAGTCTGCTGCGGGGCCAGGTACGAGGATACACTCAAGTCAGGACACAGTGAGGCCTGGCACGTGGCCCCTGCCCTTCTCCACAAGTGACATTATTACCTCTCCTCAAAACAGAGGGAAACAAATTTATCCATTTACTGAAGCTCTGGAAAAAAATGTAAAAAAGCAAACATGCTTCAATGTGCGTTTGGCCATTCTTCCCCAAGAGACTTGCGATGTGGCCAGTGCACGTCACGTGGTTACTCCTGGGCTGCGGCCTGGTCCTGTCTACCCGGCACGTACCCAGCCATTAACCCACGACTACAATGAAACGCTTCTGGATTTCAGAAATCCACAAACTGGTACCTTTAAAAAAGCCTATTCTCAGCGCGTCATTTTACTTACTCATGGCCTGATCGAGACTCATATTATTACTCTTCAAAGCCTCTTCAGCTGGCTCTCTCTGTGCAGGAAAACAGAGTTCTCGTTAGAATTGCCCGTTAACAAAAGGAAAAGCTCGTCAAGAGTCCTGTCACTATCAACTCAGGGAAGTATCCTCATTAACTTAATGTTATTAGGTGTGGAACTGGAAATACTTTTCTTCACTGTTGAGCCTAGAGATTAATGTCGTCTAAATAAAAAATACCTGTCGCAAGAAAACACGACTTGATTTTTGGAGTCAAGGACGTACACTTAACACTTCAGACAAAATGCAGCACCGGCAGACTCGTGGGATTATTTCTGGGCAACAGTGAACAGCAACAGTTCAGCAAGGCTGAACCCCTGCCAGGACGACAGAGCCACTGATGAGGACACATGCAGACGGGGGGGCAGGACAGGCCCCAAGGCTAATGGGGCACCTCCCATGTGGCCTCTCTCATGCCAGCAGCTGTGGGAAGTCACTGTAGGAGTCAGAGCTCATAGGCTCATTGTCTGCTTTACCGAGTCTGGGCTTTGTCTGCTGTCCACTACTTTTCACCAAGAAATGGAAGAACAAAACAAAACCAGTCGGTTCACTTGGGTAAGTGTCCCTGTGATGGGAACAGACCGTCTGCAGTGGAAGACCCAAACCCACAGGGCGCTGAGCGCAGTACTGCACTGCCATCTGGGCTCCCCAGCGGGCCGCCATGGCTCCTCCCAGGCCCCGTGCCCTGCCCAGCGTTGGAGGGCCTGTGCCCGCCACGAAGTAGGTCGATCCCTCCACTAGACTAGGACCATCCTGGAGTCACTCTTTAGGGCCACCCATGATAATCAACAGGTAATCACCCGCTTGAATAAAGACTTGGAAAGAAGACGTTTGCAGGGAATACACGGCAGATGCTAGTGATGTCACTCACCAGTGGAAGCCCGGTCGTTCAGGTCTTGGGGACTGAACAGACTGGGTACATTTGCAGAGGGATACCCTGCGATTCCCAATTCTCCCTGCACATGACTGGAGACTTAGGGACTCAACGGGTTGGCTTTCTCTGGCCACAAAAGGATTCTTTCTCTGGCCACGAAGCTTTTACTTTATATCAAGTTTTCTCTTGTGATCTTTGTCAATATACTGCATAAACTAATAAAAACACTCACTTTTAATTACAAATGAAAAGAATGTAAAACTGTAGAAACCAATGAAAACGAAAAATCCCGCAGCACTTTTTATTCTGGGAAAAGGCTCTCATGCATTTCTCGAGAGAAACGATGTGGCTCTGCTGTCTCTGCTGTCGTTCAAAGCCATGGTCCCTAAACACGAGTGCCCAGGGGAAAGGGGAATTTACGAATAGGCTATGACAATCAAGCTCCTCCCTCGAAAGCCTTCCTTCCTTCCTGTCACACATGACAGACGTGGGCAGGACACACGGGGAAAGAGTAAAGCAAGCAAGAGCCAATCACCGGGAAGCCCATGTCCGTGAGTTGTTTGATGAGCCGGTTCATGATCCAGGCCTCGTCCTGCTTGCCAGATGTCTTCATGCCCTGGAAGAAGTGTGAGCGAGGGAGAGTCCATGAGTCACGTTTCCAGGCGTTTCTTCTAGATCTGGGAGATGCCTACAACTCACAGGGATTTTAATTAAAGGCAAAGAATCTTTTCGTCGATTAGTTCTGTACTCTGGCAAGTCCCTGACAGTATTTCGTGGCTAGTTCTGTGGGGTGCTTTAGGGTGGACTTTAAAAAGCCACATAATTACTTCTCTTCCCCAGAGAATGAACTGAGTTCGTCACAAATATGTACCACTTCCATGATCAAATAATTGTAGTAAGCACTCCCCTGAACCCAGCCCTATGCTAATGCTATGTGAAGTTCACTAAAAATCACATGCTTTTTGCCCTTTTATAAGCTTTATTCTAAAAGGAGACAAAAGGCAGGGGGTTCCTTCCAACAGAATAAAAAGGCAAGAAGAAGAAAGGAACAGAAAACCTTTTACTTTTGTTAATTGTTCATTGCTTACAGCCCTTAGGGCAACCGACAGCAAGGGAGAGGATGCAGAGGAAAGAGGCCAACTACAAAGAGCAAGTGCAGGGGGTGGGGGTGGAGGGCAGGAGGGCGCAGCGAGGGCCCCGCGAGCAGCACGTGATCCCTTTTCTCAGTCATTTCCCGCTTATTCTAAAGTTAGACTCCAATGGTGCATTAATACAACACAAAAAAGTCCTCCTCTAAAGATTCTTCACAGTGCTGTTCAAAATCGAGCCTGCCTTGACTACAGAATGGGGCGGAAGGGGAGATAGTAAGGAACAGGCTCTTGTCCTGACAGGAAGCCATTCATTTGGAGGCTGATTCAATCATTTCTGTGCCACCAGCGTCAGATCTGCCCAGATTCTACAATATTTTAATGTACCAATTTGGTCTTTCTGGCCCCATCATTAACTGGACTAGCAGCCAGCCCGGTGGTCAAAGCCTTCTTTTTGATGTCGGCAGCCACGTCTGTTCCTTAGGAACAGAGAGCCCTGATTTCAGTTCCTGGTTTCTGCTTACTGCTAACTGAATGCTTTCTTAAATTAAAAAAGTTTGAATAGGTCCTACATTCATGATGTGAAAAGTTGAAAAAAGGTATACACGAAAGCATCTTCTTCCCACCTACCTGCCCAGTGCTTAGTCCCTCTTCTCTCCAAGAGGAAACCACTCTGAGCAGTTTCTTACTTATCATCCCAGAGAATTTTTAATTCAGTGGAAACCATCATGAGCACGTTACGTGTGCGTGCATGTGCACGGACGCATGCACACACATGCACACGCGCACACACAGACACACACACAATTTCTTTAAAAAAAAAAATCTGCTTTGCTTTCCGTAATATGGATGTGGCATAATTTAACTGGTTACCCCATCAATGTACATTTATTTTCATTTTTTTTTACTACAAAAATACTAAAATAGAAAAGTGTGTGCCAATGCCATTTGCTATACCTGTGATCAGTGGAAATGCTGTGCCAGAGTTTGACGTGTCTGTAATTTTGGTAGACAACGCCAAACGGCCCTCCATTGGATTATACTAATTTATATTCCTACCAGCAATGCGGGAGAGTGCTGGCTTTCTCACAGCTTTGCAAACAGACTGTGTTTATTAAACTTCTGGTTTTCTGCTGGTCTGAGAAATTAAAAATGGCACCTCTTAGGCTTGTTTTAAATCAAGCTCTTTCAACAAGTCAGGTTGATACCATTCCATATGTTTAAGAGCTATCTGCATTCTTTTTCTGTGGATCATCCATTCACATTCTTTGCTCATTTTTCTATTGGATTACTGGTTGACTTAAAAAAAATCAATTTCTAGGAGATATATATATATATATATACACATATATATTATATATATAAAATCAGCCCTCTCATGATATGAATTACAAATACTTTTTTCCAGTTGTTTACTTGTCTTTTGACTTTGACTAGGGTATTTTCTGTCATGCACAGTTTTTATGTTTATCTATTACAGTTTATAAGTCTTTTATTTTATGGCTTTTAGATTTTCATCATAGTTAGGCCTCTCCCACTCAAAGATTGTTTCAAGAATTCTTTTACATTTTTATTTTTGTATTTAAATTTGTGATCTACTTGGAATTTCTTCTGGTGCATATATGAGCTGTGGGTGGATCTCACCTAAGTTTTCCCAGATGGCTGCCCATTTGTTTAAGACAACTTAATGGTCTTCCCCAGGAGCTCTCAGACTTTTGGGTCTCAGGATCCCATTACTCCCTTAAAAATTAAGGATCCTAAAGAACTTAGGTTTACATGGGTTGTATCTATCGATATTTACTGTACTAGAAATTAAAACTGAGAAATTTAGAAAATATTTAATTAAAAAAACAACAAACCCATTATATGTCAGTATAAATAACACTTTCTAATGGAAAACAACTGCATTTTCTGAAACAAAAATTGAGAGCGTGAAAGTAGGGAGGGTGGCACTGCTGTGCGTGTCTGCCAGGCTCCTGGCTGACCGGCTGCTCAGAGGCAGCTGGACGCTCACGCCTGTCTCTGCACTGGCTTTGCTGTGAGAGCAATTCCGTGTAGTCTCCAGAAAACTCTACCCTATGCTTAGGAGAGACCCCGAAAGAGTCTCGGGGGCCTGTACTCCGAGGGCCTCTGGCCTGCCTCCCCTCACTGGTTAGAGATGCCACAACCAAACCGAATGGGCTCAGCAGGAGCAGTGACTCTGGGTCTTTTCTTAGTGTCACGCACACCTTTTGGAGTCCTTTCTTGGGGGCATTGCCCCAGGAGCTGCAGGAGGAGGCGCTTTCTTGGGAAGCAGCACTGTTCCACATGGCCCCTTCTTCGTCTTCCCACTGACTGGGACCGAGGCTCATGTCGTCCCCACCACTGCCCCAGCCTTCTTGCATAGATTTTGAAGCTAGAAAGAGAGTGAACATGAACTCATCAAATTCACCATTCCTGAAGCCGACAGAGCTGCCTACAATGTCACTGAGGGGGAGGTGGGACCAAAGGGGTGGCTTATCATCTATCTTTTCACTACTTCCTTTCCTTCAGACCTAAGAAGTGAATTTCTCCACCAGATACATCATATGCATGTACGTACTTTTTTCTTCAAATGCCAGCCATTTGTTTGGGGTCTGTGCTGTTCCAAACACCCTTAACTGACTGTAGATCACTGTGAAGCATAAACATTCTAAAAATAAATCCTGGGGGCTACAGGAGAAGGTGGCAATCTCTAGCTACATGTATGAAACGGCCAGTAAAATGCAGAGTTCTGAAAATGTCACTGTCCTCATGTGCTTTCTCATCGCCTGCCAGAGTATGCTGTGTGGACCGGTGCTCCTCCCACGTGACCATACGTGAGTCACCTGGCGACCCTGAGGAATGCACCAGGTCTGTGGTGGAACCGATAGCCTCTGTTTCTGCCCAGCTCCCAGGAGACGCTCCCAGAATAACTGGAGGGAAACAGCTGACGCTCCAGGCAGATGGAACTACAAGCTGACTACTGAGTTTCGATTTCAGGATATAATTTTTTCTGCTTTCTTAAAATACAAAATGATTTTTGGTGTAGAATTTATCTATAAAATTGTCACTTCCTGGGAGAAACGGAAGGCTGCCAAAGATTAGGCAATAGCACAGTTAGCTGGAGACTGTAAGACAATGAAGATATGCTGCTTACAAGGTGGACAGGCATATAATTGGGCCTCCAAGGACAAATTACGAAAACAAATATACTGCCTCCAAATGGCACGTGAATCTGAATACCCGGGCGCTGCCTTATCCTTTCGATTTGTAACAAGACGTGCTGTGAATGGAATAAACAGTCCAGCAGGATGGCAGATATATGGCGCATACTATTCAGTGTTGGCAAAGGAACAAAACACAAAAAGGTCAAGTCACATTTTATCACTTCATGATATCCAAAGAAAATGTGAATCTTCTGCAGCCGAGTAGATACTTAATTTTCACATCAGACTTACATCATCAATCTTATATTCGTGCCTGGGTCAAAAGCATCACGTTGCAAAACACCCACACACGACAGAGTTCCCCTAGGTAAGTGTGATCTGACATTTTTAAGAACATGTATTTTATACGTGTCCTTATGACACTTTCAGATAAAGGGAGGGAAATGCAACACAATGATTTTTCCTTTTTTTCAAAAAAAAAAAAAAAGAGAGAAAGACACACACAAAAAAGGCATGAACCTGGAGTACCCAAAGCAGAATTTTGTTTCCAAGACAAAAGCAAGGCAAGAAATGTCAGACTGCCCAGCAGCAATATGTTTCAAAACCTAATCTCAAACAGGAAAAAGCCTGCCTTATGCACTTTACTCAGTGAAAGAGCAAGTTTACATTGTTCCAAACGGCAGCAAGGACACTGCTGAAGTGCCGATGCTTTGAGTTGTATCAAGCAGATAGGCTGCAGCGTTCTGATTCTTTTATTTACTTACTTTTTAAAAAGGAAAGCTGGGCTTTTGTTAGAGCTCCTTTGTGCTCATGTATCTGGCATGGCAAATACTTCTGTACGGTCTTGGTTCAATGTTAGTCTTCAAGCATAAATAAAACGAGGCAAGTGTCCTAAAAAGTAATTCTTACAATTCTGCGAAAAGTGTCCCTCTAAATATAATACTTGGACCCACTTTCATCTGCCAAAGCAGGGCCAGCAGGATGCTGGGCTTACCTGGTTTGCACAGGGCCGGGGTGGCAGTGGGCGCGCCCGCTCGTCCAAACGTCACGGCCGGCTCGGCGGGCGGATCTCCCCACCCGCTGCTGCCGCTGGGCGGTTTGCCCCACGCTGCCGTGCCGTTGTCAACCAGGGTAGAAGGGGAAGATGGTTCTCCCCAAGAGTTTTCAGCCTTTGAATGAACATTAGGCATTTCTCCCCAGCCTGATGAAACTGAAAAGGGTGCCAAGGGAGAGAGAAAATAACACAAGTGAAACCAAGTAAAAACGGTCATTTCAAATCCAAAATAATTCCGAGATAATCTATCTTTGGGATGGCTTTTAGCAGAAAGTGAAATGGAGACATTAATCACATTTGTTTAGCTTCTTAAAGTTGCAATTTTCTTACTCCTGATTTCCCATCCACTTAAAACTGCAAGGCTATTAAATGTTAATTCACAGTATTTGCAACATAATGGGGTTTAAAATAACAGTTTAAACTAATGGCTAAGAAATACCTTTTTAACTGATATTATATGTATATGTAACAACCTAAAAGTAAATTTGTATTACATTATTTTGTTATAAGAAAATGTACAAGTTGCAAATATATACTGAAAAAATTATTCTTATTTTTTGACCAACCATCAAAGACAGAGATCCAGGGAAAGAAATGAGAAGATGGCAGATTAAACGAATACAGATAAAGCAGTCCTGGAGAAGGTAGACAGTTCCCAGGTGCCTCCCAGGGAGGGGCGTATGGCTTAAAACATGGGAAGAGAGTGGAGGACTGTGGGACAGGGTGGTTCCACAGACACACTGACAACAGGGTTCTCTAGGAATTCTTCCCTCGTTCCTGTCCCATCCTGTTGCCATAGCATCCTGATCAGGGACTGGTACCTCATGAATCCAGAAGGCTCTGGCATTACCATCTGCAGGCGCAGAAGAGGCCCTGGGCCAGGCAACAATAAGGTCTCCCCACTCTTTACACTTCAGTCAGGAAAACATTTTGTTACATGTGTAAACTTCATTTCTCCCAGTCAATGCAAATTCTGGTCATTTTGCTTCTGCCCATAAGCTCCCTCGACACTGCTGATAGGCACACAGACAGCTCCTATCAGCTGTAATTTTCATATCGACACAGTTTCTCAGAGACAGAAATGTGAACGTTTTAAATACTAACTGAAGACTAGAAGGCACAAAATGCAAATAGCCACAGATTTTAAATGATCTGGTCACAAACATGGATATTACTATCTCAATTACAAAACTTATTAATTTTCTGACTAAAAATAGCATGGAATCAGTTCCCTTGATGCTCTTTTTTCTAATAAAATGTGCTAATATTGATTAATGACAAAAGGACATGCAACCTATGAATCATTTTAAATTACGAGCTCTACGCTGAGCAATATATTATGTAAATTATTACCAACAGCAGGGAAGTTAGCCCTAATCAGTTATTGTTGACAACTGCTACTATAATATTACCCATCACACACAAAACAATAACGTATATCGGGAGAAGCAGTTTTACAAATTGAAGAGACCAAATTAAATCAGGAAAATTAACACAGCTGATAAAAATTATGGATGTTTTGGGAAGATAAAATAATTCAGATGTTCCTAATGGCCAATCAACTGTAAAGATACTGATTTATTATAGCTAATTAAATACCAAATTCACCTAAAACTGGTTTGTCAACCTTATACTTCCATCTCTTTGAAAGGCAATACTACCAATTATTTAAGTCCGAACTGAGAATAAATATCAAGACTACGGTAATTATAATCGATTGATTTTTATGAAACATTTTAAATTCCTATTAAAGCAGAAATGTCTACAGAGTATTTTTAAATAGAAGGCAAATGATTTGCAGGCAGCATGTTTCAAAATCTTAAAAATAAATGGAAAATAATTGCTTTCTCAAAAAAAGTAAAAAGCCCTGGTATTTTCATTTTAAGTTGATCTCTGATAAGAACATAGTTGACCTACAATGCCAAACTAACATATACATCAGAATATGTACCACTGGACATGGGAAGAGCTCTAGGAGAGATGCTAAAAACAAAGGCACACCAGATAATTTTGATGCAAAGCAAATCTTGCCAGCAGATAGAAAATAATCTTGTACACATACTGCTAAAATAAATGTAATCTCCACTGTTCAGTGTTTATTGCTGGAGTGACTTTCGTATCCTTTTTGTTAATAATTTCATAGAGGTTCTTTTAAAGTTGGGCTTAATGAGGCAGAACGGTGTCTATCTTACTTACATTTAAGATAGCTGTGTCCAAATTTTAAAAACGGTCCTTCAAATACGGCCACTTTTGGCAAAATAGTTCTGTACTGTGAGGTTCAGGAATCATTACCTCCTTTTGTCAACTGAACAAATACAGTGTTGGGAACAAAATAATAACAATGAAATGCCACCAGAGTATGTCGTTTTCATTCAATTTTAAATACACATTCTTCATCTTTCTATTAGAATGGAGAAAACAAACCCAGACGATGATACAAAAAGGAATACAAAGCAGATAAAAGGACAGGGAACTAGAAACGCAGGAAAGTCTTTGTGTGACTTGTCTTAAGTACAATAGCCAGTTAAGTCAGTAGATGGCATTCTTTCTTCTGTGAAATCAGAAATCAATTCTAGCTTGTTCCATGAATGATTCTTCCACAGTTTTATAAGTATGGCGGGCAGTGCTTTTTGGGAAGAATATTTCATTAAAAAGCGGCCAGTTACAATTAAGTGAAGGAAAGATCATGACAAAGGACTAAAAATTCAATTGACTGAGCATCTGAGGGCCCGCTATGTGCCTGGCATTTTAGGGCCTGACTTAAATATTAATGAGATGGGATTCAGCTCACGTGGAAGCCTGTAAGTGTGATGTAAATTTGTGACGACGCGTGGTCGGCTACTGGCTTAACCAGAGAGCCGAAGCGGTACCTACAGAACAGTTCATTTTTCTCATTTGAAATCAAGATAGGTATAAAGTACAGCTTTATACAGAAGCCTTTGCCCAGTCAGAAGGCAAAGCATACTCCTTTTCAGAATAAAGGGCATTCCGTGCCCTTTATTTAATACTTCTGTCCCCGTCAGGGGACTATTTGATGGCTGCAGATGAGGGTGTCTCCCCGAAGCTGGCAATGGCCTTGAGCGGCACAGCAGCCTCTTACAAGAGCTTCTTTTGCTTGCCTTCCTGGATCATCGTAGAGGAGAGGTATTAGGAACAGAAACAAAATCGTACATGTTTTTTATTTTAGCACATTAATACAGATTTTGAAAGTGCTAAGTCTGTCTTATTGATATGAGGGCGGCCAAAACCATATCTTTGTATCTTTATCTTATTCATTCATCATTTTGAACTGAGTGTGAATCCCACCTTCCAAGTCCCCCAAAACACAGAGATGTGAAAACACCCAAACCAAACCAAAGAGAAACCCCATGTCCCCAAAAAGCAAAGATCACAGATCATTCCTCTTTTAGTAACTATTGCATGGTGCTTAAAATAGAATTACTCCGGCTGGAGAGGTCAGTAAGATCTATTTCTGAAGTTATGGTATGAAAACAGGTGAGCTCTCACAGCATCTTGCTGATTCATTCCACTCGCAGGTGACTCTTGTTTTGGTATCAATTTTACAGCAAAGGACGACAGGAGCAGGTGAGTGTCTAGGACAGGGAGTCCTGCAGGAAGGGCTGTTCTCCAGCTCCTGTTCTTGAGCAGATGTAGAGGAATAAGACACATGTTTTACCTACCTAGGGAGAGAAAGCCTAAATCCAATTTCTTCCAAGTTTTAGCTTAGTGAATGGCTGCTGCCTCTTTCATGATTAATTCACAAGATCTCTGCCACTGGATATAATATTTGTGCCAGAAAACTAAGTGATAAGGCAAATAAAATATCACCAGATTAAGTCTTCTAACGGAAAGTAAAGTTTCCCCTTGGCTGACGCCTTCTTCGGGGTACGAGACAACGACCTTGATTACCAGCGGCACAGCCAGAACGCCCGGGATGGCTAAGGAGCCATTCCTGAGGAACAGAGCGGAATACGCAGTGAGACGGGTAAGAAAACACTGGAATAACATCAACCTGAGCAGTACACTTCCGCCTTCTGACTGCTGTATGGTGCTACGGCTGTGGTTCCAAACACTCCTGGAAGATGTAGCCCCACATGAGATTTCAGGCCCCCCCACTGTGTCCCTCACTGGTTTTGCTCCGATCTGGTCTTCATATCTGATTCCAAATTAATTGTGCCATCATCTCTCTACCATTCCAGCCCTCAAACCCCTTTCGAATTATCTCAATATTTTGGTGAACCTGACAGAGTTCAAGGATAAAAGAATCCGGATCTGGAGAGTCTCCCTCGATCTCACTGTGAGGACTTGTTATTCACCAAGTTTTATTAATTCATAGTCAACGTTCTCCTGTGTCTGCAGATTGATTTCCAAGTGTCCCAGAATATTTTTCTAAGTGCGCCGGATCAGGCTGCTCAGTATTTTTGGGAGCTGCCCTCATCCCTCAGAAACGTAAGTGAGTGCTAGGCTTGCACTTCCTCACTTTTGGCCACACCTCCACTAGTTGTCAAGTAACAGACTGGTCTCCAGAGACCTGACAGGCCCTGGCTGCAGCGGGGCTCCAGGGAGCAGGGCCGCCCGCTGGCTCACGTGCACACGAAGTCCCCTGGGCAGTGCCGACGAGGAGGGAGGGACGCAGGCCAGCAAGTCCCCGCGCCAGCAGCCTAAGCATGGCCTCCCGAGTCCTCCTCGGGCAGCTTCCCCTCTCCGATCCAAGGCAGGCACAGGGACATTTCTCTGGATTATTACTGTGTTCTATGTCCAGAATGGGTTTGGACAAGATCCACATGATCCGTTCACGAAGCTCCACGGCATTACCTAAATTAGGACAGTATTCCTCAGGCTCATCAGGAAACAAATTAGCATCGATTTGACAAGAATGGGACAAAAAGGATTGTCCAATAGTGTCTACGTCTATAAAACTGGACACATAAAAAAACATGTAATTGAGAAACGTACTTTGTAAGACAGATCAATGCCCTTAAGTGGTAATGCTCACCCATTTTAAAAACAGTTTAAAACCCAAACTCGGAGAGAAATGAAAATTTTGTAAAATCACAGCATAGGTCAACAGCAAAATGGCAGAATACCTAGAAAAGACCACCTTTATAAAAAGCAGAAAGTTCGTCAGTCATCACGAACTTGTTTGGAGTGGGGAATCCCAATCGATTTATAGAAACCCGTCTGGGCAAGTGTTCAAGCCACTAGCTAACCCACAGCCGCTGTCACTGCGGCTGCCATCATGGACCTGGGCTGCCTGTGGGTCACGATCCCCTACAAGGAGGGCCATGGGCTGACATTCATGCTAATGAGTGGAGAGGACCAAAAGGAACCAGCTCATTGTCGCTGCTGTGAAGGACACTGGTGAGAAAGCATGACTGTTCCTCCTCCCAGCTCAGAGAACAGCTTGGTCTAACATGCTGGACAAGCGATGGGTTCAGATCACCTGCAATGCCCGAGTGATGAACTCGGCTCTCCTTGCAAAAGAACGCTTGGTCCATGGCTGAGACTTGAGTCATCACAGGTAATGCAGGGCAGGAATAATAGCTCAATGCAGCTACTTTGTGTCATGGTAGAAAAAGAGACTAATATTATAAATGGAAACATTACTAAGTAACCCCGTTGTATGCTGTGCAATACACTCAACTTGACATAGTTTCTGTATATGGACTTTCTACATGGAAAACGTGTCTAATTTTTTTTTGTCTCTGTTCAGTGGTAAAACAAAATTCACAACTGCTTCTACACTATTGCTACAACTACAAAGCTCACGCATGCCCAAAGAGCCAAGCGCTGGAGGGGAGAAAAAGAATACAGTAACAGTTACCACGGTAAGAAGGAGCAGTTTCCTTCTTTTACATTTGGTGATAATGTGCAATTTTTAAAAACAATTATCTATAGATATTTTTCACATAAAAGAGCATGATTTTGTCCTTCTAACTAAACAGGAAAGCCTCTGCGCAGGGGAAGGCACACCTTCTCTGGCTCCTGAAAACCGTTAGGAGTAGATTCGAAGGGTAACTATTGCAGAGGAAAACAATCCCAGAGCAGTGCGGTTTCAATCTCTGTGGGGTGTTGCAGACGTCCTAGTCTAGCAATGGCAGCAGGCGAGGTCCGTATTACACACCTGAGACCGCCCCGCCTCCTCACCACACGTGTGCCCTCAGTGGACTACTTTACAGCTGTGACATAAGGATGACGTGAGAGGATGCATGACAATGAGGCACACGGGGTCACCAGGCACTGTTGGGCGGCTCATCGCCAGGACCCCAGGGCCAGGCACAAGGACACACTGAAGCTGGAGCTTTTCCGGAAGATGGTGAGCAGAGGTGGGGACTCAAACTGTGACCCATGAAGAAGAGCTATGGGAAGGAGGATTTCCAGAAGAAAGTCTTGGCTGGGTAGGACATAATGGCTCCTTCTAACCCTTCCCAGAGTACTTTCTGTAAACCTTTCCTGTAACGCTAATCAAACCACTGAATTTTCTTTTAGTGGCCTCCCCACTAGACTCCACCACGTCTTGAAGTTTATGTCCCTTCACTGTTGGCATCAATGACCTTTCTTCCTTCTTGCTTCCTCCTCATTCCGTCAAGTAGTTTATAAGACTTAACTGCCTAGAAGTGTTAGCCATATATCAGCAAACCCAGGAATCACAAATTCCAACACCCCAGGGAGCTGGCCAGTTACTATAACAGGCTCATGTAAGACCACAGGCTGGGTGGCCACGGGCGACAGCTCAAAGCCACGGTCTGAGCTGGGGTCCAAGAAGGGGTGGTGAGGAGTGTGGCAAATGAGGAAGCACCAGCCCTACCTAAAGGCAATCAGTGCAGGTCACTGCTGCCATGGGAATCCAACGTGTTAGACTTTCCAGGTTTCCAAAAGAAGCCAGAAATCTGGAACTTACACACATTTTCATTTAAAAATATGGATTCACATGAAAACTGTGGCCCTGAAAGGTGCATTTGTGGGACCAGGAGCAGCCCATGGACCACCAGGTTTTTGGCCATTTGTTTAGTGATAGTGAAGTGTATACAGAGGCTAAAAAAGTCTTGAGCCCCAACAAGGATTCTGGGTAGTGGCTCAGAGGTAAAAGGGAATTGCTGAGACCGGAGAGGTCCCGCCCAGCAGGTGGACCAGTGGGGTCTGGGGCGCAGTGGTACTGGAATGGAACGCAGAAAGTACAGCTCTCCTGTCATCCCACTGCTGAATGCTCACAGTGAAAACCACCCAGCGGGCCCCACGCCGAGGACGGCAAGCCCTCCACTCGACCACGGCTCTCCTGATCTCCCCCCGCCCCCCAGCTCGGGAGAGCTGCCTGGCACACAGTGGGCCCCATAAACACGTGCAGAGCAGTGAAAGTGTGTCCACTGCGAAGCTGCGGTGGCTCCGGGGCAGCTCTCAGTTCTGTTCTCCGACTCTGCTCCTACCCCCTCTCTCCTCTCGAGGTTGGTGTCCTCCACACCCAGAGAAAACAGGCACACCGGAGGTGCCCTTCGCTGGCCGCAGGCAGCCCTGCCTCCTCAAGGCGGATGCAGGCATCGCCTCCCATGGCACCCCTTCTCCCTTTCTACTTGCTCCTTTCTATCAGCTCTTAAACATGCTCAAAACTCTACCATCTCGAACAAAATCTCTGCTCTTGACCCTGCCTTCTGCTCACTGCCACTCGCCCATAGCTGTACCTTCAGCTCTACCTCTGCTGTCCTCTCCAAGGACATGTGCCTGCTGCTGTGCTCCCGGGCAGGCAGCGAATGACACAGGTATCGGCCCACCAGCTCGAGCTCTGAAGCCTCTTTGCTCACACATCCAAACAGTTTCCCCGTCTCGCTGCCGTCAACGTCCCCAACCCCCCACCGCTATTCCAATCCGGGCCCCCACCATCACCACCGAGACGTCGGCCCAGCTCAGACCGTCCTCTCCAGCTTTGTTTCCCAGGGACCCATCCTTCCTTGCACAGCTGCAACGAGTCTACAAGTAAGCCTCATCCTTCAGTCTCTGCTGAGGTCTTCTCACTGGCTTCCCAGACCTCAGGACACAGCCCACCCCTCACACAGCTTAACAGGCCCCGCCTGCCCTCCAGCTCTTTCTGCAGGGCCTCCACGTCACCCTCACCACTCACCCCAAGCGCCAACCACTCTGGACTCCTTTTTGTTCCCCCAAAATGCCACCTGTTCTCATCTCTAGGCCTTACATGCTAGTCCCTCTGTGTGAAACGCTTTGTACTTTCCCTCAATGTCGGCTCACCCCCAACCCCCCATGATCAAATCCTTGGTGACGTGCATCCTGTACACCGTTCTTTCCCGTCACAACTGTTTGGCACCAGAACTGTCTTTCTGACCGAGCAGCGGTTCCAAGAGGCCAGAGGTCCTATCTCTTAGCCTGTTACATCCTGAGCGTCTGTGTGCTACGCCCAGTCCCCAACAGGGGTTCCACAAGGCATTTGGAATGAGTGCACACGAAATAAAAGGACAAAGGTTCTAGAAGCATTACTGTAGATGGGCATGAGGCCAGGAGACACCTTACGAACTACGGGGCTTGCTGGACGATCCTAAACCATGGCACTGGCTGGCTCGGAGGCGGGAGCCAGGCCAGAGCGGAGGACGGCAGTGAGCGGCCTCAGCTGGGCTTCCGATGGCGTGCTGGGGGCGCTGGGGGTGCAGCACGGGTTCTCTGCTTGGATCTGTTCCAAAGATGTCTGATGGTCAGAACAATTTTTTTTTTAACCCAAATCTGCAAATTATAGTCAACAGGCACTCAGCATCCATTTTTCTGCCTTCCGTGAAACTTCCTGTATCACAGAAGCCCGAAGTGAGAAAACAGAAGTACACTTTCCAGACTCCCTTGTGGGTTCCGGACCCCCAGTTAGTCCCATAGATCAGATGAGTGAGTGAGTGACCACGGAGAAAGGACTCCTAGCCTGGTCTTTAGGGCATGTTTATAACATTTAGGGATGGCGTAAAACTGGCAGGAATAACTAACATGTCGATCACAGAATCCGGGTTCAAAAAGATCTCAACGGGCTGGGGGACTAGAATCCAAAAGTTTCCCAGAAACAAAGTTCTACACTTGGGACCAAGCAACCAACTACCCAGGTGCGTCCTGAGCAAGAAGGGGCTTCAGAGCGGCCTTAACAAAAAGAGCGACTTCCGGTTTTCAGCTCAATTTAAGAAAAGGGGTGTGATGTGGCTCAAAAAGGCTAAATGAAACTTGGAACGCGTTCATTACTAGGAGTATGATTTCAGGAGTGAGGGAGGTTTTAGTCGCGAGTAACTCTGCACTGATGAAACCAAACTTATCGTCCTGACGTCAGTCCTGGGCACAAGAACCCTCACGAGCCTTCGCTTTTCCAGAGGACCAGAAAAAGGATTTAAAGCCGTGACTACGAGCACCAGCTGCAGGAGCTAGGAACAGTTCCTGGAGAAGGGCACGGGGGACAGGAAAACTAGATGCAGCTGTCTGAAGTTCTGCAGCATGAGAAGAGAAATTCAGCCTTGCTTTGCACTGTCCCCAAACTATCCGAGCAATTCTAGCACCTGGAGAGAGGCTGACTGAGGCTCTGTCTAAGGACATGGTAGCCACAGTGACTGGGAAAGAAGTGCGGTGGGGGCCTCCCGGCCCTGTACGTGGGCCTTCCGGTTGCTTGGCGAGTGTATGGGAGAGGGAAGGCCCTGAATATAACGCCCTGAGTTGGACTGTACTCTCCTTCTGGTCCCTCCTACACCTGGGAGCTCGGCGATTTGGTGAGCCCAGGGTTCACTCACTGATGCAGGTCCCATGGCTGGAGCGGAGTGATCCTTTCTACACGGACCAACATTCTAGCGAGGAGTGTGGGGCCTGCTAATTCTGCAGTTACAAAGCCCAGCTGAATTTTATCTGTGCGTACAGGTCCCTGCTGCATGGTTATTTCCTCTGTCATAATTCCCACTCCCCATGGGCAGGCTCTTCTCTGGATCATCTTAGCATCTTCTTTCCCACCTTTTCTCCATGCGTCTAGAAGAGCGCCTTGCACAAAGCAGGAACTCAAAACACAAGTTTTAGTCTAATTTTAAGATTTTCCTTTCAACTGAAATAAAAACATGACTTGTATAACGCCATTCACGTTTTACAAGAATGGTTTTATTTCAGTGTTAACCACACATCAGAAACACCCGTGGAGCTTTAAGACCCACCAGCGGACGGGCTTCCCTCCAGACGGGTGATACGAGAAACCTCCTCTGAGGTCAGTACGTACTCCCTGCCCCATGCTCCCAGGTAATTCCCACGAGAGCCGGGGCTGAGCACCACTGGTTTATCTCATAAAGAAATGGAGACTCTAAGTGAACACAGACTAACACAACGGTCCCCCGTCTTTCCTGAAGAGGATGCATTTATTGCTTCTTCCTTCTCCTTTCCATTGAAAAGTGCTTAAGATATTTTTTTCTTGGATAGAGCGCTTTCAGGGAATCCTGCTTTAATTCTACACGGTGAAGGGCACTTAATGCCATCTGCTGTGAAAACACGAGTCTGATGACTATAAATGCTTTTTAACTTTTAAATAATAGAAAGCACATCCCGTACCTGGACCGAGCAGCGGCGACCGGTTCAGCTGGGCGCTGGCCTGGAGCGGTGGCGGCGGCGTCTCGACCACGCTCGTGTTGTTACTCGTGGTGGTGGCGGCAGCGGTGGTGACCGCCGTGCTGCCCTGGATGCCCGGGTTGTTCCTGTCCCACATGTTTACAGTTTTGTTGTTGTAGTTGCTTGGGTCACCCCAAGCTGAGGTACCATCATCAATTTCCATTTTGCGGCGAATGGATGGCGGAGAAGGTTCTTCCCAGCCCGTGGCCTCGCTGCTGTCCTTCTGTTTGATGGGGACCGGCCCCCCGATCCACCCTGCTCCTGTCTGTTTAACGGAAGCGGCTCCTCCCCAGTTACTCACGCTGTTGTCCTGGGGTTTGCTCGCCCAGTTCTGTTGGGGGCCAGGTTTTAAAGACTCTCCCCAGTTTGTCCCTGGATTCACCTTTGCATTTGTGCCGCTGCCCCAGCCACTGGTCCCAGACCTTGTAGCGTCATTCCAACCAGACCCTGATCGATTGCTGTCAGCATCCCATCCAGAGGCATTTTTTTTCCCATCCCCCAAGTGTCCAAGGACAGAAGACGAGTCTGCCCAATCCCCCCCTCCAGCACTCCAGGCGGGATTTGATTTCTGTCCATCTCCCCAGTTTTGAGATTTGGGCTTCTGAGGCTCACCCCAGGTGGGCGACTTGTCCTCCTGACTTACGGTCCCACTCCAAGCGTGGCCACTCTTGGCAGCAGCAGCATTAGTGACAGCAGTAGAGCTTATCGAGTCCCCCCAAACCCCTGGGCCGTTTGGCGCTTTGTTGCTGCTGTCTCCCCAACCTGTGTTTGCTGGCGCAGCAGCAGGCGGGGAGCTGACCCACCCAGATACTGAAGAGGTATTTGTACTGTTCATGATGGACCCATCGTTCTTCCCCCCTGAGTTTGAAGGCTGAGTAGCTGCACAACCCCAGGCCTCTGTCCCATTGTCATTTTTCCTCTCCGACCTCGGGGATTCTTCAAATTCCCAGGCAGTGTTTTGCTTTACTGGAGTCTGTCCCCATCCAGTATTAGACAGAACTCTTGGGTCGAGATCGTTCCTTGGCAGCTGGATGTGCCCTTGGTCTGTAATCCCCTTGTCCCGCCTTCGGCCTTCCGCCCCCTCCCTCCCCGTGCTTCCTTCATTGTAACTGCCAGAACCGTCGCTGCTGCCTTCACTGGCGGTGGTTGCAGAAGACGCAGCTTTGGCCCAAGAGTTCATGTGTTCACTGCCAGGCTGCATGGCAGGGTTCTGGCTGCTGACACTAGGACTGTCCCACCCTGTTGATCCTTTCCCACTGATGTCACTACTGGAATGCTGGTTCGGGGGCTTGCCCCACTCCCCATTCACACCGTTCGAGGTGCTTCGGCTGGGGTGGCCCCACGCTCCCGAATGGATATTACCCATGCCATTGCTGCCACTGCCCCTTCCCCAAGCGAGGATTCCAGGACCAGCAGGAGGGCCCGAGTCCCAGGCGTTCGTCCCATTTCCTTCCTTTTGCACAGCACTGCTGGATCCGTTTTGTTTAGCACTTAATGCTGAGCTCACAGTGTCTCCATTCCCCTGATTGAACCCCGAATTGCTATTTCCTGCGGCAGGGTTACCTGGGGACAGTCCCCACACAGAACTGCCGAGTCCCTCACCGCCACCCCCACTGACTTGAGAAACTGATGATCCGTTAGCACCAGCGAGGCCTTGCAGAGGGGGCGGGATGATGGCCCCCATGCCGACGGCCATGCCCCAGTTTGGCAGTCCGTTCGCCTGCATTGCATTGATAGGGTTTGGGGAAGAGTCCATGGGGTTAGTGTTATTTGGTCCGTCAGTGTTAAGGTTCTGAGGTTGTACGCTGAAAGACACATTCTGAGAAGTGGACGTTTGTGGTTCTGTGCTCTCTGGCGGCAGCAAGTTTCCCCAAGCACCTAAAGTGCCTGCTGGGGTCCCATTCGGGGTGCCCATGTTTTGACCTATGGCACTGACTGGACTGCAAATACTGGAAGGGTTGCCTGTCGCCACAGTTCCTTCATGTCCCAGTACAGGCCAGGCAGCGGGGTTGGCATTGGGATTAAGGTTAAGATTAATGCCAGCACTGGAGTTGGAAGCGCCCCAGCAGTTCTGACTTCTCCCATCTCCAATCATGTTGTCCATTTTCCCATCCCCACTGCTGAGAGAGCAGTGAGCCAGGCCGGAGCTGGCGCCTGTGGCTACGCCCCACACTCTGGCTGCGTTTCCGTTGCCGTTGGCTCCCCCTGCTCCAAGGGCACTGTGATTAGAAGGGCTTTGGACGAGTGCGCCGTTGGTGCCATTATTGCCATTTGTCTTCTTGGTATGTCCAGTGAAGCTGCCCTGGGCACTCCCTGTAGCCATGCTACTGTTCTCTGAGCCACAGTTGGAGGCAGAGTCAGTGTCTGTAGTACATTCTGAGGCAGATTCGGGCTCTGCTCCTGTGATGGAAGGCCACGCCTCCTTATCAGTCCTATCTATTATCACTTTATCCCAGCTGCAGTTGGCTTCACTTCTGTAAGTGGGCGGCTGTCCCCAGTGGGAACTTTCATAATGATCTGCCAATCCACTGTGACTGAGATCTGAAAAAGACGAAACATTCAAAATTAGATTTTCCTCCCATCTGTCAATGAATCAACTGTTAGTTAGTCTTTGGGGGAAGCTCATTATTTCAAGGTTTCAATTCTGAATGACAAATGCTAAAACACGACTTGAAGAAAAGTTATTTGTCCCCTTCACAGCTCCCATTTAAAACAGAGATAACGCTTCTCAAATCACAGTAATTGTTACCACCACACCAAACTGTCACTCCTCCGGAGAAGATTCACAATGCTCATTAGCACATGAGAGGCTATGAAAGCATCTGTAGCACAGACAGCTGCGTAACCGTAACCGCGATGTATAGCACTTCGGAAATTTATGCAACTGTACAACACCTATAAATACCCCAAATCTTTGGGAAACACTGGCAACAACAAGAAGTTCACATGGATGCCTCAATACAATGTGTAGTTCTCTTCAAGAGTTACAGTATTGTGTAGAGGCTACACGGCTCATTTAGTAGACAGGGATTGTAAATGCCTTGCAGAATCATATAACAGGACCAATGTTTTGGGGGTGGGGGACAGATGGGCAGGGAGAGAGGGAAAGAAGGAATGGGGGGAGAGAGGCAGGGGAGGGAGAGAGAGAAGGTATTAGAAAATGCTATCGTATGTTATCAAGGGTAGTAAAGGTTAGAAAGCTTTAATGACATTTATACTACTTCACCTGTTGTTACCAGCAATTATGCTTTATCACTGTTTCCTGTGCATCAACAAAGAATATTCTCAGCCCCACATCTGGTACCTTCTTTGATCTCTAAGGATTCCTTCTACAATTGCTTTCTATTTCCTTAAATTACAGTCTCTTCTTTGGAGATTCTCAGAATAATTTTATGTATCTTCCTAAAGTATTTATATCATTTCACTCTTATCCTTTTAAAGAATTCAGTATTTGGTACCTGCATTTTATCTCCTACGATTTCCGAATTATTTGGGTATTTCTAACACTGCAATCAAACTTATATTCCAATGAATTTTCCAGCAGACTTTATTTGAAGTATGTGTCCTTAAAAATGAAAAATATAAAAAAAAATAAAGTTACCTGTACATACAACAAACTCACGCAATTTGGAAATCCTTGACAGTTTCTTTACATAGTACGATATACAGATAATTGCAACAAAAGTTTTCTTCTCTTTTAGAACCTTTTCATCATTATGTTCTCTTCAAATTTATTTTAACAAGAAAAAGCTTACTCATGGAGAGTAAAACTGAGTTTCCCAAAAGAAATCTCTTTTAAAGTTTGATGGAGTTAAAAAAAAAAAAGAAGTATGTAAAGAATTACCACTATCACTGGAAAGAACATATTAAAGCTAACTTCAACCTTAAAAACAAACACAAATAAACAATTTTTGTTGCCTGATTTAAAAGGAATGTAATGAGTTTAGAATTATGCCCTAGGTAATTCTAAAGTAGGTAGGTATTCCAGGTGAACTCTGCAAAGGGGAACAGAGATAGGCAACAGAAAACTTTAAGTATCAAAAGTACTATAAAACAACTACGTTTTTTATCACCAAATATTAGGGGTTGGCTCTGCAACTCTGGTTTATGACAATTTTCCCTGTTGGTTTTGTACATACTATAAAAACCAGCTTATATAATAACTACATTAAAGAAATAAATGAGACGACAACCAAGATGGCGCAGTAGGTAAACGCTGAGCTCACCTTCTCACAACCACATCAAAATTACAACTAATCTACAAAGCGACCATTATTGAGAATCGCCTAAAATCAAACAACAGAAGCCTTTCAATTAGAGACGTGCAGAAGAAGCCACCTCCACACTGGTAGGAAGGGCAGAGACGTGGAACGGGCTGGTCCCTCACCCACGTGTGACCATTAAAGATCGGGAGGGATATTTCGGCTGTGGGCATCCCCCCAGCCCAGGGTCCCAGTGCCGGGGAGAGAAGTCCCCATCATTTCTGGCTGTGAAAACCAGCGGAGATTGTGACTGAGTGAGACAGTGTGACTGCACTCCCAGGCACTCCTGTTAAAGGGACCACACGGACTTACCCACCAGTGGAATCACTTGCTCTGAGCTCCAGCGCTGGGGCAGAGGCAGCAGGAACAAATGTTGGGGAACTGAGTTGTCTGGCTTGGGACGGGGGCTGGAGAGGCGGCTTTCTCCGGGATAGGGGAGCTGGTGGAGGCCAGTGTTTCTTTGTCGAGCCCTCCTACTTCCCCACCTGAGTCTCCCTGGCAATTTGAGACCCCAACCCGTCCTGCCCCGCCCCACCCCACCCAACATTCTGGCACACCCAGGCTGCTTTCAGTGGCTTTTTCATGCAGACCTCCTGAGCCTTGGCTCAACCTGCAGACTTTCGTGGAACCTAAACAAGTAGCATCTGGCTTGAGCGTGTCCTGTACCTCTGGCTGAGCAGCCCTAAGCCGGCACTAGGGGCAGCCGGCCTTGGTTTGTGGCTTGGCCTCTCAAGGCGCTTCCAAGTAGAGCACGGGCGGCAGACGATAAGGATTTCTTTCTGGCTCCCGCTGGGTGGCCCCAGGTGGGGCATGGGCTGTGGCTGAACTTGACCTACAGCCGATCCCCTCCGAGGTGGTCCTTGGGCTGGCGCCCCCAGTGGCCAGCTTCAAAACGAGCTGGAGCATCACCCAGCCGCCTCCAAGTACGACACACCCAAGGAGCAAATTGGACAGGCACCAGAGCCCTGCTAAGGCAGCTCCTGCTCTGTAGGGTCAGCCCCTGCATAACCCTTCCACTGGAGTCAAGGCCAGTCCTCACAACCAGTGAGCCCGAGGGTCAGTCCCTCCCACTGATGTGCAATTATCAACCAAGGCTCAACTACAAAAGGAGGGCGCACACAACCCACACAAGGGATTCACCTGGAGCACGTGGCTCAGGTGATCAGAAAGACTGCACCACTGAACCCCATGGCACACCTACTACAGAAGGCTACTCTACTAAGACCAGAAGATATAACAGCCCTACTTAATACATAGAAACAAACACGGGGGCAGCCAAAATGGGAAGACAAAGAAACACGTCCCAAATAAAAGAACAGAACAAAGCTCCAGAAAAAGAGCTAAGCGAAACAGAGATAAGCAATCTATCAGATGCTGAGTTCCAAACACTGGTTATAAGAATGCTCAATGATCTCAATGAGAACTTCAACAGAGAGATAGGAGGCATAAAAATGGAGATGGAAACCATAAAAAAGAACCAGTCAGAAATAAAGGCTACAATAACGGAAATGAAGAATATGTCACAGGGAATCAACAGTAGATTAGATGAAGTAGAGAATCCAACCAGCGACGTAGAAGGTGGCAGAAAACACCCAACTAGAACAGAAAAAAAAAAAAGGAATCCAAAAAATTCAGGAGAGTTTAAGGGGTCTCTAGGACAATATCAAGCATACCAACATTCGCATGATAGGGGTACCAGAAGGAGAAGAGAGAGATCAAGGAATTGTAAACCTATTTTAAGAAATAATGACAGAAAACTTCCCTAACCTGGTGAAGGAAATGGACATACAAGCCCAGGAAGCACAGAGAATCCCAAACAAGATGAACCCAAAGAGGCCCACACCAAGACACATCATAATTAAAATGCCAAAGGTTAAATACAAAGAGAGAATCTTAAAAGCAGCAAGAGAAAAGCATTTAGTTACCTACAAGGGATCCTCTATAAGACTGGCAGCTGATTTTTCAACAGAAATTTTGCAGGCAAGAAGGGAGTGGCGGGAAATATTCAAAGTGATGAAAAGCAAGGACCTACAACCAAGATTGCTCTACCCAGCAAGACTGTCATTTAGAATTGAAGCACAGATAAGGAGCTTCCCAAACAAGAAAAAGCTGAAGGAGTTCATCACCACCAAACCAGTATTACAAGGAATCTTAGAGGGACTTCTTTAAGATGGGAGGGGGTTAAGGATGGGTGAAAGGGGAAGGGATTAAGAAGAACAAATTGGGTGTTATACAGTCGTCATGGCGATGTAGGGTATAGCATAAGGAATATAGTCAACAATATTGTAATAACTAGGTACGGTGCCACATAGGTACTAGATCTATCAGGGTGATAGACGGGAGGGGGGTTGGGGGCAGGGTGGGAAAGGTGAAGGTGTTAAGAAATACAAATTCGTAGTTAATACAATATGGGGAGTATAATCAACAATGTTGTAAAGATCATGTAAGGTGCCAGATGGGCGCTGGACTTATCAGGGGGATCACGTCATAGACTGTAGATGCCTGACCAATGCGCTATACACCTGAAGAGCTGAAGTAGAATAATATGGAACGTCAACTATAACTAAATATATAGGTATATATAGTCATGGGATGTGGAGTACAACATAGGGAGATACTTGATGGTATTGTAACAGCTATATAAGATGTCAGGGGGGTAGCAGCTTGGGGTGGGTTATCACTTTATGAGGGGTTTAAATGTCTAACTATTACGTTGCTTTGAATACTTGAAACTAAAAAACAAACCAACAAAAAACAGAAAAAGAAAAAAGAAATGAGCCACTCATCATTTAACACAGAAAATAGGACCAACTTAAAAAACAGACTATTCCGTCCCCAGCAATCTACCAGTTCACTCTCCCACCTGTCTTGCTCTCTCCAGGGACAGGTTTACCATGAGGCAGGCCACTCACCTCTTGATTCACTGCACCCCACTCCCAGGAGGCAGGAGTTAACCATCCAGCTTACCCGCGCATTCCTTCCTTCCCGGGCTGGAGCACCTCTTAACACGTAACAGTATCTTTTCCATTCCACAAAGGTCAGACTGTGGAAGTCTCTGCTCTTGGTTAACGGTCTCCTTCACAGATTCGTGTGAAATGTTTTTTGACTATTGCTCAGCCCCCATTCGATGGACTCATATTCAGTTATATCTCCCGTTTGAAAAATGTTCTCTACCCTTGATGGGTAAGGACAGCATTGCGAACTAGTGGAGAAAGGAAGAACTAGCTAATAACCGCTGCGGGACAACTGGCTAGCCACATGCAGAAATAAAAGTAGATCCTACCTCATATCATACATAAAAATAAATTCTGTGTGGATTAAAGACCTAATTATGAAAAGCAAAAAGCTTCTTTAAGCTTAGTAAGGAAACATGGGAGACTGTCTCTATGACCTTGGACACTGTTATCTTGTTACAGAAGACATAAAAAAAAGTTGATAGATTTGACTATGATATTAAAAACATGCGTATGACAAAAAAGAAAGCTAGATAACAAGCCACACACAGAAAGGAGGTAGAACAGATAAAGGATGATGATCAGAATAAAGAACTACAAATCTGTAAGAAAAAGACCAACAACCCAACAAAAACAGGAAGAGGACAGGAACAGGCAACGTAGAAGAGGAAACCCAAACAGCTGCTAACACATGCAACAATAATCAACTTCATCATACTCAAGAAATGCACGTTAAAACGAGACACCATTTCCCACTTTGGATGGTCATTTTCACATTAAGCTTGAGGACTGAGGTTCCTTTTGGGGGAGACAAAATGGGGTTGGGGGCGAGATCTATAACGTTTCTAAAATATAGATCTGAAGGAAACATGGCAAAATATCATGTCAAACCTGTATTGCGAATGTAATTTTACTATTTTCTGTGTACTTTCTTCTATTTTAAAAATATTTCAAAAAAAAACATTAAAAATGCTTAAATAGGCTATCAAATGGAATCCCAAAAGGTACCCAAGGTAAGTAGCCAGTGTTCTTAGGTAGTAGGACTACATAATTAAAAGATCAAATTTTTACTGTTAGAAAAATGTGGTAACTTTACAAGAGCAGAGAGTCAGTGTGATTAAAGAAACAATCTGATCACTGAATTGAGAGTCTGATTTCTAAAGATGAGTTCCTTTAGGGCGTGGATGGTATCTTGTTAGTTTTATATCCATAATGCTTGCCACATATTAGGCGACCAATAAATGTTTCCTGGGCAAACAAAAGAATAAATGGACAGAACTAAATCTGAGTTATAGCTAACGCTACCAATTAGCTGAACTATCTGCAGTCATTGCTCAGTCTGAAAAGATGACGACGACCTGCCGATGCAATCCCTCAGTCGCCAGCTCTAAAACTTATGGTCCCTAGAGCCTGGATCTACCACACGTTCACGTGAGAATCACATACCAAAAATACCAAGCTACGTATCTGGAATAGTCCATCTCAACTACAATAATAAAGCAAAGATTTTTGTTTTATTGTGGTAAAATACACAAAACATAAACCTCCTATTTTAACCCTTTTTCAGCATATAATTCAGTGACTTTTTCTGTGCCACCGTCGCCACGATCCATCACTCCAAATTGAAACTCTACACCCAGTAAACAGTAACTCTCCATTCTCCCTTCCCCCAGACTGTGGTAACCACTATTCCATTTTCTTTCTCTATGACTTTGACTACTCCAGGTACCTCCTATAAATGAAACCATACGACTTGTCCTTTTGTGACTGGCTGATTTCACTCAGTATAATGTCCTCGAGATTCATCCACATTGTAGCATGTGTCAGAATTTCCCTCCTTTTCAAGACTGAGACCACATTTTGTTTATTCATTCATCCATCCATGACAATCTGGGTTGTTTCCACCTTCTGACTATTGTGAATAATGCTGCTATAAACATAAGTGTATAAATATCTGTTCCAGTCCCTGCTTTCAATTCTTTTGGGTCTATACCCAGAAGTGGAATTGCTGGATCATATGGTAATCCTATGTTTAAGTTTTTGAGGAACTGCCATACTGTTTTCGGCAGCGCTGCACTATTTTAAAGATTCTTACAGCAATACACAAGGGCTCCAATTTCTCCATATCCTCACCAAAACCTGTTATTAGGTTGGTGCAAAAGTAATTGTGGTTTAAAAGTTTAAAAATTGCAAACACCGCAATTACTTTTGCACCAACCTAATATTTTCTGTTTTTTTAATAATAGCCATACTAATGTCGCAGTGAGTGCGACATGCCATCTCACTGTGGTTTTGACTTATATCTCCTTAATGATCAGTGATGTTGAACATCTTTTCACACGTAAAGCTAAGATATTTTTATAACCAAACTTATTCTGTTTAAAATGAAAAGAATCAAAGACAAAGAACTACCTTGTTTAGAGCTGGGAAAAAACCAACATAAAACCAAAAGAGTTTTCTATAAATATTGTAAAACAATTCCAACATATGCCATTCTCCTATTCAGATGATTTTGTTTTGGTATATTCTACAAATATTTATAATCAAAATATAAAACTGGAAATAATAAATACGAATACAAAAATGACCTAAAACATTTAGTTTCTGATATTGTGAGATGATAAAACGTAGGGCAATGTCGTTGCTTATGGAGAAAAACAAACAAATCTAGGTCTTTACATTTTGAGCTACATCCCATAACATTCTATAAGAAAAAGTAATTTATAACCCTCTCTATGAGGTAGTAAGAAGTGAAGGTAAGTAATGAATTTAATATAGTAACCAAACCTGAAAAGGGTAGATAGAAAACAAGAAGAAAAATTGGGTGGAAAATACTAAATCAGTAATGCTGATAAGTACTTGAATTCTGTACTTTCACGGGTAGTCTCACTGCTCTTAAAGCTTCATAAGAGCAACAAAGGGTCAAGGCCCAAAGGCTAACAGTGGAATTAAGGAGATAATCCTGTGAGAAAAAGGATCTTTTTCATTCACACAAATTTTAAAATCCCAAATTTGAAGAAAAATATTAGTCATTAGGATAAAAAAGAAACTGTCACACCGAAGTGTACCCAGGGTCTCTAGGGGCGCCCGTCAGCCTGGCTGTTGCTAACATGCATGTCCGTTGTCTTCTGAAGGATGGCTGTGCTGACATGATCGCTATTCCTTTTTCCTTCTTTCTTGGTTCTTCGACAACATCAAAATAAACGTGGTCTCCAAAAATTAATTTTACTGAAAATTCAGTGGCGGCACACAGAGACAAAAAATTCATAGAAAGTAAACAAAAACTGCTGTTTACTCTACCATTAAAAACTCTCTTTCCAAGAGCAAATTCTAGGTATTTCTCTGAAAATTTTGAAACAAACAAACAAACAAGACAGGGACTATACGTCATACTCAGCTATTATTTTACGTCTGAAACAATGTTAGTATTATACCTATCATCTCACTTTCCATTTGTGCGAGGTGGGCACCCACAAATATAGGCAATTCGAGTGCTCCAAAGGACATTATGGGGACAAGTGGTAAAACTGAAATGCATGACATTGAGATATATTAGATCATGGTATTAGATCGATGTTAAATTTCCTAAATTTATAATTGTGCTATGGTCACATATGAGGACACCTCGGTGTACAGGAGATATTCAAGTGCCACGATACCTGCAATTTACTTTCAACTGCTGCTCCAACAAAAACATGAAACCGAGCAAATGTGGGAAACGAGAGCTAAGACTGGATGACGAACAGAAGGCCCAGTGTCAATCCACACAGCAAACCTCAAAGCCTTTCCCTATGTGTTTTTATGTTAAAAATAAGCCAAAGTTCTAATTTTCCCCACATCCGGCAAGTTTGGAACACTTCACCTTTGTCCAAGATAACTGAGTTTGGTAAGCTCCGATTACTGTCCCACGATACAGCCAGAAATCCGGACGGTATGAACGGTTTTTTACCTTTAGTCCCCATTTCCTTAGATGGCAGCCCTGCCAAGACACCTACTTAGGAGAGTAAAATCTATGAAAACACAGAACTGAGCCAATGGGAGCTGACGCTGGCACAAAACACAAGTGCAGGAAGGAATGAGGGTGGCCCTGAGATAATCCTTCCTGTTGGGTGAGTCGCAGGGTGTTAGTGCTCTGAAAGGAGATCTCCAGAGGCTCACTTCTTACCAATGAGCAGAAATACTCAAGTCTGTTCTGAAATGGACTTGTGCTCAAGCTGCGAAGACTGGCAATCCTTAGAAATGGAACTCATTGGAGGGGCTTAAAGGAGGCAAAAAAGTGAATTTGTCATACATTTATCTATGTGTTATTACTTACTGTGTAAACCATTAAAAATACCTTCCTATTTTGATGATGAAAACAGTAGATAAGGAGAAAAAAACCGAAAGGGTCAAATATTATGATGTAGTTCATTGTGATTACACGTTAAGAACTCCAAAATAATATAAATATTCTTCCAAGAAAAGTACTTTTGGGATTAGGATCAAAATGAACATTACGTAAAAAACAAAAAGTTAAGGATGAATAGTAACATGGACTCCAGGCTGTGGTTCTACACTTCTGATTTTCGGCCTTGCTGTCTCCAGTTCTGATACGTTCTCGGTGCCCAAGGAGCCCTCTTTACAAACACCTCTCATTCTGCACTTTGGGGCCCCGTGCTCTGCCTGCCCTATGCGACTCGAGTCAGGTCCTCAATCTCGAAGTTCCCACAGACACTCATGTTCAGCTGAGCACACATCAGTCCTTCCAATTTAACAATTCACAAATCTATCTTTTAGTAGTAGTCTAAATGACAGAACTCCAGGAAAAAAACCTGTGACGTGACTGAGTCCTAGGAACGGCATTTTGAAATGAGTGAAAGCGCTGAAATGAACGGAGACTGCGGTCTCTGGCAGGGGCTCTAGACCCTCCTGGGCTGTCCAGGGGCTTCAGAAGACTACAATCCACACTCATGATATACAGCAAGTCTGGGAGCGTATGAGAGAGTCTTCATGTCCATGAGACATCACATCCTTCATAGCACTTTTGACATTTAGATATTTGAAGTTCCCAGTATTTCCATACACACTGAATGAACTGAACCTCACAAATTATATCCATACTTTTACAGATGGGGAGATGAGGCTGAGAGATGTCAAACTTGGAAAAGGTGTTGGAACTAATAAGCAGTAAGGACTAAACTAAAATCTGCATTTGCATAATAAAATTCTAGTGCTCTCTCCACTATACCATTCTGTTATCAAAATAATTTCCCCTAAAAGGCCTTAAAAAGTGATGAAGCTTGTGTATAATGTTAAATTGTCTTTTCTTCTGCCATTTAAATGGTTTACACATTCTAAAAATAGGTACTATAAAAGTCTTAAGTAACATAACGGTCTTAAGAGATTAAAAAGGATTACATGATAGCATGGTTTAAAGAGAAAAGTTTTCTTTTTTGCTCTTAAATTCTAAAATGTTACAGTTATAAAGATAGAATTAGCAAGGAAAAGTATTTAACAAAGAGGTCCAAAAGCTACAGTAAGCAACATTTTAATTAGGTATCAAATTAATCAGATAGGGAAGTGTGGACAAGATTTTCTCAGAAGTGTGCAGAATGCTTAATTAGTCCCAACACAGACAAATGGCACATAATTCGTTCTGTATCACCACAATCCTTTCAACTGAAATGACAAAATAATAAACTAAAACATGTATCATAAAAAAGAATCCCAAAGGCTTGCTATCAGTGAAAATGCATGTTTACTAATGCTTACTGGTAACACAAGTTCCTTGTCACTTGGTTTCCAAGGGGCGGAATAAATGTAACAACTGTTTTCAGCTTTTGGGAACCCAAAACGCCTCCCCCTCGACTGCATTTACTGTGTGGAAAAATCTCGGGGAGAAAGTACTTTGAATTCCGAATTCCTTCGCTGGACAGACTCCGACACACTTCATCTGCCCACTTCTATGACGAGGAATTATGAAATGCAGATCAGAGTACAAGGTTTTGGAGTAAAAGGTATACTGGAAACAATAATGAAAGTGTCCAAGAGAATTAGCTTACTGCCCTGGGTTTTTCTCCAAATGAGCAGGAAAAGGAGATTGCCTCTTCCAGGTGGGGAACCTATTAGAACAATAATAAAAGTGGGGGCAAAATGAATGGCTTCCTCCTTTGGGAGGCTGGCAAGTGCTAAGGAAGTGGAGGAAGCCCCGGCGGGCGGGCGGGCGGCGGGGCTGCCACGCTCGCCACGGGCAGCGGGGCTGGGCCGGCAGCTCCTCCGAGACGCCATTTTATCAGCCTGCGCTGCAGCCGGGAGCCAGAGCACGGAGCTGCCGTGCTGTCTGGACGGCGTGGCACACGCCGACTTGGGACAGGCACCCGCTCTCTGCTCCATGCGTGTTTCGTTTCTCCTGCTCTGCCAGGGCTGACGGGGGCAGAAAAACCTGCGGAAAGGTGCCTCCCACCCCCCAGGAGACACTACCTTGCGAGCCAGCTGCCTGTACGCCTGAATCTGGGGTCGCCTGGGCTCTCAGCTCCACCATGTCAGCCGTGTACAGCGACAGCCTCATCCTGTCGCGCTGCCAGGAAAGTCCAGGGGCAGGCCTGCGCCCAGGCAACCTGCAGGCGCCCGCGGGCAGCCAGCCGGCTGGGCAGGAGTTGGCAGTGCCCTGCCCACTCCAGGAGGCATCGCTTCATCCCCTACAGCTGGGGGAGGTGCCCACGGAGGGGATTTGAGAGCTCTGATTATCTAACTGCAGCTGACACTAAACCTATCTTCCTTCCTCTTCCAATTCTTTCAATTGTCACAAACATTTTTATTCAGGACCTAGTCACAGCGAGCAGCAGAGCCAGTTTTCTGCTGTGTTTCTGAAAGTCAGCCAAGAGAATAACAGTATATTGACCATGGGCTGCCTGCAAGTAAACTGCCGCTCACACTGCCTTTGTTTCCGTTCCTCCTTCTTCCTCCTTCTTCCGAAACACCCCTAAACATTTGGCATACCAACACCAGCTCCAATATTTGAAATTAGCCCCATATGTAAACTGGCAAGCATCCAACTTCTTAATTACTTTCCTGCCTCTATCTAAAAGAGATCTAAGTAGCAAACACAGCCGCATATTAATCAAAGCCTCTGTTTATAAATGTACAAAGCAACCACCAAAATAATACATTGTTCTGCCTTTAGCACAACGAAAAAGGTTTTTTTTTTTTAAGAAGAAAAAAAGCTCTCAAGTGTTTCAAGCTGCACTTACGCTTCAGATTTGCAAAAACATAGTCTGAATAGAAAATAACATAATGAAATGACATTTTTCTGGAACTAGAATCACTACATTTACATACTAACACTTATCGTACCAGTTAACATTTTTTGCCAGTTGGCTAAATGAGCTCCCCTCCAATTCAATACATAAAGTTAAAAATCCAGTTTCCCCTGTATCCTTTTATTAGCAGGTCAATATTTTATTTCAGGACAAGCGGTTGTTACTTAAAGCGAGAACCTGGAACCAGGCGTGGGAGGAACCCTGGCTTCTCAGGGGTCCTTCCGCCCAGGGACTCGTCTCTTTGGACACTGCCAATGATGGAGGAAGGAAAGAGGCCCTCCCACGGGGCCGTTCCTGTCTCACTGCTCAGTCCTTTGCCCAACTTGTTTCACTTCACCTCTATCCTCTGAGCTCGCTAGTCAGTGGCCTCCTGGATTCTCAGAGCAGCATTTCTGTAACCGAAATGCCCACAGGTCGTCTTCCTCCCAGGGCTCTTCCCAGGGCCCCCTCAGCTCCTCTCCAGCCCTTGTAGGACGTTTGTTGGCCCTTTCCACCCTGGCTGCTCTGGGCACACCTGCATGAAAGCCTGTTTGCCATGAGAGATGCAACCCACAGGAGCGGAGTCACGGCGTCAACTACTAATGGGAACAGTCGTCTTCATGCTGGAAAACTTCCTTATTTTGGAGCTCACTATCAAGAATCTGTTCTTGCTTTAAATTTACTGACTATCACTGCGCCACCAGCGTATGGAACCTCAGAAGCACCCAGGACGTCTTCTGCATGCCAGGATTGGAAGTCTTGGTTATCTTAGCAAATGTGGGAAGTGTTGACTTAAACAATGTGACAAAACCAATGACGCCTCTCCACAACACCCAGGGCTAACACAGAGCTGGCACTAAGCCGACACAGACAGGGGATGGCAGAACCTTTAACCTGAGAGGAAATGGGAGGATGTTTCAACTGCTGTTCTCTGGGGCCTGAGACGTAGTGCGAGTCCAACTGGTCCTCAGACACAGGTTTTCTTCTTCATCGTCGTATGATAAAGCACGACGCTGGTCATCGGACGGTTAATGTTACCTCCACTTGTAACTGATCCAAAGACGCAACAGTCAACTTGGTTCTTGTCCCTATTGCCTCTCGACTGTCTCGACTCACCGATCACTCGTTCAGGCCACAGGGCAAAGAGTGACCGCCGAGCATCAGGCTGGTGAGAAAGAGCCGTGCTCTTGGGTGTCTGCAGGACTCACTGCTACAGATGGAACGGGGGGCTCAGGGACGGGAGCACCCAGAAGTTGGACAAATTCTGCCAAATCGCTCTCCTTAGAGCGTGTACCTCTCCGCATTCTTACGTACAGCCCTTTCTCGCTCTCACCAGTCAGGTGTGGTGGTTCTGGAGTCTGGTTGTGAAGACTAAACACTTGGCTCTAGCGAACATTTGGCTCAGCACTCAATCAATAGTACCGTTGTGATTATAGCAGATTTTAAAGTTTTGGTAATTTGGTAAGTGAAAACTAGTATATTACTGTTGTTGTCATTTTTATTTGTGTTTTTTCCCTGATCAGAATATTATCTTCAATATGTGTAGAACTCGTTTTTCATAGAGTTTTATGATCTGTCTATTCACATTCTTTGCCCATTTTTCTACTGGACTGTTTTTTTTCCTCGTGGATTTGTAGGAATGCTTGATATTTCCTCTCTGGTTTTATTTATGGGTCTGTACAAAAGTTTTGAACTTTTACACACTCAAATTTGTCAGCCTTTCTTTTCATAGTTTCTGGCTTCCGAGAGAAAACTGGGCCTCTCAGTGGGGCAAGGTTTTATCTCTGGGATCCTAGAAGTGTGCTTCGTCATTGTTCCCAAGATCTGGAAACGTTCTCCCAGGCCGCCTGCCAGGAGCGCTCACGTCTGTGTGCACACGGCCCTCTTGCACAGTACTGATCTGAGCGTCATTTCTCCATGATCTGTAACGTCACATCCACGCCCACCCAGGTCTCCATGTATACATGTGTTTATCCCCCTGGGCTCACCATTGTAGTTCATCAATCGATTTGCTTATTCCTGCCCCACTAACACGTTGTAATTATTAGAGGATCACAGCTCCATTTGATAACTCATTACTCTTTTTCAAAATTTTCTTGGCGATTCTACTTTATGCACCTTTGTTCTAGATGGATGTTAGAATTAGCCTGTCAAGTTCCAAAAGCAGTTATGTTGAACAGTTTTGAATATGAATTTGACTTGATCGTATGGTAAGTTTTGGGGCCAGTGTATTGCTATTACTTAGTAATACTAACAGCCCCGCTTTGTACCCCATTTCCTCTTGTTGCCCCCTTGCATCCTGTCCCCTAGGGACTGTCCCCTAGTCCCCTTTGTTACGCAGGAGGCCCTATCATCTGGGTGTGCGCCTTCGTGCACGCAGGTTGCTCCATCACCTGCTTTGCACAGCTGCTCCAAACGCACTCCCATCGCGTCCGGCGCCAAGCCTTCCTTGGCAGCCCCACCGGTGGTCTGGGTTAGCTGCTGTTTCCGTGTGTGCACATGGCACCTGTGAGTAGTGTACTGACTTCCGGTCTTTCCAGCGCACCGCGGCCGTGAGCTGGCCTTCCCTACTGCACAGTACTCAGGGGGCATTCAGGAGGTATTCTGCTCAGTGCATAAGGAAAAGAGGCTCTCAGGAGCTGAAGTCCTGAAAGGTCAGCGTCTTCTGCCCCCTTCGTAGAGGTGTGCAAGCTCAGTGTGGTACTCACTACTGCCTACTCATTCTGATAGGGTAACAACAGGACAGACAGTGAGAAAGTGTTAAGCTTAGTGCACAGGCTTCTCTAAGAAACAGCGAAGCTTGGGGTTGCAATTTTTCGATACATGAACAAGCTTGACAGGTTAATGTAAATCACAAAACACCGTAAGAGCCCGACTCATCTACTGACATCCTTTTGGGAAGCATGTGGTGGATAAAGGAAAACAATGATTAAAAAAGTCTGTCGGGCCAGGTCGGTCTCCATATTCCACCAGTTGTCTTGTGCTGCGACAGGATATAACATTTACCTACACTTACACAGCTAAGAAAACATACAATTTTATGTTTCAGTTTTTAAAACTTTGGCATTCTATCTGTAAGTCCTTTCGGTTTATTGGAACGAACACAGGAGCTTTCCATTCCGAAAGTAAGGACTGCAAGGCCCTGCCTCCGTGGAGAGAGCAGAAAAATGGTCCAACACTCAGGTGTGAGGAAACCAGGATGCTCATTCATTTTAGCAGGTTTAGACTATGTGATTCTTTACAGCCATGACAAAGGCACTTCAAACTCTACCCACTCCTTTAATCCTTGCTAAGCACACTGAAACGTGCGTGTGTGTGTGTGTGTGTGTGTGTGTGTGTGTGGAGGGAGGGTCCACATACTGACACACTTGGGAAAAACACAAAAATTAATGTGCTGGGCTGAAATACCTCCCAATCTTCCTTTTCTTATCACTGGAAATGATCTGCTGTTAAATTCTTAAGGATTAGTCAACTCAAACTGAGTTCTACTGATCCAGCTTTCGTTACTTTTTAATTTTTCAGTTTTTCAAAATGAGCATCTTAAATTAATACCGTGTTTCCCCGAAAATAAGACCGGGTCTTATATTAAGGTTTGCTCCAAAAGACGCATTAGGGCTTATGTTCAGGGGATGTCCTCCTGAGAAATCGTGTTAGGCCTTATTTTCCGCTTAGGTCTTACTTTCGGGGAAACACAGTATATGTACCAAGCTATTTCGGTATGACTATAAATCTCTATCTCTGTTAAGATTCCCTGAGGACCACGTTTCAGTGCTGACCGTAACTGTACGTTTGATTATAAACTGCTGGCAGCTAAGTAGGTGGGACTATGTTCTTGGTCAGTAAGTATATTTGATCATTTCTTTTCTTTCTTGCTTTTTGCTGACAATCATTGACCTCTACTCCCTCTACCAGGAATCTAGCAGATGACAGCCAAGGCTATTTGAAGAGACATGGCAAAGTTGTCTAAAAATATGTGTTCCGAATATACCACAAAGTCACGGTTTTGAGAAATACTGCTATAAATACTTTTGTGTCATGTTGGAGTTATTCCCCACATTAAAAGGCAGCACATGAGAGAAAACAAATATTAATATGACTTGTGACGTTTCTTTTAAATTCCAATCTAATACAAGAAGCCTCCTTGCTTCTCTAATTACAGACCTGAATTTCACTACCATCAGCAAATATGGTTTCCATGCTAAAACGGGTGCCAACTGTCAAAACAGAGATTTAAGAAAATAACCGAAACGTGGCAGTTGAATACATGTATTTTGCTCTCTTCCAAAAATTTCTCTAAAACTCTAGTTAAAAAAAAGTCTTAAAGTCTAAATCCATAAGGTCAGGATTTAGACAGGAAGAGGACAGACAGGAGATGCGATGTCGACGTTTTGGAAGCTGGAGACCAAATGAGCAAGTGGTGGCCTCGCCTGGGAGCCAAGAGAAAGCGAGGCTCCAAGTGCAGGCAGACGCCACAGGCAGTAGGTGGACCAGGAGCCGGACACCGCGAGGCTGAGCACGCGCTATCAGGCAGGTTTGCCTCCGACTGTCCCCGCTGCCATTACAAACACCCCCTCTCCACCAAACGCTATCACCTCCCTGCAGAGAAGGCGTGTGCACACTCATGCACTAGCCTCGTGGACTGACAGACAGGGTTTTATTTAAGTCCTCATGCAGGTCCTAAAGCATCTGCCTGGACAGATTTCTATGCCCTGATGGACAGACCTTTAGTTTGTGGTGAGCAATAGACATGGCTGAAGTAGCTAATGCCATGTGAAAATATATGAGAAATAATATTAGAAAGTAGGGGGAAACAGAATTAAACTTTAAAATCCAACTGAAATGTATGTATCATCTATCTATCTATTCATCCATCACCTATCTATGTAGCCAGCTCTACCACACATACAGAGTGAATGTGGACCACAATCTGCCCACTTGTATTCCTGGGCAGTGAAGCGGGAAACAGCACACCAGTTCTCAGATAAAAGGATGCCGCGTTCTGTGTCACCTTACCTGGTTGGAGCTTACTGGGCTGCTGCGCTCCGGCTCCAGGGAGGGGAGGAGGGCTTACCCCTGCAGGCCCAGCACCCTGGCTTGGGCTGACACTGGTCAGAGCTCCCGTAGGCAATGGCTGACCTCTCTTTAATAGCTGCTTCTGTTCTTGCTGGCGGAAGCGTGGAGGCACCTCGCGAGGCAGGTAACGGGATGCAGCTGGCTGCTGGCCGCTGGCAGAGGCACGCTTGCCATTACTGCTGCTGGAGAGAGTGCTGGTGGAAGTACTGGGACCGGCAGGTTGGGGCTGGCTTGAACAGGTCTTAGTAGGTTCTGGCACTACAAGGAACAAAATGAGAAGACCCCCAAACTTTAGTAACACCACCTTAAAACCCAGCCCAAACCAAAGGAAACAAAATGAAAGACTGGGAGAGAAAAGCCCACACAGTGCTTGGGGTACAGGACGGCCTAACGCCTGGAGTTCTAGCTCTGAGACCCAGTTCTCCTCTGAGCTCACTGCAACCTGAACCTGAACGGCATCTCCTGAACCACGGCTTCCTCATCTGTAAACTGGGTGGGTTAGGTTAGAGCCGCAGTTCTCACACCTCAGCTCGCAGCAGCTGCAACCCGAGGGCGGATCAAAGCCCGGACTCCTGGGCCCCACTGAGGGGATTCAGTAGGTTGGAGGGGAAGGGAAGCTGAGAATTTTTTCTCCCCCTTCTTCCACCTCCCCTCTCCCCTACTCCGGTTCAAGCCGTTGTTTCTCAGTCTAGTTGTGTAGGACGCAGCTCCCTGGCCCGTGCTGCTGTTATGAGCCTTGCGCTCCCCCCCCCCCCCCCCCCCCCCCCCCCGCTGAGGCAGTGGGTTGCCGGCTGTCGGTTGGCCGCTCACAGCAGCCCGTGGCAGCTCACGCCGTCCTCCAGCTGCTCATGGCAGCCCAGCTCCAGGTCCAGCCATTGTTTACAATCTTAGCTGTAGAGGGCGCAGCTCACTGGCCCATGTGGGAATCGAACCCGCAACCTCAGTATTAGGAGCACAGCGCTCCAACCACCTGAGCCATGGGCCACCTGAGCCATGGGCCACCTGAGCCATGGGGCTGGCCCAAAGCTGCGAATTTGTTTGTTTTTACAATTTATTGTTTTCATTGGGGTAACACTGATTAATAGCATTATATAAATTTCAGGTGCACGACATTATAATTTTATATCTATTTACTCTCCTGTGTGCTCACCACCAAAAGTCTAGTTTCCACCCATCACTATATGTTTCCTACAAGTTCCCAGGCGATGCTGATGCGGGTGGTCCCTGGACCACAGCCTGACAACCACTGCTCTTGGTCAGTGTTTCTCCAAGCTCAGATGTCTATGAATTTATATATATATATATATATTTTAATTCTGATTGACAGTCTAAAAATATATATACTGGTGGAGTTAAGATTATCTGAATAACAAAAACATCTGTGGTGATGATATCTACAACACTACGATATTCCACCCCACACGTATTTGGAAAGAACACAGGTGGGCTAATTTCCAAACTGCATTGGCATTAGGTGAAAGTCAAAATGCTATCAGAGTATGGTGCATAAGCAAAGGTTTCACAGGAATAGAAACAGAAAAAGGCGCAGGAGCGTTGAGTGATACCTGATGCGGCTGTACTAACAGCGTGCCAAACGCAAAAGGTGAGGCGAGTAGTGACCCTGCATGTGGAGGGAGCACAGACATGTCAGTGCGAAGGCACCTGAGCCTCGACGGTCCTTCCCATCTTGAACTTGAAACATTCATATCCAATAAACATTACATTCACCTTATTTGAAAAAACATTTTTTCTTTCTACTTAATTTGTAAACGTCTCTGGTTGTACAGTTGAGTAGAAGCTCCGTGGGAGACACATTTGTACCTAGTTCTGTGTACATCTTACATATATAAGCAACATCACAAGACGATGTCCAGTCAACACCGCGGGGGAACGTGAGACGTTACTGTTCTCCTTTTACAGCACTTCTCGTCTACCGATGTGGGTCCCGCCGTCCACCCCTGGGGCCCTGCATGACATGTCTGCACAATCTATCCACAAGGCCCTGCCCGCAAACCCTCCATCCTGGATGAAGCCACTGTCCTCTCTCTCTACCCGGACTCAGATCGCAGAGGCTCTCAAGAAATCACAGCCATGCAGTTAGGTGTCACCACAAATTCCTGGTCCCCAACCTCAGGACGCCCTTAGCACTTCCCGACCATCCTAGTTTCCTGGGTCTGCCTGCTTCCACTGCTGTCAATAACTCAAAGTCTTGTGTGGGTCTTGTTTTGTTTTAAAAGTAAATAAAAATAGTTGTCATTAACTTGTCCCATGTCTCCTCTCCAGTCGTGACGATCACCTTCATGACTACTGAATGAAAAGGTAACATGATGCTATTACTTAAGAAAACAAAGGAAATACATTAAGTTTAAGAGATTATCAGATTACGCTCTTAGAAACCCAGATGCTTTTAATATATCATAGCACTGGGCTACAAGTAAAAGAAAATTCACTCTACGTCAGACCTGTTAGCAGAAGATGGGGGGAACTGCCCGACCCCTTCCTGTGCCCTGCAGACTCCTGGCTCCACGGGCCCTCGAACCACAAACGGACTTCAAGTCTTTGGACTCATTCATCTGCCCTGGACACTCTGGAGAGGCCATCCTGTTGCATTATTTGACCATCATCTCTATGCCACTGAACCCACATACTGTCCCATGTTGCCCCCAGCTCTAGTCCAGCCTCAATCTTCAGTTGCCTACGGGACAGTCCTGCTTGGAATGGGGCACCCTTCTAACTGAACGCATCCAAAGGCCCAACACCAATTTCCTGGGTCTGAGCCCAGCACAGTGCTGACTGCTGTAGGAAGGCACCAAAGCATGACCAGTTTTTCACCTAAGTGAGCCAACGCTCAGCTAGGGAAATGAGAATTACAGGACACGGAAGCAGGTAGTCGGTACTGACCGGAAGTCAGCCGCTTAGAGTGGAAACATGACGGACCACGTGTTGTCCACTATGGTAGCCGCCAACCACATGTGGCTGCCGAGCACTGGAGGTCTGAACCGAGATGTGCTGTCAGTATATACATTTTCAGAGTCAGTACAAAAAATAGGAATCTTGTTAACCATTTTTATATTGATTGCATGTTGAAATAACATTTTGGATATACTGAATTAAAAATATATCACAAATAATCTCACAGGTCTCCTTTTAGTTTTAAAATGTTGCTACTAGAATATTTAAAATCACTTATGTGGCTCACATTTGTGGCTTGAATTTTATTTCTACTGAACAGCGCTGGTCTGTCTTCTGGAGAAAGGTGATTTGAGCTGGTTTCTCAGAAATATTGTTAAATTTAAATAGTTTGTTTTCATAAAGGACAATCGGTTGTGGTAGATCACACCTTTTCCAGGTGAGAGATTTCTCCTGACAGCTCTGTGCTAGCGCCTTACCTCACATACAGAAGGGTGTCACTATTTGTTCAATTAACAAGAGAAAGGGCAGGAGTACAGGGCAGCACAGTGCTTGGTTAGTTACCAAATGCCCATTGTGGTGACAGTAACACTTCCAGCTGCCGGCCACGCTAGCGGTGTGGCTGCTGGTGTGGGAGCCTCAGGAAAGGAAGGAGAAGCTTCGCTCGCCAAGAGGGAACCACGAGTTCTGACCTGGGGCCTGTGCCCCAACCCCTTTTATGTGAGACACTGATCTACCTTCTCTGGTTTAAGCCGGTTAGTTTTCGGGTCTTTGAAACTAGCTGCCAGTTAACATAATCTCAACTGATAAGTGAAGAATCTCCAAATTTGCATCTATTCTTAGCAATAAATCAAGTGGGCAGTTTCTAAAGAGCCATACACCTTTTCAGATGGGAACTGCTCAATCTACTGCTGCCCAAAGACAAAGAGTCGGGTCTCAAAGTGGTCTTGGCATCCCTCTTCTCAAACAGCCGACCCGATGGCCGTACCTTATGACACCTGGGGGATCACAAACCAGTCTGCCCAGCACAGCACTGCTTTCATACAGTACACCTCAAGGCTACGGGAATTTCAGCTCCAGTTCGTTTACAGGCCGTCAACGAATCATCTGTTTTATTTAGAAAAAAATTACAGTAGTAACCAGTTAATAAGGACATAGCTAAGAAAAGAACTTGGTCCAGCAAGCTGGAAATTTGAGTTAGACTCCTTTGCCTAATAAGCTTTTTCCTTTTAAATGAGGGTGACATCTGCTGGTGGAAAAAAGGTAGTTGTTAAACTATTATATAAGAAAGCAAGTGTTAAAACAATTTTCTTTCCAAGAAACCATTTTCTGCTTTCAGTTCAGATTCAGAGGGCATGGTCACAATAGGGTCCAAACAGCTTATAAATCCCCATTGCTTTTCCAAAACAACAGGCTCCAGCGAGGGCAGGAAGCTCAGGATGCTCCTTGTCAGAACTTTCTACAACACCTTGTCACAGAGCAAGAGCAAGGGAGCCACCCTGGTTGGCCCAGGCTCCTTGACCTTCACTCCAGCCTGGTCACTACGGGGGTCTATCTCGCACGTCCCCGGCCGGTAAATGCGGCCTGGGTCTCAGCACAGGCCCCTGGCCGTCCCTTCACTGTGCCGCCCAAACTCCTGCAGCACCCCAGCCTCCGGGCTGCTTTCCAGACTGTCTGCAAGTGACAAGGCCTACTGCCCACTCACGCTCTTCTGAGCCCCAGTGCTGCTAAGAAGCCCTCTTCGAATCGAGCAAGTGCCTGCACTGTAACTGCCCACCATTTGCCGTACAGCTTCAGAATCCTCGCACCAGCCACTCCCTCTCTCAGCCCATGACTTCGAGGTCCCTGAGGCAGAAGCCGCTCATTCATTCAGTTCCCACGTGCCAAGCCTTTGCACAGCCCAGCCACTGCCTAGGCACGGGGATGGACCAGTGGACAAGGAGGAAGACAAACACTGAACACGCAGTATAAGCTACGTAGTCACCAGAAGGTGTTACGTGCTGTGAATAACGAGGAAAGCAGGGCAGGTAAATAGGGTTCCAACTTCAGTTTCTCATTTTAATCTGCCTACCACTCTTTTCACCCCCTACAAAATGTGTCAGTGCCCTCGTGTAGCCTCTCCCTATTTTCTAATTTAGGAAATATTGAATGAGTGCCTATCTCGTGTCAGGCATGGGGCGCACTGAGGAAAAGAGACAGATGGTTCCTATCCTTGTAGTTTATAGTCTAAGAGACAGATATTACCTTCAAAATGATTCTACAAACATACACATTACCACAAGCTGCTACAAGCAACAGTGGAACGGAACTTAAATGAGGTGAGGGGCTCAGAGAGAGCTCCTCCAAGGAGCGACAGCTGAGCTGAGCCTGGTGACGTGTGCGTGCCCATCTGCGCGCTCACTCCCACCTGGGGGCTGGGGCCGCGTCTGGGCAGGTGCTACGGTGGGGCAGCTTGTTTGCCAGGCCTGGGACAGGGTCGGGGGGCCTGGAGCTCAGGGGCCGAGGGAGCGGTGCTGGACATGCGGCTGGAGAGGCAGCACAGACTGGGTAAGGATCCTGGGTGCCAGCACGTGGCCAGTAGCTGGGGTGGCAGCTGGGGGCAGCCTGGCGGAAGGACGCTGCACGGTGATCCTGGCCGCAGCAGGTGGAGAAGTCTGGGGCCTCCAGTTCCGGGGAGTCGTCTGGGGTAGGCTTCTCTGATGACAAACTCATGCACAGACCATCATGTGCTGTTTAAACTCAAGAAGCAGGCGACCTTCATCAAGAACGTCTGTGCAGCTCTAGAGTCAGGTGGCCCCGTCCGGCATCATCTTCCCAGGGAAGGGAAATGACATGGCCACCATGGCCACAGTGGCAGCAGCCTCCTTGTTCTGGTTACAGACGGTGCAGGAACACACTCGGGAGGTTAAGTTCCACCCCAGGGACTTCACAGAGCAGGAGAGCATGGGGTGCCCAGTGCACTGAGGCCTTTCCATCTGAATCACCCAAGTCATACTGCCAAGACATGCTTTTCTTTAAAAATTTATTTGGAAATACTTAAGATGTACAAAAAGGCGTAAGATGAAATAATCAACAAAACTCCATGTACCCGATATGCCAACTTAGTTAAGAAAATGCGGTCAGTTCCACCAACCCTCCCTGACTGCACACTCCACCTCCCCTGAAGAGATGATCGCCACACAAACTGGCACAGGTCACTCCATACACTTCTTGAGACGCATAGCATGACTCGGAGGTTAAACCTCAGCTCTGCCGCTTACTGGCTGGTGACCCTGGGTAGGTTACTTAAGCTCTCTGGCCCTCAGTTGTGCCATCTGTAAAATGTGGCTAAGTGGGGCTCAATGCCTTACTGAGAGGGTGCTCTGAGGAGTGAATGCATATGCAGAGGACCATTTAGAAGAGTGTTAGGCACATAGTAAGTGCACTGTGTTTATGTTATGTTAGAGGAAGAAAGTCAATGCCACTTGCTAAAGATGGTTAAGGTCGACCTGATTCAGGACCATCGAGATGTGTACAGGGACCGCTGCAGGGGGATTTTACATGGGGCAGAGACTGGGAACAAAGCATAGGCACGTGGGGATTCACAGCCAAGGAGCTGGGTAGGGGCAGCGGATGGAAAATGACTAAGAGGGAACATCAGAGATAAGGGGGTTCTGGCTAAACTGAGCCAACAGAATTCTGGCTGAAAACAGGTGAGAGTGATCAGAAATCACCTGAAATGGGGAAGTGGGGGAGGGGATGAGGAACCTGGGGGTGGGGGGTTCTGGTTAAACGGACTCAGCAGGGTTCTTGCTAAAGCTGATTTTATGAGGAAGTGCACAGATGGGCCTGGGAGAAGGTCTAGTAGCATGACTGAAGTTTATATAATAATGCTCGTCTTCCTCCTTTCAGGAGCAATGGGAAGTATTTTAGGCTGATCAAAAAACAAAAACAAAGTCACACTAACTGAACTGTAGGTATGAACTAAAAGAAAGAAAGGAAGAAGGTAGGCAGCGACTCAGAGAAGTTACCATGGTGATTAGGAAGCAGAGAGAATGACAGCTGTACTCAGGATTGGAGGATTAGGTCTCTGGTCTGGCCCTAAACCTCCCCCCTCCATTTGGTTTCACATTTCACTGTTGGAAAGTGTCAGGCACTACACAAACGTTCAGGAACAGCCATCCCATCACTTTTTTAAAACGTTACAGAGCAGCTGTCAAAGTTGTCTCCTCTCCCCCAAAATGCACAGCAGCAGGACTGGCAGGGGTCTTCTTCACAGCTGCAAGGAGCCTGAGCTATGCACCAGGCCGCGTTAGCTGGGTGCGTGCGCGCGTGACTGCGTGACTGCATGCGTGCGATCGGGCAGTGACCTGGCTGCCCTCTGTCCTGCAGGCGCAGCTCCCCCCCCCCCCCCCCCCGAGCGTAAGCGCAGCCCTGGACATGGCGGAAGTTTCTGTGCAGGTCCGGTTTCCAACTGCTGCCTTGGTGGCGGTGAGGGACAGCCTGGTGGCAGCTTCTGGATGGCTAGGCTGCAGCAGTGACACTGTACATGTGAAGTCAGCAGTGCCAGCAGGGCCTCTTGACTCTTCCCCAGGAGCAGCTCTTCAGGAGGACTCAGTGGGGAGTCCTTTCTGGTGGCCTCGAGCACGCTCCCTCCCCTGGCCTCACAGTGATTTGATAAGCACCCAGTTCCCTGTACTTAACCTCACTTCTGCTTCAAATAGCTAGGGTGGTTTCTCTACCCTTCAGCTGAACTCTGGTTAAGAGCCCAGACTCCTTTTAGCAAGTAGTATATTTAAATCTTGCGTCCACCTGGACACCGTGGCATACGGTAGGAGCTAGTAGGTAGTCAGCAGCCATTTCCTTCTCACGGTGTTTACTGGACCAGTTAGAACCTCAAAGGCTACCACCATTAGCCTAACGTATACTGGCAAGGAGGCATGCAATGGATTGGAGAGGCGTATTTTAAAAGTAACTTTTTAACAGGTAAATACTAACCTAGAGGGACACTTGAACACACATCCTTGAACACGGCTTAGTTCTGAAATTTGGATGCATCTTTCAGTTGGTGCATAAATGTAATATAGTTTTCTTATTCACCCCCAAACTCCATCAATAAAACATTATTAAATCAACGATATGTCCTATAATTGATGGCATCTCAGAACTTAAGTTTTGTATGTAAAGCTCAGAATTTCCCTTATGCACAGACACCACACAATGACAATGAAAGATGAAATATTTTAAGAATCATGCATTAATTCTGGTCATTGCAGAATATATACTCAAAGAATCAGAGTTTCTTACTATTTAAAATTTAAATTTACTCAAATATATATTATTGACCATTTGCAAATGTGATTATGGACGAGAACTATTCCCCTGTGTTAAAATAATCAGTAATTCCAAGGAATATTTTCACAATTACAGTTTCGTCTGCAGCCTGTACAACAAACACTGTAGCGAGAAGTTTCCTCAGCACAATGAGACGTAGGCAGGAGTGAGCGACGGTCCATGTGTGTGTTTCTGGGCCGTCCCAGTGGGGTACAAAGCGGTGGTCTTGCTTGTTCTGCGGAGGCTTCTGGCTGATCGGTCACCATGGCAACTTTTGGAGCCCAACTCAAATTGGGCGCAAATATTAACTACTAACTGCATTAACTTGGTGTCTGTTGCTAATGAGAAATGCTGTTTAGAGATGTTTTCTATTCTAATACAGTTACCGCTCTAAAAGGTATGACATTAAATGCTGCTCTAGATACATCAGGGTAATAAATGTTCAAGTAAAACGACTAATAACGACTACGCACAACAAGAGTCATTTCATTAGCCGGTTACTTTGTTTTGGTCCTTGGATTCTTCTACTCTAAAGAAAATGTACTGTTTATCATACAGGCAAATATTTCTAAGTTCTCTTAAATAAGAGTTGGCTGATTTAGATTAAAATAGAAAATCTGATAACAGCATATGTTAAAGCCGAGTAACCAACACAGCACTGACACATATTGGCTTTTCTGTAACCTTTTCAACACGCGATGTCAGTTGGAATACGCCCCAGAGGAGACCACACACTGGACAGATGTGCAGGGTGAGGAAGGCTCGCTGGGTGACTGTGCGGCTCCCGTCCCTCACCTGCACCCCGACCTCAGCTCTCTCCAGGCCGACTCATCCTGAACTGAACAAGCTCTCGCAAAACAGCAAATCCTATCTGATGAAACGCAGAAGGTTTAAGTGGAATTATGCCTCCCAAGTGTTCTCTCAGGACATGTGTGCCACCTTCTGCAGCAGGACTGTGTGTGTTTTCTTTAAAAAAATTAATTGTGGACTAGCAATAATCCAGCCATGTTTTTCCCCCAAAAGTGCAAAATCCAACGGCCTGCCAGAAGAGGGAGCCCGAGTGAAGTTTAGTCAGAGAAGGCTGGGCAGGGGAGGAAAATTGGCCGTACTGCAAAGGGATTTTGAAAAGCCTTCTTACTGCTCTTACGAGAAGGTCCATCTCCGTCATGCCCTACCCATGCTGTCACCAGCTACCTTTAGCTTCCTCAACACCACGCTCCCCCTTGCTGACTACTCCCCTGCTATGCTGGCTGTTCTGTCGTTGTTTAGGTCCTGGAAAACACCACACTCCAGCTAGCCAGAGCCAGCCTTTGCCCAAGCCGCTCCCTCTGTACGTGGGCGCCTTGCCCTCTCTCCCTCTCCCAGGCCCGGTTACACGCTCCTGGTCCTTTAGATCACAGTTCAAGAATGACTCAGAGCACCTCCCCACCTCCCAGCTAGTTCAGGTGCTTCTGTTCGCTGCTCTCATTGAACAGTGTTCCTTTCCTTCCACAGTGGCCATCTCAGTCAGGAATGACCCACACAGCGTTGTGAGGGATGTTTCACGTCCGTGCCCCGTAAATCTCTAAGCTCCATGAGAGCGGAAAGCATGTCTGTTTTCTTACATCCTTTCCTCCCCATAGCGAACAGCACAACGCCAGGCAAATAACAGGTGTTCAATAAACATCCGCCGGATGAATGATTAGCCAGTTACTGTCTGAGCTCGGCCTGCTCTATCAGCGTGACCCCTTTCTGTCCACCCCGAACCACTCGGCTTGGTCGCCTGGAGTCTGAACTGTGCAGTGGCCCACGGCACCCCTGCCTCCCAGCCTCTCTCCAGCTGTTTAATGCCACCTCAATCTGGCACATTCAGTGATCTTTCTAAAATCTAAATCTCATGATGTCGCTCTCCCACATAAAGCTTTCCAGTGACTCCCTCTGGTCTAGAAGATCAGCTCTGAAGGCCCCGACACAGCGTACAAGCACTCTGAGCTAGCCTTCCTGCCCCCACCGCCACCTCTCTAGGGTTAGCCCCGCTTTGGTAAGATACGCTGTCAAGAGCGCCCGATTCTAATGGCCTCGTGGACGGGTTTGGGGTAATGTGTCCATCCTTGTCCTTGTTTTCACAGCCAACTTGGGGACGACTCAGAGTGACCAGCTCTAGCAGGTATTTATCCCATTCATAACATCCCGCCATTCTATCCCGACATATTTACCACATGAAAGCGTATCCCGGTACAGATGTGTGTATGAAAGTTCACAGAAGCTTTTATTCCTGATAGCTAAACATGAGAAACAACTCAAGTGTCTGTGAACAGATGAATGGAGTAACAAATTGTGACACATCCAAACAATGGACTACTGCTCAGCAATGAAAGGAACGATTACTGACATACCCAGCAGGGATGGCTCTTAAAAGTATGAGCTGTGCGCAAGAAGTCTGGGCTGTGTGCTGTCTGATTCCGTTTATATGCAACAGTCTAGAAAAGAAACACTTCTGTAGCGACAGGAAGCACTCCAGGCTGATGGGTGAGAGGTGCGTGCTGAACTCCCAGGGGTGATGGGTGCGGTCTCGACTGTGGGGATGGTTTCACAGATGTGCACATGCCAGAACATATTAAAATCTTCTCTTTAAATACACACACTTGACTGTGTGTCAGTTATGACTCAATAAAACTATTAAAACAGAAAAAGGAGGTAATCCGATCGATTATTTCTCAGAAAGCAGACTGTCAGCTTCCTTTAGAGCTATAAACTGTAAGTTTCTCTGAGGTGGAAACTTCCTTATATTTACCATTTAGTGAAGAGCTAGACTAAACAGAGCTGTGGGCTTCCCTTTACCTGAGACTTTGTAGACGTGTCCTCAAGATGTGGTTAAAAGGGCCCGTAACAGAGAAGAGTGCTGCTTCCCTGCCATCACTGCGTTTACTTCCTTTCTTCTAGAATTTCATCAAGAACTTATATATATGGACCTGCTTAGTTTTTTTCTTGATAAATTTTTATCCTTTTAAATTGCCTACATATTAGGGGGAAAATACATCTTAATGCACTTTCTTTTGTCTCATGGAAAAAATATTACTGCATTCATTATATCCTCTTCCTGCCAGAGATTTAAGAGTAAAATTAAATACAGGCGCCACTTAACGACAGGGACACGTTCTGAGAAATGTGTCCTAAGGCGGTTTCGTCGTTGTGCAAACATCACAGAGGCACTTACACACCTGGATGGTGCCGCCTACTGCACACCCAGGCTACGTGGCACAGCCTGTTGCTCCTGGGCTACCAGCCTGTACAGCACGTTACTGTACAAAACACCACGAGATTAAATCAAGCGCAAGAGAAAACGATGCAATTAAGAGACACGGTAAATATGAAATGTACGAGGCTTGAGGAAAGAGTGAAGGAAAAATGGAGTCACTATAGTCAAGCTAATGAAAGTACTTCAATCAAAGTGGGCTGAAACACGAGCACTCGATTTTATCTTCGTTTAACTGGCCTGGGAACGTAAACTTTTGAACCTCCCAGTTGCATTACCAATGCCTGGAAACTTGTAAGCCTATAAATAACCCCCTGAAGAACGTTCATGTGTCAGACCACCGGACATCTAAAGGATCACTATCTCAGACCAATCCAGAAACTAAGATGCAGGGCTGATTTTTTTCAAGAATGTGCTTTTTACATAAAAACTCTCAACCTCTTCCTTTATTCTTTGGAACACTTTGGGTATTGTCTGGTGGTGTTTCTAGAATTGCAATTTGTTTAAGACCCTTGAATAAAACTTTGTCATTTAATTCTAGGGAAGCCTCCTGATTCATTTACGCTGGGTTGACAGGCTGCTGCAAGTGTATGACAGCATACTGTTTTATAGCAAACGTTCTTTTTAATAAGTAGAAAGAGTACACTGTAAAATAATGATAAAAAGTATAATAAATACAAACTGGTAACACAGTGGTTTATTACCGTTATGTTATCAAGTATCACGCACTGTGCATAATCGTATCTGCTGTGCTTGTACACGACTGGCAGCGTAGTGGATTTGTCTACACCAGCATCACCACAAACACGTAAGTAATGTGTTACGCGGCAACATCAGGAGGGCTACGACGTCGCCAGGTGATAGGGATCTGACAGCTCCTTTATAATCTATGGGACCGCTGTCATATGAGCGGTCCGTCATTGACTGGCCGTAATTACTTTAAATTAGAGCAACATGGCTAAATACAGCCATATCTAATATTTAAAATCCTAATAAGATATCATCCCATAAAGATCTCTCTATAATAAATCTCTTAGGAACTTCTTTCAGCCTTATTTGAAAAGATCTTAAAATACTTCCTAAATGAATGGTTATACTGATAATAGATATACAACATCTACATCTTCTTTATATGATAGCAAAAAAAACAGATAACGGACAATCAGAGATAAGGGCCCGAGTTCTAGTTCTATCAAAACGTGTACAAACCACCTAACCTCTGTGAATCTCATTGCCCATCCGACACAGGAATTGGACAATCTCTAAGGTTCCTTCAAGCTCTAAGATTTTATTCATTTTGTAGACAGGCAGATAAAATGTCGTATTTTATTAAAAAAAATATGTTCTGAGCACGATGGCTAGACTTTCAGCTACTGCCTTTAAGAGTAACTCATACTCAGAATGATATCCGCTTTGGTTATGTGGATATGAACATGAACGCATGTAAATTCGAGGAATCTGGCCGAGTTTATTACACAGTGTAACTCAGGAAAACACAGACACGATGCTTACAAACGTAACTGCTGATTGTTGTGTTGAGAACCCTGAAAGACTGAGCAAATAGCAATCAACTGCCTCAGCTGGACAGAGTGCCACCTCACTGGAGTGCAGAAATGTGGGTTTTCATGTGTTTGTTTTTATCAATATCTGACTGTGGACTTGGGCATGCTTTAAAACCCAACTGTCACTACTTTTCATTCATGTTGAGAAAAAAGCCTTATAAATATATGTTTAGAATGAGCCTCAATGGCAGTATAGCACAGTGCATGAAATCTGTGACCCCAAAACTCCTATCACTCGACATAACGCTACTGAAAGAATATGGTTTAAGTTGATTTACATGAACAAAAGCACATAAAGGTTTTCTTAAAATTAACTATTACAAACCGAATGCACGGTAAAGTTGAATACCTGACCACAAACTTACATAGTCCTTTCAAGCAGGATTAGGGGACTAACTAAAATGTATGAATTTATAAAAGTATATGACCTAAAGCCATAAATCATTAATTATATGGAGTTTGAGCCATACTGGGTCATCAAGATATTCACTTTCATACATAATATAAGTAAGTTTGAGTTTTTTGTACGAAAACTTATCTTTCTATTTTATGAATTTCAGAAAACCTGGCTAAAACCACCAAATTCAATTCACTTCACATTTATGAGTATTATTATGGTTAATCCCAAAACCCCCATTAAATCCGTTAAAAACCAAGAAGACAATATGGAAAATTTCGTCTCCCAAAGTCATCATCTCCATCTAAAGCTGTTACTTGTGCCCAAATTAAGGGCCATGCCCACAACAAAAGACAGAGATTACTGATCACTGAAGCAAACCCTCATTATAAAGTGTGCGACACAGACCCTAGGAAGCCCACAGCAGAGACACAACACACGTTACAGGTATTTTACAACAGGATTCTATCTGAATCCCTTTTCCCCGTGTGACAGTATCTAGGGCCTCACTAAGGCGTAACAGGTAATTGTGTTCAGCTGGCTCTTCCTTTAGTCACCAATGCAAGGCAATATTTAACAGAATTACAAAGGACCATTTTGTGAACAGAGGCTCTCAAATTGCTTAGTACAGGTCCTTGAAGGTCTAGGGGTGGGAGTGTTAATTGGGGGGCGCAGAGTCCATATAAAATACATGTTTATGTGCATGTACTTGTAGACACACATTCAAGGATGGCCAACAAAATGCTAACTGGTAATCGTCTGAGCACGAAAGTGTTTCAAGGGAACTTGAACTTCTTTTTAGACGATGCTCAAATTATTTTCAATGAGCATATACTACTTATATTTTTCATCACAGAAGGAAAAAATAAGGAGAAGATGATGGCCACAACCACACCCAAGCCTAGAAGGCCATGACAGAAGACATGCTCAGGTTCCTGAGGGGTGCAGGACCCCAACCCCACCACAGGACTTGCATTCTCAGGGGTACAGAGGAGAGAACTGGGGAGAGACAAGAGTGCACCCACCCACTCTCTGAACACAAACCCCAGAGCTGAACTAGTGTGTGTCTTCTCGCTGCGGAGAAAACGTGCCATCCGGGGAGGGCGCTGGGTAGGAATGTGGGCACACAGTGCTGCAAACTTACTCAGTTGGCCTGAACCTTAAAACAAGAAGAAAATGACCTCAACTAAGAAATCCCATGCTGGGATTTGAAAAACAATCGGGAACAAAATTTATTTTATTTGTAATTTTGTAAAGCAGACCTTCGAGAAACCTAGTTTTCAGATTCGGGGGTGGGGAGTGAGAAGCATGCTATGTATTATATTAAGCCAATCAAAAAAGATAAATTTCGAGTGAGATTTAGTCTCTTACATGAAGATTCGTAGTTCAACAGTTATAACCAGATATAAAAGCTTTTTAAGCGTAATTAATGATATAATGAAGACTGATCCACCACGAATGGACTGGGCTACTTATTCTCTAGGTGAAAGCAGAAAGATACATATATTTATGTATAATATATTCTAAAGAGTTCTCTGAAAATGTTTAAAACAAATGAAAGCTTGAAGAGGTTAAGTTTCAGTTACTGATAAAATTAAGTCAAACACAATGCTAACGGAAGCACTGCTTCACTGATACTATCTGAGTGGTATGTGTTATCACAGAGCCAAGAAATTACTAATTGATTTGGTCTCGTTTGGGCTATCAAAATAAAATCAATTCTAACTTCTTTTACTATGTTAATTGATCCGCATATTATGCAAGTTAATGAATAATTGTAGGCTCTCGTGTAAGAGTATTCTTGGACTCACTCAAATCCTACATTCCAACAACTCAGGGCGCTGAGACTTCTAGGTGCTGCCTTCGGTGGAGAGCAGGAGTCTCCAGCGCCTGGTGATTCTGGATGGGTCCTCACATCTGGCCAGGACACATGGCCTGGCTCTGGCATCAGAGGCAGGACGGAACCACACTCTGCCCCTCACAAGCTCTGTGACCTCGTCTGAGTTAGCACCCCTCCCTGAGCAGCTCTGATATAGGGCTGTTTTGAAGCACAGGAGGTACTGAGACACAGTAAGCGCTTGGTAAATGTCTACTGTATACCTTTCGTGGATGCTGTAACTTCAGGAAGATTCTGGGCACATCAGTCCAGCTATTTACTAGCTATGCCTTCTTGGGGCATGTGGCGAAATCTCAGAGCTTCAGTTTACTCATAGAGTCAACATCGTCAACCCTGAGAAGTAACAAGTGCCAGGGCCCAGTACAGACACGGTCTGGCATGAAATCAGCCGAATAGCGCAGATGCTGCATCTCAGGCCTCCGGACGGTGCAGAGTGCCAGGAGCTGGGGATGAAAGCGTGACCTGCCCTTTTCCTACACACACTAGAGCTGGGGAAATACATTAAAATGCTAGAAGGCTGGAAAAGTCCATCCATGGCACGTGTGAGCACCAGGACTATTCCTACAATACAGCCCACATGTTCAGTCAGGCCCAGGCTGTGATTTCATACACGTGTCCAGTCAGACACTTAGAACCACCATCATTTGAACTGATAATAATGGAGAGCCTGAGAAAACTGTAAATGAATGAATTACCTAGCAACACTGTTAGATTATTTATAATACAAAATGCTTTTTCTGGTTTAGAAGGACATTAATAATCATTAGTATGATCTGTTCTAAGGCTAGTTATAGTTAGTACACTTACTGACAAATTGTTCCCAAAGGATCAGTATTTATTTTAGAGAAGACAAAAGAAGATAAAAACCCAGTAGAGTTTGGAGTCAGCCATGAAAATTCTCATCAGAAAAGTAATGGAAAATAACAACTCTGCATAAGGTGACGGGACAACGTAATTCATGAACAGTGTATAACCATAAGCAATTTGTTATTATCTGAAGAGAAAACAATGACAGTGACAACGGAATATAGCTGGTACTGAATCAGGTTGTGAAAACTCAAAATGTTTAAAACAGATAGGAAATGGATGATTTGGAGCACTCATTCTGTAGTTTTAAATGACAATTAAAAGAAACCATTGTTTCTTATTCAAAATCATAAATTCAAATACAACTACGTATCATACCCCTTTGGATCTTTGTGAACAGTGTCATGTAAATTCGCCTTACGTCTGAAACTGAGAAAGAAAACTCTGTCCTTTTTGAAAACCATGTGGCCTTTTAATCGTCACTGTCGACGAAACTCATCTCTTAGTGCGGCCGTGATGGACGAGCTCCGAGGCCCCCTGCACCGGGTCAGAGGCCCGGGCTCCCTCACATCCTGCCCTTACACTAACTGCTGGACCAAGAACCAGCCACTTAACTCAGCCATCGGCCTCAGGTTCTTCACCGTAAACCAACACCTGGCCTGCTCAATTATGCAGTTCAAATGAGGTAACATAGATGAACTTTACTTTGAAAACTATAAAATGCCAAACAAACAGAGGACTCATGGCGGTACCCCGAGTCAGCACTCTGAGCAATGTCTGACAGCACATGTGTCTGCGTGTACACCCGTGTGCATGTGACGGTCTGGCAGAAATACAAATTTACAAACTAGTTAACAATGAATCACAGCTAACCTCTCCCGAGCACCAACCAGGGGTAAGGCACTGAGCCCTCTTCTTGCGGGATCTCATTTAGTCTTTACAACACCTATGAGGCGGGAACCACTCATTTGTTGCCTTTCTCATTTGAAATACAAGATCCACGAGGCTTAAAGAAGTGAAGTCACTGGTGGATGTGCCTCCCACGTGTGTACTTGTCACCACGGGGCAGCCCCTACCCATGTCAAGTCTACAATGAAGAGGCCTTCTTCCATTTTGCTCCTTCTCCAGCAACCCACAGGGCTGCCTGAGTTACTGTGAGAATTACGTTTCCACCAACACCCATTAAGACAGTAATTAGCAAATTCTGGACTTGGAGAATAAAAAAGAGATCTTACACATTACTAAGCAAAGAGGGAATACCTCAAGAACATATCATTTTTTGTTATAAATAGTTGGCAAAGAGAAATTGAAAGCTTTAAAAATATTCAGTATCTTTTTGGTTGTTCTTATTCAAATTCAGTCAATTTATCAGTTTACTCCTTGTTTGGTGGAAATCAAATCATAGCAGTTATAAAGCACTGTTTAGAAAGCTAATAGAACATTCTTTAGGCATTCAGATAAGCAAAAGCCAATGAGATGCAGATGTAAAATCAGTGATAAATGAAGAATGTCACAGTGAATAATAAGAAGCAGGTTCAAAGGCAGTGCTAGAGTCTTTGTTTTTAGCCATCAATTAAAGAAAAAGTCCTCTTCATCATAAAAAGTTTGGTGCTACCATAAAATGTACCCCACACAAAATAAAATACACTTACCTTTGGTTTTTTGATCAGCAGCCTGAAAAAAAAACCAGAAACTCTTTAGGAATAATAATGTGTAGAATGTACACATCTATGAAAGTTTATAAACAGACTTTAATATTGGAAATTTTAAAACAAGTTTTGCCCAGTTAATTTATTAAAATGTATTACTGGGAAAACGTATAATTGTCTATATGCTATTGATTATATGCCAATACTGATCCAAAAGCAAACACAACTACCTGGAAGCTCATTTGAGCTCTATATTCTAATATAGTTTAAAGGTATACAGTTTAAATACAAGATACATTAAACTAGGCAAGAACAAAGACAAATGGCATAATTTGGTATATTAAATGCCACGAAATTCCAGCATGACTATACGATTTAGGACTTGTAATTTGTAATATTTACTAATAGGACCGGTAAAAGAACATTTGCCAAAGCTGCAAGAATTATTTCTAGCTTTTCTAATAAAATCAGCTGAATGGCCCTTTTCTCGTTTCTTAAACATGGTTGTTCTAGACAGTTCATTTTAAGTAGAATAATATGGACATTCTTTACTACCAACAACTGAAATCAAACTTCTTTAAAACACAGCTCTAATATTTCTAGGTCTTTAAGAAAGACATTTTGTGGCTGTCACCCTATTCCACTAGTACGATATCTATTTTTCGTTAATTATAGGTTTAATACACTAATTTTTAAAAGTAGTAAAATGAAACTCGGTAATGTAATGGCCATGGTAATGCAAATGAGACACACGGCGATTATAAAGACAATGAAGTAGTAACTCGAGCCAAACCTTTTTCTGAGCACCTTCCTTCTTTTTCTTTTCTTCCTGCTTTTTCTTTTTCTTTTCTTCCATCAAACGTTCCTCTTTTTGTGTTTCTTGTTCTTTCTCCCTATTAAATATAAAGAAAAGTGGTATTGGTACAATGTCCATTTTAAATAAATAAATGAAAACGCATTATCTTCAGAAAGTTTTAAGTCAGTGTTTCCCGTACAGTATAAAGGACACTGAGAAGAGGTGTTAGAAATGGACTTCACGCCCCCACTGGGTCCATTTCTCTAGAACTACACCTGTCTTCTTTAAGGGTTCAGCTGGTCATTCATTCAGCCCTCATTTCTGAACACCAACCTTTTACTAGGTGATAAGGGTACAAAATGGAGTAAGAGACAGTTCCCACAGTCCAGCCCTCAGACACTATTCCTTAAAGTATTTCTCAGGGACCACCATCATCAGAATCATAGGGGCTACCTATTAAAAATATACATTCCTGGGTTCCACTCACTGCCCAACCAAATCAGAGTCTTTGGAGGTGATTCTTATGCACGCTATAATGACAAGTTTGTTTGACAAAACAACTGGGTTTAAACGGATTCCTACACAGCATGGTGAGCTTCTTTAAGGACACACTGCGACACACGCAGCTCAGCTTGGAAGGATCAGGCAGCCCGCGAGCCAGGGCCTGAAGCTGCAGAAGCGTCTGGCTGGCGGGGGGTGGTGTGTCAGTTATCCACTTACTGCCTGTCTGCTCCAAATTCACCCTTCAACACATGCTCTGCAATGAGAGACAGTCCTTGAAGCATTTCTCCTGTCCTGAGAACACAATGAGCTTTCCCAGCAGACGAAGTGGAGGGACACTGCCGGAGAAGGGGTGCCTGCTGCTTCTGGCGGCGGCGAGGTGGGAGGTGGCACGGGCATGTGGCTGAGGACCCGGGCATGTGCCCAGCCAAGGGCTCAGTCACCTTGCAGCTCTGGTGTGGTCCAGTGTCACCCTCCTGTGACACCGTGCTGCAGGCCTCTGGCTGCCTGTCCCACCCAGACACTTTTTTTCAGGGTCATCCCAAAGACATGGCCCTCCTAGCCGGGACCCCATGTGCTCCACGCCTGCTGTGCTAATACCCCCATCTCCTCTACACACCCGAATGCCCGGCCACGCAGGTTGCCACCAGTAGGCTACCACCAGGGCCCCCACTTCCTGTGTGCCCATGCAACTGGCTGGCTGCTGGCTGAGGCTTTCCTGGGCTGGGCCTGTGCTCCAGGGAGTGCCACCTGCTGCCCAGCAACTGCAGACCAGCTCGGGCCTGGGCAAACCAGGGGGCTGCTCTGCCGTCCAGTGGGCTGCAACCACCCCTTCTTCAAGGAGTGTGGACCCCCACCCTGGGGTGGCGGCGCTCCTCCCGTCCGTCCTCCCTCAGCCCCAGGTACCATGTAGTTTTCTACAATTGCTCTTTACCAAAGTTTAATCACTTTTTACAATAAACTTTCCCTGTTTACATCCCACATGCTTTCCACCTCCCAACTGGTCCCAGACTCATACAGGTGGAAAGAAGGATTTAACAGACTAAGCAGAAGGCGTAACATGCACAAAAGCCTTCGCAAAACATCACCATCCATTCATTAATGTTGTTTTTTAATTTTTTAATTTTGGAGTTTGTTTTTAATTTGTAAATGTGTTTTATATACAACTACACGCATAAGGAATTTCCACCTAGTGTCAGTTTGTACATACTTAAAGACTATCATAATAAAAGTAATTGAAATCAACATGGGGGCTGCTTAGAGAATACATTCTTCCTGTAAAACAGTGGTTCTCAGTCTTGGCTACTCATCAGGACTACCTGGGAAGCTTTAAAAACATCCAGTGCTAAGGCTGCACCCTTTTCAGGAAATCTCTGAGTGGCACTCAGGCAGAGGCAGTTTTTAAAGCTTCCAGATGGCTCCAATGTTCAGCCAAGGTTGAGGGGAAAAACTACTTTTAAAGCAGGTCCGTACATTTATCGTTGGAAAACGGTTATTATTCATTATCTTAGATGATGCTTTCCAGGAATATTTTCAAGTTAAAAGATGCAGAGAGACACTAAGAAATCTGCATTTACAACATTCTTCTAAGTACAGGCAGGCCCTATGATGGGTTATGCTCTAACCATCGAGCTGCTGTCACACATTTGGGCAAAGGGAGCAAATACAAACCAGGGAGGTGTTGCCCGCACTTCCTGCTATACTTTCCTAACCTACATACAGCACAATGAAAGCCTTCAATTATCGTCAGATATTAAATTCAATAAAGTAGGCAAGTATAGCTACAGTATTAAATGGTATTCAATAGCAGATGGAATAAAAATTATTTTTGCTTAATTCTATTCCTCTGAAAATTAAATTAATTAAAGTCAGCTATTCCCCCAGCAGTACAGTTAAGGTTTTATTGTAACAGTGAAATAAAATGTTGTAAATAAAAAGCTCATGTAGCCAAGAGGTATCTTACGCTTTCCTACCTGAGTTCAAGTTTATATGACAAAGCACAATCAAATGTATGCTCTTTAATCAAGTTTCATCTAATCGCCGCCAACTAGCAGCAGCAGTAATTTCTTCCGCGTCTAACTCCCAGTACAATTCTGTCCCTTTTCATTAATAATGTAAAAAAATCAACAGCGAATTACAGTTTTACTCTCTAACATAACACACGCTCACGAAGGAAACACACAACACGAAAGGCTGTACCACAAGCCAGGCTGTCTCTTCCTCGGTGCCCACAGGCCCTGGACTTAGAGGCAACACGGTAACGGTTCCTCAGATCTCTTTCAGAATACTCTCTCTCTCTCTGAAACTACATACTTCTCTATTTTTTAAAAATAACAAATGGGAGCAAACTATTATTCACTCTCTTCTGCATTATTCTTTCTCACTTAATTACATAAGTTCCTCCCCATCTCCAAATACTGTATTTGGATTATTCTTTGACACCGATTTGACACATTAGCAATTTAATTCCTGTAACGATGGATGTCGTGGGGTTCGTACAGTGGCCCCATCTTCCACCCCATCAGCGCTTTCAGTGAAATCGGTAAATGGCATTTGCTTCACAAACAGGGCTGGCTAGTGCACTGTGATTACATCGTGCTTTTTGTGTCGCTGTTTTCTAGAGTTCCTTATGTGTTTCCTTTCCTTTTGTACCCCTTTCCTTACAAAAATCGTTTGCGTTTTTCACACCCCACCCTCTTCCCGTTTAACACATGAGCCCTCTCCTCCGGTGCATTTCCAAATCTTTCCAGAGCCTTCTGTCCAGCTCACTCTGGCCTAGGAGCACCCACTGCCAGAGTTTTCTAGTATCTTCTACTTAGTGTATTTTTAAAAATTTCTAATCGTAGTCAAATACACATAAAATTTACCATCTTAACTATTTTTACGTGTACAATCAATAATGGCACATTCCCATTGTTGTACAATCTCCAGAACTCTTCATCTTGCAAAACTGAAACTCTCCCCGCGAAACAACTCCCCGTTGCTCCCTCTCCCCAGCCCCCCAACCAACGTTCTACTTTCTGATTTTATTCATTTGCCTACTCATTGTGGTTTTGATTTGCTTTTCCCTAAAGACTAGTGCTATTAAGATCTCTTCATATGCTTGTTGGACATTTGTGTATCTTTTCGGAGCCTACAGTGACTCTTTTTATTATAGTTTAATTATTCTTTATATGTAAAACTGGTTTGTATCACTGTAGCACTTCTGTCAACCCAGACTGGTCCAGTGGAAAGGAGGAACTTACAGACTAAGCAGAAGGAGCAGCACATGCAAACTCCTCAGCAAAACATCATCGCCCATCCATTAATGTTGAATTTCAAGTTATTAACCCAGTCATCCTGTGACTTCCTTCGTCTTACTTGAATTACGCCCTCGATTTGCTGGGAAACCTCAAGTATCTTTTCAAGAAAGGGTAATTTTTGGAGACCATACGTGTCTAAAATAGTTTTAGGCTACTTTCCGCTTCACTGCTGGTTTGGCCGAATATAGAATCCTAGGCTGAACGTCAACTCGAAAGCCACCGTGCCCTGGATTCTGGTGTCCAGTACCCACTTGAGAGAAGGCTGATGCCATCGCGATGCCTTTCAGTCCTTTTTAAAGGTGATTTTTTTGTTTGTTTCTAATGCCTCTCTTCATCCTTAGAATTCTGACATTTCATGACGACGTGCCGGGGTGTCTTTCTCCCCCATTATCTGTGCTTAGCACTTGGCTGATGCTTTCAATAGAGAGACATTTCTTTCCGTGCTCTATTTTCTTGACAACATCTCCTGTTTGCTAAATAACAACATATTGAACCTCTTGGATTGATGATCTATAACTTATCTTTTATACATTCTGCTCTGTCTTTTTATTATTACTGTTCTCAACTTTCTGGGTGCTTGGCTCAACTTGCTCTTCCAATCCTTCTTCCATGGAGTTTCTTACTCCGTGATATTTAAAAATTTTAATGACTTTCTTATTCTCTGGTTGCTCTTTTCCCACGACATTCTGTTCTTGCTTTCTGGATGCAAAATCATCTCTCGTCTAGCTGAGGATATTAATTAGGGGTTTTCTGAAGTTCTTCTAACTCTCCTGTGTTATCTTTGTTTTCCTTCTGGACACTTCTTCCCTTAGACTCTCTTAGATGTGGCAGCCTTTATCAATTGTCTGGTAAGCTCTGGTGTCCATTCAGGCTTAAAAGGGAGACACCAACAAACCACACAGCTTTGTGTGCATGGGCTGGACTTGTTTCATGCCGGGCTCTGCTTTAGGGTGATCAGGCAGGGAGCTGGCTATTTGCCGCAAATGCCAAAACAGGCAGCTCTTTTTTGCCCTGATTACCAGGGCACTTTATCTATAGTATTAGTTACAAGACCTTAACCACCCAGAACTGCTCCACTGCTGAAATTTTAGACGTCACTATTTTGCATTCTGACCATAACTTCCTATCCTTACTCCTATTTCCACTGTACCTGATTTTTTATCTTCACTGAAACCTCCTATTTCTGGACTTCCGTTTTCTACTAAGTTATTTTCATCAGCTCCTTTCCTGGAAAGCCTAAACTTTACGACCATCTCATATGCCCACTAATTCAATCACTCAGGAATTAGACAGCTAACATATGGTATTTACTGTGACTAAAGAAGAGATTCCTCTAACAAATATTTTCTGAACAATGGCATTATAAGCGCTCTGGGATTTCCGCAGTGAACAGGCAGAGTTCATGTGCTTTCAAGGACATCCATGGAAATAATGCCTCAAACCACTGACGAGGACGATAGCCGCAGCACATACAAAGCGCAATAGGGGCGTGAAACATGAACACCTCCATCTACCTGGGTGGTGGCGGGGCTTGCGTCACCTGTTAGTCAGGGGCGTCGTGCCGTATGTCCCGGTTTCAGTGAACACTGTGTCCTTCCCCTGTCCTCTGGGCTCTAAGTACCCTGGTGGAAGGACTGCCTTGTGCCTTTGCAGCCCTGAGAAAAGCATGGGCGGTGTGCATGTGTGGGCCAGCCCAATGCAGCACACAAGGTCTTGGGAAACTGAACTGATGCCGGGACCTCCGCCCACAGAACGCAAGCCAGACTGTGGTCTGAACCTAACAGGGCTGACTGCCCGATAAAAACAAAACAACAAAACCAACACGCTCTAGAGGAGTTTAACAGGACTCAAAGTCTACACAACATATTCAAAACTGTCAGGATAAAATCCAAAATCACTCCTCATACAAAGAAGCAGGACACTGTCGCCAACTGTCAGGACAGAAGAGACACTGACTCCCAGATGACCCAGGTGATGGAATGATCAGACAGACTTTATAGCAGTTACCACGACTACGCTCCAGGAGGCAAATCACGGGAAGTGCACTCACGGCAGAGAAATAAACCCAGAACCAAATGGAAGTTTAGAACTAAAAAGTCCCTGAATTTAAAACATCACTGGGTGGGCTCAATAGAAGAATGGATATGACAGGGAAGAGTCTGTGAACTTAATGGGGCAACAGAAATTATCCAATCAGAAGAACAGAGACAAAAAGATTAGAGTAAAAATGAACAGATCCTCAGGGACCTATGGGATAATATCAAAAGGCCCACCATTCATGTCATGGGAGTTCCAGAAGCAGAGGAGAAAGAGACTGGTGAAGAAAAAATATCCACAGGAAATAATGATGGAAAACTCCCCAAATGTGGTGATACAAATTTACAGATTCAAAAACTTCTGTGAACTCCTAACAGGATAAACTCAAAGAAAACCACACTCAGACATATCATGTACTGAGTACGAGCAGCCAGATTCAAAAGGATGTGTGCTCCGTGGTTCCATTTCTAGGACACTCTGGAAAACACACTAGTCACTGTCTGGGCCCGGGGTGGAGGAAGGTACAGACTGCAAAGGGGCCGTGAGAGGAAGTTGTTTCAGAGGGTGATGAACTGTCCTGGATCTTGAACGGTGATGGTGGTTTATGCATATCACATCTATATTATACATATTTGTTGAAACTTACATAACTGTACACCAGAGAATGAACTATACTGTGTATGTAAACTTTTAAAAAGTAAATAAAAAGAACAACAAAAATAAAAACCAAAAGCACAAAAACAATTTCTAAATGGTCATGGAGGGGTTCTAGAGAATGCTGAATACCTCCCTCTGCACACACCTCCGCCTCTATTCCTGACCTGATGAGAGGAGAGGCCTCACGTAAATGGGGGTACCCCTGTGGGGGGTGTGCACAGGCCTTGTCTACCATAGGACCATGTACCACAGGCACGGAGGGAAGACTGGAGAAAGGCAAGAAGAGGCTCAGGGCAGCAGTGAGAACTGACTAACCCGTGGGAACATGACTGCAGGACTGTGTTCTGGAAGGCTGAAGAATTGCAGGGTCTGAGGGGAGCCACTGCAGAATCAGTCGGCCTTCGGGTATTTCAGAGGAACGCTGACATTATTTTCCTTTTAGAGCTAATGCGGACTTCAGCCCCAGGATTTAGTTCTCGAGACTTATTACTGTGGCTAACGCACTGAACCAGAACCAAACCAGGTAGCACCCTCAGCAGGAGCTACTGTAGTCTGCCTGACCAGACACCCTCAGAAACAGGACTTCCTGCCTCTCACCTGATCAGCGCCTGATGGTCCCTGTCCTGTAACCACCAGCAGAGGCACACCCCGTCCCCTGTCTCTCCCCTGTTTTCTATACTCTGTCAGCGCAGAACAAATGATCTTCCTCATTTTCGCTGGCTTTTCTCTGTACAATCAGGTTGATTAACTCCATCTGCTTTCCCCCGTTTCCACCCCCACCCTCCGGTTCAAGCCGTTGTTTCTCAGTCTAGTTGTGCAGGTCCCAGCTCCCTGGCCCGTGCTGGTGTTAGGAGCCTTGCGCTCCCCCCGGCTGAGGCAGTTGGTTGCTGGTGGGTCCGGCCACTCACAGCAGCTCTCGCCAACCTCCGGCTGCTCACGGCAGCCCAGCTCCAGGGAGAGCCGTTGTTCACAGTCTTAGCTGTAGAGGGCGCAGCTCACTGGCCCCTGTGGGAATCGAACCCGTGACCTTGGTGTTAGGAGCACGGCGCTCAACCACCTGAGCCACCGGGCCGGCCCTTCATCTGTTACTTTTGCCACTCAGCTTCCTGTCCTCTTCCCACCGGTAACAGCATGCCGACTTCCCCTTGAGTGCTAGTATCTGTCTGTCACTGGACAGTGGCTCCAGGAATGAGTAAATGTGTCTGGCCAATCAAAGCGCACTGCATTCCTGGGCCACAGGCACGACTGACGATTGCACGGACACCGACCAGGATCAGAGTGGTGGAAGGTGTGGGAGTCACCTCTCAGCCACAGAGGGCCAGAAAATGAAGCTAATGCCCAGAGAAGCTAAGAAATGGAGAATTAAGTCTCCGTGACAAACGTCCTTCAAGCCCAGGAACGAGTCGTTTCTGTGACCTGCTACCTCAGTGCCATGCTCTTGCCTGGCCCTACTAAACCAGTCACACTACTCACTGGACTCTGAATCCAACGGCTGGAAGTCATCTCCCTGACTGCACCCTACAAAACCTCTCCAGCTGCACTTGCTGCCTGCGTTCTGCGGCTGCGCCTGGCTCCTCAGCTTTTCCTCTGCTGATGGCAGTTCCTCTCACCGTTCCAAAACTTCCCCCGCCCCAAATTGTACAGTCACTTGCTGTTGCTTGTAACCAAAGAATCCTGACAAATACAGTTTCTCAACAATCTGCTTATTTAATTTAAGCTTACTCAATAAATGCTGACTGGATTTAGCACTATTTATGATTTATCTCAAAACGAATCAGATTCACTAGACAGTTGAAACCACTATCGAAATTGCTTTAGTATTATTACTATAATAACATGTCAATTACAAGTACAGGAGTTGTAAGTACCATTTTGTGAAAACCTTTTCTTTATTTCATTTCCGAGTTTAAAGTGGCCTCAAATTAAGTCAGAAAATGACGTATGATTTTTAATGTTGCTCCGTTTTCACAGTCACTTTATGTAATACACTTGAATATGTGTGCCTTAAATATGCTCACAACAGAAGCAAGTCCCCGACCGGTCTCTCGGAGACAGGAATCCACGCTGGCACGTCCCACGGTGCAGGCGGCACAGCGCTTATCAGTAACGAGCAGCATTTCACGTTAGCTGCAAACTTTTATAAAACAGGTATTGTGTGAACAACGAAACACACGTTTTCCCCAAAAGTGTCTCCTTCCAACCGCTGAGGACGCGGAGGGGGCAGCTGTGTGGGCTGCTTATTGTGCTCCGTTTCTGCCCGTCCCTGAAACCGAGCTGGACCCTGAAACAGTCTTCCTTTGCCTGCTGGCACGATGTCACGCTTTTTCAGTAGAGGGCGCTGCGGAGACACAGTGGGAGCAGAGTGCCTGGACCGGCCGGGGGCCGCAGCCCGCAGCCCTCACCCTGCAACCCCGCAACTGCCCGGGACCCGCTGCTCAGCGGCTTCTCTGCCATCTTGCGAGTCACAGCTGGCAGCGCCCTCTCCAGTGAGGTCTGGACCTCAGCCTGGAGGGCAGTGCTGACTCCTTCACCTGCTATTCTCACAGGCTCTCAAGTTCTCGTTACTTGTGACTGGCCCATCCCTCATCACTTGTTACCGTTAGCAATTCTTTGTATTAAAACAGCCCCTGTTCACATGACTGTCTGGTTTCTCCCCTGACAGACACAAGAATCCTTAAATTAGAGCCTACTTCAACCCGGTCAACAAACTGGAGACTTTCTAATACTGTCACATCACTAAATAAATAAAATTCACAGATGTACCTAAATGACATCAAAATATAAAACTACGGATTAAATTTAATTAATACATAGACTTGAAACATCAAAACTGATAGGCAGAGAAAAGGACTCTATTTGCCTGAATTTGGCTAATTATCACTTGCCCAGTATTTTTTTTTTATTCCATAATATTTCTATACTCTAAAACTTGGGGTCCATTTGGGGAAATTTAGAAAAGGCTGTCCTTTGTGATTATGAAAAAGAAAGGACAAAGTCCCAGCACCACATAAAGTGATGAAGGCCAGTCTCTGAAGTGATGAAACAGACGCCTGGGGCAGTCAGCAATGAGTGATCTGGCCTGCAGATGATCTCCACGGTAGCTTCCTATTAAAAAATTCTGCAGTTCTGTGAACTGAAAGGACTGTTAACTGTAGATCCAGCTTCAGGAGCCATTAAACTACCTTGTGCTCAAAGCTGGATTCTAATTTGGGAGCGCAGGCAAGTGCACACGACCTGGGCAGAAATAGCTTTGTGACAATCTGCACAAAGGAAGAGTCAAATACAAAGAGAGATGACACCGCCATTCACCAAGTCCCCGGCTTGAAACATCTGTCAAGTTGAGGGTTTGTATGTGTGGATGGTAGGAAAGAAGGTCTCAAGGGTACGTGCTGGGGTCAGAAGCTGATAAAAGTCTCAAATGCCTGCCTAAACAGTTTCCATAATGAAACCTAAGGTAGAAAAAATTTACCAGACAGCTTCTCTCATGCCTAGAGAATGTACAAAGCTATGCTTTATTACACCATCGCTTGTAATCTCCTCGTAGCCAAAAGCATGATGGGAAACCTCCGGGGACTCTCAAAAACTCAGCAATTCTGGGGAACCAAGGTAACAAATGTCCAAGTATTAAAGTTTCTGATGGTTTTGCTTAATCCAAAGATAAAACCTAGAAAATCAATCCTCCATAGATACCCAAACTGAAAAAATACCAGGGCAGCAGACAGTTTGAAGCTGTGGCCTTAGGAAAAACTAATAGCAGTAGCTGTCATTTCCTAAGCACTGGACTAGAAAGGCCTTTCCTACAGATGACGTCACTCCCTCCCCCACACAATCTTGTGGCAATGGGTATCACCTGCAGTTTACAGGCGCAGAAGCTGCAGCTCAGAGGGCCCAGTGAGTAGCCCGATGTGACCCAGTAAGTGGCAGAGCTGTCAGGGAAGCTGAGGTCTGACTGCCTCTCCAGCACGCACTGCATTCATCACGTTACACTGCATCCCTACAGAGCACGTGTTCTTCACTGCAGCCAGAGTGAGTGCCACCTGCTCCAGACTGAAGACGGTAAGGCTGACTTCCTGTGGTTTGGGGAAGTGAAGAGCCCAGTCAAGACGGGTTCTCAGATGCTACATTAGTTACAGTATAGGTGAAGCTGCTATAACAAGGAGACCCCAAAATACAATGTTCTCCAGATGTTTCTCCCCCACAGTTCAGAGGCTGGCCAGGCATCTTGGTTCCATGAGGTCATCTAAGGACCCATGCTCTTTTCATTCACTAGAAGAGGGAAAAGAGGAACCGCAGAGCCAATCATTTCCTTTTTGGCTCGTGCCCTAGAAGTTCACATATTATTTCTGCTCACATCCATTCACCAGAATGTATTCACATGCCCAGAACTAGATACAAGGAAGGCTGGGAGAAATGTCTCTAGATGCGTCCATCTAAAACCTGTTCCAAAAGGAAGAAGGGCAGAATGCATTCAGGGACAATTAGCAGTCTGTGTGAGGTCTGCCCACCTTACATGGAGATAAAAGTCTCAGTCATGCTTCCACAGAATCAGCATCAAAGGTTCCCAGCAAATCTTCCGGAACGAATCTGGTACAAAATACCATGTTTTATGTAATGTAAGAGGTCTTCAAATGTATACACCATCATTCTATGCACCATTAAGAAAGAAAAAGCCTCCCAATTAACACCAGGGCACACCATTGTCTATGATACATACCAATTTCAGAGATGTTACAAGTGGGAACAAAGTAGATACAGAAGATTAGAACAAATGAGATACAGTCTGCCCATGAAATAACAAATCAAGTCGATCTACCCTATGGAATTACTGGATACAAATCAATTAAATTTTAGAAGACAAATTATTATAGCTGATAATGTAAATGATATACTGAGGCCATACCTACACTTCATGACTTAAGAAACGCCAACTCAATTCTATGGGAAAGAGACAGCTACTTTCCTACATGAGGGGTGGGTTCTGGCCCAGCCAAGAGAGCATGAAGGTTCCCCATGGGCGTGAGCTAAGTTCTGAAGGGTAACTAGCTGAAGTGGCAGGGGCACAATATGGACAAAAGCTCTACGGTGGGAAGGAAAGTGGCACGTTTGACAAACAGAAGGGGCCTAAAGCATGGGAAGGAAGACAGAATGGCAGAGCAAGTCTGGAGGGCAGACTACGGTTAACCCTTTGGTCTTTACCCTCAGAGCAATGAGAAGCCACTGGAGAATTTAAGCGAGAGAACAACAATCATATTTGTGTTTTTCCGAGATCATTCTGGCTGCGATGTGAAGCGTGAACTCTAAGGAGAAAAGAGGGGACACGTGACAGCAGGTGTAGGCTCCTGCTGTCAGTCTAAGAGGGTTCAGACTTGGCAGTGTAGACCTGGGGAGCAGTGGAGGATTTGGGCCCAGAAAGCAGGGTTTAACAAATATTTCGGAGATAAGGACAGAACTTGGGGAGAGATGAGCATAAGGGAGGAGGAGGCCTCAAGGACAGCCCCGAGGTCTCTCCCCAGTGTGACTAAGTGCACGACGGCGTCATTCACCAACATAAATGTCCCTGGGAAGCACGTGCTGAGTGTGAGACACGTGAGCAACTGGGAAGGGGGCTGGCAGCTAGATGATCACTCTGGAGTCAGAGGAAACACACAGGCCGGAGGGAATCTTAGGAGACGTCAATATAGAGATATAAATCACAGCCAAGTCATGGGGGACATCAAGGAGGGAAGGGGTTAGAGTAAATAGAGAAGAGGGCCTGGGCCAGGGGCTTAAGGAACATCGACATTTAAAGGTCAGGCTCAGCGGGATGACACTGGCGTTCAAACAGCCATCCATTACTCGTGCATCCATTATTTATTAATACCCGGCCACAGTGCGCCAGGCCGCTACAGGTGTAAGGATATCCAGGGAACGAATCCTAGTTGCAGACACTTCCACTTAATGGCCGTTCCCTCTTTCGTGTGCTACATGCTGCCACACACTGAGACCGTACTGCGTGGCAGACAATGTCCTGGTCCCGCCTGCAGGAGCTTACACTTTAGAAAACTGTAGTAAACAGACAGCTATTTGATGATCTGGAAGGTGGCTCCTTACATTTTAAATCTATACACCCGTGCATCTCTCCAGCCAAAGTCCAAAAAGTTTCCTCGAAAACTAATGTTATTTCCCCCAATTACTGTCCTTCCTTTGTAGGCACATGTACATAGAAGAGATTTAAACATTCGGCACCCAATGAATGACATCCAACACTGAAAAGCAATTGTGTAGTTTCAAATCCCACCGAAGAAGTCTTTAGAGTCTGAAACACAGACAGGAGCACCGAGTGGAAAAGATGCTGATTATAGCCGAACCCTTTTGGAGTCTAAATATGCTCAGATAAAAGAGAAAAGCAAAAGGGGAGCTCTGAGTTTTTAACCAGAAATCATTACAGTATGGGAGCGACCTCCTGTGAGAACAGATGAACAGATGGCCAGATGCAGAGAAGAAATTCTGATGGTGGGGAGAAGATGCAAGGAAGAAGGAAGCGCGGTAAACAATTCATGGCTAACTAGCACGCCGTTGCGCGTGTGCAGTTGACCACCGTCTTAATTCACACTCTCAATAATGTTTAGTTCAGTTCAGGGAATTTTTTAAGCTTAAAAAATATGTATGGTTGAAATAATTCTTTATATAAAATTGTATAGTTTTTTATTTTTAACAAGGCATTCTCACACTAAGCAAGCTTCACAAATATAATTTTTAATGACAGCACAATATTTTCATTGTGCAGACAGATCACAATTTTCTTAACAATTCCCTTTTATTTAGGTTTTTCCATTTTATACTATATTCATCACTAATCCCCTTTTATGTAGTTTGTTCTATATTTGTGATTATTGTCTTGAGAGATTTCCAGAAGCAGATTTTCTAAAACAAAAGGGTATAATTGTTTCAATACATATAACGAAACTGTTATCCAAAAGCATTTTAATAATCTGTATTTTTATTAGCTGAGTACAAGAGTGCTTTTATTTCAAAACACACTCATAAGCTGAGTATTGCAATTTTTAATTTTGGTTAATCAGATTGAAAAAGCACCTCATTGGCCTTAATTTATAACTCTTTGATTATTAATGAACATATTCCCCCTATTTGCTAAGCCACACGAATTTTGTTTTCTGTGAATTGATTGTTTGTATCTTCTGGCTTGTCTGTTGGGTTCTTTATCAATTTATAAGAGTTTATATATGTTAAATGCATTAACCTTTTATCATGTTGCTGTAACATTTTTCCCACTTTTAATTTGCCCCTTTAATTACTTTTGGCATTCAGAAGTTTTAAATTCCCATAAAATCTCACAAAAAACTTTCATGCGATTTTACTTTTAGTGTAAAAACATTTCCCAAATTTCCTATTTCCATTTCCTAGATTTCTTTTTTTATACAGATGATGCTTTATTTAAATTTAGGTGTATAGTAGACACTAGGATTTACCTTGCTTTCTTTTTAAATCAAGTAGTTAAATGAGTGCTTGTGTGTCATTTAGCATCCCAGGACTAAATGAACCTTCCTTTCTCTGCTCATTTGTGACACTGACTCTTCATATATCAAAGTCACACATAACAGATGGGCCTGAAGACCATTCTACTCCATTAATAATTGTGTGCTTCTGCCAGGACCACATTATTCTAATTATTTCAGTTTTATAAAATTTTGGTTATCTGTTACTACTAGTTTCCCTCATTACTTTTTTTTAAAATTTATTTAACTATGCTTTTATCCTTCCAGATGAAATTTACAACCATTTTGTCATGTTCCAAAAAAAAAAAGCATATTTTTAAAAAAAATTAGAATTGCTTTAAATCTACAAATTAATTGAACTGAAGGTTCTGTAGGATTTCATTTTCCTATTTGAGAAAAACCTCTCCATTTCTTTCTCTCCTCTTTCAGTGAAATTAGCATTTTCTTCATATTTATTTCCTATATATGTTAAGCTCATTTCTAGGCATTTCATATTTTATTATTATGCATAGGATCAGGATCAAATAGTCCATGTACTTACTGCCCAAATGGTCACTGATTTATCTATATTGCATCAAATAACTTTTTAGCTGACCATCTTGGGTTTTCTGGGTATGTAATCTATTAGCAAAAACCACCTTTTCACCTTTTGATATCTTATTTCTATTTCATATTGTGGGAGGCAGAATTCTGAGGTTCCCCCTCCACCCAGGATTCCTGGCCCCTGGTGTACACACACCTCCCAGTTCCAGTATCACAAGGCGGGGCACAGATGGATTTGAATTTACATAGACTTCGAGAGGAGAGAGAGTTAGTAAATGGCACAGCCCACCGCTTTGGCTACTCAGCTTCCACACACACTCTCTATACACATTTGAACTAAACTACAGAAAGCATCACGACCGTTTCCACCTGACTGCATGCAGCTATCCTCCTATAAATGAAGATGCTCTCACCTCCTCCCCAAACACAGTCCTAACACCCACTGTATCCATCACTGGCTATATTAATTAATTACTCCCTCAATTCAGTACAGTCCCACTAAATATTTTGTTCTCTAAGGACTAAATTGTCAAGCTAACTCCTAACAACTTGTACATAAAATAAGGGAAAGAAGAGGAGAAAGTTGTACAGATGTAACAAGCGAAGCAAAAAACTATGCTAATGGCTGCCATTCTCATTTCTGTACCTGATCATGAGGTCACGAATGGGTCTACGGCTTTCTTTTCCCTCCATCCATCCCCTATTTCTGTTGTCCTCACTCAGAACCTCAGCTGGTCAGGGTTCTTAACATGACAGGAGGACTCAAACCTTCATTCCCGAAGGATCTGACTCCTCAACAGCTCAGCCTCTGGGGGGTTAGGGGTACGGTAGATTGTCATTCCTCTTTAATACTGAGCGTAGGAAGTACTTACTAAGAGACACTTCAGAAAATCCCCGTTAGAGACATAATCTTCCTTGCCCCCTTGTGTAGCCTCACCCCCATTCCTCCTTAGTAATCAGGATTAAGCGCTCCAGTCAGTAAAGTGACCCCTTTGGCTCAGTGACATAAAGGGCCCCATATGGGTGGCGCTTCGTGTTGCAATTCAATGGAACGATTCTGTGCCCCTGCTAGAAGCATTTCCCAATTGGAACGTAAGGACACCTCCCCTAGCAGAGCTCAAAACTGCTGGATGGGAAGCAGAAATTCTGAGAGTGAGTTATTAGGTGAAACAATAGTGAGAGACTGCGTTTAGGGTTTTACCATAAAGTGTGCTATGGAAAGTTGGTCTGAGAATTTATACCACATTAAACAAATACCCTGCTCTTCCTAATTTGTGTCTAACAGAAGAAACAGCGATAAGGAATTTATCTTTGACTTCTTTGGATTCTGTTAATTGTTGCTTTCCATAGTTTGAAGCTATGTTATTTTGTGCACACCAATGTCCTGGCGGATTGACTCATTGTTCATTATGAAATTTCCTTCATTTCTAGGGATGTGTCTTGCTTTGAAGTCTATTTAGTCTGATTATCACTTATATTGTCCTACCTACTCTATGTTCCCTTTTTCTCCTTTTGGACCAGTATTTTTGATTGTTTCATTTCATATTTGTCTTCGCTTAGTAGCTATAAATTCTCCCATGCTTTTAGTGGTTAGCAGCTTTTCGCTACTCAAGTTCCACGAGAGAACCGTCTTCCAAAACATAATCTATTTTCCAACTTTTCCAAGACGATACACACCTAATGCCATTCTAGGTGCAAAGAATTCATTATATACAGAGGATGTTTTAGCACAGGAGTTGGCCAACTTTTTCTATCAAGGGCCAGATAGTAAATATTTTCAGCTCTGTGGGCCCCAGGGTCTCCATTACAACTACTCGACTCCGACACTGCACCATGAACGCAGCCACAGACAACAGGCAAACCAATGGGCACGGCTGTGCTCCAATGAAACACGACTTACTAAAACAGGCAGCAGACTGCACCTGGCCGTGGGCTGAAGTGTGTTGATCCCTGCCTTTGGGCACCAGGATGAGATCTCTCACTAAACATGGTTGGAAAGGCTGCCTGGGATATTACATCATATAACCCAGACTCATTGGTCTTTTTAAATATAAATGACAAGGAACTTAGGACATTAGCTATATTTCCCCTGCGCTTGTATTGCTATCATTTATTATTTTTACGGTTTTATACAGTTAATATTACTTTAATTTAGTCAGCATTTACCCTTCCCACTGATCTTCATTCCTTTTGCATCTCCATACTTCCACCTGGAATAATTTTCCATCTACCCGAAGAACACTCTTTATAGTGCCTTCAGCGTGGATCTGCTGGTGATGAATTCTCACAAATTTTTGTCTGTCTGAAAATGTCTATATTCTAACGTCATCTGTGCTTTATATAACTTTCTAGGTCAGCAGTTATTTTCTCGCAGCACTTGGAAGATACCCTTCCATTGTCCTCTGATTTCCATTTCTTCTGCAAAGGAAACTGTCAGTTACTCCTCTGAAGGTAATGTGTCTTTTTCCTCCTTTGGCTAATTTTAAGACTTTCTTTGGTTTTTAGCAATTTGTCCCTTTTTTGTTTTTTTATTCTTCTTAGATCCACAATGATTCTTAAATCTGTGACTTGACAGCTTCCATCAGTTTTGGAAGATTCTCAGCCATTATTTAAATATTGCTTCTGATCTGTTCTTTCTCCTCTCCTGAGACTCCAACTGTAAGTATTTTAGACTTTTAATAGTGTCCCATTTGTCTCTTCTGTTTTTCTTCTTCATCCTTTTGTCTCTGTGCTTCAGTGTGGATATTTTCTTCTGCTCTACCTTCCAGTTCACTAAAGCTCTTTTCGGCTATGATTAATCTGCTATGAAACCATCTGTTCCTGTACTTTTCAATTCCAGAATTTCCATTTAATATTTCTCCACAGTTCCCAGTTTTTTGGCGAAATTCTCTATTTGTCATCTGATTTTTTTGAGCATATTAATCAATGTAATCTTAAAGCCTAAGTTTGATAACCCTAACATCTGGATCTTCTGCAGATGTCTTTTTATAGTTTTAAAGATTTTTTTCTTTTTTTAAAAGATTTTATTGGGGAAGGGGAAAAGGACTTTATTGGGGAACAGTGTGTACTTCCAGGACTTTTCCAAGTCAAGTTGTTGTCCTTTCAATCTTAGTTGTGGAGGGCACAGCTCAGCTCCAGGCAGTTGCCGTTGCTAGTCGCAGGGGGCACAGCCCACCATTTCTTGAGGGAGTTGAGGAGTTGAACTAGCAAACTTGTGGTTGAGCCCGCGATCCAACCAACTGAGCCGTCTGGCCACCCGGGAGCTCAGCAGCAGCTCACTGACTTCAGTCTAGTTGTGGAGAGCGCAGCTCGCTGGCCCATGTGGGAATCAAACCAGCCACCCTGTTGCCCAGAGCTCGCGCTCTAACCAACTGAGCCACCCATCCGCCCAGTTTTAAAGAGTTTTATTAATATGTGGAAATAATATTTAAAAAGTTTACTTCTTGAATCATATATTAGTATCAGCAAGTAGAATACCCATTTGCTTCTTTGGTAGTGCAAAAAAGGGAAAGAAATTAAATTCTTAGATGGAAAGGGTAGTGTTGCTGGTTTTGGTCTACAGATAATTTCTTCTGAATATCATTCAGGTTATAGTCTAAACGTGTTGTCCAGTAATGAGCTAACAATTTCGATTCCAAATATGACTAATCAAATAGGGACAGTCTGTTTCCAATACATACATAGAAACTAAAAGATGAAAATATTTTCACTGATTAAACAGTACTGTAAAACTTTATTAATTGAGAAATGTACTCTTTTTCTAAGCACTGTGAAAACCTACCCAAGAACTTAAAATCACTAGAAATATGGTATCTTGAAAGTTACCTTTTTCTTATCTGTTTTTGGATTGTAAATCTTTTTCCCTCCCAATATTGTATTAGTTTTGGGTAAACAGCATAGTGGATATTTGTGTAACTTATGAAGTGATCTCCCTCCTGATAAGTCTAGTACCCATCTGACCCATACATCGTTATTACAATATCACTGACGATATTCCCTATGCTGTACTTCACATCCCCATGACTAGTCTGTAACAACCAAGGTGTACTTCTTAATCCCTTCCCCTTTTTCACCCAGCCCTCCAACCCCCCTCCCATCTGGCAACCATCAGTTTGTTCTCTGCAGCCATGAGTCTGTTTGTGTTTTGTTTGTTCGTTTATTCTGTTCTTTAGTTTCCAGATATAAGTGAGATCATATGTTGTCTTTCTTTCTGACTTATTTCACTTAGCATGATGCCCTCTAGGTCCATCCATGTCGTCGCAGCCTGTCTTTTCTCTTGACTTTCAGTCATATATGCCTAGTGTTTGAGCGCATGTTAGTCACCACGTGTGAAAAACGGTGGGGCTAATCTGAGGCCCCGGAGGGCGGTACCTCCCTCTAGTGCTTCTGACGGGCACTTGTGAGTAGAGGTGAATCACTTCAATCGCTTTCAGCCAATTCAAGATTTTCCGTTTTTGTGAGGGCTGGACCTCAGGCTCATTCTGACATTCACCACTACTCCTAGGGGAAACTTTTTGGGGGGTGAGGGGAGAAGGGGCTCCAACCAAAAGCCTGGGTGTTTACCAGGGTCCTCCTCCTCTGCTCCCAGCCCGTGAGTCTGCTGAACTCTGCTTAGCTTCTCAGGCTGTTTTCTGTCCCGCTTTCCAGTCATAGCGTTTGAGTTGGCAAATGCCTCTGAAGGGTCATGTTTATTCTGTCTCTTCAGACCACCCCTCAAACTCCCCAATGTCCCCGTGGCTCCCAACACCTTCAAACAGTTACTTTTGATGTTCTACCAAGCTTTTCTAGTTTTTGGTAGCACGGCTGGTCTGCTACAGGTAGTCTGCTTCAGCCAGAAGCTGAAGTCTCAAAGAACATCAAATTATTCAATGACTTTCCAGGCAGCAATTAAGAGAATCTTAACGAATTTTCTTTCTGGACCCACTACTGTAGTGGGATTTTAGGATTCTTTGCATCCCCTAAATAGACATTACTTGGTCTTACTATCCTACTGATTCAATATGCTGCTGCATATGTCTCACATTCTTTTTAGAAAGAGGTTTTTAAAGAAATAATATGAATACTGTGAATTATACTTTCTGGTGAATTACTTAAGATTCTCAGATTGTATTTACGTGACAGAAATGTGAAGTTAGCTTTGCTGCTCTCCTTTTGATGGTTTTAGCATCATAATTATGCTAGCTTCATAAAGTAAGCTGGACAGCTTTCCCTCTTTTTAAAGTTCTGAGACAACATACACAGTATTCAAAAGTATGAAAGAATTCTTATTAACATTATCTAAAAAGGAAAAACTTTGGAGATAAATTCTCTCATGCATAAAATTCCTCCCGTTCTACCTCGGTTTTCTGGATTCACAAAGGATTCTGTGGCTACTTGAAAAGACCCAGTCCTAGCACAAATCTCAGGCTCAATAAATGTTGTTTCCTTTTGACCTAAAAGTTGTCTTTTTGATTCGTACCAGGTCATAAATATCTACTATTTTTGAGTCAGGGAGTTGATTTTCATTACAAGCTTTAAAACTGCTGCAGACTGTGGGCGTGAGGAGGGTATCAGCGGGACTGAAAGGGGCCGCTTTCCTGTCACCAGGCACGCCAATGCCGTCCGACTTTGCAGGGAGAGCTGCTATCAGTGAAGCCAGTCGTGTACCCCACGTGAAGATTTAGTTACTCTACCAGCCACACAACACCTACTGAGCCTGCTATGTCTAAGCCAGTAAGTGAAGTGTCATAAAAGATGAAGAGAATTAAATATGACTCCTGCCTTCAGGGAGTTTATAATCTAATAGAAGAAACAATGTATACATACATAATCATTATAAAAGAAGTGCCGTAAGATAGATACAACTGGACACACTTGTAATAACGCATACAATTTATATGCAAGCAGCAACATGTTAAGTATTCTATTTTTTCTCTGTTTAACATTCCTCTAAAATGAAGGGGAAAACCAAGCTTTACATATACAGTGACTACGTGACTGTGTATTTGTTAGGTATCTGATCTTACTGAATAAAGCCTTACCACATTATGATAATTAAATGCCACAGGAGACAGATTTCTAAGCATTTCTGGAACCCTGACGGGGACTTCACTGTGTGAAATACAGTAAATTAAACTGAGAATATGATCATCACAAGAACAAATCCTAATAGTCTACAAAGAATACAAATTCCATCCCGACCTCACGTATTTGGGGATAATTGTGTATGCCAGCACTTGCAGGTATTTCCAGGGTAAAACAACTCCTCCCAGCCTTACAAATCCTACCAACATGATCACCATGGTCATGTCATGATAGGGTTAAAATAATGCCACTCTCTAGACTCGAATCACAGCTCTGAAATTACAGTGACATACACACAAATAGATAACGGCAGCACACATGTGTGCCAGTGAGGAATAGGCTTTGCAGGGCTGAATATAGGGAAGATAATGTATACCTACATTGCGTCAAATTTATGCACTATCTCATTTAATCCCTACGATAACCTTGTAGGAGGCATTATTATCCACTTCTTCCAAAAGAGCAAACAAATAAAGTCATTCAGCTAATAAGCGGCATTCCTAAGAATCCAGCCAAGAACCGACAACTTCTTCCAAGACCACTTATACCAGTGGTTCTCAAACACTGGCCATCAGTTACGAGACGGTTTCCTGACACTGCATTCACTCCATTTATAGGACTCTCCTGAGACCTTTCTTCTTCTTTGCATGGGAACGTCTTTTATTTTATCAAGTACTGGTAAGAGTGGATGGTGGGAGTTTGCATTCCAACGTCTTATGTGGCAAGACAAAGGGGCAATGATACGTAGGCTTCAACTTTTGTTGATGAAACTTTGCTTGTGTATTTAGTCCAAACAGCTCTTAATCACAATATTTTCAAAAGAACAGATTTCACTGCCAAAAGAAAGGTTTGATTAAATAACATTTAAAAGATACTTACCTTACTACAAGAATGACAAACATTTTTAAAACTGTTGTGTGTAGCTACCGTTACAGGCAAAATTATACGGGCGGCACCCCCATTCCACCATCTTTCCAGTGGTTACTTAGGTTTGGGTTTGCTGTTTGCTTCCCTTCCAGTGCACTGTCCAACTACTCCCACCAACATACTTTAAAACTTAACCTATTGATATGCTCATTTCTTGATTGTGGCAATGATTTCATAGGTATATACATATCTCAAAATTCATTAATAGTATACTTTAAATATGTGCAGTTTATTGCATGTAAAAGAAAAGCAAACCTTAATAAAGATGATAAAAAAAACCACCTCACCAGGATAATGAAGTATTTGAGCCTTTTGATACGTATTACCACTTTCACTAGCAACATGAGTGGAAAAATTTCTTTTCTCATTCTCCTTAGGATTATAGTTAAAACTGTGCCAACTAAGTTTCCAAAAATTTCTGGTTTCTTTAATTTGCCTTTCTTTGATTACTGCAAGATATATTCTGTAAATGTCTGCTTACTGATCTGTTTTATACAAGGTCTTTTCCTTCGCTGATTTACCTATGCCAAAAGGCATAAAACCAGCTTTCTGCAAGATCTGGGTTCGAGCCCAGAGCTGCCTGATCTGAGGCAGTCACCACCTCTTTGGATCTCAGTGTTCACCGCAATGAAGCCCACAGATCTGCGAATTCTTAATACTTCAAATTACTTAAGACTTATTCTTGGAAACGCAGCAGATGCACAAGCTATAATTCTAGTTAATAATATTGTTGTCACTAATCCATTATCACCTTGACTATAGAGTATTAAATAGTAATGATAATAAAAACCCCCGATAAAACCAAACATCCTGTGACCCTGTTGCACTTGTTTACTAGTTCTAGTAGCTTTTACTTTTTCCTTTTTTTTTTTTTTGTGTGTGTTGATTCCTTAGGGTTTTCAACAGAATCATGCCATCTGTGGGTAAGCACAGTTAATTCTTCCTTTGCAATCTAGTTGTCTTTCTTTTTTTTGGTTTTTTTTTCACCTGATTGCATAGGCTAGCATCTCCAGCAAACTGCTGACTGAAGTAAAGCACACAAACATTCTTGTCTTGTTTCCAATTTTAAGGAGAAAGCATTTCATAACTCATCCTTAATAAGTATGATGTTAAATTCTTGTGTATGTTTTTCGTACATATCCTTTATAAAGTTGAAGTCCCTTTTTACACCTAATTTCCTGAATTTGTATTTAGATTTTGTCACTCTTTTTCTGCATCTATTGGGAGGATCATGTGGTTTTTGCGCTTTATTCTATCAATATCATATATTACATTAAGTGATTTTAGGATGTTAATCCAAACTTGTAGTCCTGGGATAAATCTCACTTGGTCATAATTCTTTTCATATGGTGCTTCCTAATATTTGAAGATTTTTGTGTTATATTAATGAGATAATGGGCTGTAGTTTTATTTTCTTACGATGTCTTTGGCTTTGGTATCATGACAATACTAGCTTCATAGAATCAGCTGGGAAATGTTTCCTCTTCCTTTATTTTCTGGAAATGCTTATGAAGGCTTGACAGTAGTTCTTTATATGTGTGACAGAATTTATCAGTGAAGCCAACATGAGCAGGGCTTTTCTTTGTGGCAAGATGTATTCATTTAATTTCTTTACCTGTTATGTGACCATTCAGATTTTTCATTCTTCTTGAGTCAGTTTCGGTGGTTTGTCTATTTCTAGGATTTCATCCATTTCACCTAAGCTGCCTACTTTGTTGGTATAAAGTTATTCACAGTATCTACTTAATTTTTTGTAAGGTCAATACTCATGTCCCCTCTTTCATTCTTGATTTTGGTATTTTCTGTCTTCTGTTTTTCTCCTGGTCAACCTAGCTACAGGTTTGTCAATTTTGTTGCTCTTTTCAATCGGCCAGCTTTTGGTTTTATTGATCTTCTCTACTAGTTTCCTGTTTCTATTTCATTGATTCCACTCTAATCTTTGTTTCCTTTTTGCTTACTATGAGTTTAGTTTGTTCTTTACTTTCTGGACTCATAAGGTGGAAGCTTAAGTTACTGATTTGAGATCTTTCTCCTTTTCTAATATAGACATTTAAAGCTATAAATTTCCCTCTTAGTACAGTTTAGCTGCATCACATAAATTTTGATATGTTGTTTTCTTCTCTTTTTATTCAGTTCAAAGTATTTTCTAACTTTCCCTGGTGATCTCCTTCTTTGTCCATGGGTTATTTAGAAATCTCTTATTTAATTTCTTACGGATTACACATGGAGAGAAAGAAAGGAGTCAAGGGGGACTCCAAAGATTTCGACTGGAGCAGCTGGAAGGACGGAAGTGCTGTCCAGTATGATGGGCAGGCGTGCGAGCAGAGCAGACGTGGGGAAGAGAAGGAGCTCAGTTCTGGGTCTGGGAGGTAGGAACGCTCTTTAAACTGTCATGTGGAGAAGGCAAGTGGAGATGCAAATACTGAGTCTGCGGAGCAGTCCAGGCGGGTGATAGAAAACTTACGAGTCTTCAGGGTATGTGAGGCATTTAAAGTCATGAGACTGAATGAGGTCACCAATGGCGTGAGTATAGACAGAGAACAGACAATTTACACAAGTGAAGTCAGAGAAGGTTTCATGAAGGAGGCTGGTGTTGTTAGGTATGTCAGGACATTTAGCATTTGATCTGGCAAGGACAGCAGCCAACTGAAGCAATCATTAAGCCATGAATGTGAAATAAATGTTATCACATGACAGCATGTCATACCTGTGACTAATGGAGGTACTAATGATAACCAGATAATGGTATCAAGAGACCTAAGTGTCCAGAGAAACAGACGTTTAAAAATATGGAAATATTGTTAGGCTTATTGCATATGTTTATTAAAATGGTAACAACCTTAAATTGTCCATGTTCCTAAACAAGACCTTTACCCACACACCCTTTTTTTTTTTCTATACCCATGTGGCTCGCTACCAATCTCAGTCATTTAAGATTTGTATCTTCTGGAAACTGATATCTAAGTAAAGAAGCAAAACTGTTATCCCTCCAATCAGAGAGCCAAATAATGAAACAAAAGACAGCATGCTTATTCTAAAGGAATCTCCTTACCTCCTACATCTGTAAGGGTTTACAACACTCCATTCCTTCAAAGTTTTTGTGTTGAAAGAGCCATAAGAAAGATACAATGCAGAATTAAAATGGGTCAAGTAAGGGAATTACTTTCCAATAGAGATTTGAGATTGAATAGGAAGTAGTTGAATTAGGTAGAAAACAGTTATCACCCATTCATATGCTGCTCTTATATATCAAAGGTGGCTTACTTCTGGCTGACCCCATTAACTAAAGGATTCTAGTTTCAAGGTGACATCTATTTTTACAGAAACGTCTTCTCACTTTTTATAATTTGGATCAAAACTAGAATCCCTTTAAATAGGCTTAAAATTTTCAGTAACATTACTTTTCAAATAATGCTTCAAGAAAGACCTGCTGCTGTGGCAGAAAAACAACCAATCTTGTGAGATCTGTGTTTGTCTCACAGACATGCTCCTGCCTAAGCTTCATTCTAGATGTCACAGTTAGAAATCAGGGAGAATAGAGAATTTACCACCAGGTTTTTCGAATATAATGTTTCTTATAAACACATCAAAGTTTGCTTTCTCTTAATACATTTTTAGAGCCCAAAATTATACTATTTGGGGCTGCAAATCTATTAGACACAGGTTATTTATATAATATTTGATATTTTAAAATTAAAATAGGTCACATGCCACAGATCAAATCTGGGGCCCCCAAGATCTCAGTTCTTTAAAGATACTGAAAATCACTCCGTCCATCGGAATGAGGTCCACAGCAGGACTCCAAGCTGCCTCACTTTCCTCACCTACTGAGGAGAATAAAGGAGAGAATACCTGAGTATTAAGCGCTATGTACTGGGCCCATGATAAGAACTCAAAAACTATAGCTACTACGAAGTTCAGAATCCTTTCTCCAGCTGTGAATGTATATCTTTAGAGCAAATGGGCTTTGGAACATAATATATCAAAATGAAAGAAAAGCACACTTTTCAGTCTGTTGCTTCAAACTGAGCCTTTACTCCTGTCTCTGAAGTTCAAAGTTTCAGGAGAGAAAATGTAAAAAAAACAAACAAAAAACTGATAACATGAAAAAAGCAAATTACAAACGGTGGGGGGGAATGCTATGGGAAATACAAATAAAAGGCTAGAAAACGTTCTGAGTGATTTTAAAGGCTGAATTCTGAAATCGATGTCCACTAATTTGAGATTTAGATGGAAAATCACAAATTAAAGAGAAATAGCCATTTTCTTAGAGTGTGGGATCTACATAATCAAAATCCTGCCACTGAAGGTAAAATAGGCATGTGTATAGTTAATTAAGTAACCACATCTAATAATTTTGCTAAAGGAGTACTTAAATTATGAGTCAACATAAACTGATTTCAAGAAAAAGAATTCTGACAGTATCCTTTTATAATTTCATCTGATTTCCACAGAGCCCCCTTAGAGAATAGAATAGTTAAGTTTAATATATGCTAAGCAGACATTTTGGATTGGTCAGAATGATCTCATTAGTTATAACTCATTTTTCCAATGGTCTAATATCTGAAGGTAGTTACCAGATCTGTAAAAGGCAACCCAGGAATTATTTTGTACAATTTTATCTATCATACCTAAAGTTCAAATGTCCATAAGAAATGTCACACCTTATTTCTTCACAATTTGGTTGGTGGCACTTACGCAGGGGACTCATGGAAAGGGAGCCGCCCGTTCCTATGGGTCCCCACAGAAAACACAGAGCAAGGCACCCCTGAGGACTCATCCACACAACTCTGCTCACACCTGCAGCTAAATCCCCAGAGTCCGGGCAGACTAGTTGAAGTTATGGTCGGTTACTATCCTAAAAAGATGAAGAAAGGAGGAAAAGTATTCATGTATCAATCTCTGCGCTTCCTCCACTATCATTTGTGGAAGCAACACCTCTTTAGAATCAGATGACTCAAAATAACACTGAAAAACGTTATCTTAGTAGCCATAAAACACTGTACAAACGCAAAGACAAACGTGTTACTATCCCTGCTATGAAGTAACTACAAATCTAATAGAGAAATGATCCCGACAGTGAAGCGTTTTTGCAAAGCACTAATTTGTAAGGGGTTTAAAATCTAAAATGAACAGGGAGAATAAATAACGTTCATCAATGAAATACACAACCATAACATATACAAAGTACAATGGTGACCAAGGTTCCTATTCATCAATGGAGTGTGGTAAATAATATTTTTGTCTGTTTTAAAGTTTTCCCATCCCTCTACAAGAGTATTAAAAAAAAAAATCAACTTTGTGGTTTTAATTACTTTATTAAAAAAGAATCTATTATAGCTTAAGTTCAAGGAATAATCTATTAAATTTATTTAACCTTTAAAAAGTTCTGGTAACTTCATCACAGCCACTACTCACACTGGTATACATTTATGTTATAATCTGATCTTATGTTTCCTGGAAATACTGATGATTTGTTTTCTCTCTTTCTGTCAATATCCAGCAAGTTTACAATATATCTGGGACTGTTATATAAAGTCTGAGTTAAGATTTTTTTTAATGGGTCCAGTACCAAGAAACTTTGATTTCGCTGAGAGTATTCACCATAATTAACAGCAGAAGCCTATTATTACACGGCTCATTACATACTTGGATTTATGCTGAGAGTCAAATCTCTACCCTAGAACCTCACACAATAAACTTCCCAAACTGCTATCTTATGTGTCATCTTTCACCATCAGCATTTTAAAAGGACTGACTCTCTTCTCCATGAGATACTGGAAGCAGCACAAGCGTTTTATTTCTAAACACCAGTACCAGAAGGTGCTGAAAGGATTTGGCGTTGGTACGAGTATATGCTTGTGAAAACATTTTAGACAAATGTCTGATGCTCTACATGATCTGAACTTCTATAAAAGTTTGGCTTTATTCTCTTCGGTACTTTCTTGTATGGTAATATGAGAACGCATATCTCATTAAAGAAAGTATCATATAGGTTAAAAAATGTAAGCATAAAAATAATACCGGGAGAAGTATTGAGGGGGAGGGGACGAATGTCAAGATCTCCGTGGGTTGACAAAAAAATTATAAAAATAAATAAAAGGGATCACTGCATGTATATAACCAAATGTTTTAAGCGGAGCTTCTTTACTTACTGAATTTAAAGCCTCTCTGGCACATTCCAGAAAGAGCAGAGAGCACTACGCCTGACCTCTTAGAACTCATTCCTTTCAACGGCCCACACAACCATTCGTATTGCTTTGTCGGCTGACTACTTCTCACACCTCTGCAGTTCGACCCTACCATTAGGCATCTCCAAGCCCGCGTCACCTTACGTGGACAACTGCGATGGCCAGGGTTTGCACACTTCCAATTTCACCTCCAACCACCCGCTGCATCCTGGCTCCACAGAAGTTTCTCATCTGTCGTTGAGCTCCTGCCATGCCCATCAACAACCATCAACAGTTCCTACCAGCCAAAGAAAGGTTCTGTCCACGCAGCCCCTCTAAATCTTCCTGCCAACACAAAACCTCCACTTACAGCCAGACCGCAAGGTCATTTCTTCAATAAAAACACTGAGTCTGAGCCGCTGTCCCAGGCACTTTCCAAAACGTTCCCCCCACGCGGCTTGCCCACCCACTGGTCTCCCTGTGGCATCTCTCTTCCAGTAGCCACATCGGCAACCTTCCCGGATCCTTAAGTGAAGTCTTGCCTGACCCCTGTGACCCTAGGGTGGCCTTCGTCCTCTCGATGACTGGGCACTCTCTCTCCACATTCTCAAAGTCTGTACCACTGAACGAGCAGGCGGCGTGAAGAGAAAACAATGTTTGCCGGTCACATAAGTTTGGGAAAGACTGGGCTAACAATGGTAAACATACTCCTTTTGCTGCTGAACTTCTCCGAGCATCTAATATGTTAACAGGCATCTTCAAGAAGGCAGATGTGGCATATGGCCATCTAATTATACACTGCCGCAGATCTGTGTTTAGGAGCTTCACAGCATTTCACTGCCATCTCATTTTTGTTGTCGTCACCGTTGTTTTTACTGGTCCGGTGCCCCCTCCCCCCAGGAGGACAACTCCAGGAGGGCACGGAGACGGCGTGCTCCTTCACTGTGGTTACTGCACACACAAGGCACTCCGTTTTTGTGGAGTCAAGAAGAAACGATGTGACCGGGCTTGGGCTTTAGAAGGCAGCACAGGGGATGATAAAGGGCTCGGCCTCCAGCATCAGGGACCTGGATTCTTTACTGAGGCTGCGACTTCGGGGTATTCTTCACCCTCCGTCAGCCTCAGCTTCTCCATCTATAAAATGAACACAGTACAGCACCTCCCTTATAAGCTGCTGTCGAGAAATAGGTAACACACGTGAAGTGTCCCAAAAGCATCCAGTTAACATTAGCGGATGGCTCAGTGGGACACAAATCAGAGAGAGAGAGGCTAAAGTAAAAGCTACTCAAACGATCCAAGCTATTTATCCATGTGGAGGGCTCTGAAGTGGACTGTCCAGTCTGGCTTCACGGCCTACAAATCGTAGGATCTGTAGAAGTTACTGCCTTGTCTGTCCTTCCTTTCCTCATCTGTAAAATGGAATTAATAAAAGCAACCATTTTCCGCGAGTGCTGTGAGGATTAAATAACACGTCCTTGGCACACTAGCACATAGTAAATACTCCAAAACTAGTTGTACCTGTTTGAAGAGCAGTTTTAAGTGGAGATCTGGTTACCAGAGAGGATGCTTTCTAACTATTCCCACCCCACCTCAGCTCAGTTGTCCTCCGTGGCTCAAATGTACTTGCTGCCAAACAGCCATCACCTTCTTCCCTCCCCTCATCTCCTTACCCAGAAAACCTCGTTTAAAACGCTGGCCTCTTCCGGAAGAACAAAGCCTATCAAATTCCCTGCCTACAACTCTTTCCCCTCCTGCTCGGCATTTCATATTTCATCTACAGTGTAAGAAAACAACACAATCAAAGCAGCAATTCTGCACCCCCCACCCCCAGCTTAATTTCTGAACAACGCTGCTGTTAACATCTTTTCAAAGCCCGAATGGTTGGAAAGATGATAAGTTGTATCTATGTGCCACTGCCCAATTTCAGATCTTGCTTTAATTCCCGGTTGCTATTTTAACTTAGATTTCCCTGCTTATTAAAAGAGTAATTAAAAGGAAATTATCTTCGGGAATAAAAGTAAACAATACCTTTGCCAGGCTCAACCCAAGCAATTGATTTCAGTTGTGAGAGATCTTATTCTTAATAAGCCAGACTGTGCACACAAAATGAATCCAGCCAAGCGCACACCCCAACACCACCGTGGCCCTCCGCGGGGGGCCCGCCCGTCCCAAAGGGCCCAGCCTTCCACAGGCGCTAGCCCACGGCCAAGAACCAATGGCCTTGACACTGTGGCATGGCAGGTCTGCAGTTCAGGCCTTCAGAGGGTCATTCTGAAGATATAATAGAATATTAATGTCTAGAAGGTTCTAAAGAAGGAAAACTGAGTCCTTCAAGAGAAAAAAATCTGTCCAGGTGATGGCATTCTAGAGGATCACAGGGGATCATCTGGGTTTTGTACAAACAGATGTTGGTCACAGAAAATGCTGTCACCTCAGAATGATGATGATGAGCTGACATATTTGGACACTCATGTTCATATTTTTGTACAAATTTTTTTTTTAAATTTTGGTGTCCAAAAAGGTTTATAAGAAAGCAAAGTGGGAAGCAGCCACGTTAGACCACTTCATCCCTCCCTCGGGCTCTCCAGACGACCCTTTGGGCCCCGTGCGCTGTGACCCAGTGGCCCCACGATCCTGTGTGTCTTTGGGCATGTCGTTCTCCAAACGGAAAGAAGTATCTCGACAGAGAGGCAAATAAGGAGAGGGAGACCTTGGGACAGGTAACTTGCCACTCCGTATTTCCTAGAGCAAGTATTTAAATCCATTGGCCTAGAAGAGACATGTTTCAGAAGCCATATTCTTGCCCATCCTTAATCATTACTGTATCTTAGAAAACCGAAACCCCGATGCATAGCTGGAACTCTGAGAGCCAACGCAGAATATTAAGAGTTCAAAACAGCAGTGAACGCTGCTTTCCCAAGGCCATTCCTTCTGCTGTGGTTTGCAGCCATGGCGGGCTCAGGAGGGTGCGAACAACTATCTGTGCTACAGCAGTGATGTTTCATGGCTGGATGCCCAGATTGTCTAGCTCTGCACACAGCTCTATAGTCTTTTGAGGGCTACAGAGGAAGAATGCATTCTTAACAAACAGCTCTCCATCCTGCAATAGCTTCTTCATTCTCTGAAAGCATCTGTGGCCAAGAAAAGAATTCATTTTTAGTAAAACTCCAAAAATGGCACAAAGGGCATGAATTTTCACCATATTTTTAACAAGTAAAACCTTGTCACATCCCAGTTGGAGAATTAAAATACATGTTTCACTTTTCATTAAATAAGTTATAGTTCAAATGCATAATTTGCACAAAAGAAAACTTACAAGATTATTTTAATCAAGTTATTCAAACAAGTTTACTGGGCAAGGATTGCACATTTCTTGGATTCAACTCTGGACATACAATCTCTAAACAAGATTATACTGTTATTTCTGAGAACCAGTAACCTTTATATTTTTAAGTAATTATATTAAAGTTGTGTATAAGCTCAATGTTTGTAATTGAGAACATCTTTATTGCATTAAAGTCTATTTAAAGCAAGTTTACTGTATATTATTTTGCAAAGTAAAGAATGTTCTCCTCATGACTGAACAATTATTTGATTTGTAAAATTTTAGATAATCACGATTAGACTGGCTTAAAGCAAGAAAATCTGAAAATCTGCCTTAAAAAGACTAGTTTTCATGATATTCTGTTCTCCCTACTTAAAGCTATGACATCTTCATACAAAATTATTCAGATGCTAAGTGTCTTAATTAAGCAACTAAAATCCAGTCACCTTCACTGTGAAATCAGTTTTCACAGAAAATAGGACACAGTACCGATACACTCTCAAAAGATTTCCTTAGAGCTCATTTAAAACATCAGAACATGCTCTGAAATGAAGCTGGAATGAAAGATAAAAACCCACTAGACTGTCTCCGAATCATGAGTAAGAAGCCAAAACAATTTCAATGAAAGAGAATAAAAACAAAACAAAAACAAAGTTCCGTGGTTCCTGCCCACTTACTTAGAACCTTCTATGCACTGTCTGCTCAGGACTCCACCTCCTGCTCCCTCAGCCTGGCCTCTTCCAGGTTCCAAGGCCTCTACCGTGTTTCCCTGAAAACAAGACCTAACCGGAAAATAAGTCCTAGCATGATTTTTCAGGATGACATCCCCTGAACATAAGCCCTAATGCGTCTTTCGGAGCAAAAATTAATATAAGACCCGGTCTTATTTTCGGGGAAACACGGTATTAATGTGCCCCTCTTTCCTCCATTCCTCATGCTTTCCCTACAGGCTTCAGTAGCTCTGGCTAAGTACTCTCTGCTTTCTCCATCCCCAAATCTTAATTATTTCATATGCTACTCCCATATGTGGAAGAGCCTCAACTTCACAGCCAATCTAGCTTTCCCTTATAAAATCCTCTCGGATATCACCTTTGCCCCGAAAAACCCCGACAGAGGGGTAAATAAGTCATCTAAGATGTTAAGTATGCAATCTCACGGATGTAATTCCTACTGGGGAACGCCCAAAAGGCCCATAAATAGTCTTTAAAATGGTTCTTAAGCCTTAAAATGCTAAGTTGTTAGGGAAGTTATACAATATCAAAGACATTCTATATACTCAAATCAAATAATAGATAAGTAAACTAATTTCCACTAGTCTTTTTTTTTTTAATTGAAAATTAATATCCCTTTCCTGAGTCCACCAAGGATAAGGTGACATTCAGGACCTCACTGCCCTCACTTGGAGTTTGGGAAGTAATGCAAACACCCCACTCTCAGCCAATACTGTAGAAAGTTCATCTTTCATTTCTTTCCAACTGAAATCTCTCCTCTGTAAGGAAGAGAGCTGCCCCACTCCAGCCCTCACCTACCCCCCCTCCAGTTTGGTTTTGAAAGTGAGCCAGATGGCAGCATTTGGAAAAGCACAAATTTATCTCAGTAAAGCTGGCTGCTTAAGAAAAAGGTGGTGGTGAGAAATATTGTAATTTAAAGTTTCCTATATTCCCTCCCCACTTATTTTTTTAATCACTGAGAGTTGAATGAAACAGTTCACCCCAGTTTCCCTCATAATTAGCACTCTAATGCAACTATTTGTTCCAAAATTCCCGAGCCAACTAAGTATAAATATAAATCTGTTACAAAATAATCTTTGTTAAAGTGTTAAAACATATGCCACTTGAAAAAAAACAACAATAAACATTGTGAGGAGGAAAAACCAACACTTACAGGTACCCCAGGTTACTACTAAAATATTTAAATGCCAGAATCCAAAGTGAAATAGTTAGGACTACGCCTTATGACATTCTCACTGTCAATCTTATTTAATTTCATACTTTGATAGTAAAACAGAGGTACTGGTCAATCAGGTCTTTGATTTGGAAAAGCAACATGGAAGACTTAGAATCAGGCTTTTAAAACTAGATCCTCATAATAAAATCAAGTCTAAATATATACACAGAGGTTGCCAAAAAAATACATACACATTTTAAGAAAGGAAAACTGTATTAAAATAGTAATACTCAATATATACTGATAACAAAAGATTTATACAAGTCACGTTTGACTTCTGCAATTACAAGCGGTGCTTCTGATTGTGGCGAACTACTGCTTGACCGAAGTGCCCAATTGTACACATTTTTTTGGCACACCTGGTCTGTATGTGTATGAATGATATCTGGGACACACAGATCCACTTGGCTGGCTAAGGAAGTGCTAACTGGAAGAAATTATTCTGTGTCACCATGAGTATAATTTAACTTAACCAATAATTTTACTATTACCATTTTCTAGGCTATCAATTTCTCATGACCAAACTTGTGAAAGAAAAACAGAATCTAACAACCCCTATTCTTATGAAAATACAAATATTAAAAACTTTCAGTACAGAAAACTTTCAGTGTAGGTAAACAAGGTAACCATTATTCAGACTATTGTGTTCTGTAAACACCAACCATGAAATTAATTTCTATACTATAACTGGGTTAGTCATTTTTAAAATTCATTTTGCATCATTTTCCCCAACAAAGCATCCTAGGGGTGCCACGCTGAAAGGTGTTCAAAGACCTTCACCACGTCTGTGGTTCTAGAATGTAAATTTCTTCAAGGTGCCCTCTGCCAACCAAGTTCATTTGGCCTGGGGCTAAATTTTTATCCTTTATTCTTTCACATAGTACTGGTACTGAAGGACGTCTGGGATCTATGCATATAATTGTCAGCACCCCCTACACATTTCAAACGGGCCACCACTGTCCTCTGAGATCACTCAAGCCACATTGCCGGTGTCTCACTCATCTCCATAGTTACTTAATTCTAAATGAAGGAAACAACTTGCATAAAATAAGACTTGTGCAGGGTCAGTTACCTTCAGAGACGTAGCAGCCTCTCATAGTGATCGTCATAAACTGACCCCCTACCCCCGGCCAAGTACGCGACCTGAACACCGAACACAGGAGAGAATACCCGAACCTCGCCAACACAATGGAATAACCCAGCCAGACGCCTCCAACTTGCAACTCCTGCAAGACGCTCAAGTTGGACATGTACAGAGCACCATTTTGAGTTCACAAGCTGCAGCTCATGCCTCGAAATAACTGAGCACACCACTCAAATGGAGGTTCAATCTGACAGAGGCAAAGGTTCGAGACAATTCACTCATTTTGTGCAGCACCACCGATACCGCCGAGCGCCTTACACCGCAATAGGTGCAATAGGATCTGCGGCTGCTCCTCCCCCGCCCGCGACACCGAAGCAGAGATGCATCCTCGTTCAGATTCCCCCAGCGCCGTGTACCCTGCAAGCGAATGGCTTCTCCGCCGGGAGCCCCTGCATTCGCATCTGCACATTTTATGAGCTACGAATCAACTAGTTAAATCTCATCCACAAGGTAGAGGTGCAGAGGTGGCGCCGAGGCGCTTGGGTTACGCGATCTGATAGCAGGGCAGCTGCGATGTGGCGCGGCTCGCCTTCCCGGGGTGCATCTCCCCGCAGCCTGCGACGCGGCAGCAGCCCACCTGACTGCAGGCCGGCCCGAGGCCGAGGCCCGTGCACCCTCCCCCAGAGCACGCCCAGGGGTTGCTCTTCCCGCAAACAACGGCACCGCAGGCCCTACGCCGAACACGCTGGGGCTCCTGCACGCCGGCAGAAATGCGAAACCGGGGGGTGACCATTCGGGAACGGCCCGCTCCCACCAACTGCATCAGTTTGAAAACACCACCACGGACGTGTCACCGCACCGCCCGTGGCGATGCCGCCGGCTCCCCCGCGGACCCCACCAGCACTGCGAACCTCTCTCCCCGCGCGCGCGCGCGCACCCGGCCCCGAGCCGCGGGCAGCGCCTCCCGCTGCCCCGCGCCGCGCACCCCTTCCCGCCGGGACCCGCGACCCCTCGCGCTCCGGGCCCGGCCGAACAAAGGCAACACCGCCAGCTCGGCCAGCTACGGCACCTCCGAGCCCGGCCCGCGCTCACCTGGGCTCCGTCCCCGGCGGCGGCGGCTCCTCGGCGGGGCTCCGGCGGCGCGGGCCTGGCGGCGGCGGCGGCGACAACTCCAACTGCCGCCCTGGGGCCTGCGGGGAGCTCGGGCGGCGGGGGCCCGCTCAGCGCCGGCGCCGCGGGCTCAGGTCCCCGCGCGGGCGGCGGCGGCGCGGGCGGGTGGGCGGCGGCGCGTCCCGGCAGGTCCAGGTCCGGCCCCGGCGACGCCGCGACGCGCCCTCCTCCTCGCGCCCGCGGGCGGGACGGCGGCTCCGACGCGGCCCGGGATCCCAGGCGGCGGTGGCGCTCGGAGCTCGGCGCTCGGCCGGCAGCGCTCCGTCCGCCTCCGGCTCGGGCGGGCCCGCGGTGGCGGCGGCAGGAGCGCGGCGGGCGCGCGAACGGCCCTGTCAGAGGCGGCGGGGGCGGCCGGGGCGGCGCTCAGGGCTGCGGAGCGGTGGGGCCGGCGGCGGCGGCTGCGGCTCCCGGGGCCGTCGCGCTGAGGTGCGGAGCTGCCACCGCGGCCATCTTGTTGCTCTAACTGACAAGAACCCCCCTCCCCCCGCTCCAGCCAGACGGGGCGCTCGCGCCCCCTTCCCCGCCCCGCGTTGGCCTCCAACAGGAAGTCGTCCGGGCCCTTGGCACGTGACTCCACCGTATCTGCATACCGGAGGACCAACTGGCCAATCGGCGCTCTATGCCCCAGCTCCGCCCCCGCGTGCCCCTCCCATGTCCATTGGCTGGTTTCAGCCAGGGCACGCCCCCACCTTCCCCCTTAATACCCGCCCGCGCTGTGGTTCCCAGATCGCGCGGGGAGCGCGCCAGGTTGCGTGCGGGTGCGCGCTCTGCCTGCCTGGGCGCGTGCCGGTCTTGGGGCTCGTGCCCCGCCCGGGGTGCGTCGAGCGCTGCCCTGCGTCTTTCCCAGTCTGTTGGTGCTGTGGCTCCGTGTTAACGCTCTGAATCTCGGGGCGCGGAGTCCGCCTTTCGCGTATGCTTGGTTCCCCGCCAACGCGCCGCGGCGCCCGGGTCCGCGCCCGGGTTTTGTGCGGTATTTTCACCCGGCGGCGTTGGTGTCGTCTGCCGCGGCGCCGGGCGCCGGCACTGGCGCGCGTCCCGCCCGTGCCGTGCACACGCCTTGCACCTCCCCACCGTGCACACACACGTACACGCGCCGGCCGGGGCCCGGGAGCATCCTGCTGGCCGCGCGCCTCCCAGCCCGCCCCTGCGCGCCGCCGCTCCCGAGGGAGCGCCCTGCTGCGAGCCAAACAAGCCTCGCTGCGAAGCAATCCCTGGGGGCGACATCCCTTTCTCTGGAGCGCGAACACCCGCCCCCACCGCGCAAACGGCGGTCTGGGCCGAACCCGGGTGCTCCGGCTCCCACACTGCGCGGTTGCTTCCCGGTGCTTGGCACCGGATCGTGGACCTCCATTCCGCCGCCCCTCTTCGATATACACTAGTCAGTAATCGCAGGTAAGGTCAGGAGCGATGTGCAATTTAAAAGTCCCCTTTTAACTTTCGGTTCAAGTCACGAGAAGGTTTTACAACCAAGAATTGCCTGCATTTTCGTGAAGGGTTGTGGAAGCAGGCCAGCTTTCCCCTTGGTGCGGCGGAGGCTCGGCGGCGCTACTTGAAAGTTGTTGATGTTGGAGGAGGCCATTCCTGTCTACGTGTCCCCATCTTGAAGAGCAGATAATGACACACTACTTTCGCAGTGCAATTTTGTTGCCGCAAGTGTCATGCTTTAAAACGTCTGTGGATGAAAGAGACACAACAAATTCCCTACTTTCGTTTCCCTTCAGGATCGGTGCACTTCTCTCCTCTGTATTTTAAGCCCTCCTGCAGTCAGATTCACAACCAGCACTCTAGAGCCGTCTTCAAGTGTCTGTGTTGTGTATTTCCCCTCCCCAAAACCCACATCACTGAGAAGGATCTGAAGTCAGACGGAGCTGACATAGAGGCTTCTGTCTTTTTCCATTCAACATTTTATTTAGTGATTTAATTCCTGACTGCGGGGAAACCTGCATCCTTTGTATTTCTCAGTGACAGAGGTATTGTCACATGCTCCAGGAGGGACTGTAAAATAATACCATCTTCAAAATATGCAGTAACCACTAAATAGATGACTAAATCAACGAGCATTTCGGGTACCTGGGTGGACCAATCATTGTAACAAGCAGAACTTCACCTTGTGGAAAATTAAACCAAAATCATATTATTTAGTATTTGTCCTTGCTGTTGAATTTGTAGCTGTAACCTCTCGACTTTTCTCTATCTTGTTCTCTTTACTACCCACCGCCCTGAGTTTAAACCAGGCAAAATAATTGTCTTCTATTATCTTAGACCGTAAACACCTGAAGAAAGGGCAGCGCTTATACTGACCATATTTCCTGAACCATTAAATTAGACTCATGGTTTGGCATGTGGACCTGTGTCAGTAGAAAGAATATTTGAAATGAGGGCTGACCCAGAAGCATTGAGGCATATGATGGTCATGAGTATGGGAACTACGGAACACAGTGTCATTTATTCATGGTCATTTGGACTGAATAAAGTATGAGTGAGGACCCCAGGCAAAGTTGCGAAATGGATGAGTGCATATTTATGGTCTGTCATCCCCTTATCGGCCCTGTCACTACTACTTCATAACTAAGGTATGAGTTAATAATCTGTAAAAATGGGCAAACCCCACAGAATTACATTTAAGAGGGTTAAATGTTAAATGTAGCTCTTGTTAAAAGTCAACTAGTTAAGGACAGATGGAGAAGACCTGGCTGGATACAGGCTCATCTTAAAATATTCTAATTTTAGGTGGCCACATGCTCAACATGTGCAAAATGGTTTGTTACAAAATATACAATCTACACATAAATAGTGTCCAGTTCAAGAGACTGTTCTCTGAGCTGATCAGATTCCACATGAGTGTTATAGCAAATTCTGGGCACTGTGGTGTGAGAAAGGAATTGATCGACTTAAAGACTGTCTCAGGGAGCTAGCGGTTGCTGATGAAAATCCTGCAGTCATTGAGCAATGGCTGAAGGAGCAGAAGAAGCCGACAGGAAACCAGAGAAGGCAGGACAGGATGCCTGTCTTCATATATTTGAAGAACTCCCATGTACAAGTAGATACAGATACATTTGGTGAGAACCTAGAGGCAGACATGGGGTGAGTGGGTGGAAGGTTTGGAGGCAAGTTTTGGTTCCATAGGAAGCATTGTGAGAGCTGTCGGTAGAGACTCCAGCTTGAAATGTGACAATGTCCACCTCTAGTTCAAGCAGAAAGACTGGGTGATCACATCCCTGTCTCTGTGGATATCACAGAATAGATTACTGCAGTGGGGACAAAGGTTGAATTAGCTCAGTGGTTCTCAAAGTGTGCTCCCTGGACCAGCCGCGTCAGCGTCACGCGGGAGCTTGTTAAAAATGCAGCTTCTTGGGCCCAACTGCCAGACCTGCTGAATCAGAAACTCTGGGGTTGGGGCCCAAGTAGCTACGCTTCACAAGCCCTCCAGGTGATTCCAACACATGCTAACATTTGAGAATAAAGCAAGTAGTAAAGGGCACCTGGCCTTAGGCTCCTATTTGTCTGTGATACCTGCCCCTCTTCCATTCCCAGCCCTTCCTACCACACAGGGCTGCTTTTGCTCCTTCCTCAATTTCCTACTTCCATCTTTCTATCGCTGTTGATTCTGCTACTAGCTTTTGCATCCTAATGGTGGACTCTAAAAGGAAAAGCTTCGGGACTCAAACAAATAAATGATCGCTTTTAGATGAAAATGGAATGGAGCTGGGCTCCCTTCTCCCTGCTTGTTGCCCATAGATAGCAACTGTCTGGGCCTTTAAAACTGTGATAAACTTAAAAGGTCTTTCAGACAGGCATCAAGGCACAGGGCTGCGGTTCTCAAACTCTGCTCATGAGAATCACCAAGGGAGCTGGTCTTAAATACAGATTCATCCAGGTCCAGACTGAGGCTGGTGAAGCTGCATATTTAACCAGCTCCCCAAGTGCTTCTGATGTGTTTGTCCTCCCGCTACACTGAGGAAAATACTGGAACATAGATAAGAACCTTCAAATGTGAGCAAGCCTAAATCTCAACTCTACCGCTCACGGGTTGTTTGAGCATGGGCAGTTTTCTGGGCCTCAGGCTTCTCCTTTGTACTCCTCATTGGCTTAGAGATTCTCATCGAACAATTACTGAACCTGTGTTAAGTGCCAGGCAGTGGACGAGATGCTGTAGACTTAAGGCTGAAAGCCATGGCTGACCTACGATTATCACGCAAACAGGGGAGACGTGGGTCATTCTAGAGGGCTCAAAGAGACTTCCCGGGGAGACCTCTGGTCTGAGTCTTGAAGGATGCAAGGGAAGCAATGGTCAGAAGCTGACGGAAGGGCACTGAAGACAGAGGGAAAAGCCAGTGTAAAGGACATATAAGAGCAGCACACACTTTCAGGGGGCTGCAAGGTGTCAATAGGGCTGGAATAGCTCATGTATAAGGAGAAGGGGGAGAAGGGGGAGAGATGTGCAGGGGCCAGATGACAAGGAGCATCTCAGGCCACATTAAGGAGTCTGGACTCTATCCTGAAGGCAATGCAGAGCCCCTGAATGGTTCAAAACATTATTTTACTTGGCTGTCTGAGAGATCTCTCTGGAAACATTGTGGTGGAAGACATGGAGAAGAAGGATAAGATAAGCAGGGAGACGCAGTAGGTGAAGGCACAAGGGAGGAGGCACAAGTCGTGCAGCCAGGAGATTAGAACCTACGGAAGTAACGAGAGTAGCAGTAGAGGTGAAACAGAGAGGACCCGAGTGAAAAATAATTTTAACTCCAGGGGATTTGGGGACTGATACATACGGTAAGTAAGTGTAGGGACAGAGTCCCAGAGAGCAGTTTCTAGGCTCTCGACCTCACATGGAAAGGTGTTGGCTGGGGTAGTAGATGGCCATCCGCCGCGACTAGCTGGCCGTCAGCTGTAACCAGTGAGCCATTAGCCACTAATGTAACTGCCGCGGTTGAGCTAGCAAGTGCGGATTGCAGTTAGCAAGGGGTTGGTTGGCAGAGAAGCGTGGATGGCGGATTGCAGATCGTGTGGATCCTACTTCCTGTGTCTCGCACAGGCCGCCAGCAAGACTGGGGTGCAGGAAGACCCCTGTTGGGGTACTGGCGGATGTTTGCTTTTGTGTCTCGACCAGCCGCCATCGACAATATAGTGGTATGACTCCCCTATGTATGACTCCATGGTTGTTCCTTTTCGGCCTAACCATATCCTGCGTGAGGTGGATGAAAGGTGAGGCAGGGGCTACAGGAGACAGAGCCTCCTGGGAGTCTGCTTGGGTACACGTGGAGTTGGGGTCCCCTGGGGAACAGCTAATGGTGACGGTCAGACCTGGAAGTCAGGAAAGGTGTCTGTGCTGGAGAAATCTATCTGGGATGGTCTGCGTAGGGTAGACGTTGAAGGCAGGGTGAAGATGACTAGTTCGGGGTGTGGGTTAGGAGCGAAGGCTGAGGACTGAGCCTGAGGAACACCGAGGAGGAGGAGAAAGCCCTAACGGAGTCTGAGAAGGGGCTCGCTGCCTGAGATGTGGAATCCAGGAGATGCCCCAGTGGAACCAGAGAGGCCAAGAGGGGAGGGGTTTGAGGAAGGAGCAGACAGTCAGCAGCCTGGCAGTAAGGTCCCCATGATAAGGACAGGACAGCGGCCACCACCCTGGGCAACCATGAGATCATTTAGTCCTTAGCAAGGGCGGTGCAGGACCCAGGGGGCAGCAGGCTTCAGAGTCAGCAGGAGGCGTGAAGAGGGGGGAGGGGTAAGGACGGACCACTTTTGTAAGATTGGCCATTGTTACAGGTTACATTGTGTGCCCCAAAAATATTTGTTATAGTCTCTAACCCCCAGTACCTCAGATGTGACCTTATTTGGAAATAGGGCCTTTGCAGATATAGTCAAGTTAAGCTAAGGTCATTTGGGTGGCCCTAATCCAATGCGACTGGAGTCCTTATAAAAAGGGGAAGTTTGGACACAGACAAGCACACAGGGAGAAGGCCCCGTGCAGATGAAGGAAGAGATCGGGGTGGTGCTTCTACAAGCCAGGGAGCCGCAAAGACTGCCAGCCAACCACCAGGAGCTCCGGGAGAGGCCTGGAGCAGATTCTCTCTCACAGCCTCTGAAAGAACCAACCCTGCTGACACCTTGATCTTGGACTTCTGGCCTCCAGACTGAGATAATGCGTTTCCGTTGTTTAAGCTGCCCAGTGTGTGGTACTTTGTTACTGCAACCACAGGAAACCAATACAGCCATGAAAGGAGGGGACGTGACTAGAGAGAAATGTGAGGCCAAGAAAGTGGTTTTTCATTGTTGTGTTTTGTTTTGCTTTTTCAGAGGGAGAGACTTGAGAGTGTTACTATGCTGAGAAGAGAGTCAGTAAAGAGGACACAGCAAAGAGGAAGATGTTTTTCTGTTTGTTTGAAGGGGTTGAGTACGGAGTGAGAAAGGCCTTTAGGCAGATGGGGGTAGGAGGGGAGGACTCTGTGTTCAGGGCCTGTGAAGGGTCACTTTTGTTACTGAGACCAGAGGGAGGCATGGAGATAGCTGCAGAGACACGTGTGTGTGTGTGTGTGTGTGTGTGTGTGTGACTGTGAGTGTGAGAGGGGGTGGGGGGAGGTTTATCACTTTTTTTTTTTTTTTTAAATAAACTGGAAAGTGACCTAGGATTCCTTCTGGGTCTAAAATTCTGTTTCTAGATCTTTTGCAACTCAATAGCTATTTGAATACAAATTATTATTTTGTTCTACATTAATAGTATTGCATTATAATTTATTGTCTGTGGTGTTTTAATCCTAATAGGAAACATACTCCTTGAATCTTTGCCTGCTATTAAAACAAATTCCATCCCCCAAATTATGTGGGACCACATATCTAAACCATGGTAGATATATTTTGTTTGCCTTTGTTTCTTTGGGTCTGAGTCATACATAAAGTGACATTTTGGATTGTCACTCCTGCTCACTCTGCAACCTGCTGCTTATCCCCTGGCTCTCTCCCTTGCCCTTGCAGAGGACTAAATGACCTTGTCAGCACACGTGGGCGCTTCATAGCACTCTCTATTGGGTCTATTCCTACCAGACTCGGGTGAAAACCTTTGTGAGGTCATCCGGGTACAGAACATAAGATGATCAATGAAGTCACGATAAGGATGTTACCTGTACCAGGGGCTCAGGTATTTAAAACAGCCTCATTTAGCTGGGTCCTGTGATACTGGGCGACAGCTTTGGGGACGCTGAGGCTTCTTAGATCCAGTTCTGCCCAACGGCAGTCTGGTGTGGGGGGAGGGGAGAGAGAAGGTGGTTCTGGAAGCAAAGTTTCATTGCGGGTTGAAGGAAGGATTCCTTATGGGCTGTGGCCCAGCTGGGCTTCTCTGTGGCCCAAATCTGCTCATAGAGCTGGTGATCAATTAGGAGCTGTGTTTCACGTTAGCAGCCAGTAACTCCTGGATTGGCCATCTGAGTGAATTCCCCATTCTGGGACTAGCTCCTCCATCCTTGAATGAATTAAGCAAATATTTGCAGGCCCCTGGGGAAAGCCAAGCACTGCAGACATTCCAAGCTCACCACCACCCTCCTGAGCTGATGATAAAGATATAAGCAATTTTACCTCCCTGGCCTGCATTCTATTTTTTCCATAGCATTGATCACCTTCTGTGATATATAATTTGCTTTTTTTTTTCATTAAAATTTATTGGGGGTGGCAATCATTAGTAAAATTACATAGGTTTCAAGTGTACAATTCTGTATATATCACATTGTGTGTTCACCACCCAGAGTCAGTTTTCCTTCCATCACTATATATTTGATCCCTTTTACTCTCTTCTACCACCCCCCACCCCCCTTACCCTCTAGCAACCACTAAACTATTGTCTGTGTCTATGAGTTTTTGTTTCTTTATTTGTTTGTCTTGTTCCTTTCTTGCTTTCAGTTTTATATCCCACATATCAATGAAATCATATGATTCTTGACTTTTTCTCTGTGGTTTATTTCGCTTAGCATAATAATCTCAAGATCCATCCATGTTATCGCAAATGGCACTATTTCATCTTATGGCAGAATGGCATTCCATTGTGTGTATATACCACATCTTCTTTATCCAGTCATCTATCGAAGGACATTTTGGTTGTTTCCATGTCTTGGCCACTGTAAATAAAACTGCAGTGAACCTTGGAGCACATATATCTTTATGGATAAATGTTTTCAGATTTTTTGGTAGATACCCAGGAGAGGGATTGCTGGGTCATACAGTAATTCTATTCGTAATTTTTTGAGGAACCTCCACACTGCCTTCCATAGCGGCTGCACCAGTCTGCATTCCCACCAACAGTGTATGAGGGTTCCTTTTTCTCCACAGCCTCTCCAACACTTGTTACTATTTGTCTTGTTGATGATAGCCATTCTGACTGGGGTGAGGTGATATCTCATTGTGGTTTTGATTTGCATTTCTCTGATGATTAGTGACTTGAGCATCTTTTCATATGTCTGTTGGCCATCTGTATGTCCTCTTTGGAGAAATGTCTCTTCAGGTCCTCTGCCCATTTTTAAATTGGATTGTTTGTTTTGTTGTTGTTGAGTTGTACGAGTCTCTTATATATTTTGGATATTAGCCCCTTATCGGAGGCATTGTTTGCAAATATCTTCTCTTATTTGGTTGGTTGCCTCTTTATTTTGTCGACAGGTTTCTTTTGCTGTGCAGATAATTTGCTTTTTATTGTGCTTATTGTTTCTTCCTGATTAGGGTGTGAGCTCTGCTAGTGCAAGATCCTTGGGTTTTGTTCATTGATGTGTCTCAAGCACGCATAACAGAGCTGGCTCAAGTGCTCAATAAATATTTCCGTGTTGAGTTAATGAAGGAATTATGCTATGCTGTGATAAATGTCCTAGGAAAGTTAATGTCAAAGTGCTGTAGGAGAAATGACATCTAGATATCGTATATGAGGGGTGAGTCAGGGAAGGCTCCACAGAGACATGGCATTTAGACAGCTTTAGAGGAATGGACAGCACTGCTCCCTCCCTCCCTCCAACCCTCCCTTCTTCTTCTTTCCCTTCCTTCCTCTTTTTCTCTTTTTCTTTTTCTTAGTTGTGTACCCTTTATTTGAGGACTTAGGACAACACACAGAAGAAATACCAGAACGGTTGACATTTACAATAGACAGTTCCTGAGACCTTTGTAGAACCCAAATTTAAAAAGAAAGTTTAATATATTATGTAATTTTCAATTTATTCCCCAGCCCAAGTAAACCAAAGTGCATACTTGATTGCGAGTAGAAAACAAAAATGGCTGTGTTAGTTATCTGTTGCTGAGTAACAAATTATCCCCAAATTTAGCAGCTTAACACAGCAAACATGTTATAGCACACTGTTTCCGAGAGTGAGAAACCCAGGAGTAGCCTAGCTGGGTGGTTCTGTTTCTGAGTCTTTCATGAGGTTATGGTCGAGCTGCTGACTGGGTCTGTGGTCACTGAAGATTTGACTGAGGCTGGGGGATTTGCTCCAAGCTCACTGTCATGGCCATTGGCAGGACGCTTCAGATTCTCATCACGTAGACCTCTCCACAGGGCTGCTCATGACACGGCTTCTCCCAAAGTGAGTGCTCCAAAAGCGAGAGCAGCATGACAGAAGCCAAAGTCCTCTATAATGTAATATCAGAAGCAGTACCCTATCACTTGTGCCACATAGACCAGCCCTGGCTCAGTGTGGGACGGGACTACACAGGGTGTGACTGTCAGGAGGTGGAGCTCATGAGGCCATCTTGTAGGCTGGCTTCCATTACAACAAGTCTACACGGACACACAAATGCCCGGAGGTCAACTAGTCTCATTTCTAGTACATAAAGCTCAAATTCATGACTTAGTGAAATTCAGATCAGTGTCTTTGAGGTTGCTTCCATTGCACAGGAGAAAAAAGGTCTGCTGGGAATGCCATGTTTGGGGGATTCCCTTAGCCGTTTGGAGCCTCATTTCCCTTCTCTTATATCAATGAGATTGGACCATATTGCTAAAGTCCCATCCAACTCTTAAACTCTATGACTTAGAAATTCAGTTTCAGTGGTTCTGTCAATAGATAGTTATAGAAATGAAAAAGTCTATGAAGAGAAGATGGAATTTGTACTTGAAAAATCCCACTGTATTGAAATGGATGGGAAGTGCTGCATGGAATGTGTAGAACTAAACAGGAGAGATGATGACGAGATCTGGTAGCTGGGACTATAGGAGGTTCTTGTGGAACCACACAGTTTGGACAAATGAGTGAAACGTTGGGCTAAGCCAGGAGTTTAGATGTGGTTCTGTACGTAGTGAATGTGGCCAAGATGCCTCCCCCAAAATGCATACTGCCCTTTCACACTGTGAGTTTTCACCGAGGAGAGGCTGACCAGCCAGGGACTACATTTCCCAGCACTTTCTTCTCATCTAGGTATAGAGCCACATGACCGGTTTTGGCCAATGGAATGTGAGCAAAAGTGATGTGCTTCGCTCGTGTACCTTGGCAACTGAGAAGCGGTTGTACCTTCTCGTCTTAATCCTTCCTCCTCCTGCCTGGATGCAGAAAATGTTAGGGCCCCAGAGGAGGGAGGAACCTTGAAATGAAAAGGGCCTGTGTTTCTGAAACCTCAAAAGGAGAAAAATCTACAAAGCAGGAATACCAGATGAGTGAAAAATGTATTAGGTGAAGCCCTTGAGAGTTATTTGTTCCAGCAGCTACCACTACCCTAACATACATTAGCAAACCTTTGTAAAGTCTTTCAACAGGGATTTCAAGAGAAGAATGGTCTTTGGAAGAAGAATATGCCATTGATTGGTAGGATGTGTAGATAAGTGGGAGGGAAACACTGAAGGCAAAGAAATTCCCCAGGAAGCTGGTGCAGGGACCACCACATGACGTGATGTGAAGAAGCATAACATTGCTGTTCCCATCTCTGCTTCATGGTGGGATTCATAGAAAAGAGTAATGCGAATCTTTTCTCCTTTGCATATTACATGCTAGACATTACAATATGCACTTTATACACATTACCTCATTTAATATTTTCAGTTCTTATTTAAATTGTTATCTTGCTATTGTAGGCATTAAAATAATAAAAAAAACTCTAATCCATATATATGTATAGTTTTAAAACATATATATAGTTCATATATATAGTTTATGTATATATATAGTTTATATATATAGTTAAAATATATATACATATATATATATAGTTTTAAAAGGCAATCACATACTTCTAGTCTTAAACAAACAAAAAACCCTAGTCTCATGCCCCGTCCCTCTTTCCTCTCAATTTCTATTCCTAGGAGTAACTGTTTTCAAGCCCTTGAGCTGTTTCTTCTGTGGTTTACCTTCACATTTCTAAAAATAATATGCTTACACTCTTCCTTCTTCATTTTTCTATGTTAATATCATGACTTCCTACTTCAGAAGACGAGGATTTGGTTCTTCGACACCAAATCCCACCATTTCCTCCTCCTGATGTACAAGCCTTCAAAATCGGAATTGGAGGTGAGTTTTCTAGACAGGCAACACAAACATAGCAAGAGTTAGAATAGTACATAGCTCATCCTAGACAGTTAGAAGGAAATAAAGCTAGAAAGGTAGGTTGAAACCAGGCCGTGGAAAGCCACCAGGCTAGGGAAGTAGAACTTAACAAGTGTGCCGTGGGAGCCATTGAAAGTTTTAAGGAGAGGAGTGACATGTGCTAGGGGATCGTTAACCAGGCAGCACCACTGGAGGGATCAGAGCAGGAATCAGGACAGTCCAGGCAATTGGTCATTCATGCAACCATTCATTCACTCAATCAGCTTTCTCACTTACGTGTGCATACAGACCCTAGTTAATGCTTGTCTCCCCCACTAGACTGGACTTTCCTTAAGAGCAGAGAGTGCTTGTTGTTTTGTTCGCTGCTCTGTCCCGGGACCAGCACAGCGCCTGGCACACTGCAGGTGTTTAATTAATGTTTGTGGAAGGAAGGAAAGACAGACCTTGAAGATAAGTAGGGTGGTGGCCAGGATGAAAGAGTTGGAGGTATTTCAGAGAGAGACATCTACTTGGCCACTAATTGGCGGGCAGAAGACTGGAGGGGTCAAAGTGACTCACTCAGATGACAGACAAGCCTGGGTGAATGGAAGAATGGTGGTGGCAGGAGCAGGAATAGGAGGATTTTTGAGGGGGTTGGTTAACATGCAGACAATAGATCATCTTTAATAATATTTGAGTAAACAAATTACCAACCACGTGCAGTCTGTTGTTAAAGTCAACCCAAGGGAGTCTCAACCCAGTTTCAACCGAGATATTTCCTCATTGGTTAGCCCAAATGGCGTAGTGTGAAGCTTAGATGCCTGCTTAGATGCCGGCAGCGGGCTGGGTTCCCACTGGTTTCCTTTCAGCCATGTTGTTAAATGTCCAACCATTTCCACACGAGCAGAATCATGTCTGACTGGTTCGCTCCTGTACTCCCAGGGTGCAGCACGTAACAGGTACTCAATACATATTTGTTGGATGAACGAATGGTTTTCTGCACCAGGCATTATTGGTTTACCTCTGCCCGTGGGTGTTAGGGAAGGCGTCCTTCACGAAATGACATCAGAAGTAAGGAGTAGATGAGCAGCAGGGGAACGAGGGGGGTCCAAGCATCCTGGGCTCAGGGCTCCATGTACGTAAAGGTGGGGAAGCCAGTGTGGGGCACGGAAACGGATTCCTCTTGGCAAGTGAGGTCATGGAAACAATTCTGACCTCAGACACCCAGGTGGAATGCTTGCTAAAATCAACAGGGTGAATAATCAGAGGAGTGAGGCCAGAGAGAAATTCACAGGCTTGTTGCAGCTGCCCAAACCACAGATTTCAATCAGTCGATGTAGTGGAAACAAAGGCAAGATTATATGGAGTCTGTCACAATGTGTGCCAATCTGCTGGGGCACGAGCGTGCTCCCTCCTTCTGGGGACTGATCCTGCGCTTAGACCCAGGGAAGGAAGGTCGGGGAGTCCCTGTGTTGACTTGCAAAATCACCTCGGAAACACAGCCTTTGTGTTGGGAAGCGTGACTGGGAATTATCACAAAATTTGTCTCATCCATTGGTAGGCCTCAGGGGTCATTGGAGAAGAACAGAATGGGATTCCAACATCTATAAAAGGAGTCCATCTTCCTGACCCTGGGAACCTGCTTCTTGCAGGGGTGCCAACCATGTTGAACCCCACAATTCAAAATGCATAGATTCTGGGGTGTGTGTGTGTGTAGACAGAAGTGGTAAAACAAAACAAAACCAAAAACCCAAACTTGGTAAAATTCAGAGGTTACCAAACGTCTAAATTTGGCATCTGGTGTGACCTGGAGTCAGCCAGGAGGTTCTGGGTGTTCACCTGGCACAGCCTGGGCAGGGTTCCCAGCTGCCAGTTGTCAGACCATGGGTATAATGTGATACTGAAACAAGAGAGAAGCGAGAGAATGAAGTTCCCACCCTATTCTCTCACCATAGCAACCGCTTGTTTGTCTATTTTTGTTTATTTTATTCTTTCTAACTGTAAAATAATACACGCTCTTTATGAAAAACCGTAGAAAATAGAAAGATGGAAAGAAGAAAAATCTCACATGGTCCCAATCCCCAAAGAAGCCTATGTTAATCTTTTAGAGTGTTTCCTCAGACTCAGAGTTTAGCATAATTTGACAAACCATCGAGGACTCTATTCATTGTTTTTGAATTACTCTCCGGGGAAAAGGAGGACAAGTTTAGTCTATAAGTAAGAAACTTTTGCACATAATTGTTCATGTGATTACAATAAACTCCATAAAAACCATCTTAATAGCAGACATACTGTCTTACCAGATGAATTTGCCATAACTTATATAACGAATCTCCAACTAGATGCAGAAGGTACAAAATAGTCTAGATCGAAGTCCTCATGGCTGGGGGACCTGGGAGCTCTTCCTGTCATTCAGAGGTGCACGTGTGGTCATCAGCAATGTTTGCTCCCAATATGTTTTAAACCAAAGCATCTCCCTTGCTTTCCTCCGCCTGTTTAAAGATTGAAACTTACCCCAAAGAACAGATTTTAGTAACTCCTGCATTTACTTGGGAAAATTTCCCCCCCCGTTAGTCTTCATTTTAAAGCAGATGAAATAAGTGGGTTGGCCTCTTGAATGAAGTCAGACTGAAGTAGTTTGCGGTTGCCCTTGGGAAGTCCTGCCACCTAACAGAGCTGCTTTCTGAAGTTCATGTACACCTAGTGCCTTGCTCACGATGGTTCTGTGTAGCCCATGGAGGCAAAAGATTCCCATTGGTCGGTAGCGTGCACACACCCCCGGCTGAGCCAGGAGGCCTTTGGCAGCCTCAGTTTCCCTGCTGCCCCTTCAAATCCACCTTCCTTCTCCAGCTCTGCAGGGAAGAGATGCTGCATGACCTCGGGGACAGCGGCTGCCCCAGGGTGAGACGTGCCCTTGGAAAGCCCCAGTGGACCCTGCGGTTGTCAATGGAGTGGAGCAATGCCATGAGAACCAGTATTAAGACCTGCAACCCCCTCCTGGCTGCACCGCCCGCTTGCTGAACAGGAAATGGCACCTCAGAACCCCGTAAACGACGAGCCCAGGCTCCCCGGTCCAAAGATCTGTGTTCGGGCACAACCGGCCCTTTGTGTGTTGGGGTCAATTGTGGCTCCTAATTGGCAGTGTAAACAATGGGCCTCTGTGTTTGTTCACAGAAGACAACAGCACTCTGGAGCAATGACACGTGTTTCAACGTCCAAAAAAAAAAGAGCAGAGCCTGACATTCCAGCAAAAATCTCTAAAGAATCCTGCGCTTATCGCAAAAAGACCTTGTTACGCAGTCCAAATAAATGGCTGCAGCGCCAGCCTCCCAGCACTCGGCAGGCCACAGTCCCTCGGCGGAGACTGGGTGAGCACTGGGTGTGAAGTGCCAAACAGTGCAGTGATTAGCAGCTTGCAAGGTTTCACTGGGCGTGATTTAAGGCCCTTATCTGCCTCAGAGGTCCTCCGTGCCCGATTCAACTCCAGCCGACTACGATTACGGTAGTTTTCAGGAAGAGATCCTCTCTGCCCTACAGACGGCCCAGCCCCTAGAGGACACCGCCAGGGGCAGCGAGCAGGGCTTCCAAGCTACGGGGCCTTGAAAGAGGGAAATGAGAAGACACCTGTGGCCAGACTATTGACAAAGGTAGGGACAGCTGTCCTGGCTGTTTGGGGGAGAAACTTGGAGCAGGGGAGTCCCCAGATGCATCCCTGGGCTCCGTAGCCCCTCCCTTTTCACCCCAACTCTGGCACTTAGTGAGGTTGGGAGCAGGGGGTGTAGCAGAGCCAGCAGTCAGACCCTGGCACTGATATGTTTGTCAGGTTTCTGCAGAGGAATAGAGTCAATGGGGAAAGATAGATAGATAGGTAGATGATAGATAGATACATAGATAGATAGATAGATAGATAGATAGATAGATAGATAGATAGATAGATAGATGATAAGTACGTAGATAGAATGAGAGAGATAGGGAGGGTAATCTGCTTTACTCAAAGCGTACTGACTTATGATTTAAATGTTAATCTCATCAAAAAAATCTGAAAAATTCCTTCACAGTAGCACCTAGACCGGCGTTTGACCAAGCAATTGGGTACCGCAGTCCAGCCAAGTTGACATGTAAATTGAACTATCACAAGCGCCTTGGTGCCCAAGGTGGTGACATGGTAGGTGGTCACCGGGTAAGTGTAGACCGTACAGAGGAGCGACCTCACCTCATCCCAGTCTTGCTCTCTTCCCCGGCACCTGCTCCCATCTGACATCCTATGTTTTACATAGTTATCTGCTCTTGCCTGTCCCGGATTTGTGTCTGTTTTGTCCTCAGTGCCCAGAGGCGTCCCTGGCATATAGTAGACACTCAATAAATTTTTGCAAATGAATGAATTTGAAGGGTAGCCATGCCCACCAGCAGAGCAGTAAGCCAAGTGCGAGGTCTTTTTACGTGTCGGGCCCTGTGTGACTGCACAGGTCTCACTCCCATGAAGCCAGCCCTTGTTACACGCGGTCCAAAGGAACAGCACTTTGCTTCATATGGTCATCATTGGACTGTAGATTTTTCCTCCCACACGAGGCTGTGAGACTCTGGAGGGCTGGGGCCATTCCGGTTATCTTGATTTCCCAGTGCCTGGCACAGAGCCTGGCATAGACCAATGAGTTCAATAAAATGCCAAACGATTGAATGAATTGACCGACAACTTCATAGTTAATTCCTCACAAGCCTTTGTGTTCTTGACAGTCTCCATTTGCCATTTCAACCTTGGCTTCCTATCCCTTCCCACAAGAAGTAAATATAGTTTGACTCTCAGTGCCACTGGGGGAGACTGAAGTCATCCGGCCACTTTAGGGTCAGGCCCAAGGCTCACTCCTGCAGTTGTCCTCACCCTCCTGCATCCACGGGTTGGGCAGACTTTGATCTGAACCTCTCCACAGTCTCCTTCATCAAGTGGCGGGACCTCTTGTGATTTTGAGGGATTTATAGACACCCATCCACCCTTCATGAAATTTTTCAGCAATACAGACCCATTAGACAATGATTCAGAGAGAGATTAAAATAATGAAGGTGAGAAGAAAGGGAGACCTTGTCCTGCTGGAACTCCATCCATCATCATTTGTGGCTCTAAAGAAGAATGATCATCCCAGCGCATTAAAGAAAGTTGTCCATTAGGCACCCTGTGAGACCTCAGAAAATTGTTCCCCGGAGAGGGCTGTAGGTGGGCAGCCACGTCCATGTGATGAATTTATCACCTGAGAGCCCAGTGTGGTTCCCTAGGTGAAGCGGGGAGTATTCGGAAAACCAAAAAAAACAAAAACTACTCTCAACTCCCACTATTCTAAAGGAGAATCAGAAGGGAGACTGAGGAAGAGTCTTAGGAGATCTAGGGCCACCCAGATGGTCCCCTGAGATCAGATTACCACCCACTTTTTCAAGAATCACCTCTTACACCCAATTTGAAGTTTTAAAAATGCTTCAGATTGTATTTTTTACAATAGCATGTGGTTTAAAAACAGCCCATTATAAAATGATTAAATAGATTAATACACATCATCTCAGTGTAATATTATGCAGTTAAGTGTTGACAAAAACTATAGGTTAAGGGAGAAAAATGAAGTATTAAGTGGAAAAAGGCAAGACAAGCACGTAGATGATAGGACCACAGCTACATAAAACATCGACATATAGGAAAAAGATTGGAAGGAAAAGCACCCCCAAATACTAAGTCATTGTCTTTGGGGGATGAGATTATTGGTAGCTTTTTGTTTTTTGTAATTTCAAAATATTCTCAGTTGGGCAGGTGTGGATCAGTGCCATCCCTGCCGGAGGCAGCAGGCAGGTGATTTTGGGACTCAGCTCTAGCCCCCCTTACGATAATAGTCACCCAATTTTTATTTAAGGATCTACCCTCACATTTAGATAACTAACAATGAGCTATTCTGTTATTATTACTATTATTATTATTCTATGGTTTCAGTGAACGCCTGGCTTCAGTTGACTCATCTCATCTCAACCACAGAGTCTGGTTGTCAGATGGGTGTCCATCCATGGAAGCTAGTCCAGCCCAACAAGACTCTCTGTTCCATTATTTGTATGTGAATTAAATATGAAACTGACTGCATGGGAGGGGAGAGTCCATCTGGGAATGAAGCCCACGGATTTCAGCCAAGAGATGGATGGCAAATCCGATCACGTTGGCTGAACTCCTGCATCAAGCCATACCTGAAGCCAGCCCTACCTTCAGCCTCTGGAGCCTACATTTTATCGTGCTTAATCCCATTGGGTTGGTTTTCTGTCCTTTGCAGCAGCAGGAGGAGTGCTTTCCAGTACACTCTGTTTGAAGAGCCTCTGTCCTATAGGGGACACAGACAGGTGAGGATGGGGTGTTTGGTACAGGAGCCTAAAGGAGGACGGGGAGCTGAGCCTGGACTCTTGGAGGTTCCCTGGAGGAACGGATGCCTGACGTAAGTTTTGCAGGAGTGGAGTGAGTCAAATGTGGGAAGCTGTTAAGGCTTGAATCCCTGACGTGCTCCCACGTACCTGGCTCAGTGACTCCAGAGGCCTGGATGAGATATAGGGGCTCTGAAGCCCGCATGAGGGCTCTCCAGAAAGCGCCCGCATTTCCTGGGCACCAGAGTGGAAAAATTTACGCTCTCCCAGAAGGGAATTCTGCCTGAAGCTTCCAGATTGCCAGATCAAGCTTCAGGGAGGGAAATTTGGGGACGAACAACAAACCTAGCAGTAAAGCGCCCAGGGAGGAAATTTTATAGTGAATTTGGATGATTTTGGATTCACAAAGATACATACCAGAGTTGTGCAGGGGAGGAGAGTGTGGGGGCGAGAAAAGCGGGAGTATGTTTTTCTTTTGACTTCTGGTAAAAATGTATTTGCAATAGAAATACCGTTCAATAAATACATAAGTAAATCATGAATAGACCATCAAATACCACTTCGGTTTTCCACTGACAGTCAAGAAGAGAAGCAAGTTCAAGATCATCAAAAACAGTGATAAGAAGGGAGGTGTCAAGTGAAGGAGGCAGAAACCGCTGTACCTGACTGATATTGCCATGGGGCACGGCGGCGGGGTCACAGCCACGGTCCTGGGTAAATACCAGTGGCAAGAGGCGCTGCTGATTTGACGCAAACGGCTCAGAAGGGAGGACTTTAGATTGAATAACCCCGGGAAGATCTAGGGATTATGGGCTCCGAGGTGATTTCCTAAGGGACAGAGCTGAAGTGCCTCATTTTATTGAAAATTGGACTGTGTGAAACAGGGTCAAATTAAGGAACCTTTCTCAGCAGCTACCTGAGGGGCCTCTTCTCTCTAATTACCAGGATCGCACAGTTGAAGCAGCCCCCATTGTTCAGCCAGCTTCTGAAAAGAAGCCTTCTCTCAGAAGGGGAGTGAATGCAGAGCTCTCTGAAGTGGTTAATCTACCAGAGCAACGAAAAGGTGGTTTATTAGATTAATTGTGACTGCAAAAAGCAAGAAAACAAACAAACCAAAACCCCAAACTGCTGGGAACGTACATTTGAAAGTAGATGCACGAGACTGTTCAAATATAAACATAATCGTGGCCCCCAAGATCAGTGTGGTGACCAGATTATGTTAAACCCTCCTGATAACAAACCAGGAAAGCCTATACATACTAGTGTCTCTGCGAGCTGCACTGTAAAGTTTAGACGGCCAGGGGGACAGTCACCTTGGGAGCTCCAGGGACGGCCTTGAACCATGTATTGTTTTTCTCTTTATTCCTATTCACCACAACTGTCAGAGATATGTTAGCTGACACATTTCTCCTGACACTGACTATAAGATGTACCTCCATTTTAAGAACGTTGGAAAGTGAAAAAAATGTTTACTTTCAAATGGAGATGTATTAAAAGGTATGCTTATTTTTCTTTGTCGCTATTTTGCTCTTTTTCTGTCTCGCTCTCTTTTTCTCTGTCTCCCCATTTCTGTCCTCTCCTCCCTCCCTCTCTTCCATTTCTAGTTGTACAGTAAATAAGACAATTGGCTTTAGCTGGGAAATTTACTGCTGGGGGTTGTGGGGGCGCCCTTAGGAAAGCTGGGTCCTGGGACCTGTTCTGCCATGATCACCACCCCCGAGGAAAGCAATCTCCCCAGCAGAGAGAACAGATGTGCTGTCCTCGGCCTGCCCGCCACCCCCCAACCCCACTCCACCTGAGTTAGTCCCTGGCCTTGGGTAACTGAATTCTCAAGTCTCCTGGTGGAACACTGGTGATAAGATCCGGTCCCATCAGGTTCTTTGTTTTCCTCTCAATTTATTTAATTTATTTTTTAAAAGATTTTTATTAAAATGTAGCTAACATACAACATTATATTAGTTTCAGCTGTACACCATAGTCGTTCAACATTTATGGGCCTAAAGCAGCGATCTCGCTAAGTCTAGCAACCATCAGACACCATCCCACGTATCACAATATTATTGACTATATTCCCCAGGCTGTACTTTACATCCCCATGACTTGTTTGTTTTATACTTGGAAATTTGAACCTCTTATTCCCCTTCTCCCTTCCCCCCTTTTAATTTTTCAATTACAGTTGACATTGAATATTATTGTATATTAATTTCGGGTGTATAGCATAGTGGTTAGATATTTCTATAATTTAAGAAATATCTCCCTAACTAGTCTAGTACTCACCTGGCATTACACATAGTTATTACCATATCATTGACTACATTCCCTATGCTTTACTTTACCTCCCCATAACTATTTTATATCTCAGTTTGTACTTCTTACTCCCTTCATCTTTTGCACCCTGCCCCCAAACCCCTCCTATCTATCACCCCAACAAATCTAGTACCCATCTGCACCATACATAGTTATTACAGTATTATTGACTATATTCCTTATGCTCTACCCTACATCTGCATGATGACTGTGTAACAACCAATCTGTACTATTTAATCCCTCCCCTGTTTCACTCATCCCCAACCCCCCTCCCCTCTGGCAACCATCAAAATGTTCTCTGTATCTACAAGTTTGTTTCTGTTCTGTTTGTTTATTTTTTTCTTTAGATTCCACATATAAGCGAAATCACAGTGCATCTGTCTTTCTCGGTCTGACACTCCACTCGGCACAGTACCCTCCAGGTCCGTCCATGCCGCTGCAGAAGGCAAGAACCCATTCCCTCCCATGGCCGAGCAATATTCTATTGTATATATGTACCACCTCTTCTTCATCCATTCTTCCTTCGACGGACACCCAGGCTGCTTACACATCTTGGCCATTGTCAACAATGCTGCAATGAACATATGGATGCACATACCCCCTCAAAGTAGCGTTCGGGTTTTTTCAGATAAATACCCTGAAGTGGGATTACTAGGTCCTTCTTTGTCTCTTGTTACAGGTTTTGTTTCAAAGTCTATTTTGTCTGGTGTAGGTATTGCTACCCCAGATTTTTCTTTCTTTTTTTTCATTTCCATTTTCATGAATTATCTTTTCCATCTCTTTACACTTCATCTGTGTGTGTCTTCCGATCTGCAGTGAGTCTCTTGTAGGCAGCATTTGTAACGGTCTTGTTTTCTTATCCATTCAACCGTCCTACATATGTCTTTTGAGTGGAGTATATAATCCATTTACATTGAAAGTAATTGTTGATAAATATATAGCTATTGCCACTTTATTATTCATAATTTTGATCTTTTCCCCCCCGTCTTAAAAAAGTCTCTCTAACATTCCTTGTAGTACTGGTTTGGTGATGATGAACTCCTTTAGCTTTTTCTTGTCTGGGGAACTCTATATCTGTCCTTCGATTCTAAATGAGAGCTTTGCTGGGTAGAGTAATCTTGGTTGTATGTCCTTGCTTTTCCTCGCATTGAACATTTTGTGCCAATCCCTTCTGGCCTGCAAAGTTTCTGTTGAGAAATCAGCTGACAGTCTTATGGGGGCTCCCTTGTGAGTTACTAGTTGCCTTTCTCTTGCTGCTTTTAGGATTCTCTCTTTGTCTTTAACCTTTGCCATTCTAATTATGGTGTGTCTTGGTGTGGGCCTGTTTGAGTTCATCTTGTTTGGGACTCTGCTTCCTGGGCTTGTGTATCTATTTGCTTCACCAGGTTAGGAGAAAGTTTTCAGTCATTATTTCTTCAAATAGGTTCTCAATCCCTTGCTTTCTCTCTTCTCCTTCTGGTACCCCTATGCCCCTATGACGCGAATGTTGTTAAGCTTGGTGTTGTCCCAGAGGTCTCTTAAACTATCCTCATTTTTTTGGATTCTTTTTGCTGTTTTGATTGAGTGTTTTCTGCTACCTTGTCTTCCAAAAATCACTGATTCAATCCTCTGCTTCATCTAGTCTGCTGGTGATTCCTTCTAGTACACTCTTCATTTCAGTTATTGTGTTCTTCACTTCTGACTGGATATTTTTTAAGGTTTCTATGTACTTTTTTTTTTTATTGGGGAAGGGGAACAGGACTTTTATTGGGGAACAGTGTGAACTTCCAGGGCTTTTTCCAAGTCAAGTTGTTGTCCTTTCAGTCTTAGTCGTGGAGGGTGCAGCTCAGCTCCAGGTCCAGTTGCCGTTGCTAGTTGCAGGGGGCACAGCCCACCTCCTTTGTGGGATTTGAACCAGCAACCTTGTGGTTGAGAGGACACGCTCCAACCAACTGAGCCATGCGGGAGCTCAGCGGCAGCTCAGCTCAAGGTGCTGTGTTCAATCTTAGTTGCAGGGGGCAGAGCCCACCATCCCTTGTGGGAGTCAAGGAATCGAACCGGCAACCTTGTGGTTGAGAGCCCACTGGCCCATGTGGGAATCGAACCGGCAGCCTTTGGTGTTAGGAGCATGGAGCTCCAACCGCCTGAGCCACTTGGCCAGCCCCCTGTGTACTTTTTATGCTTGCTATGTCTTTGTTGAAGTTCCAACTAAATTCCTTGAGCATCCTTATAACCATTGTTTTGAACTCTGTATCTGGTTGGTTGCTTGCCTCCATTTCATTTAGTTCTTTCTCTGGAGTTTTCTCCTGTTTTTTCACTTGGGACATATTTCTTTGTTTCCTCATTTTGGCTGCCTTTCTGTGTTTGTTTCTATGTGTTAGGTAGATCTTCTAGGTCTCCCAGTCTTGGCTGGGTGGCCTTATGTAGTAGGTGCCCTGTGGGGCCCAGTGGCACTGTCTCCCTGGTCACCTGCACTGGCTGCTCCAGGAATGTCCCTTGTGTGGGTTGTGTGTGCCCTCCTGTTATAGTTGAGCAGTTGCTATTGGCACATCAGTGGGTGGTATTGACCCTCAGGCTGATTGGCTGTGTGGCTTTGCCATGTCTATAGCCAATAGGCTGCATTGTGGCAGGCTTACCCTGGTGAGTGGGATTTGCCCCGGTGGGCTCTGGTGCCTTTTGAGACCGTCCTTTGTGTGGGCCATTTATGGGGCTAATTGGTGGTGCTCTGCTGTGGTCTGAAGCCAACCTCCAAGTATGTTGGTTCTGGGACCTCTTGGGAGGGGCTCCAGTGCAGGCCCAGGTCATCCACTGCCTGTGACTGGCCAGGGACTATCTGGTAAGAGTTACAAAGTGATCTGTGGTTGTTCACTGCCTGTGCTAACCCTGGAGGTCTGTGGGAGAGGCCACACTGCGAATCGAGGATGTCTGCCATGAGTACCAGGCCTGGGGTAGCTCAACAAAAAGCTAGGACACCCTGAGGCCAGCTGCCACCTACTGGCTCCCTTAAAGTACAGCCACGGATAAAACCTCATGCGGTATGCAAGACGGGTGAGGCAAAGTCTCAGGGAGTCACTAGAGTGGGAAGAGTTGTGGTCACCAGGTTAATGTAGACGCTTGTTTGGTGCGAGTGCTGAACCTGGAGCTACTCAGCAAAAGTTTCAGAGCACACTGAGACTTCACCTGTCTGGGGCGTGCTGGACTTCGATAGTTTTCACCTGCCAGTTATCACCTGCCTGGGGACTGCTGGACTTTGATAGTTTTTCAAGAAAGAGTACAATACAGGTGGGGCTGGCTGCTCTTGCAGAAAGTGCCTCCGGCATTGGGGGTGTTGAGTGGGGCAGGATCCCAGTGAGTCAGCAGGGCAGAGCTGTGGATCTCACCAGACCAATCAAATTTAGATTTGGCCATAAGCGTAGGGGGTGGGCTAAACACAGGAAAGATGGTGCCAGCCTGCTGGCCACTTGGGAGAAGGACCCCTTGCAGAGAAAATGCCGAATGTCCTCCCGTCCTTGTCCTGAAGCAACACAACTCAGTGTGCTCTCTGTATGCCTCCAACACCCCCCAAGTTACTCTCCCTTCAGTGGAGCCTATGGTGAGTGCCTGTGAGTGAGTCTGTGTGCCCATCCTTTAACAGGACACCTGGGTTTCGTGCTGCCTTTCTTCCCACCCAAATGGTTGGAATCGCTTCTGTTTTTCAGTTTTTCTCGGCACCAGTACTCTGGCCTGGGAGGCTGGTTTGGAGCTGGGGTCCCTCACTCCACTGCGGGGAACCTCCACGGTCGAGATAGCCCTCCCGGTTCTCAATCGCCACACAAAGGTTTGGGGCCAGTTCCGTGTCTCCACCCCTCCTACCAGTCTTGACATGGCTTCTTCTTTATATCCTTAGTTATAAAACTTCCATTCAGCCAGACTTCAGATGGTTCTCCAGGTTGACTGTTCTATAATTTAGTTATAATCTTAATTTGTTCACAGAAGGAAGCAGGCAGAATGTGATCTCAAATCTCATAGTGTTCTTGAGAGAGTGAATGAGATGGTGCCTTTAGAAGTCCATGGAGAGCTCAGGACACACAGTAGCTGCTTAGGAAACATTTAGTTCCTCTCCTTCCTGCGAAACTATTTACATAAATTGAGAATTTACATATCTCCTTGCTTGTCACACATGCAAATGGATTCTTTAAATTGAAATAAGCAGGATTTCTTGGCCATCATCTCTCAAGGTCATGGAGACCCAAGTTTGTTCTCCAAATAATGAAGAAGTTTTTGAAATTTGGACAAGTGAGAAGAAAGCATGAGGAAGGGAATAGAAAGAAGGAGCTTAGAAAAGAAGGCATCCAGGAGAGGGGACCAAAAGAAAGGGTGGTGTGACATATCAAACTCAGGTAGGAACGCTCTTCTGGACATTTGTTCTGGGCAGTGAGAAAGAAAGAGCAGGGCCAGGACTGGGAAATTCATGCTAGCAGCGAAATCTCTGATGACAGAGGGTTTGCTGACCCTTGGTTCAATGAGACCGTGAAGACTTGGCCTAGATCAGTGGTTTTCAAGCTCAAGTGGAGACCCACTGGTGGGTAACATCAGGTTGCGGGCTGTGAAAACCAGAGCTAGGATAGAATGGAAAAGATAATGTTAAAAAATAGAAAAATAGAACAGAATAGACAATTTCAGCATGAAATTGGACCAGCATGAAAGGACCATGTAAGGGTGAGACAGAGAGAGGATGGGAGCGGTGTGTGAGTGTGTACAGGCGCACGCGAGTGCATGCACACACACATGCCCAGAGAAAACCTTTTGTGGCACATCTGTTTCTGTTATTTTAAAAGACGTGTGCATGTGTGTTACTGGGATACGTGGTGTAATCTACCTGTCATTGTGGGTCTCGGCCAAGAAGGTCTGAAAACCACTGGCCCAGAGGACCCGGACAGAAAGGTGTTGCCGTGAGGAGTTCGGGAAGTAGGGGAGTGCCGGGGTTGGGGGGAGGAGCTGGGAGTCGAATTCAAACCTGGAAATTTGGGTTTCTCTGCTGACCACACTAGGAAAAGCTTGTCCTGGAAGATGACATTCCCGGGTGCACTGGGTCTGGAAGTGCCTCTGGGCCTTGTTCTCAGGGGAGTTGGGGTTCTGGCTGGATTCAGGGTGTCGTTAAATTTCACCCTTCATGAAACCCAAGAGAACCCAGTGTCCTCACATGGATTCTATGGGATTGTGGGGTGGGTGGTTTCTGGCTCCGATAGAACATTCCAGAAACATCATCTTCTTTCCCCCACAGTCTAGGGAGCCTCACCCCATTTCCCTCCACGCCCCTTTTCCTTTTCCACCGGCTCAGCTCCGGTGAGAGGGCTGGAGAGGCAGGATAGGCTGATAGTATAACGGAGAGAATTTGCTGTGTCAGGGGACGTGGAGGTACCCAGTGGGCATGGGCCGGGGGCCCTGGTGGCTGGGTTGGAGGTAAGCACCTGGCTATCAGGCCCCAGAGTCTGGGCTTCATGTAGCAGCACAGCTGTTGGCTATATGGACATATAGGGGGTTGGTTCTCCTAGAAAGGACAGGGTTGACAGTGGTTCACCTTGCAGGGGCGATTCTGGGTGGGCAGGTTCTGGCTGGCCCAGAGGTACTCGGGAGACCCGCTCATCCCTGCTGTTGCAGACTCCCCTGCCTGTCCTAGTCATTCTCTCTCTTCCAGGAGCCATGGACAAGCCGCAGATCCTGCTTCCACCAAGTGTTTGGGGTTCAGGCCCAAGAACAGGGGCAGGAACAGGTGTGTGGCCAGGAAGACCTGCTGAAGCCTCTGAAAGCACCTCTGTCCTTGCCACAGCCTGACTCTGCCTCCTTCCCACTGCTCTGAAACTGGGAAGGAATGTGCCCAAGTGGAAAAGAGGCCAGATATTCCGGAGAAAAAAGGGGGAGTCGGATCCCAAAGGAGGATGTGTCTGTCCCTCCACTTATTTCATGGGACAAGGAAGCATTTGGAGCAGCAAGTCTCCATGGATACACCTCCTGCACTGTGGTGATCAGAGGCAGACAGCTCAGCTCCAGCCTGTGTGTGTCCATTGAGAAGCCACCTGCTGCGTGGCCTCTGGTTCAGGAAGTGCCACAGGCTCTGTGGAAGCTTCTGCTGCATGAGTGGAATCCATTTGCCCTTCCAGCCCAGAATCATCCGCGCCAGCCCAGTGAATATGTGGGCGTACCTGCATGAGAGACAGAGACAGAGAGAGGATGGGAGCGGTGTGTGAGTGTGTACAGGCGCACGCGAGTGCATGCACACACACATGCCCAGAGAAAGCCTTTGCCAGGCCAAAGCAAACAGGAAGCACAGGAGAACGTCTCAGTGTGGCATATTCTCCAATGACCCTTTTAAGTAAATGACAAACAGTTAAAACAAAAGCCCATTTAGCTTTTATGCCTGTGATTCGTGGTGTCCACTCCAGTTAATTACAGTGATTTAAAAACATCTGCATTTAATTAAGAACTTTCCACTCTCCCTGTTCTCAATCTAACCCCTCCCCAACCTTTCTTCAGGCCACTGGGCTAGCTCAGTAATTATCATGTCTACCAAGCCAGGCCATAGCTATCGAATGTGCAAGAAGATGAGACTTCAGCAAGCCTGGAGAACAGGGTGAGGAAGGAGCTGGAAGGAAAGGAGCTGGGCAGGCCTTCTCCAGCAGAGGATCGTGGGCTGGAAAAGTTCAAATCTGGGGACTAGGAAATGGGTATATTCCAAGCCCATCATTCATTCTAGACCTTAGGACTGTATTTGACAAAAAGGGAGACTGAGGCAAGGCAGGGGGCTTCACTCTTCTCATGAGGGTCTCCCTTTGTTCCAGGAAGAGCGTTGGGAAGGAGAGAGAAGGGCAGGAGACTGAGAACAGCAAAGGGAGTGGAGAAACCTCCAAACTGGGCATTCAGCCCTGGGTCTAGAGCCTTCTTTTTATAAAACATGACGTCTGGTTTCTGGCTGCCTTCTGCTACCCTGGTGACATGTCTCGGGTCCTGCCTGTCATGGGCCACTGCGGCTCGTCAGTGGCCCCCAGATACGTCGGCACTGGGTGAATTTTTCTGGGCTCCAGCCTGCAACCAACAAGCAGAAAGGCTCTTGGCTGGGGCTGCTCCACTGCTGCCCCCGCCCAAGAATCTGGCTCCTGCAGCTGGGCAGAACACTCCCTCCCCTCCCCCTGCAGGTCCCAGTGTTCAGCACAGAGGACGTCTAGGCCTGTCACCACGGAAACTGTCCTGGGTCTCCTGGGTCGCTGCTGACACCTGATTTCCGTGGAGGTGAAAAACTAAACATGGACTCCACCCAGCAGTTCAGGGCTTTGGGAGACCCAGGAGATTTGGGCACCCTGGGAGGGTGAGGACATGGGCACAGGGGGGAAGGAGGAGAAGAAACCAGCTCTGGGACACTGGGAAGTGACAGGCTCTCAAGTTCCCAGTGAGAGATCTAGGACTCCCAGAACGGGGTTGTGGGGGGAGGAGCAGGGCCAAGAAAAAGGGAGCAGGTGCTCGGGCATCACCAAGGGCTAACGTCCTCCCTCCTGGTCTCCACTTCCTGCCAGAAGCCTCTCCTCCCCGTAACTGGCCCTCAGGGACTCACTGGCCGCATGACCCTGGGTAAATGAGGTGGCCTCTCAATCATCTGTAGAACGGAGGCAGCGAGCGTGGGGCCTCCCAGAGCCGTCCTGTAGGTAAGTGAAGACGTGCCCATGAATCAGCATGGGCTCCTGCACTGGGGACGCACTCCGTCAACACGGCCTGTACTTGGGCTGCTGTTTCAGCACCTACCCTCTGTCCTGTCATCTTGTCCATCCTGGTGTTTGTGTCTGTCTCCTCCAGACTGGCGAGGCACTGAAGAAAAGCGACCAGGTCTTTTTCATCCTTGTAATTTTGGTAACACCGTACCTTGTGTGTGGTCGGCATCTAACATGTGTCATTGAGTTAAATTGAGTCAAATCTGCATTTTTGGTTTTCCCAAATTTGGGGAGTAAGGGAGCTCTGGGTGGAGTTGATCTCAGAGAGTTCTGATGGGGACTTCAAAGGAGAGATGACAAACCCATCCAGCCTCTTAGATAAGGGCTCTCCTGAAGAGGTGGCCAGGGTAACCCTGGTCGTTAGCAAAGATTAGTTCGTTGTCTCTTGAAAGGGCAACGTGAAACCACAAACCTTTCTCTTGGTGTGAGTTTACAGCTAGTTGACAGCATGTCCTATGTGTGAGCTGCTAAGGTTTCCCATAGCGTAACAGAGCCCAACAATATCCTGGGTTCACCCAGAGCTGCAGGCCCTTTGTTCCTGAGAACTCCTGGCAATAAGCAGCCCTTGGCAGCACAGAGCACACTCACCGTTGTTGGGGGACCCTACTCTTGGCAACCCGTGATCTAGTGAGAATCCCGTGGCCCAGGGCTAGCACACAGTCGGAGCTCAATAAATATTTCTTGAATGAATGAAAGAATGAATGAATGAACAGTGAATAAAAGGCCAGAGTGGAGCCATATGCTTTTAATACAAAGTCGGTGGGTTTGATTCCAAAAAGCTTTGTGTCTTTTCAGAATTAAGTCTGTGCTGTGTGGTCCTCTGAAGGGCTTTCTCTGGTTGCTTATTAGTACAGTCAGCAACTATTTATTGAGCCCCTATCATGAATGAGGCTCTGAACTCTGGAAAGGAGTGGGACGTGGCAGGCCGGCCCATCACCACTGTGGAAGATGGTCTCCAGCCCTGGGAGCCTGTCCACAAGACACGGGTGGAGCAGTACCCTGGTGGTGACAGCTTTGTAAATCATTGCTGCTTGGCACGTGCTCCCAGACAGCATTTTGAGTCTTGCCCTTTGAGTGTGATGCCCTCAGTGTTTTGTTCTCCAGGCTAAGATCCCCAAGCGGGAAAGGTTGGGATGACTTGGGTTGAATTTCTGGCAATTTCAAAATCTCCAGGATTGATCGATCCATCTATCCTTCATCAACCATTTATGAATGGGGCCATGGGGTCCAAGCCTTACGCAAATTCTTGCTGGAACACACCCCGGGGCCCCCAACTTCCTCCACTGAGTGCCAGGCCTGCCGGGTGAACCCCAAGTATTGTTGGGCTCTGCTGACGTCATGGAAAATCTTAGCAGCTCATGCACAGGACTCGCAGCCCTTGTCAATTAGCCGAGAGCTGATCTCCAAAAGAGAGGTTTGCGGTTTCACGCTGTCCTTCCAGGAGACAAAGGGCCCTCTCCCCTGGCCGCCGAGGAGCGTTTTCCCGTGCACGCTGCTGGGCGACCCACCTCCAAGGCTGTGCAGAGCGGGCCCTGCCCCTGTCCAGACGCGGGAGGTGGAGGTCAGGGAGATACCTGCATTTGTCCCCGCACCTGAGCCCACACTGAGTTACCTGGGTGGCAGGGAGGGGTGAGGAAGCTCTTGCGGAGGGCTGGGGGTGGGGGGCGGCTTGCTGGCTCGTCGGAGTAGGAATGACAAATGGCTCCCGCTGGGCACCCTGCCTGCCTTCCTGCCGGATCATCCATCTCCGAGGCGAGTGATTTGCATACTGACGGGTGGGAACTGCTTCCCTCCGCGCTGGCCTTCCAGGCTCAGCCCTCTCCTCTCCTCCTCGTTAGCATTCTAGCGCAGCTCCGAGCGGGCTGCCAGCCCCATGGCCACCTTGAGTGACGCCCCAAAGCCCTGGAACACTTCCCTCACTGGCACTACTGAAAAGGATAGTTTGTTTCCAAACAGCTCCAGTTAAAATAGCCAAAGCTCTGGGGTGGCCGGTTAGCTCAGTTGGTTAGCGCGTAGTGCTCATAACACTCAAGGTCGCCGGTTCGATCCCCGCATAGGCCACTGAGATCTGTGCCCTCTTTAAAAAAAAAAAAAGAAAAAAAAAAGTCAAAGTCAAAGTTCCTCTGAGGGGTATGCATAAAATCCCAATTCGGTTGGGGGTGAGGGGAAGAGTCGGGAGTCGGGACAAATGACACTGTGCCCTACCATTGGACGTTCTGAGAAGGGGGTGGGGAAGACCGACTGCCCGCCCTTGTGCCAGGCACCTTTCTCGCACCATTCAGTTCCCCTATTGACAGCAGTGCTGCAGGCCTAACATTCCAGCCCTGGATCTGCCGACTCCAAAGCACAAAGCCCACAGGTCAGCAGGAGGCCACCTGCCGTCCAGGGCCAGCAGGGGCGGAGGGTGGGTGGTGGTGACCAGTGACTGGCCACCCGGAGGCTGGAGGTGGTGGGCAGCAGAGTGGCTTGGTCAGTCTAAGATCCAGGCCCACTTTCCCCTCCCAGGTGCTTCTCGGCTTTCTGATGAGCTCATCCCTCCCCCGGCGCCATGGCACTACCACGTGCCCAGAGACTTCCAGCTGCCCCCAATTTGCAGGGCCAGCCACTCCAGGGGTGGCATGTGGCCATGGAAACAGTCACTGGCCTGTCACCAGCCCAGTGGGTGAGTTCCTGGTTGAGGGTGTCCCTCAGGGGTAAGGCCAGTGTAGGTGGCTTCTGAGGGCTGGGGAGGGCTGGGCAGGGCTCTCTGGGAGGCTCAGTGGGGATGGGGTATCCCAGGGGAGAAGTTTCCTGAATTGGGCAAGGCTGTACAAGAAACCCACTTGGAATCTGTGCCGGTTTTGTCTAGGCCCTTCCCAGATAACCAATGCAGGCTGCACATTTTAGCACAGAGGGAAGCCTCCTTGTACTTGATACTCAGGAAGGGTCCGGGGCTTTTCATGGAATGGCCTCCTGCCCTGGTCCTCTGCCCTCAGGCTCTCTCTCTCTGAGAAGGGGCACTGCCTTGGGTGTACCCCTCAGTCCCCTGGAGGGGAGAAGGCTCCACTTTCCTTTTTTCCTGGACTGTGACAAATAGTGCAGGAGCAAGGGCAGGCAGGGTTTGGGGGGAGCTGTCTGTTCCGCGTGTGGGCAAGGAGGACACGCAGTATCCGTAGGAAATTTAGAAACAACAGTCAAGCCAGCAAAAAAATGCTGCATTGTATGAATACCACGCACCTGCGATATTCCCGAAATGTGTTTTTGTTGGTGGATGTTCTAAATAATTGCTGTTACTGTTGGGTTATCATAATATATATGTGAGCTTCCAATCAGCGCGTTCTTATTACTTAACCAGGGATAAGTATCGCGTCCTTCATGGGAGTCAATGTGGAAAGCCCCCGTTGTGCTGTAGGCTGCCCGTGTGGGGAGCACATTCGGAATCCTTCGCGACGCATTCTCGAGCATTTTGTGTGTCTCATCCCCAAGGAGCTGCCCTCCCAGAGGGTTAGAAATAAACAGGCTCAGCACAGTGACCCCAACCGAGACACCACCGGACACACCTCAACTCAGTCCTTCTGTAAGACTCCGCATAATATGATTTTATTTGTGTTTAACATTTAAAACGGTGAGGCCGTGTGAACTGTGAGAAGATGCATTTACGTTTGGAAAGTATAAATTTTAGTGAGCACACGACATAGTTTACTGAATTCAGACCATCTTTTTAAAATGAAAATTTATTCTTTTAAAATGCTTGCTTTCAATCACAGATCAAGAAAAGAATGGCTGGTACGCATTTTATTCCTGTATTGGTTTCCCGCACTGCTGTAACAAACTGCCAGAAACTTGGGGGCTTACTACAGCATACATCTATTATCTTACAGGTCTAGAGGTCAGAAGTCTGAAATGGGTGTCTCCTGGCCCAAATCAAGGTGTTCGCAGGGCCGTGCTCCCCCCAGGGAATCCAGGTGAGGGCCCCTGGCCTTTTCCAGCTTCTAGAGGCTGCCTGCGGTCCTCGGTTTGCAGCCCCTTCCTCCACCTTCAAAAGGCTTCACTCCAATCGTGCTTTTGTCCTCAGGTAGCCTTCTTCACTCTCAAATCTCCCTCTGCATTGCTCTTCGAAGGAAGGACCCATGTGATTGCTTTGAGGGGCCCCCTTGGATAATCCAGGGTAATCTCCCCATCTCAAAACACCTTAATTTCATTGGCAAAGACCCTCTTGCCATATATGGTAACAGTCACAGTTTCTAGGGATGAGGATATTTTGGGGGGCCATTACTCAGCCCACCACAATGACCAAAAATCACTTTGTTGTGTGGGGTGGGAATTAAAAAAATCACCCTCATGAGATGAGGCACTACAGAAAATACCTGCGGGCAGCAGGTTTTGTTGCAGGTGAGGGGGGAGGCTGAATTTTGATGCAAGTCAGGGACGTGTGTGTGGTCTGCGGGCTTGACTGAGCGGTGTGCGAAGGCCGGCCGAACGTGGCGCTGTTGGCAGGGCTGTAAATCTGGTTCTGCTCCAGGGTCAAGCGTGGTCCCTGTAGGACCTTTGTGTTTTATTCTTAGAAAATGATCTTCATGACACTTTCATTACTTATTACTGTACATGTATGTCTACATATACAGTACAAACACTCCAGAACGGATTGAAGGCCTACTCTGTGCAGGCTTTCTCCTAGATACTGGAGAGTCAGCAGTGAACCTACAGATAATCCCTGTGTTTGTGGTGTTTACGTCACATCTGTGTGTATTTATTACTTGTCTCGATCTTAGGCTGTGTGTTTCTTGAGGGCAGGCCCGTTCCCTAAGAAGAGTGCCTGGACCATGGCAGGCCTCCGTGAACACTGATTGGATGAGTTAATGCCTCGTTGGGTCTGTCTCTGAGAGGTAGGACTTTGGAGTTAAGGCTCTTCCAGTAACAATGTCCCCACGGATGACATGTACAGATTTTCTTGTTTCCACAAGAAAATTTCTCGTGGCGATGCTGTTGTTTTTCCTTTCATGTTTCCTCAAAGTCTTGGAGTTCAGTGTCTGTTGTGGATCCAGGTTGAATTTCTGAACAACTAACGGTGCAAGGTTCAAAGCCAACCCTTTGGTGGATCATTCACTGTTTTGCTGTGACCTGTGTTAGGTACCACGAAATCCAGCAGACTGAAAACATGGTCTTTGGAGAAGTAATTTCCCCCAGATCCCTGGACCTAAAAACCCCTCCATTTGGCCCTTAAACTTTGCACTACTTTCTAGTGCCCCCCATTTCCCTAAACAATACCCTAAATGGTGTTGCCCAAAACCCTTGGGCCCCCACGCAGCCCCGTTCTCCATACAGACTGGACCGAGAGGCAGAGGAACCAGATAGGCAGATGCTCAGTGTCAAAGGGAACAGCAGCTGCATTTGGGGCGGTGCTCTTCTCCAGGCCGTCGGCTCACTGCTTTGGATTAGTTGGGGGAATTTTCTGATTCTCTTTTGGCCCTGCAGAGAGGGATCAGCGCTTCATACTTCACCTCAGCTTTCCTGAATCCGTTCAGAATCTTTCAGACTCAGAGGAAAAAAATAAAGAAGAAACTGGCTGAACTCACAGAGACTGAGACAAAGCCAAAGCTCTATGCTCCTTTAGGGATCCAAACCCTTAAAGTTTGCAGAGGCTGGTGCCATCTGCCCCGGGGTGGGGTGTGCAGGAAGAGAGGCCCAGATGGGTCCCTTGAGTTACGGAAAGACAAGCCCAAGATGAGAGACAGATCAAAGGAAATGAGGCTAAATAGCAGACCCCCCCCAAATGGACATAAATTCAGGCTGCGATTCCATCCCCGTGTTCTGATGACATGAGCCACAAGAAGGAGATTTTTAAATGTCATCACCAGGCTCCTCTGTGGAATCAGAGCTTTGTTATTTATTGTGTCCCATCAGGAACATGTAATTCCTTATGTTCAGCGGGGCTGGAGTACTTTCAGCTCGGCCGTCCTGCTGAGCGCCACATCACGTCACCATGTCAATTTGAGTCGTTCTCCGTAGAGATGCTGGAAGTGGAAGAAGAATTTTCTTTCTTAAGTGGATGTCATCCAGGATCATGGCACAGCAGAAGACAACGGCAAGAAGCAAAGGGAACGGGTCGCATCAGCCTCTGCCTGCCAGGCACCAGGATTTAGGGACACGCGTGTGTCTACAAGTGGCACGCTGTCCCAACCCCCACCCGCTCCCTCTGGGCACGGTGGGGATTTGCCTGAATATCTGTGAACTAAAAAAGCCTAAACGAGTGCAGCCAGTTGGCTGGGGCGCCAGGCTTTAGCTGCCTCCTGTCATTGTCCCAAAGCCTGAGCCTAGCATCCCTGAGCCTCCAGCCGCTCCTCTGTGTCCTTGGGGGAGAGGGACAAAGTGGGTGACGCCCTGGCCAATCTGGGTAGCCGCAGCAGCTTGGCCCCATTTCACCTTGACGCCTGCAGAGCTTCCTTCTGCTTTCGGAATGGGGAAGCTCCGACATCAATCTGAGCTTTCCAAGGAATTTCAGTTCCACATTTTGGGCTGAAAGGAGGCATGCTGACAGATTTTGCCCACATGACGACGTTCAGGGACCAAGCCAGTGCTTTCTAGCAAGACCAGAGTGTCCCGCCAGGGTTTCAGGGATGAGCTGGGTACTCTCTTCCCAGAATCCTCTCTTCTTCTTTTAAAGGAGACCTTTTCGATGAGGCTTTGACACTTGGTCATAACAAGGCAGCGCCTTGGAAAGAAACTGCATGACAAATGTTACGTTGCTCACCCAAGACAATGTCCGAGCAAACTGCATTCGGTAAAAAATCTTCTGCTTAATTGATTTTCTAAGAAAAAATTGGCTGTGTTTCCGTGGGCCTGTCTATTGATCTGCAGCCCCACACAGAAGTAATGAAGAAGCGCTCTGATCAATAAGGCCAACGTGTATCTTACTCTGTCTGTTCTGCCCGCCTGCCGGGGACGCGGCCAGCCGGGGTCCCCAGACGCCATCTGAATGTGAGCAGCGTTCTCCATGATGGCTGAGATTTATTTCTATTGGCATCAACATAACAAATGAAACCCTGATGACTTTTCTTGCTCTGAAAGCCCAGAATATATCACATCAGTCATCGTGAAACACACAAGAACACAATTTGCAAAAAGCAAAAAGAAAGAAAGAAAGAAAAACTGCAGTTTTGAACCGTAGTGCATTAACTCCTCCCCCCTGCTTAATTAGGATAATATTTTACTCTTATGATTTTCTTTCTTTTATATTCTCTGTCCCCCCGACCCCCACCCTACCCTTCAGATCGGTTTCACAAGTCTTAGAAGGTTTTTCTGCTTCTGAGGTGAATACCAAGTACAGGTAGCTGTAATTGCAGGTTGATAATTCTGAGGAGAGCTAACATTGCTGTCTTTTCCTCTAAAAAATAATGTCAAATGAGATAAGGCACCAGTAATAACACACAAGCGGCCGTCGGAGAAATACTGCATTTGCTACAGAAAGAAGAGCTCCCTGTACCTGAGACGTAATCTTGGCTACTGTTAATTTCAGAATCTATCATTTGCATGTTGCCCTTAAGCCAGAGGACACTGCCTGATGCAGACTCTCATCAGAGGCGGTGCCAACTCATCCTGCTGCTTGGAACATGCTGCGGGCAGGCTAGCCCTGCACTAACCGATCGCCACCCCTCCAGTGAAGTGGGTGGGTGTGGCTGGGTGGGTAGGGGCGCGTGATGCAAGATGAGGTTGTTAAACTGGGGACCAGATCTCGCAGGACTTCGTCTGAGGGCCCTGGAGAGCCCTGGAGAGATTCTTATGAGGGGAGAGGAGTCACCAGATGTGTGACTAAACAGCCATCACTGGCTACAGAACAGAACTGGAGTTCTCGGCCCCCCTTTCTGTGCCAGTGATGACGACGATGGGGATTATAACAGCTAACACTTACAGTGGGCCAGGCTCCGCTCTGAGTTTTATATCCAGCAACTCACTGAGTACTCACGCCAGCCCAACCAGGGCAATACCAATATTCTCCCATTTTACAGATGAAGCACGCACAGCGAGGTCCCACACGACAGGTGACCATCACATGGAGCACATACCCTTGGTCAGGTGTGGAGTCACCCCCACCCCGCCCCCAGCTCCCCGGGGATGCGTGCTGGACAGGAAGCGCCTGAGTGAGGTTAACTTTCTTAGAGGGTTGGTAACTTTGACTCAGTCTAAATTGTATTCTAAAATGCAAACCTTTGGGGATAATGCAGTTATGGGTGACTGATGGCATGTACACACCTTCAGTGGGTATTACGGCTATAAAATCCAATTTGGAGAGTGGTATGGAGGCTGGGAGAGCTGCCGGGAGCCGGGCGGGGGATGGTGTGACCAGCGTGGAAGGATGGTGCCTGCCTTGGTGTGGGGACAGAGCCCCAAAAAGCAGTTTCCAGGCTCTCAGCCTCACATAGAAAGGTGCTGGCTCAGGTAGTAAATGGCCGTCGACTGTGATCAAATGGCCATCAGCTGTGGCTAGTTGGCCGTCAGCTGTAACCAGTGAGCCATTGGCCATGAATATAACTGCCGTGGCTACGCTAGCAGAAAAAAAGCGGGGAGCTAGCAAGAAGATGGTGGCTGAGTCTGCAAGTGGAGCAGTGAGGGTTGAGAATTGTGTTGCTCCTGGTTCCTGTGTCTCCAACCCAGCTGCCCGTGAGAGTATACTGGTGTGACTCCCCTACCTATGGCTCCGTGGGTGTTCCTGTTTGGCCTCACCATGTCCTGCGTTCTTATGTGGGGAGTGGGACCAGAGACCCCGCCGGACGCCCCGCACGACACTTGGCATGGCGGGGAGAGCGAGGACTGCGGGCCTGCGCACAGGGTCCTTCGTAGTAACGTGGTGGATGGTGGTGCCGTTCAGAGCGGGGTGTGTACCTGTGTGCAGGTATTTATGCCGTCAGCCCACAGATGTTTGTTGAGCATCTTCTCTGTTCTAGGTGCTGGGACACAGCAGCGACATGCCGGGGACACAGCTCCTGGAGGTGACACACCAGTGGGGAACAAACGTGTCCACAGCGGGGGACAGAGAAAGAGGAGCTGAGATGGGCTGAGGGGAAGAGCAGGCGGGCTGTTGGGTTCAAAGCGTCGACATATGCCACACACTTTCCATTCAACATCCCGTGTAAGTCTTACAACCGGGGCGCAGGAGGCACTGTTGGGAGCTGGCTGATCCCCAGGGGCCCGTTCAGACAACTCCCCTGCTTTGAACCACAGAGGGAGGGTGGAAAGAGCCTGGGGATGGGACAGGCAAGCTGAAGGAAGGGCTGGGTCCTTCTGTCCCGTTAGTGGCTGCCTGAGTAGCGGGGTGTGTGTGTGTGTGTGTGTGGGGGGGTCTTCTCAACAGGAGGCCTCCCCCCACCCCAGTGTCATCCCGCTCTACTCCATGTCCTGGAAAGCTCAGAGTTCATGCCTCATTTGGGCCAGATGACAAAGCTTAGGAGGTAATTTCTCAACACAGTCACCGCAAGTGGCCTTTGGTGCCACAGGTCTTCCCCAAGCTCCATGGCAGAATCTCCGGGACCCTTTAAAATGGAAGAGAAGCCCAGGCCCCCTCCCGGCCCTGGGAAGTCAGTGTCCCCAGGAGATCCTAACGTGCAGCCAGAGCTGACAGCTCCTGAGGTTAACCCGGCAGTATGTGTCCTCCTTAGGTTTAGGTGACAGTGTTCTGGAACCAAACAGAAGGCCCAGGGCAGGAGGAGTGGGGAGAAACAAGGGAGGGGGATACTCAAAGACAAATTCCTCTGTCCTCCCGCCTTGTCCAGTGAGCAGAGAGCCACAGGCCAGGGACCTTCGGTGGGTGAGAACTGTGTGTGTGTGGCACCGCGAAGGCACTCAATGACTGTTTGTGAGTGCAAATGTGTGCAGTGATGGAAGATGGGGGTGAGGGTGGTGGTAGATGGGGGTGGGGTGGGTGGATGGATGGGCGGTGACGGAAGATGGGGGAGCGGCAGCTTTGGCCCCTTCTCGTTGATGCTGTCACACAGTGTGGCTGTGGGGCAGAGATGGGAAGTGGCTGAGAAAGTGGGGAGTTCTGTTCCCTTTGGCTCTGGCTTCACAGGAAACGCTCATGGAAATGAAGACCGTGTCGGTATAAAATTAGAGCTTAGACTGCGAGCCAGCCTTGAACACAATTTGTCTCCACTGAAAAGCAGGAAGAATCTCAGCGTCCTGAGGGAGTCTTTAAGTCTTCTAGTTTCTTGCTCGGCTTTCCAGGTGAAATCCTATCCTGAGGGTGGCTGGCTTCCAGCTGTGGGTTCCGCTTTCTCATCGGGGGGCCTACCTGGTTGGGACTCCCCACCATCTCCTTCCTGAGGTCTCGGCCTCTGTGTCTCTGGCTCTAACTGGGAACCCTGTTCCCCACGTCCCTCCTGCCTTCCTGGCAGGCCCTTTGCCCCCCGTAAGCCTGGCGTATTGTTCTTCTGAGACCCTACTCCATTGTTGGATGCTGGTTCAAGGACAGGGGTGGAGTGTCAGTGTTTCATCGCGCTGGGAGCAGCCCCTTTAAAGAGCTGCTCTCTATTCTCCGATTATATCCTTCCTACATTTTGGTGTTAGAAAGTCCTTTAATTTATAAGATAACAGTGATGCTGGATGGCAAATGCTTTAAAAACTGTACTTCCTCAAAGATTAAGCAGGCTGTTCACGTTCATCCCCTACTTCTGTTTTTGAATTTTGCCACATGGTGAAATCAAGGTGACATCCGGGGTGGGGTGGGGGTGGGGTTTCATCTCCAGGTGAGCTGGCCACAGGGCAGGGCTTCCAGGCAGAGAGATGGAAGTAAGGAGGGAGGCGGGCAAGAGAACCCCAGGAGCTCGGGTGCCTCGCTTTCTCCCAGCCTAGGTGCTGGGTGGACATTGATGTGACAAACATTGATTGAGCACCTACTGTATGAGAGACACTGGGCTGGATCCAGGAAAAACCAAGACATAGGACCCAGTCCCTGCCCTGGGGGGGGGGGGGGGGAGGGCTAAGACTACAAGGCAAAAAGTGACACCTGGGGAGAAACGGAGTGTCTTCAGAGGGGGGGACTCCTGCTGGCATCACATGTCCCCCAGTGAAGTCACATTGTTAACTTGGGTTAGAAACTGGGCCTAGAATTCCTTTCTGCTAAAGGGGGCAAAAATCTATACCTCAGAGATAATACCTGGCAGATGTCATTGGCCGACACAGACGTGTGTGTGTGTGTGTGTGTGTGTGTGTGTGTGTGTGTGTGTTACGTGTAAACCCACATCACGGCATTTTACATCATTTTGTTTGTGGGTTAGCTTCACGCTGGTGGTGAAGAATGGGGAGAGTGATGTACGCATATGTGGAAACAGGTGTGTCATTTTGAATCTTTAGTGTTGGCTGCAACCCTTGTTATCATCATTATTGTTTAATGTCTGGTCCTCATGTGTATATGAGAGAGAGAGAGAAACAGGGATAGAGAGAGAGCATGGCCAGAAATAGAAAATGGTTCCTAGCTGCCTCATGTAATCCATTGTCTCTTGGCCTGAGTTTGTAGTGAGATCAGCCAAAAGAAAAATCAGAATGAAACTGAGTGTACGGTAGAAGGGAAAACCATTTCTGGAGCATGTCATGTTAGAAACTTGGGGGTGGGATGTGGTTTGGGGTTTGGGCACGTGCGTGACATCTCTGCCTCCGCCATTCCAGTGGTCAGCACGCTGGTTTGACAGCTGGATGGCCATCGGAGGCAGAGCTCTTCTGGAAGGCCCTCTGGATGGGAGGGGTCGTTGCCAGGCACTTTTTGGGAATGGGTACCCCGACGGAGCCCCCACTTCCAGAATGCGTGCCATATGCTGGCACGCTCACCATCCTGCAGTCCCAGCCCCAGCCCACTGCCCACTTTCTGCTTTTCCAACACATGGCACTCTTGCTGGTTCAGAGCTCTCTCTCTCTCTCTCTCTCTCTCTCTCTCTCTCTCTCTCTCTCTCTCTCTCACACACACACACACACACACACACACACACACACACCCCTTTTGTTTTTCTTTTCTTAGCTGGAACATTGGAGGTTTTCTTCTTCCTCCCCAGGAATAAAGCCATCACAGTGACTCTTGAAGCTAAATTTTCTGCAAAAAGAGAAAGCAGCTTGGTTGCTGCTGGAGTGAGAGGTGGCCTCTGTCCTCCGTCATCACAAGCTGCAGCTTTGTGGAGCCCGCACCAGCCCACAGCTCATCTTCCCTTCCTCTGGGAAGCAAAACGAGTGCCAGATCTCTGACATGTCAAACCAGCAAATTACCGGGAGAATTCCGGGAACGATGAACCTGACCCGGCACCTAGGAGGCTTAAAAATATGGTAATGCAATTAGCAGCCTCGGCAGCCTAATGAAACCGCTCTAAAATGCTGATAAAATACCACTAAAGGAAAATGCTTAAGAGCCTCTTCAAACTTTCCAAAATGTGAAGTGCAGCCTGATGGAGAAAATGGCAATCTAGTCTCCTTTCTCCCAGGTTCAAGATTAATTAGGGGCTTATTTAGTGCATGAATGAGGAAACAAATGAACTCTTGGATCGCAAAGCACTGAAACCAATTTTTTTAATCTTTTTTTTTTTTTTTTTTTTTTTTACAATTACATTCCTATCATAAAAGTCTTCATTACACGTTGTCACCAGTGCGTATTGTGTGAGGGATGCCTGGGTTTTTGATAAGACTGCATTTCCTTCCCATTAAAGAGGGCTCTTATAACAAACGCCTTTTGTTTTTTCTTAGCAGCTAAGGGTTGTGGCCTGAAAGGGGAGTACATTCAACTCCCTACTTGCCCTCCTTAAGCTGAGTTCACCTTCCTCTTCTGCAGACATGACCATTTCCCAAACGGGACAGCCCACGAGGCGCTGGGGGAATGTACCTGACTCCCTGGATGGTCCATTTGTTTATTCAGCCATTTGTGATGACAGACAGAAGTGGGGAGAGAAGTGGGTCCTGCAGACCTTTCTCCCCCTCCCCACAAACAGCCTTTAGGGGAAAGCCAGTCCAAACAGCCACCCTGCTCCATCCAACCAGTCACTCCTTTCATTCCGCAAATGCTCGTGGGTACCTGCTTGGCTATGTATGCTCTGCTGGGTGCTGGGGGGACAGCAGTGAATCAAACCTATATTCTCCTGCTCATGGAGCTTATAGACTGGGGTTGGTTGCCTTGATATTTGCAGGTTACCTCGATGATTTCTGGTGCTGGTCTGGCTGTGCTGGGACTCCACAGCAGATATCACCTTTATCTAATGGATATGTCTATAGAGCTGAGCGACGTCACAGGTTGATGTGAACACAGAAGGCTACGCTGACCTCGGGTGTAGCTTTTATCTGCATGTGCCTCTCCTCCTGCATCCACGAACTGGGGAAATGACAATTGGTGACTGCCGTGTCACACTGTGGTGATTGGATTCTCAGGGGCATGATCCCGTTCTCCTGGTGTTCAGGACCTGCCTGTGTGGTCCCCCCCTTGAGTGTGGGCAGGACCCGTGACTGACAGGATCTATGTGATTAGGTTACCTAAGATTGTAAAGCCGTCTAGTAAGGAAACTCTCCCTTGCTGGCCCTGACTGAGCCAGTGGCCATGGATGAGCTCCTTTTGGAGACACCATGAACCGAGAAGCTGAGAGTACCCCCCGGCTGACAGCCAGCAAGAAACTGAGACCCTCAGTCCAAGAGTGCGTAAAGCACGGAATTCTGCCAATAACCATGTGGGTCTGGAAGTGGATCCTTCCCCAATCCAGCCTCAGATGAGATCACAGCCTGACCTGGACGGACTGCTTTGTGAGACCCTGAGCTGATGGACCCAGACCAACTGTGTCAGGACTCCTGACCCACAAAAACTGTGAGATAATCACCGTGTGTTGTTTTAAGCTCATCAGTTTTGGGGTAATTTGCTCTGTGGCCACAGGACACTGGCGAGGCCACGCACACTCCTAAGTGGGTGCACAGGTTGGTTAATTTTAAGCAACAGGCAACGCTGTGACAGTAAGGATTAGAGTGAGACAGGAGCCACATTTGATGGAGAGACTTCTATGCACCTGAGGCTGTTCTGGGGCCCGAGCAGAGAGAACGGCCCTGGGGGATGGTGATTAGGGTGCAGGGTCTGGACTCAGGGCACCTGGATCTGAGAAGCTGGACCAGCTCTTAGCTGCTTGATGCTGGGTGGGTGCTCTAACCTCAGGGAGCCTCAGCTTCCTCATATATAAAGTAGAGGTGAAAATCGTCCCTTTCTCCTCCTTGTAGAAGGAATACATGCAATACTGGGTAGGAGAGTATGTAACTCAGTACTTGGTCCGTAGAAAGTTCCCAGGGAAGCACGGCTTTAGAGACATAAATGATCATGTAATCCACGTGACGAAGCAGCAAGTGATGAGTTTTCTTATCTTACAAATGAGGAAACAGAAGTCCAGGGAGGTTAAGGAACACGTCCAAGGTCACACAGCTAACTAGGGCCTCATCCCCCCCAACAGGTATGTGCTCCCCTGAGTTGGCTCCTGCATCCCACCTGTTTGTAATGGTGACAATTGTGGCGTTCCTTGAACCAACAGGTACAGTTGAAGGGATTTCCGAGAGCTGCTCAGGTGAGGTGTGCCCTTGGGGCAGCGGGAAGTGTGGTTCGGATTTCTTCTGTTGGTTCTTCGCCTGCCTCCTACAGCTCAGAGCTGGCCAGGGCTGGAAAGCCCCTCGTGGCAGGCCAAGGACACACATCTTGGGCCATGCACCCAGTGGGCCGGCTAACAGCTATTGAGCCAGGCAGACCACAGCCATGCCAGGCGGAGCTGGGGCCCCACACGAGGGAGGCAGTGTCCAGGACGCCTCCTGTCCTGGGGTCCCGGGCAGATCAGACTCTTCTTGTTTGTATGTTTTGTTTCTATAGACATGTTTGTGGCCTCTGCACTGACTTGCATTCCCATGTCTGTTAATTAGCTCCAAAAAGCACACGTAGGTCGGCTGCAGCCACCTGTATCCAGAGGGGCTGGCTGATATTCGGTGGAGATGCCAGCACCCTCTCGGTGTAGGGGGCACCTTCGGTGCCGGCATTCTGGCTTTCCTAGTTACTCGGGTGAGTTATCACCCACGGCCGTGCTGTGTCTTGGCTCCCATTCACCTTGGATGGCGACCTTCACCTTGGTGAACCTGCTGTTTTTGAAGGTTAATTGTAGCAGGTACAGAACCAGCGTGGGTAGCAGTCTCCCACTGTGCCATCCCTGACCCCCCGGGGCCAGCACAAAGCCTGGCAGGCAGCAGGAGCTCAGTGCGTGCTCATGTCTGCATGAGCATGGCTTGTCCCCTCATCCAGGTACAGAGCTTTGTGGGTGTAAGTAGTGTCACACCGGGAGGGCGATTTCTGAAACAGGTTCCTCTTCCTCTGGAGCGTTTGAAAGCGGACAGGGCTGATAGTTCATGCTGCATGAAGCAAGACGGGCCAGCGGGGCCGTCCTGAGGAGGGGCTGCGTCTCTGACTGCATCTCGCAGCCCCAGGTCCGAGCCCACCACCATGGGGTGTGGGGAGACTATGGATATCAAGAGGGAGACCCCTGGGCCTGCTTATTCCACCCTTCCCCCTCCACCCCCTTTGCTTTTCTCATCTCAGACAAGGAGGTATTGGGAGTAGGAGGGGGGTTAGAGAAAAGCCAGAATCCGTGACCGAGTCTGGCAGCTGGAGCTAAACCGGGCTGCCGAGGGCCGTGGCCACTCAGAGACGTGTCGGACCCTCATCAGGTCAGTGGCATTGCTGCTAGACTTAAGACAATGCTTTCAGGCTAGGGGACAAATGGTGGCCTTCGGGCCCCTCCCTGCAACCTTTTGGACGCGTCCTTCTGCTGTCTGTTTTGCCCTTCACGGCCTGGCCTTCCCAATTCCGCAAACAGCTACCCTGAGGCCGGCCTCTTTTCTCTTGGCCTCGCTGCCTCTTTTCTCTCTGAGCGTGAACATGGCCATGGAATCTTGGCTCCTTCTCCAGGGCAGAACCTTTCAGCTCTTGGGTGCCACCAACAGCACTTTCTCAGCAGGCCCAGGTGCCCGTGGCCTGGGGACAGATGCCAAATGAGGGCTGAGTGTGTGGCTGGCCAGCACTGAAGAGCGGTTTTGAGGTCAGTCTGGGACAAGCAGAAGTGTTCCCCCAGTTGATTCTCTTTCCCGGTGCAGGAAACAGCCCCAAGGCGGCTCCAATCTTGGAAATCCTGGTAACTCACCCTCAGTGCTGTACCAGGCTCAACAACCATCCTGTGCACCTACAGGGAGGCACGGGAGCGTTTGCAACCCGGAACCACTGCGCATTCAGGACAGGCATTCCCTGGGGCTTGGGGGGCACATATCTTTGGGCACCACACTGGAACTGGAAAGGAGGATGGCTGCAGATAAGACATTGTCAGCAGCCTGAGCTCCAGGAAACGTGGCATTCAGAGGGTTGGTCAGGTCTGTGGTGGGTGGGCAGCCCCTGCCCTCTACGTAGCCCGGCTCACCTCCCCCATCGCCAGAGCTCCTTGTCCTTGATGGACAGGAAGCTGGAAGGAGACTGTGGCCTTCAGAGTACATGGAGGGCTCAGCAGCTCAGCTACCAGATGACAACTGGAGATTCAGAGAGTGAGCTCAGATTTGCATCCACTTTGCATCTCATTTGCATAGGACAGGCAGCCTGCCAAGCCCACACCTCTCCATCATCCTCTCACGGGGGTGGGGGCGGTGGAGGGGGCCACCCCCAGGTCCTCCAAAGGAGAAGAGAGGAGGAGGGCCAGCCAGAGGAGGACAGGGCCCCTGCCCCGGGCTGCGGTGGGCAGGATTGGCTCTCCTGAGGTCGTGTTCCCTGGAAACCTGCCAATGGGCAGAGGAGGTCTTCCTTTTCCTGGGAGTCATTTTCTCTCTTAAGCCAAGAGCATGATGTGCTAACCAAGTGGCCCTTGTGGCTTAGTCTCTGTTCGGGCCACTTAGTTTTCTGCAGCTGCCAGTAGCACAGCGGTCCTGAGTGCTGTAGAAAGGGGGAAACATATTCCTGGGTTTGAATGAACTACAGAAATTCTTTCATCACAATCCTTCAGGAGACCGGAGGCTCAGCCAGCCCCTTCCTGTGCCAGGCTGGCCAGCCCGCAGAGCCCACCCATGGGAGGCCAGGCCACACTCAGGGTCTGGGGGCTTCGGTGAGTCTCCCAGGACCTACCCCTGGCCTTCTGATAAAGCGGATTCATCCCAGAGGGTCTGAAGTCTGTACCTTTTCCAGGTTTAGAATACGGTTTGGGATAGGACTTTGTGGGATCACAGGGTTGGTTTGACTGCCAACCCTGGGCCTCCCCCACCCTGACACTGAGCTCCAGAAAATAGAAAACAACCACAGAAGCAAGCGGAGCACTTTCCTCTTTGAAAGACCTCCCCTCTTTCCACCTTTGAAAACGGCAGTAATTGACTGGTGAATTACGATGGGGCTTTTACACCCAGCAGCCAGGAATCTCGGCCTGGAGCTTCGCAGAAGGTGCTGGTCCTGTGCCGAGTGCTTGATCAAATTCCAGCTCTGTCCTTGTCGCTGTGTGACCCTGGGAGAATACTGAACCTCTCTGAGTCTTCAGTATTCAACACTCCTGTTGCCTCTTAACCATAATGCCGTCTTGAAATTGACCATCGTTTTAAATCTGAGGTCCAGGGCTCAGCGACACCTATAATTCAAGAAGGGTATTCTCCTTCTTCCCCTGTACCACCCCCTCCCCAGTTTAAGGGATTCAGCATTTAGGGTAAAAAGGAACCCTCGCCCCCATCCAGCATATGTGGGTCCTGGGATCTGAGCTCAGCCTGTGCCTGGCAGTTATACTTCCCCTGTTCTGCCAAGGGGGCGCCAGCCTGGGGCCTCAGCCATGCCAAGCACGCTGTCCTCCTTCTGAAAGATCAGGGGAGCTGCTTTGCCACCAGGTACCCACAGCTTCACAGAAATCCATAGCTGCCATCCCCTCCACACACTCAGAAAAATGGAGAGGGTGCGGTGGGGAGAGACTGAGATCCGAGAAGCACCAAGCAATAAAGGACTTTAAAATAGATTTACTTTAATTATATACTTCGGTAATTTGCTGTAGTTTCCCATCCCATTATTAAATTACAACAGTAACTCATCTAATGGATTTTCACTGAGAAAACATTCATTTTATTTTATTATGATTTTGCGCTATGGTCTATAATGAAGGCAACAAAATCTGCCCTTGTACCCCGAATGGGCAGGGGTGGGGGAGCCAGGGAGCAAGGGGGGTTGTCAAGATGTCCTCTGTTAGTTCCCTGGGCAGATGGAGGCTGTCAGCCTCGAGCGATTAAAGATGGAGTGCTGTGGGGACGGGCATCTCGGCAAGAAGGGACCTGGGGTGGGGGTCTTGGGTTGGAAGGGAAGAAGTGGGGGCTGCTGGGGGCTGGGGAGCCTCCCTCTGCCTGAGCAGATGAGATGGACAGAATGGGGTCGCACCTCCCCTCTAGGTCTGAGCAGGCCCAGGCAGCAGGGAGAAGAACCTGGGACGTTTCTCTTCATCCTCCCCTTGGCTGCTTTCCAGAGGTGAGATGGGAAGAATGAAGGTGTGAGAAAGGGCGGCAGGAGCAGCCATAGCTGTCCCTGGGCTGGTTGCATTTTCTGTGGCATGGAAGGAGAGCGTCCAGAGAAACTCAGTACCACCCAGCCTTGCTCCACCTCCCTCTGGGCCAGTCCTGGGCTGTGCTCGGGTGTGGCTGGCGGGGCTGAGTTTGGCCTCAGTGCCTCTGCCACTGGAGTGGCTGCATCTGGAAGGCTCAGGCCTGGAGGGACCATCCTTGTTTCTTTGTCTCTCTCTTCTCCAGCTCCTCTGAGCTGGAGTCTTGGCCACCCTGAGCCTCGAATGTCCTTCTGCCTGAGTATCAGACAAATAGAGAGGGAGGGAGGGAGGGAGAGAGAAACATACCTTTATTGTCCCCACACCTGGGTGGCAGGGATTGGAATTATGTCACTGACTGTAACAGTAATACTAATGGTAATAATAATAACAATACATGTTTTGAGTCCCATTTGCTTGGCCTTGTGTTAAGCACATTATAAGTGCATTGTTCTTCAAATTAGGACAGCAATCTTATGAGGTAGCTAGTGACAATCATTATTCCTCATTTATTAGGTTGGTGCAAAACTAATTGCAGTTTAAAATGTTAAAATAATGGCAAAAACCGCAATTACCTTTGCACCAGCCTAATACATGCAAGGAAACTGAGGCTTAGGTTAGTTTCTAAGATGGGTAAGCAGAGTTCCTGATGGAGACCTTGACGTAGACGTGACCGCGGAGCTCATGCTGGTCACCCCTGATGCTTAAAGGTTAGTGTACCGAAGAATCACCTGGACAGGCCCCAGGCCTGGGGTTACGAGGGCGCGGTGGTGATGGCTGGGCCAGGATCTTAATAATGAGCCATCTGGCTCAGGTGGTTCTGCCACAGGTGAGAAGCTGCGCCAAGCTGCCTGGCCTCCCCGGAGACCCACGCTGCCACCTTGGTGGAGGCTCCAGGGTTACTCCCTGAAGCTGTCACAGTCCCACCCTGCTCCTCTCTCTTCCTCCTTTCTGGGTCAGCCTCGATGCATGAAAGGTGGCCTGGGTCCTGCTCTGCAGGGCCATCTTCTGGTGGGCCTGTCTGGCCCTGTTCTCTCTGGGACGGGGACCTGGCGCAGACACTGAGCGCCTGGTGAGGGCCCCGCCTGCATCCCCCTCATTATGCTCTAACCTGCCCAGTCTCACAGGATGCCACACCTGCACCTGACCCTACCTGTCACACGGAGGGCCTTGTCCTAGCCTACTCTGTGCTTCCCTTGTGACTCAAGCCACCTTTGCTGAGACCCCTTCAGGTTCTGCTCAACTCCCAAGAACCCCCTGACTGGAGGGGCTCTCTCCTGCCTCACCCCAGCCACAGGCAGCAGCTGAGCTGCGTCCCCAAAGCCCACCCTGTGCCAGGTCACTTGCCCTGGTCTCCTTTAGAGGGTGGGTCTCCATCTGGTCCCAGCTCAGACTTCTTCCCCTCCCCCACCCCACCTCTAGGCTGCAGGTCCCCTGGGGACTGTGAGGGAGGACGTGAGAGGAGAAAATCATGCTCACCTGCCCACCGTCCAGGGGTAGGGTTAGGGTTAGGGTGTCACGGGAACAAACCATCCCCACGGGGACTGGCATCTGTAAGCCATGGTCACATGTGTGTGGCCCATTCGAAAACCAGGGGACATACCTCCCTCCCTAAGCCACACCTACACAGCCAGGCAGGTCAGAATAAGTGGAGGAGACACACTCTGGTGTCTTATTTAACGAATTCCTGGCAACGGAGCTTCCTTGTAATAAACAAATGAACAAGAGCAATTCACCAGCCACTCAAAGCTGGGCATCCGGTGAGAGCCCCACCAGAGGCGTGAGTGAGGGTGTTTACGGGAAGCAGGTGGAAAATTGCTTGGGAGGGCGAGTGTAATTAGTGGGTAAACTCAAGCACCTTAAGACAAATTAATTTGTCTCCAACCTTGAGCTGCTCAGCCAGGGATCCGGGGAGGAGAGGAAGAGGAGGAGGCGGGTTTTGCTGGCGATCACCTGATTTCCCACCCTGAGGGCCCAGGTGCCTTCACCTGCTGGCCTGGGTAACTCAGCGGGCCCCTTCCCCCAGAGTGGGGCGTGCACGGTGGCCAGGCAAGCCGGGAGTGGGAACCATAGCTGTACCCACATTCGTGAGTTCCAGAAGCTCTGTTGTTCTCTCGGGAGCGGCTCTGAGGTATTCTGAGCACCAGCGTTTGGTGCTCTTCCTGCCCTCACTGAAGATCCTGCAGCACGTCCTTCCGCTGGCTCTGCATCATTGTAGCATCACACGTAATTCCCAGCCTGGCATCCCACTGCGACGTCCCAGTGCTTCTTTAGGACAAACTCTCTTCACCACATCGTACGGTCCTGCGTGGGCAGTGTCCTGGTCTAGGAAGCTAATTAGGGGACAAGGAGGACACAGCATGGGGAGCTGCTCCCCGAGAAGCCTCAGATCCCCGCCATCCTCCAGGGAGGTAGTTTAGAAGCAGAGTGAGTCTTGATTGTGAAGTTGGAATGAATTCGTGTTTCTGGTTCGTGGGGAGCTTTTCTTGCTCCTCTGGCTTATTGATCATTGATGTCTAAAGAACAGCCTTCTCGTCACCCTATGTGTGTTTTGCAGGTTGCTTTCCTGGGAGGATAGGAAGTCTGAAGAGTGTTTATTAGAGAATGAAAGGAGGGAAGATGGCAGGAGGAGGCAGCCAGACGGGAGGCTCGGGACGGGATGGCCCCACAGCTGTCCTGCACTGCACTTCATAGCCTCCATCCACAGGCTCTGGCATGTGGCCCCTCGGGAGGCGGAGGCCCTGGAGTTGGCGCCTCTCTGCAGCTGAGGGCCGCCAGCATTGAAGCAGGACCTGGGTGGCATTGTCCAGTGTCCATCACTTTGTGCCATTGCTTGGGGCTGGCCTCACTGATCGTCCAAGGTGGCCTAGGACCCTAGTCTTGGCCTCCATCTCATTGCCACCCGTGTCCTAGCTACTCCATTTGTGTTCCCTTTGCCTGCCTAGAGAACTCCTACTCATGCAATGCGACCTAGATCCGGTGCCCCCTCTGCTGAGATGCCATCTCTGTTCCCTCTCCAGCCACCTGTGCTTCTTTCCTCTCTCAGGCGCCATGGTGCCTCCTTCCTACCCCATCCTAGAATTTACTTCCATTCTATGGATGTGATTTCTTTGGAGCCTGCCTCCCCACTCCGACCTGCCCCCGACTGTGAGTCGCTTGGGTCAGAGATTATCTTTGGTTCGTCCTTGCCCCCTTGGCACCTAGTGCCATGCCTGGAACATGGAAGATGCTCAGGGACCTTGCTGAATGAATGAAGGAGTGAGGGCAAGGTGAGGGGTGTCAGCCTATGTCAAGCGGGGTGTCATGCGGGGTCTCCTGTCCCGCTCCCCACATAAGAATGCAGGACATGGTGAAGCCAAAAAGGAACACCCATGGAGCCATAGATGGGGGAGCCACACCACCATCGTCTCGCTGGGGGCTGGACTGGAGACACAGGAAGCAGGAGCCACACGATCCACAACCCGCTGTCCACTTGTCTCTGCCAACCAACCTCACTTGCTAGCTGCAATCCGCTCTTACTCGCTCAGCCACCATCTTCTTGTTAGCCCCCCCATTTTGCTGCTAGCATTATGGCTAATAATGCTAGCTCTTCTATTAGTGGCCAATGGCTCACTGGTTACAGCTGACGGCCAACTAGCCACAGCTGACGGCCCTCCAATCACAGCTGATGGCCATTTACTACCCGAGCCAGCACCTTTCCACGTGAGGCCGAGAGCCTGGAAACTGCACTCCTGGCTCTGTCCCCACAGCCTAGCAGGCCCCAGGTGTCAGGCCAAAGCACAGCTCCCTGCCCCAGCCGAGGACCCTGACCACTGCTTGCCCCTTTGGCAGGCCAGGTCCCGTCACGAGGGGCACGGCTGTCCCCCGGGGAAGTTGGACTGATAGTCTCGGCCACTCACACTAACCCCTCCCTTGGCCTTTGTCCTCTTGTAAAACCTCCCTGGATTCTTGGTGGCCCGAGCTCTGTCAGTTTGATGGATGGGGCTAGGATTACAACAAACTCTTCCTCCTTGTTTTAAACTCTCTCCCCTTCTGTGACTGGGAGACTTGGGCAGAGGCGGGGCTGGTGGCTCTTCCCTGTGGGTGAGGATTTTTAGCTCTCACTCCCTGGGGCCACCACCCTGGCCCTTTAAAGGTTAAGTGTATTTATGTGGCACCTACAGGAGGTTGCCAGCCCTGACAAAACCCGAGAAGAATGATTAATGGCTGGTGTCTGTGTGTCTCAGGCTGGTCTGTGGCTGCTGCAATAGGGAAGGTGGCTTCCACGGCCTCCCAGGCACCACGGGTGCAGCTCAGGGCTCCAGCTCAGGGTTCCCGCCTTCCACCTTCCAACGGGCGGGCGGGTGGAGGACAAGCTCTCCTGCACCAAGAGGGGGGCTGGGCATCTGGAGTGGGGAGGGAGTGAGGCTGAGAGAAAAGGAGAGTGCTTTGAGCAGGGCCAGGGTGCGCCCACACCTGGTGGCCGGGCCCAGATGTTTCTAGCAGCAGATCCCTGTGGGTCAGGATGGCAGAGGCTTGTGAACCATTGAGGCCTGTCGCAAAAATTCATGTGACTTTTGCAACGGGCCCCAGAATATAGTCCTATGTGTCTTACATCAATTACGTTTCGATGGCTCACCAGTTGAATTAGTTAAGCCCTGCCCCCACACCCCAGTCTTTTGAGTGAAATGATTCCCGGTGGGACAGTTCTGAGGCTCATCCTACTCATTCCTCAGAAGGTCCCGAGCTCAATGCACCCTTGTGTTCTCTTTCTCCTCCCCTATGCTGCCCTCTTCTCCAGCTCCTGGGGTCACCTCCCAGAAAGCCCGAACTGCCTCAGCTTTGAGGGAGGTATAAGCCATCAAAGCAGGGTGGTACCTGTTTGTGTGTGTGTGTGTGTGTGTGTGTGTCGGTGTTTGCAGGGGTGGGGGGCTATGTGTTTGTAGGGGGGATCCTGTGTATTTGCAGGAGGGGCATCTGTGTTTGTAGGTGTGAGGTACTGTGATCGTACGTTTGTAGGGGAACATGTGTGTTTGCAGGGGGGAACCTCTATGTTTGCAGGGGGAACCTGTATGTTTGCAGGGGACCTGTGTGTTTGCAGGGAGACCTGTTTGTTTGCAGAGGGGAACCTGTGTGTTTGCAGGGGGAACATGTGTGTTTGCAGAGGGGAACCTATGTGTTTGCAGGGGGGAACCTTTGTGTTTGTGGAGGAACCTGTGTGTTTGTAGGGGGGAACCTGTGTGTTTGCTGGGGGACCTGTGTGTTTGCAGGGGGAACCTGTGTGTTTGCAGGGGAACCTGTGTGTTTGCAGGGGGACCTGTGTGTTTGCAGAGGGCAACCTATGTGTTTGCATGGGGGCACCTGTGTACTTGCGAGGGAACCTGTGTGTTTGCAGGGGGACCCTGTCTGTTTGTGGAGGAACCTGTGTGTTTGTAGGGGGGGACATGTGTGTTTTCAAGGGGAACCTGTGTGTTTGCAGGGGGACCTGTGTGTTTGCAGAACAGAACCTATGTGTTTGCAGGGGGGCACCTATGTGTTTGCGAGGGAACCTGTGTTTGCAGGGGGAACTGTGTGTTTATGGAGGAACATGTGTGTTTGTAGGGGGGAAACTGTGTGTTTGCTGGGGGACCTGTGCGGAGAGCAGATTGTTTGGGAGGGTGAGACATGAACACATCTGTACACAGACACCGCACGGTAGCCACACAGAAGGTGAGGTGGGAAATGCGAAAGAGCTAATTGGAGAGAGAGATTTTGTTGAGCCAGTCCCAGGGGCCAGGATACACGTCTGCGGATCAAGGTGGGGACATGGAGGACGGAGAAATGAAGGCGTTTGGAGGAGCCAATGAAGGAAGCCTCACACTTGCCAGGAGCTGGTGGTGAGGATTCCAGTGGGAAGAAGAGATGGCTGTGGGATTCTGCTCCCGTGGGGCCCCAGCCATCTCCCAGGGCAGGTGGTCTGATCTTTCATGACTCTGGTTTTCCAATCACCCTAATTGGGAGAACAGCTCCTTCCCTTTGAGACAAGAGATGAAAAAATGCTGGGAAAATAAAAGCAGCGTTCAGCAATGAGAGTGTTACGACATCGAACCCTGCATGACTGCACTGTCACACATTAATAACTCAGCTCTTTTCAGATTCGTAATAATGGCCAATGCCCCCGGGATGATTAAAATGCTATCATAAGTGTTTACATTATTCTCTTGGGTGAGAGGAGCTTTGGAACGGGAAAAAAGGAAACTAGAAAACACAAACTTCTGTACACAAGCACAGCTTGCAGGAGAGGCCTCTCCCGAGAGCAGAATTGGGATCTGAGTGACACTTCATACTTGAGTGTGTTCTGGTTTCGGGTCACTGTCCTGGGTATTTTCTCGTCTGACACTCACAGCAGCTCCGAGGTAGGTAATCTCAGTGCATTTACACCTTTGAAATGAGTCCCTTTGGGGAGCAGTGGGGGAGAGAGTGTCCGTGTGCACGTGTCCCTTGTATGGTATTTCACACATACGTCTTTTGCCAGGTGGCTTTGTTGCACCCCTCACTAGGGAAGGTGGAGAATTTCCCCCTGCCCCACTGGGTGTGGCTATACGTGGAATGTCTGTGGATGTGACCCAGGCAGAGCCTGTAAATGTGCTTGCATGGTTAGCTCTGGCATTTCCACCATTTGCCATGAGCAGAACGGGCCTCCTGTGGCTGCTGGTCCTAAAAGGAGACACCTGATCCTGCAATTACCCCTGCTGACCTTACCCATGAACAAGAAAAAAGTCAATGTTTATTATTGTAAGTCATCGAGATTGGGGGGGATTCCTGTTACACAGCATCATCGTAGCGACAGCTGACTAGTTTGCTGGTCATTCATTCGCTCAACAGACGTCAAGTGGCTGCTATGGGCTAGGAAGGCGGCTAGAAGCTGGAGATGGAGAGACACTGTTCCTAGATAGTCCTTGGCCTCAAGGGGCTCCTGTATAACAGCCCTGGCTTTCAGGCTGTGGGGAGACACGAGGAAGTCTGTCCCTCGTAGCCTGGGGTTCTTCAGAGTTTGGGGTGGACAGGATGGGAACGGTACCTGAACAGGCAGGAAGCTCCACTGCTCACCTGAAGCTACACTCCTTGTACTCTATGTTATGTGCTGGGGTCCAGATGATTCTCCTGCCCTTGAAACTCAGGCCTCACAGGGAAGGAGGGGTGAGCAGCAACGTTTTTCTCCTTTTCTTCAAACACCAGATCTGGACAACATCTTAAGACCCATCTAGTCCGACCACCTCTTCATTTTTTCACTGTTGAAGAGAGAGAGGTGAGGGGACTGGCCCAGGACCCCTCGGCCACAGGGTGAGGCCTCAATGGACCCTGTCTCCCCTCGGTTGCATAGCCCTCCTCTGTCCTGGGAGACAAAGGCTGGACACGTGCTTTGCTGATGTGAAGACCAGTGTGTCAGCTAAGTCTCCCCTGGGTCACACACGGATGGAAACTAGGGATTGTCGCTTTCCTTTGTAACTTCTCTTTGCCGGTAGGGTCTGCAAATGCCTTGAGAGGAGTTAAAATGAAAACTTGCCAGATTGTCCACTTTTTAGGAGCCATAAGCCAATTGCAAATGCAGCCTGTCAGTCCTGCGGAATATCGATGTTTTCTCATCGTCAAACAGATGGGGCAGCGTCACATGAAATGATTAAAAAGACGCTGAGCTCCAAGGCCCAGACTTCCCTGGTGAACATGCTCATGTTGCCTTCCACATGCCCACGTTACAGGCACGTCTCAGTTGCTCGTGCCTCAGTGTCCTGCTCTGTGAAATGGGTTGATCAGATACTGCGCAGGACTCACGGTGGGATAAATAAGGTGCGTAGAAAACGCTCAGGTCTTCTAGAGTTTAGGGCATGGTTTACTTTTATTATCCTCACCAAAAAATTATATGGAGTCATTTCTCTAAATTTCTCTAAATTTTCTCTCACTTTTCGTTCAGTGTTTTTCAGAGCAATGAATCATAAGAAAGACTCTTTAATTCTCTATCTCCTTTTTAAGGCACTTCTTGGCATTTTTGACGTTTGTTCATGGGAGACCCATCTGGGGCGATCCCTTGGCAACCTTCCTCATTTGGTCTGTCCCGATTGCTCTGGCAGCGAGGTTAGCACACCACCGTGCGTCTCTTCTGACAGATACTGGGTAATAAGTGGGGTCATGGTGAGGACTGGTTCCTTCCTGGGGTTGAGGGTTATGGTCCTGCCTTTTGGGATGTGGACAGTTCCAGGGGAAGGGGGACAGACAGCGGAGCTGCGGGTGCCCTCCTTCTCCGTCTCTACCCCCGGAATGCCCCACCATAGAAGAACTGGGCTTTAGAATCCAGTAGCTCTGTGATTTTGGTTCCCAGGGCCCCGGAACTCTCACCCCAGCTGGGGAGTGAGGAGAGGGAGGAAGTTTGAAAGATGGTCCCACGGTCTCTGTAGGCCTTTGCTCCAAGAAGAGCTCATTTATTCTCTCCTTTCCTCCCTTCCTCCTAGGCATCCATCCATCCATCCATCCATCCATCCATCCTTTAATGAAAGGGAACACTTCCTGTTTCCTACTATTGGAACATAGCCAAGCTTGTTCCCATTAGTAACCAAGGCCAGAACCTGGGCTGGGCTGACGTGTGGGGGAGGGAAGGTGGGTGGGCAGGCGTATTTTGTATCAGGGACCACACCTGTCTGAGATGCAGTGCCCAGCTCCAGGCTGGCCGTGGCGAGCTCACTTCCTTGGTGCCAGGGGCCGGCTCAGTATCTCATGTTCCTGCCCCCAGGTACTCAGCAGGGATGCGGACGTTTAGCTGTCCCCAGAAATAGGCGCCATTTAAAGCAATAAGGAGACAGGGTGATGCCACCCACCCCGTGCCAGTGAGGCTGTCAGGCCAGTATGATGCCACCTTAAGTCCTTTGCAAGCAGAGGCCACCGCCCTTGGCGGGTTTGCTCAGCAGGTGGCCAGTGTGGCATACCTGGGTGGCCTCAGGCCAGACCACGTCAGTTGCCCAGTGGGCTTCCTCTTTGTCTTCAAGTGTCACAGGAAATATTTTCCTGCTAGATGGTACTGGATTCTGTCCTTCCTCCAGCCCCACCTAAACTTGGGAGGATTAAACACAAAGGGACGGAAACTCAGGAAATAGCCCCCCGAGTGTGGACCTTGAGGCCCACACACCAGAATGACTCGGTGCGGCCCTGGCCCTCCGTGGTTCATTTCATCCCTCAAAACTTGTGTGTCTCTGGAAGGTGAAGCGACTCGCCCCAGGTCACAGCGCTGTGGGGAGGGGAGAGGCAGCTGCGCACCAGACTTGTCTGAGTCCAGAGCCAGGCGCTTGCTTTGGCGGCTCTGTCTGTGCACAGCTGGCTGCCACCTTTGCTCTGCCCGCCTTGTGCAGCAGGAGGGTGCCGGCTGATTGCAGGCTGGTCTCCATGGCAACAGCTGATGAGTCTGCATCAGCAGGTTGCAGGGCTGCCATCCTGAGGCTGCCTTGGAGTGGGAGCTGGGCTTCGATAGATGGCAGGGACTTCCGGGGAGAGGGGCTAGAGGCGGCGGGGTGGGGGGCACGGGATGGGCTGCTCTCCCAGCAGCCACTCAGATGCTGCAAGTCCCATCTCGGTTGCATCCTTGGTTCTGGAGTGGGTTTCTGCTCTGCATGCTGGGAGAGCTCGTCCATGCCACATATATTTTGTGGACATCTACTGTGTACAGGCCCTGGCATACAACTGGCTGCGGGACCCAGTCTTGTTCTCGAGGAGATTATATGCCGGGGCAGGTGATGGGGCAATTGCAGGTCCCTGAGCCTGAAGCTGACAGTGGGAGTTTGGGGCACAATGTGAGCCCCCCAGGAGAGGCAGCCCACCCAGACTTGGGGAAGGAAAAGATGCAGGAGAGAAGACTGTTTAGGTGGTGTTGTGAAGGATGAGAGAGTCAGCCGGTGAAGAGAAGTCCACAGATCCACACAGAGGGGGCGCCGGGCTGGGGCTCTGGGGTCTCAGCCTCTGCGGGCTCCGTTTCAAACTCCTGTCACAGATGGAAACACCATCCGCTCAGGGGGTGGGAGGGGGTGGGGGTGGGGGAGGGGCCAGGGTCTGAGGAAGCATCTCCCCTCCTTAGTCCTTTGCAGGGCCCTGTCTCTTATGTCCCAGTGATCAGAAGGCAGCACTAGCCTGCACTGATCCAGGATGCTGGGTGGGAAAAAGCCAGCTAAGTTGGTTCCCCAAGGCCCCCGCATTTAGATGAATGAAGGCCTGGAAAATTCTTTGGCTGAACACTAGAAAAACAGCTTACATCACCCCGCCTGAAGAAATGGTCAGGAAATCCCCTTGTTCCTGGGTAAGGAGAATGGGCCCATATGGAGTGAAGACGCTGAGCAGATAGCCCCTGGGCTCCCTCAGGGGTCAGGGCGTGGGACTGCTGGCCTGGCTGGTGAAGGTGACAGAGGCAGGGGCTGGCTGGTGAAGGTGACAGGGAGAAGTGAAGTTAGGAGGGAGTGGGGACTGCGTCCTGCTCAGGGCAGGCCTCTGTGACCTGTGTGGTCTGTCCGGCAGGCAACAACTAATCACCGCGCACCCATCGTGCGCCTGGATCTGAGATGGGGACCAGCAGTGACAACAGTGAGAGTGACGTGCGTGCTGCCAGGGCGTTCTGTCTGCGTGGCTGCTGGGCAGTAGTGACATTCACTGTGGGTCTTTCTGCTCTGCTCTGCTCTCCCTCCCTCTCTCCCCAGGACCTGCACACACAGCACACTTGCACACACATGCACATACATGTACACGTCCATTTGTGCACACTCACATACACTTGCACAGGCACACACGTGCACTTTTGCACACACCTCACATATGCACACATGTCCATTCGTGCGCACACTCACACAGTGCACATTTGCACACACGTTCGTGCATTTGCACACTCAAACACTTGTGTGCACCCTTGCACACATGCTCATGTGCACACAGTCTTACACACGAACACTGGCACACACCCCGTTATCAGCCTTCCCAGCTGCCGTTCTCTCCGGTGATCCCCCACCTGCGGCTCCTCCATTGGAAGGGGCCTGGCCTGGGCCCCACCTGCCTGCCTGTCTGTGGCCCTGGGAGCTGCCTGAGGGGGCCTTGGCAGAAGGAGTGTGAAAGCTGTTTCTCCCAGTTCCTTTTAAGTCTCAGGGACAACTAGGCCACGGGGCTCCAGAAGGAGCTCCATGTCCCCCCAGGCTGGGCCGGTGGCAAGGGGTCTCCCCGGGAGTCCTGGCCCGCACCTCCCCCTCTCCCTCCTGGGCTCATCCTCCAGGCCCTTAAACAGCCGTAGTGGGGCAAACGGCCCTCAGGGGCATCTTGGGCTGCAGGGGCCACCACATAATGGTGTCCCTGGAGCTGTGCAGATGACCCCAAGGAGCAGCTCCACCCCTAGTCCCGCAGCCCACTTTGGTTCTTCCGCCCAGCTCTGCCTCTGTCACAGTGGAGGACGTCTGGGGCTCCAGGGCCAGGGGCACCCCTGGGAGGTGCTGCTCCCTGAGTCTGGCTATGGAGGGAAATGCATGTTCTCCATCCTCGTGGGCTGCCAGTGAGGGCACCTTGCCTGGAAGGGAGGGGACGGCGCCTCAGGGCCTGGCTGAATGATAGTGCTGAGCTCAGGACACGCCGTGTGCCTCTGTTACCATGTCTTCGCTGTGTACTGACTGTGTGCCAGGCACTGTTCTAGTATTTTCAAGTGGTAACTCGTGCAACGATTCAGAGATGATGCTGTTACTGCCCCCAGGTTATGGGCAGGATGCTGGAGACCCAGTTCTGGTCACACAGCTAATAAGTGGAAAGCTGATGCGATTAGATTTGAACCCAGGCAGGCTGGTGCCAGAGCCCACACTCTATTCACTGGCCCATCCAAACCCCGTCCAGGCTCGAGGCTCACCTGCATCACACCCTCCATTGTTTCCCAGGGAAATAAGCTTCGGTAAACCCTCACCCTGTGGACACTTTGGCTCAGACCCCAGCCTTGCATGATGGGCAGCCAGCCTCCTCTCTAGAAAGCAGAGCCCAAGGTAGGGGTTTTCTCCACCTGCTGCTTTATAGACATGGTCCTGGTGTTTTCATGTGGGTAGGCGAGGGTGGTAAGAGGGTCAGTCCAGGAAGGAGTGCCCAGCTGGGGTCCTGGGGGAGCTCATGGCAGGTGTCCGACTTTTGGCAGGCTTTTCCAGAGGGCAATGGGACACATGGCCAGGTGCCAGGCTGGAAGGAGGGGGCAGTGGTGGCCTGAGTCCTTGGAATGACCTGGTCAGTTTGGGACTCCGACACTGCTCCAGGGGGACGCTATGTCCCGCGTCAAGGGCCCCCTCCCCTTCCCGACCATCCCCTGACACCAGGCTTTTGGCCTTGGACAGCGAAGGAGAATGCCGACTCTTCTGGGCCCCAGTGTGGCTGCAACAGTTGTCAGCAGGGACCTGGCAAAAGGCCGTGGCTGTCTCTGGTCCTGACCACTGCCTCTCTGGACAGGTCTCCTGCCTCTGCGCTGAGGAGGGAGAAAGGAGGCTGGTCCCCCTGCCGCTTCCCTCTTGGGCTGCAGGCAGCGCTGGACCCTCCAGCATCAGGGCTGGGGAGAAAGACTTCTCGCAGGTGAAAAACTGAGTGCACGTCAGACACAGTCTTTCTGAGCCTCATTTTCTCTCCTTTCATGTGAACTTTCCCACTGTTAAAGAGCATTTTTAAAAAGGAGACAAAAAAGGGAGAGAGAAAAGAAGGATAAAAGGAGAGCGGGGCACCTGGAAATCCCTTTCACTTGCCTGCTGCTGCCCTGGGTTGATCTGAATAGCAGGAAATTGGAGAACGCACAGGGGTGAGATTTCATTTCAAACCTACATGTCAGCTGAGCCCTGGAACCGAGGGAGAGGTGATGGGACATCGGTCTGGACAGGAACTCTGCCCGCAAACGCGTCCCATGCCCGGCCCACGCAGGCGCGCAATAATTGTGAAATGAATAAAAGAGAAAAAAAATCAATGGATGGAGGTGGTTAGGCTCCTCTGGGGGACCTCCCACACCTCCTTTTCTGAGGGGGTCTAAGGTTGAGAAAGGCTCAGGGTCTGTGCAGAAATGTGACCTGTGCGTAAGACCTGACCATCCACAGAAAGGGTCCTGATCACCTTCCCCTCCAAACCCTGTGAGTATTTGGGTCCATGGACTTTTCTAGGTCAGTTTGGTCAGGCTCAGCCCCAGAAATGCTTTCAGAGCCCCCAGCAGGGACCCAGATCACTGATTCTGGAGGAAAACCCTGGCACTCTCTATCTCTCTCATTTTCTCATTCTCTCATTCTCTCTCTCTCTCGCTCTCTCTCACACACACACACACACACACACACACACTCACGACTTTCTCCATGTCAGCATCTTTGTCACATCTGCTCCCTTTCTCCTCTGGCTTGGTGACACAAGGTGAGCAGAAGGGGAGCTGTTTGGGTGAAGATTATGAAGGGGCGGGTGTCATGGAAACCACCTGGAAAGCCCCGAAAGCTGCAGCCATCAGGAGAGGCTGCTCTGCCGCCATTGGTCGGCCATTTGGACCTTCTCCCGAGAACGTGATGTGTGACTTTTATTTATTTCCCCGCTTTCTGTGTCTCATCCCCTCTTCCATTCTCTCCCAGGTGACTCACAGCCTCAGCGCCGAGAGCTGCCTGCAGGTCAGTAGGACAAAGGTGCTGATGATTTTTTTAACTTTATGTTGTTTTCAGCCTCATTTCCTACTGCTCACTCCTCCACCCCAGGAGGCAGCATTGATTTTTAAGCTACAGATGTTGGAGGCAGAAAATGGGATTATGATAAACAGAGGTGGCCAGCTCCCCCGGCAGATGCTCTAGAAACTGCTGTCATTGTTGGCTGCAGAAGCAGCTCTCAATTCACCTGCAAATCTGAGAAGCCCTCACGTGGGCCAAGGGCTCAGGAGGCTCTCAACGTACAATCTGAGCCCAACGGGGGCCTGTCTTCAGGCTGGTGGTGAGAGTCAAAGCCCCGGGGCACCCTTGACCTTCCTCAGCCTCGCCACGTAGACGTGCTGCGTAGACTGCAGTAGGTCGTGAGCCCTCGGACGAGCCGAACGCCCTCCTTCCTTTGAACAGTATTAGTAACAGTAAGAGGAACAGCAATAATACTTCCTTGCATTGGCCTCTGCCCTGAGAGCTTATCTATCTTTCATTTTATTTCCTTCCAGCAGTAGCCCTGAAACCTGGGCAGGTGCAGCATCACTAACCCCACTGGAGAGGAGAGGACCCAGACCCACGAGTTCAGGTGGCGGGGCTGGGACTGGGCCGCGAGCCCCCACCCTGTCTGCAAGGACTGTTGGATCACGCGGGTCGGTATGTCCGGTTGATCCAAATGCTGGAGCTGTGCGTCAGTTTTCTCGGTTGGCTCGTGGCCTGAGACCTGGTGAAGAAGAGACTTTCTAAGCAGTCAGGACAATAGACAGATCCCATCCCGCTCTTCCTTCCGTGGTCAAGTTCCTCAATGAGGAGCTTCTAAACACTGTCTCTACTCCCTGTACACACACACTCCCCCCCCCCCCCGTTCATGCTTATCCCTCTTGGTTAGGGGTCCATTACACTTATTCTGCTAAAGTCTCCGATGATATATTTTTAAAGTCTCCTGATTGTGGGAGTCCAGTGGGCTCCACAGGGCGGCTCTGTGGCTGGGCTGCGGTCATGTGTACACGTAACTATGTCAGAGCCCCCCCAGATGTCTCACTCACGTGACTGGCATTTGATGCCGACTCTGGGACGATTGCTCAGCCCAGGGGCTGTTGACTGGAGAGGCCACAGGCGTCCTAGGCTGGGCTTCTCACAGCGTGGTGGCTGGGTTCTTTGAGGGAGTGTCCCAAGAGAGGTCATTTCAAGAAGGAGGCAGTGGAAGCTGTCAGTCTTCTTAAAGACGAGACCCAGAACTGGCACAGCACCTTGGGGGTGTCCAGTGACATCCTAAGTACCAAATCCAATAGACCATTGAGGCCTCATCTAAGCGGACTCCTGTGGCCACGTCACTTGGCTGGCCCTCCCCCCTGAGCCCTCCCCCCTGACCTCCACGGCACTCACCTCTCCTGGGTCTCTTCCTCTCCATTTCCTTCCAGGCCTCTCTGATGATTTCTCTTCTTCAGGTTCCTGCGTTCTTGTTTCACACTTGGCTTTTTTCTCACTTGACCTTCCATGTTGTTCTGGAACTCATCCAGGCCCTGACGCCGACCGAGGGCCTGAGAGCCAGCCCCGGGTAGCAAACCCTCACCCAGAAGTCCCTGCCTGGAGGGAGAATGGAGAATTCCAACGTGCGTCTTGCTCATCCCATCCAGAGAGGAACTCGTCATCGTTCCCCCAAACTCATCTCTCCTTGAATGGCCCCCAGCTCATTGCCCAGACTTCCCACCCTCGCTGGGCCCCTGCGACATTCCTGGAGGTAGAACAGACACGACTTGGGGAATCAGAAAAAAATAGCCAGAAGTCATTTTAAAAAATAAGAGCAAGGAGGGTCCATGGCTGGAGGATTTTTTTGTTTCTTGAGAAGAAAAGCAGATCGATGGCTGTTTAAAGTAGAGCTGTGGGAGCAGCCCCAGCTTAATTGGAAAACCGCACTCCTACAGGCCACAGGAATGGCAAACAGCTTCTCCCCGCTCGAAGGAATTTTCTGGAAACCATAATGGCTTCTCCTCCTAACCACAGGCTGGTCTTTCTGGCAGAATTAGCGTGAGCGTGTGGTCAGGGTGGCCAGGCTGGAGCCAGCCCGGATGCTTCCGCAGTCTGAGCTCCCTCAGTGCCAAGGGGGGCTGGGATTCGGGGGAGCACGTGGCACCCAGGAGCTGAGGGTCACCCCGGAAGCTGCGTAGTGAGATGTCGGGCGGGCTGCAGTTTGGCCTGAACAAGGTATAGGGCCCTGGACCCGTCAGCAGCTCCCTGCTTCCCCAGGAGCCGAGGGGCGGAGGAAAGTGCTGGGGGAGAGAGAAAGGAGCAGGGGGATGGCCGAGTGCCAGCTCTCTGTGGGGTGTTTCCCACAGTGTGTTCCTTTTGGTTCTCATCTTCATTCTTCGTGAGAGGAGACAGGCTCAGGGAGGTAAAAGCATGCCCCCGATGTCACAGAGGAGGTGCTGGGAGTCTGCCAATTTTGCTGGGGTGTGCGTGTACCCCTCGACACCGTTTACCTGGCACTGTGGTTCCTGCCCTCTGGTGGGGAGAGGCGAGGCGACCTGGAAGCCCGGCCTCTGGGTGGCCGTAGATGCCTGGGGTCCAGAATGGGACTCAAAGCCAAAAAGACAGGGATGACCGCAGCTAGCATGGCTGAGCTGGGGTTCCCCATAACGTGGTGTGTCCTCTGTTCCTCACCAGTTCTCAGCACAGTTGGAGATGTGTGTACCCGGCCACCCCTTTCCCCTCTCCCCCAGCGCCAGGCTGGCAGGACCTCAGCACTGGCTTGTGAAAGCACCTTGGGTTTTACAACCTGGTCCCTCCCAAACATCTGCCCTAAACTGCTTTTTCAAGAGTATGTGACTTCCCCCTCCCTCTAATAATTTAAAGATGCATTTGAACAGGGGCCCCATGTTATGACATGAACGAAGGGTTTCTGAGGGGTGTACTCTGTGGGACCCGTGGCTGGCTGCAGGGACGAGGGGCACAGGATTCTCCAGAGGGGCTCCAGTTCCTGGTTTGAACAGAGTGGAGGAGCCACTCCGGAGGAGAAGGGCTGCTTGGGGGCGGGGAGCCAACCGGCTGATCAGGAGAAAACGGGCTTTTCCAGGGGATCATCTTTTCAGGGGGTCCGTAAGGAAGACTGGAGCGCAGTGGGCACAGCCTTTGAGGTATTTGGCCAGGAGACAGGGCTCCTGTCAGGCGGGTTGTGGGAGGGGGAGCTGGTCTCCTTTGCATAGTTTTTGGCTCCAACAGCCTCGGCTTCAGTTGCAGGAAGAGAACCAGTACGCATGGCAGTTCCGTGGGCATAGTCTTTCCCCTCCCTCCGCCACTCCACTATCTGCGATCTCTTTCATCCACTTGCAAAATGATTAAGGCTTGGGGCAGTTCAAGCCAGAGCCGCCAAATCAGGTACAGACTCTCAGGGACTAAATCCTGTTTTGAAGTCTGTTTACTCCACCAAATTAATCTCTTTGCTGCCTGGAGAAGAAAGATGCCTATTAAACAAAGACCCAAGTCTGAATTCTGAGTGCTTGCCTGGAGTTATCAATCTCTCCAGGTATAATGCAGGGCTCCCGGCATGCGCCCTCTGCACGGGGCACCTTCCCCCCATGTTTGTGGACGTGTAATCTTCCCAGACGCTAGTCAGATCCTTCCGGAAGTCCTGCCTGGTTGTGGGACAGAGAGGGGAATTCCGTGGGGATCTGTGACGGTGAGGGGAGCTGGGGCCAATGTGGCTGTTGAGACAAGATCTGTGTGTGGTGACTTCGCTCTCAGTTTCAGGGACGTCAGTGGTGCCATGTGTGGTCATCCACACCACTTGATGCGGCTGGGTTCTTGGCCTGCTCGGCTCCCCCCCCCCCCGCCCCCCCCGCCCCCTCCCCCCCGCCCCCTCCCCCCCCCCCCCCCCCCCGGAGCTCTGTGACTTGAGCTGATTTCTTCAGTTAACTGGGACACTGCTGTGGGTTGAATTGTGTCCCATAAAGCCTGTATGTCGAAGCCCTAATCCCCAATACCTTAGAATGTGACCACATTTGGAGATAGGGACTTTCAAGAGGTGAGGAAGCTAAATTCAGGCCCTCCCAGCAGGCCGTAATCCAATCTGAATGGTGTCCTTACAAGAAGAGGACATTTGGACCCACCAAGAGGCACCAGGGATAGGGGTGCACGGATGAAGGGCCATGTGAGGACGCAGCAGGAAGCGGCCCCCTGCAAGCCAAGGGGAGAGGCCTCCGGAGACACCCCGATCTCAGACTTCCAGCCTCCAGAGCTGGGAGAAAATAAGTATCTGTTGTTTAAGCCGCCCAGTGTGTGGTGCTTTGTTATGGCAGCCTGAGCTGGCTAACGCAGACCCCATCACCTTCCTGTCTATTGCCCAAGGTCATTGTGAGGACCCAATGAGATACTGCAGGCAAAAGTGCACGGAGATTAGCGGGCAAAATGCAATCTCTCTTTCCTTTTTATTCCATTAAGGAGAAAATCTCATTTGGCGAAGATATGTCTTTCCTGCCTTGTTAATACTTGGAAATCTCTCTTTAAAAAAAAAAATGGGGGTAAAAGTTCCATAATGTAATATTAACCATGAACTGTTTTGGTGTATGTTTCCGTGGCATGTAGTACCTCCACCGTGATGTGCCATACCACCTCTGTCCGGGTCTAAGACACTTTTATCTCCCCCAAAGGAAAGTCTGCGCGCCCATCGTCCCTCCCCCACTGCCCCTGTCCCCCATCCCTGGAACCACTAGTTTGCTTTCTGTCTCTGTGGACTTCCCATTTCTGGATATTTCCTAGAAAAGCAATTACATTGTAATTGACTTTTTGTGGGTGGCTTCTTTCATCTAGTGCGAGGTTTTCAAAGTCTACCTGTGTTGTGGCGTGCAGTACCTCATTCCTTTTGGTGGCTGAACATATCCCATTGCAGGGACAGACCACATGTTTAGCCATTCTTCTGTTGATGGACATTTGGGCTGTTGTCACGACTGCTGTTATCGACATTTGTGTGCAAGTATTTGTTTGGAAATCTGTTTTCGGTTCTTTTGGGCATATATCTAGGAGTGGAATTCCTGGGTCATATTCATTCTATGTTTACATTTTTGAAGACGAGAAATCATCCTGTTCAAGCCAACAAAAGAAGGATCCAAACCTTCCTCAGCTAAACTCAGCTAAACTTTGATGACCTTGATTGGAATGGTTTTTATGTTTACGGAATCAGAAAATCCAAGACTGGGTTTGCATCTACAGTAGCGACATAAACTTTTCTTCCAAAACCAATGTTTCTTTAAAAAGTGATTAAAAACCACTAAGGATATAGATACCAGATTAGAAGGTAAACCCAACACAGGTAAGTATTTTTGTCTGTTTTGTTCACGCTCTGTCTCCGGTGCCTAGCATATATTAGGTCCTCAATAAAAATGTGTCAAATGAATGACTGTACATAACTACTTATGTGCACGATCATATGTAACAGTACAGGAGGGACATACATCTGGCAAAACTCAGGAAGGTGGAGGGCAAATGCCCATGAAACCTGGCACAGCAGCCACCAGAGAGATCTGAGATAGAGACTCACTGACTTTGGACGATTTCTTATCTTCTCTAAGCCTCAGTTTCCTTATCTGAAAAATGGGCTTGCTGGAGAGTGAAATGTTCTGGTGCAGACAACCTGCTCAAGGAAGGTCAGCTACTGTCATTATTACCATAGACGGCTGTTGCGACAAGGACCACAGAGCGGGATAAATGCAAACAGGAGGCTGGGTATCCTGGAGCAATGCAGACTTGGGAGGCAGGCTGGGAAGCCCAGCACTGCGGGTGGGCAGGGCTGGCCCGAGGCTGACACGGGTGTGGCCGTGTGTTCACAGCACAGGGGAAGTGACATAATAACAACAGCATCTTGTATTTGTTCAGTGCTGGATGGTTTGTAGAAGTACTTTCACATCCCATTTTCTCACCTGATCTGCCTACAGCCCGGCAGGCTGGCAGAGCCAAAACTGTGCTTCCCGTGTTCTCAGGAAGGGGACCTGAGCTGGAACAATTAAGGGGCTCACCCAAGTTCACATAGCAGGTCAATGTCAGAGCAGGGATTAGTGAATTGGGAGTTGTGCTGGCTTCGTGGTCCCAATGCAAACATTTCCTCTGCCTCTTTTGTGGTTTCTGAACCTGCTTGCCCAGTAGCCTTGCCTGGGCAGGGCCTGGGAATCTGTATTTTAGGTGCCATTGTGGCACCTCATGCTGCCTAATTCTGGATTTCTTGCTCCAAATTCTGAAACATCTGCAAAGTAGACACATCCATCTGGACCTTGAGAAGGTGGAATTGACCACCCCAAGTTGGGAACCAGTCAGGGGAAGGGTCCCAGGCACACACGATGCCCACCGGGGCATCTGGAGGCTGGACTGGAGTTTGCATATGCCCCCCACACCCAACCTACACAGAGTTTCCCGGTATCAACATCTTACATTAATGTGGCACATTTGTTACAATTGAATCAATGTGGATACATTGTTACCATCCACAGTTTACATGAGGGTTCATTTTGGTATTGTACTTTCTATGGATTTGGACAAATGTATCATGACATGTATCCACATTTAGAGTGTCATACAGAGAGAGTAGTTTCATTGCTCTAAAAATCCAATGTGTTCCGGCTATTCATCCCACCCTCCCTACTCCCTCAACCCCTGGCAGCCCCTGATCCTTTTACTGTCTCCATAGTTCTGCCTTTTCCAGAATGACACATACTTGGAATCACACAGTATGCAGCCTTTTCACACTGGCGTCTTTCACTTAAGAAGATGCATTTAAGGGTCCTCCCTGTCTTTTCCTGGCTTGACAGCTCATTTCTTTTTGGCGCTGAATAATATTCCCTTGTCTGGATGGACCACAATTTAAATATGATGTTTATGCATTGTAACTATTCTTTAAAGAAAAGCGGTGGTCTTCGCTGGAAGGCTTGCAGGTGTGCTGACAGCCCCAGGTGGGGGCCCAGTGAGACAATGATCTCAGTGCTCTGGGCTGAGTGCTGGCGATGGAGGCACGAGGGCACTTCTGGGCTTGCACCACTGGGTGATTGTTTTCATTCTGCTCTTCAGGGACTCGCACAGAGAGCTCGCCGCCTGAGTCTGGCTCTTTCTCAGGGAAGCCTTCCAGGCAGGCGGTAGTGTCACCCTCCTCCATGGGGCAAGTGGGTTCCTAGGTCGACCAGCCCAGCCGCTTTGAGACTCAACACGGTCTGAGGACCTGGTAAGCAGTAAACAGCTCTGAGAAGCTAAACATCCAAGAGAAAGATACTGCTGGGCCAGCAGGAAGCTCCCGGTCTCCCCAAGGCCCTCTCCATGGAACATAGCCTCCCTGGCAGCTGGGGCCAGGACTGCTGAGCTTCTGGCCCATATGATGAGCTGTGGGCTGTGGGAGCTGCCGTAGGACCCCTGCCCTGCGGCCACTGCCTGCTCCTGCCCTCCTGGAATCCCTTTTCTTTGCAGGCCTAAATGAGGTCCACCCAGCATCTGGAATAGCGTTTGCTGAGCTCATGCAGGCTCCTGGCTGATTGACTCCTAGACAGGGTGTCTGCCCTCCCCTTTCTCCTCAGCCAAGGGATTGTGCTGGCAGGCTAGTTGCACCCAGGGGGTGTGCGCGTGTGTGTGTGTGTGTGTGTGTGTGTGTGTGCGTGTGTGTCTGTGTAAAGGCTAATGGTGCTGTGTACAGCCTCTGCTCCCCGAATGATGGGTCTGATCCAGAGGTCCATGGGAAAATCCACACTTCTGGCAAGGACTAACAGGGAGGGGGTGCCCAGCCTGGGACACCCCTGATTTCCTGCTGCGCCCAGCTTACAGCAGGCAGGGGGGCTGCTCCACCTACTTATAGCCTCTGATGTGGCCCCAGCTCCTGGAGTCTCAAAACTACTGAGGGCAACAGGAAGGTCACAGTGGAAAAGTGACAATGAGTCAATGAAAACGACTGCCCATTTCCTCTAACCCATGACCCTCAGATACACCGCAGAAACCAGCCAAAGCACAGTTCCTAGCCCCAGCCTGGTTTGCATTTGACATCAACTCTTGCAGGTCACGGCCACGGGAACAACATCCAGAAGGTGGTTGCCCTGCTAACCAAGCAGGCGGGCGGGACTGTGGACATGCTTTAACAGGTTAGTCCTAGTGCCTTTCTTCCCAAACCCGGTTCACAGTCCTCCTCTTCCAGGAAGGCAGCCCTGATTCCATGCAAACCTGATTCCACGCAAACCTGACACTCCTTTACCTAACCCTTCAGCTGGTAAGAGGGCCTCCGCTTGTTCCTATGTGCTCTCTACCTGTTCTTCCATCACGTGCCTGCCCAGGTGCTCTGTTAGCCGACCTTGTCCTTGAGGAAGGAAGGAGATGAGGGGATCAGTGCTGCCGACACCTGCCTCAGCAGGCTGTTTCCTCAGCCCCTGGGGTGCCCAGGACAGGGTGCTGCAAGCAGCACGCTCGTCATCGCTTCCTTTGACAGGTGGAGTGGGAACGCCCACCCTTGCCTCCCCCACGGGCTATTGTGGGCTGAATGAGAGAACTGAAAGCGTTTCTGGCTAATGAGCCTCCTGCTTTCTCACTGGTCCAAAGAGAGAAGAAATCAGGGGACTGGATTAGGCGCCCAAGGTACTTCTGATGTGACTGTTTTCCCGACGTTGCGTTCCCACAACGTCAGCACCTAAGCCATGCATCACCTGAGCTTTTCCTGCGGGTTTGGAGCCACAGGAGGTGCCAGGGAAGGGCTGAGTAGAAGTAGCCACACTGTTGTTTTTATTTGCTGAAGCTGTGCAGGCAGGAGGCTGCCTGCTGAGCAGAGAGAAGCTCAGGCCTCGGAAGCTTCTTGAAGCAGTGCGGGTAAGATCTGAGCCCTACTGAAGCCCCCACCTGCTGTGTGGGGAGTGGCAGGCTTGCTGAAGACTCTTGCCTGCAGAGGGCCCCAGGCCTGGCTGGGTGCCGCCTGACCTTCACTTCCGGGCAAGGATGCTTCTTGCTTTCACAGCTGCTCGGGGAGGTTTGCAGCCTCCTGACCTCCCTTCTCTCCGACTTGGTTTAATGTCTTCTCAAGCAGTCGCTTCTCTTCCTGCAAGGTGAAGCGAAATCAGCCTTTGACCACAGTGTGAAGACAGCAGGAAGTGTGTGAGCAGTTCCCAGGAGGATTCAGGAGGGAGGAAGGGGCCTTTAATATTTACTGACGGCTCATTTTACCCTCTTCAGGTCTTTGGGACATGACACAGTTTAGTTGTAAGCTAGTCTGGTGGAGGAGACTAAAAGGTGGAATGCAGAACCCTGAGAATCTTCTGCCACTGCCTTGCTGTGTGTCTTGGGGCAAGTTGCTTACCCTCTCTGGGCTAATCAGTAAATGGAGACAGAAGGACTAGAGGGCTGACAAGTGTTTCCCTTGTTCTTTCCATGGAGATTGTGGGGACAGAGCCAGGAGAGCAGTTTCCAGGCTCTTGGCCTTACGTGGAAAGGTGCTGGCTCGGGTAGTAGATGGCCATCAGCTGTGACTAGTTGGCCGTTAGCTGTAACAAGTTAGCCACTGGCCACTGATATGACTGCCATGGCCGAGCTAGCAAGTGCGGATTGCAGTTAGCAAGTGGGGTTGGTTGGCAGAGAAGTAGACGGCAGGTTGCGGATCATGTGCCTCCTGCTTCCTGTGTCTCCAACCCAGCCGCCAGCGAGAATATAGTGGTGTGACTCCCCCATCTAAGGCTCCGTGGGTGTTCCTTTTTGGCCTCACCATGTCCTGCGTTCTTATGTGGGGAGCGGGAGCTGAGACCCCGCATGACACCCTGCATGACAGAGAGACAACGTATTCCAGGGGAATGTGGGCAGCCCCAGGACACTTATCAATGTAAGTTCAGCACATGTCCTGAGGAATGCGTGCCTGAGCCCGGGGAACTCCAGGTAGAGGTGGAGCGGGCAGCACGCCCAGCCTACCGTGGCACGCGGTAGCCGCTGAGGTTGTGGAGGAAGAAGGTGAGGGGCGGACGCGGCCAGAACAGAGGCCTTGCCTCCCCTTAGACCTACTTCAAGGCAGGCTGACTGCAGCTTAGTGAGCGGGGCTGGAAGCTGGCATTGGGCCCACGTCATCTGTTAGTTACAGTTTGCAGTGAATAGAATCATATTGTTTGCTATTTAGTAAACTGTAAATAAAAATGGCAATCACATCTTCACTATTGGGCTGTGTGTTAGTGGCTTTATGTGTGTTCTCCCATTTGCTTTGCACAAGAACCCAAGGAGCTGGCACTGGCAGTATCGTCAGTCTACAGACCAAAGACAGCAGTGCACAGAGAGGTTAAGTAACTTGCCCAGCGTCACACAGCTCATAAGTGGCAGAACAGAATTTGAACCCAGGCCTATCAGAGCCAAAGTCCGGGCTCTTAGACTTTAAGCGACACTGTCTTTTAATCATAACAGTAAAAGGCCTGGAGGGACTTGCACTGAATAGCTCTCCTTCAGGGCCCCTTGGGAGGAGGCTGAGCTGGGGAGCCCAGCAAGCAGGCTACAGCTGGTTTATCCATAAAGATTCCACTTCGAGCTTCAATCTGTCCCTGTAGCGCCTTTCCAGGGTCCGGCCTGGGCCCGGCTGTCAGGCTGGCACAGCCCGCCACCAAGAGGGAGGGGAGGGGGCCCCTGGGGACTTAGGTGGGTGGTGGGTGGGGAGCAGTCGTCTCCAGGTGTTTCGTTGTTTTAGTGGGAGCTCTGGCCAGAGGGGCTAAGCTTGGGTGGTCATTTATCTTGGTATTTTTCTTCAGAAGACAAAATGATCAAAAGCAGTGTAGAACACACACACACACACACACACACACGCACACACGTGCACACACACCTGCACAGGTACAGTGCTCTGGCTCGTAGTAAGAAGACCTAAGGAGAAATGAGCCTGGTTACCGCATAATGGCTTAAATACCACCCCGGCCCACCCCCAGTCTTTGACTCTGCTTACTGCCACCCACACCAGTCAGCTCCTGACCACGCGGAACCAGCTGTTCCTTTCCCCTTCCCGTCCATGAGGTGCCTCCACTAGTGTCTGTGAGTCTCGGTAGCTCACTGGCCAGCTTTGAGTGCCTCCCTGGAGGACAAACTGCACCCGCCTGTCCTCCACCCTGGACAGCCACCACTTGGCTGAGGGGTCCCTGGCTCAGCCGCCCCTGCCCCAGGGGCTCCCAAGGTGCCCACCTCAATTAGTACTCACCCTTCCTCCCACCTGCTCCCTAAGATTCCCACCGGGGAATCTTAGTGCCCTGCCCCCCAAACCCTCCCTGTGGCCACCACTCCCAGGGCCACTGCCCACTGCTGGGTGGCAGATTCCCTTCTTCCTCCTTTTATTTCCCACAAAGGAGTGACAGCTCCGGGCAGGTGGGGACCAGGTCCTGCCCAGGTCCCTGGAGGTGGAGCCTGCCTGGATCAGTCAAATCTACTCTGAGGGAGAGAAATGGGGACTGGCTCCCAGGTTCCCCCGGTGAGCCCAAATACAAACCCCCAAAACTGACCCCTCTGGGTTGGCAGTAAAAACTCAAGGTTCCCAAACTCTTCACTCACAAAACAGTTTCTGTGAGGTGATGACCGAACTCTGACGTCTCCATCATGGGTTCTCGACAGGTTCTGACTCCAGTTCTTGGCTTATAGAAAGGTTGTAACTTTCCCCCAGGACCTGCTCCAAGGCTTCCTTTGCAGAAGGAAAGGGATTTGATTTCCAAAGTCAGGCATCAAGTGTAGGCATTTCAGAGACAAGTTTTTGTGTGAAGTAAGAGATGTGTCTGTCAGCAGAGGTGAGTGATGTGTTAGGGGCTGCAAATGATGGGGTGTAGGGAGAGGAGGCCCCTGACTAGTGAGTGAGAGTGTGTGTGTGTGTGTGTGTGTGTGTGAGTGTGTGTGAGTGTGTGTGTGTGTGTGGCTTCCTGTAGTCACCACACAGGTGGGGGTCCTCGGCAGCGACAGCTTCCAAGGCTGTGCAGCCATGTTCCTTCCAGCAGAACAAGGCACATGGGATCTTGAGACGCAGCAGCAAAAAAGAAACAAAAACCCACAAATAAATAAAACAAGCAGCTCGGCTATAAATAGACGCAGGCTTGAGGAGCTCTCAGACCGCCACCCACTCCCTCCCCAAGTGGGAGCAGCTGCAAAGGGCCAGTTCTGCAGCCCTAGATGGCTGCCCTTGGCCCTGGGCTGGGGGAATGAGGGCTCCACCCCAGGCCTTCACGCAGAGCCAGGGCCAGAGCCTGGAGGTCCTTCTCAGAGGAAACCCTTCCTCCCACTGGTGCCTGCTGCCTTCATTCAGCCACTAGTAAAGTCCCTCCCCCTTCCTCGGCCAAGCAGGCTTGGCCTCTCTGCATGTGCTTCTGTGCTCGGGAATTAGGACGGAAGGTGATTTGCTCCTATGAGTGGGTTGAGGTTTTCGGGGGTTTTTTCTATTCCCCACTCAGCTCCCAATCCTCGTCTCCGCAGGGGTGGCAGAGATGCTAGAATTCTGGGCAGCTGCTTGATGGTAAACTCTCTGCAAATGTCACCTAGAGTCTATATGAAGCATTGCACCTGGTGTCTTCACTATCTTGCTTTTCTCCCATCCCAAGAAATCGTCCATCCATCCATTCATCCATCCATCCACCATCCATCCATCCACCCCCATCTACCCTTCCATCCTTCCACCATCTATCCACACATCCATCCATCAATCACTGTTAAGCGCTGGCGCTAAACAGTGAACTGTTCATCTGACTTGCGATCACACTTTGCTTGCTTTTTGATGCTTTTTGATGCGAGACCCAGACCTGTACCCAGGCAAAGACAATGCAGAAAGAGCCAAGCCGTGGGAGAAAAAATACTGCTTGTTACCGGAGCTCACAGCAAGGGCTCCGAGCTGACGGAGGTGTATTTCTTAACTGCCAGTTGTAGGCAGGAATGGGGTAGAACAAAGTGGCTGTGCTACCTGACTATGGTGCCTCCCCAACTCTGATGTGTGTATATGGCCAGGTAATCCATAGGGCCGGAGTGGCTTAGATGCAAACGGAGAATGCACAAGACCACAGGCTGCAATAGCAATAATGACATTGGTAATCTCTCTATCTTTATCGCTTATTGAGTGCCTACTATGTGCCAGGCACTGTGTCTGCCCCTGTGCCCGGATGCTTTCATTGACTCCTCTCAGCAATCCCATTTTACAGAGTGGAATGGAGATTCAGAGCAATGAAAGTTCCCGCCCTGGCCTGAGGTCAGAGACGGGGCTGGTCCAAGCGCCATCACCCTCGTCAGTGACGCCACCCTGACCAAGGCTTTTAGTCTCCCCAGACTGCATTTTCTTCAACTGAAAAGGTGGATTTGCCGGGGTATCAAGGCTCCCCATCTTTTCAAGTCTGTGAACCGCATTTTAATGTCAGACTCGCCGAGGATCTCTTCACGTGCTGGTGCTTTTATTTTTAGGATTCATGGGTTGAGAAAACGCACAATGACAAAAGGCTACTTTGAATTCAGTAGTGGTTTAAAATCAATTTGTATTTGATTATTTGCAACTGCATGTGTCTGCCTCTGCAAAATAACCCGGATCTGGGCATTACTTATTCAGCCTGCACCTGCATGTTGGATGTGTGGACCTTGTTCTCGGCATGAAGACTCTGCAGCCCTCCAGGGGTCAGGCCACATGGGTCCCTGTCAGCTCTACATTCTATATTCAAGAAAGCTATCAACTTGTGCTCCCCCACCTCCCTTAGGTAGCAGTAGGAAAAGGCAGAAGCAGACAGGACTGTGAGCAGAGACCCTGGATGGAAGTTGTTGACTGCAAACAAGACAGAAGCGGGAGGGGCGAGGGGTGTGTGAGCTCCCCGGGAGGAGAGCCACAGGATGGCCAGTCCCTTCCATGTCCATCACTCTGTGGGCACAGGAGCAGAGGGGTGGAGGGGCTCCCACCACAGAGCCGGAACCATTTCTCAAGTCAAGTGCCCAGCTCCCTCGTAGATCCCCAAACAGAAAATGCAAAAGGCTGGAAACAGGTCAGACCTTTCCTTTTCCTCATTGTTCCTTTGGGGGATTAGATTTGGGTTGGCTGCTGCACAGCGTTCTGGCCTCCCTGGAGAATGAGACGCAGAGCGCGCCACTGCCTCCCTCCCTCTGTTCGTCTCCCCCTCCCTGCTGGCTCAGGGGCTCAGCCCATGACGCAGCTGCAGGCAAAGGGGGCCGGGTAGGGCGGCTGTCTGCTCCTCTCCTCCAGCCACCTCTGGCCAGCTGCGTGACCCTTTGCCGGGAGCGAGGCAGGGCCTGCCTGGTGCTTTAATGCGAGCTGGAGTTTGACTTTGGGTCTTGTAGACCGTTTATGGAATGATTTGAGGATTGTTTTGATAAAGGAGGATTGAAAATACAGGTTTGAGTTTGCTGGATGCTGTGTTCATACCAGATGCTCCGAGGAGCCCACGTCCCTCCTACCCAGACTGGATGACTCCCCACGGGGTTTCCCTCGCAGCTCCTGGTTCTTTTCTTTCCAGCACACCTCCCAGTTTGCAGTGAGTTGCGCCTGAGGTAGGTTCGGTGTGAGGAGGGACAGAACGGTCTCTATGCCTATCAGGGAGACTCCCCAGAAGCAGCAGCTATGGTGAGAAGAGAGAAGGGTGCATAGGAGTGAGGCCCAGGGCCCAGAAGGTACCCAGGCTGGAAAGGGAGAGAATGTGGCCCTGAGGGACACTGAGCGGGGTCTGGAAGGAGGACGCCCCCAAGGAAGTTGGAAGTTGGAGTGCTAAGCAGGAGCCTGGTCACACATGGCCTGAATGAAGGACATGAGTTTGCCGTGGGCTGGCCTTTAGAGGCTGTGACGGTTGATTGTATGTGTCAACCTGACTGGGTCACAGGACGCCCAGATAGCTGGTTAAATGCTATTTCTGGGGTGTCTGTGAGGGTATTTCTAGAAAAGACTAGCGTGTGAGTCAGACTGAGTAAAGCAAATCGCTCCCCCACCCCCGAGTGTGGGCGGGCATCATGCAATGTGTTGAGGCCTGGACAGAACAACAAGGTAGAGGGAGGGGAACTCTTTGTGTATCTCTGTCTCCATGCTTGACCCTGCTGTGCACTGTCCCTAGCAGGTGGGCAGGAGTCCAGCTGGTGTTCTCAGGGATGCAGACTGACTCCTTGCCAAGGCATCCCTTCCGTGAGTCAGCTCACCTAGTCGTTAGAAGGCTCCTGACACCAAGCTACAGCCTGTTTCCTCCAGGGCCATGTCCCCTCTCTGCCCTCCAAGGGTCCTGGGGCCCCAGAACTCATGTCCCCATTCTTTCCCTGACAGCCTTTCCACTGTCCCTTGCCAGTCTCCCCTTTGCTTCTTGTGCCTGACTCCTTCTACCACACCTCACAGGATTTGATCTGTGGCAGAAAATTTTGGGGGGAATGGCTCAGCCTGTAATGGGGGTACCCTTTAACCACTTGCCTATGCCATGTTGATTTTGTACCTTCCCCCCGGCCACAGGCACCCGGGCGAGGGATGAACTGGACTCAGGTTGAGCCCATGAGCTTTTCTCTCTTGGGCATTTGGGACTGCTGTTAGGAAATTGCCACTCCCCACGGGGTTTCCCTCGCAGCTCCTAGTTCTGGGTCAGACTGAGCTTTGGGGAAGAGCTGCTGAGGGCGGCCCTACCTCCTGCCAGGAGGACTGGGTAGCAGGGAGCAAGACACAGCCGCCAGGCAGAAGGAGGCAGAGAGGAGCGGTGGAGAGAGGGCACCCCTGCATGTCTGACACTGGCTAGCCCTGCTTCTTACCCTCCCCGAGGGCCTGTGCTCCTCTGCCCCTGGGTTCTGTGGGGCACCCCAAACCAACCCACACCCCTGTGTAAGCTGTTTCCTTCCTTGAAACCAAAGCTTCACCAGTATCTTCTCTCCCTCCATGTCCTGACCTCCTTCCCTCTCTCCACCTCCAACTGGGGCAAACTCTAGTCTGTCAGTATCTCTTTTGAAATCAGGTGCCCAAGAAAGAGGCTGGCTGGATTGACGTCATCAAAATGGCAGCGTGAGGTGAGCCTCTGGAAAGCTCCCCTGGAATTTACAACTAATCGAACAACAATAACTCCACAAAGAAAGAGGCTGGCAAGAGATGTGCTCTTCGGGGTGCAGGGGATAAACTCTGGTCTTGGGGATCCGGAGACACATGTTATTTCTATCGATGAGAACATGGGCCAGGGCAGGTCCCGCCTCCTGGGCCCAGACTGGAAGCCTCGGGCAGGAAGCCATCCTGTTTCCTGGCGCCCCCACCACAGCTTCCCTGCTCAGGTGCCAGCCCATGGCCACTGCTTACAGCCCAGGTGGCAAGGTTTGCTTCTTCCCCGTCGCTTCCCCAGCAGCCAGGAGGCTGGGGGATTCCTCTAGTTTCTAAGAATAGTCCTCTCCTCTGTGGTCATAATTCCCTTCAGGCAGCCACCAGCCCGCCGGACCAGGCTATGATTAGGGTGATTACTGTTATTCTCGATATGGAGATTACGTAATAGGGATGACGCGCGCAACTTCTGCTGAGCCCACAAAGCCCCTGGCGTGGGGGAGGCCCACAGATACCCCTCTCTAGGATGGCAGTGTCCCTAGAGCCCAAGGTCAACCTCCCACCATGCCCTGTGTCCGTGGGGGCTCCAGTGCCGTAAGCCTGCTTCTCCTCTCCCAGACCCCACGGAGTTGTGGGCTATTGGGGCGGGGAAGGCCGGTCCATGTCTCCAGGGGCAATTCTGTCCCTTCAATAGAAGAAGTCGTGGGGTCTAGGGAGGGAAGGGATGTGCCTAAAAGCATCACATGAGTTAGCTGCAGTGCGTGGGCTGGCTGAGCTTCCTCCCGTGGCCCCCACTCAGGGCAGGGGGCTCCAATCAGGGGCCGGGCATGCTCATCCTCCCCAGCCTCTGCCTGGGGTCTTGCGGAGGCTGCAGGGGCCTTCAGGGCTGTGGGCTCAGCTCCCAGCAGGGCCAGCGGGAGCAGGGCTGAGGCCCTGAGGCCAGAGCTTGGTTGAAAATGTTTGGCTGGATGAGGATGGAGGGGGAGAGGCAGGAGGACCGTTCCATCAGGCTGTCCGTTGTCAGCACAGCTCACTGAATTCAATGTGGAAGGTTCTGGAACGCGTGCCCTTTTCTAGGCTCCTTATTCCTGGAGGAGCCCCCCACCCGCTCGCCTCGCCTCCTGCCCTCAGCTCATCCTTGAGAGAGCAGAGCTGCATTTTTATCAGACACACGCAGGCATTCGGGAGACTGTACACACTAGCTCGCTAACCTTTAAGTGGCATTAAGGGAACAACTGCCTCCACCCTGCCAGGAGGCAGGGGGCTGCCCGGGGCCACCCCCGTCCAGGACAGCCCGTCAGCTCCTGGCCAGGACTACGCATGCTTTAGATCTTGTGTCTGTGCTAATGGAACACTGGCCTGATTCTCAGCGACTGGGTGCCCCTCCCGCTCCTCTCTTGGTGACAATGTGCTGACTTGGGGGGCACCACAGTGAGGCACCCCTCCTCTGTGGCCAGGACTGGTGCCAGGCTGCCCTTCCCAGCCCCCTGCCCACCACCGGGGCTTGCCCTGCAGCCAGCCTTTCCCCAGTCAGCACATCCTCGCATCGGCCCTCATGAATCTTTCATGGCACTCCAGAAGAATGTTCAAGCATACGCCGCGGGACCACTGCAGGCTGCCGGCTCCAGCAGCAGAGCCAGCAAATGGAGGAGGCGGAGGCAGCAGCAATGGGGGTGGGGTGGAGGGGGCGGGAGGGGCACGATGGAGGCTCAAGCTTGAGTCCAGCCCACAGCAGGTGAGTGACTGTGACCAAGTAGCTTCCGGGATCACCCAGCAGTGGACACTGCCATTGGCCACATGCACATGCGGGGACACACACACACACACGTATGCACACACATGTACACACACATGCACACACATACATGCGTACACACATGCACACACACGCATGCGTGCGCAGCATTGGGGAGGAGTTTGTGGGTAGTCCTGCTAGACAGAGAGAGAGAGAGGATTAAAAGGGGCCTAGAGGGAGTAGGAATTGAGCAGCAAAGGTGGGGGGGGCAGCGGACGTCACTGGAAGCAGAGAGAGAGAGAGAGAGAGAGAGAGAAAGAGAGAGAGAGAGAGAGAGAAGCTGAGAAGGAATAAGGAGGAGAAGAAAGAGCAAAGCCCCAGGAGGGGCCCTGGCTGCAGCTCCTGCCTCCCGCGCAAGCGCTTCAGGCGCGTTTGTCAGGTGAGGCCCCACGTCCCCCTCCCACATGCTCAGAAGGATGAGTGGGGGCCACACACACGGGACCCAGACACAGGCCCCAGGCCCAGCAAAGATGAGCTGAGCGGGTCTTTCCCCAGATGAACACAGTGTGCCCTGGAACCAACCTTCCACTAACTCTCACAGAGGATAGAGAGGGACACTTCCCGGCTCTGCGTCTAATCTTGATGCCCAAACCTCACAGGGAAGAAAAGGAAAGGAAACTACAGGCTGACCTTGCTCGTGAACGTGGGTGCAGCAGACCTAAGCCAAACACTTGCAGATCAGACTTTACACGACATGAAAAGGTGAGTACTTCATGGCCACGTTGGGTTTATCCCAGGAATACAGAATCGGTTTAACAACTCAAATTTTATCAGTGTAACTCATTGAATTAACAGAATAAAGGACAAAAATCACCGGCATAGAGTCAGAGGGACATTTGCAATCTATATTTGTCTCTTTCTCGATCCTCATCCATATCTATGTTGAATCCATATCTATATCTATGTTTAGCGCCCAGACTATATGAAGAACATCAGCAAATCAATATGAAAAAGACATGATAAGCATATAAAAAGGTGCTCGATTTCATTAAGCATCATGGGAGCACAAATTAAAATCATGAGATGCCACTACATGGGGAACAGAGCGGCTACAAGAAGAAAGATTGACCTCCCACGTGGTGGTGAGGCTGGCGGCGGCGGGGGGGCGCTGCCTGGAGCTTCTCACACTGGTGGTGGGGGTGTAGACTGGCACCACCACTTTGAAAACGGGCACTACCTATTCACACTGACTGTACGCCTGCCACATGAGCCAGCAGTTCCATCCCCAGGTATACGCCTCAAACAAAGGCGTGCAAATGGTCACCACAGCCTGTTCCCATCAGCCCTTTTCATAATAGCCCCCCCGACACCGACCCCACCTGCAGCCTCCGAGGACTGGCGGGCGGTGGGGTTGGTGGGGAATCGTGATTTGTTCACAAGGAGGACTAGAGCAACGAGAGGCAATGAAGTGCTCCACGCCCAGATGGCGAGCCCCACAGGTCCAGTGCGGGAGGCAGAAGCAGATACAAAGTGTACGTGTTGTGTGATTCCATTTGTGTGAAGGTAAAGAAAGGGGCAAGCTGATGGCTGTCCACGTTAGGATGGGCTGTCCAGGTGGGGGTTGGTGACGGGAAGAGGCGGGAGGGGACTCTGGGCGTTCGCAGTGTCCTCTTCTTGAGCTGGGTTTTGACGACATGGGTGTGCTCATTTGTGAAAATTCATGAAGTTGGATACATAGTATTACGCCTTTCTTTATGCATATAATACTTTAATAAAACATTTCTTTAAAAAAGGTGTTGTGTCCAACAGAAGCCTTCCCAGGGTCTGCTGAGAAGGAGGTGTGGGGCCCAGCTGAGGGTTTCCACTCTGGGTTTGCATTTACATGTTGGGAAGCCCACCCCCAAGGGGACAGAGGCCATAGGTGGCCACGGCCATGGAACGTCACAGCCACAAAGGACCTCAGAGGGAGCCATTTCCAAAGCCTCACTCTGTAGAGGAGGAAGTGGAGAAATCCACAGGCCTCATCCAGGTCGCTCGAGACCCCTGCCCCGTGCTCGTTTTGGGAGTCCATCATCTGGTGGCTCTCCCTGGGGATAGTGACTGTCCCCTGCTGGTACACTTCCACGTCTCCATCCCTCCTGGGTGAGTGATCCTGTGCGTGCACCGGGGTCCAGCTGACTTGTGCACTGGCAGGCTACCCTCACCTGGCTGTCAGTGCTGTCAGTGCATGCAGGGCAGGCAGAGGGCTGGCTCTGAGGAAGGCCACCGGAGCCCTGGGCGGGGACGGGTTCTGTATGAGCAACGGTGGGCAAGAAGGGTGAGTGAGGAGCAATGTGTGGAGGCCTGGCCACCTCAGAGACCAGCGAGAGAGGGACTCAGCCGTCCGGGCAGGGCCCTGGGCCCATCCCCAGAAGGTCTCCTGCTCAGGTAGGTCAGGGGCCTGCCCAGGACTCTGCATTTTTCCAAACTCCACTGGTGATTCTCAGGCAGGTGGGCTCCATCCACAATCCCAGCCACCTGTGTGCTTTCCTCCCCATCGCTCCATCCTACTCCTCCTTGAAGCCCCACGGGTGTGTGGACAGGACCTGTTTCCCCTGCCGGTTTCTGCTCACTGCTTTCTGGACACTCTGGATGGAGGTGAAGAGAGTGAACCAGGGGACCCTGGGTCCCGCAGCCGAAAGGCAGGTTGTGCGTCCCTGGTGCACGCCTGGCCCACATTGTCTGAGGGGTCCCCGGGGTCCCCCTGGAAGCAGGCTGCCAGAGGCCCTGTCCTCCACTTGTTCTCCACTTCCTCCCTGAGAGGGACAGCCCTCCTTCCCACAGGTTTGTGACTTCTCTCCCACCGCCTGTTTCTTGGTGATATATTTACAAACGGAAGGAAGGAGTCTCCCTTGTAAGATCGGCCTCACCATTCTCCTCAGGGCTGGGCTGAGGAGGCCACTGCGTGAAATGCCATCAGAATCTCTTCCACAGGCCTTCTGGGGATGGCAACGTTATTTCCGACTGCAGACTCACGTTGCGTGCAGAGCACAGGCAGGGAACGGCAATGATTCTCCAGCCCCAGGACGACAGCCCCATGAAACATAAGAGAAGCAAAGGGAAGGAGAGGACTGCCCCAAGCAGGGTCTCGGGGCTGACCGGGGCTAAAGAGAGAGGAACCGGAATGTGGACCCGGGTGATAGTCTCAGAGGTTCACACGAGTGACCTACGGAGGCCATCTGGGTGGGTTCTGTCCTCCCCGGGGGCAGCCAGCGGGGCTTTACTTAGCAATTTTATGGAAACTTTTATGCAACTATTGTAGTAGTTGGAAAAAATGGCAAATACCCCCAAATGGTGTCCAGTGGGGACGGCCCAGTGGCAGGCCACCGGAGAACCACACAGCGCGGCGGCAAGGAAGCCTGGCCGTGGCGATGAGCGCATGGAGTAGGTTCTGGAGAAGTGTGTCTGAAAGGGAAGGTGAGAGGGGGCAGCTGGTCGGCCGTGGCTAAGGGAGCTGGGGCACGGGCACGGGCTCACAGGGCTGGCAGACCACACTCAACGCCACGCTCATGTCCATCGGCTGCGTGGCCTGAGGCACAGGTTTGGTGTTTCTTTTTTTAAGGTGAGATTCATGTGACTTGAAATGAATCATTTTAATGTGAACAATTCAGTGGCATTCGTGCAGTCATCACCTCTGTTAGTTCCAAACATTTTCATTGCCTGGTGTCCAGCCCCCTCCTCTTAGCCTCTGGCAACCACTTTCCCTCTGCAGAGACTCCCCTATTCTGGATATTTCATACGAATAGAACTGTCTAGCATGTGGTCTTCCCTGACTGACGTCCTTCCATGAGGCCACGTCTGAGGGCCGTCCGTGCTGCAGCGTGTGTGTCAGGGCTGCATTCCTTTTGAAGGGCTGAAAAATGGTCCGTGGTGTGCCTGGACCACCGTGTGTCTCTCTGCTCCTTGCTGGTGGACACTTGGGTCGTTTCCACCTTAGGGCTATTGTGGACAGTGCTGCTCTGGACGTGTGTGCACGAGGATTTGTTTGAGTCTCTGCTTTCAATTCTTTTGGGTCTACACCTAGGAGTGGCATCCTGGCTCATGTGGTCATTTTATGGTGCACTTTTTGAAGAGCTGCAAAACTGTTTCCCACAGTGGCGGAGACATTGCACATTTCCACCAGTCATGTGTGAGGGTTCCCATTTCTATGCATCCTCACCAACACTTATCTTCCATTTTTAAAAAAATCCCAACCATCCCTGTGGCTGTGAAGTGGTGTCTCCTTGTGTTTTTGATTTGCATTTCCCTGATGACCATGCCATTGACCGTCTAGCTCTTCAGGTGTTTTTTGGCCATTCACATATTTTCTCTGAAGAAATGTTGATTTAAATCTTTTGCTCATTTTTGGAAAAAGTTCTGAGGTGGAGTTTTAAGCCTCGTTAAGCCTCAATTTCCTCATCTGTAGAATGGGGAACATACTAGAGTCTCCCGCATGGAACGGAGACCAACCGTTTCTGTTTACTAGAGACTGCCCTGTTCTTTGCAGTCCCAGGAAGTCCCTCAGTCTGGGAAAACTGGGACAGGTGTCACCCTACATGGAGCTGCTGGGGGCGGGGATGAACTAAAACCAGCTCGGAAAGCTTGGCACCGGGTCCCTGCTCAGGCTGCTATCAATTTTAATCATTTTTAATACGCACTTATGATAGAGAAGACTGAAGTGTAAAAATTCAAAGGCATAAATACAAGTCACCTCTGGCCTATCACGTGAAATGATTTTGAAGGTTTTATGTTTCTTTTAGATGACAGAACCTTGAGCATGTTAATACATGGAGGGAAAGGAGCAGTTAGAATCACAATCGTTTAATCAGGACTATTTATTGAGCACCTGCTATGTACTAGCTGCGGAAGGGAGAAGTTGAAGGCATGTGACAGAGAGAAAGGAGCCCACTTGAGGGGAGGCAGGAGAGCAGAGCAGAGAGGGCTAGGAGTAACGGGGTGACCGGGACATTGTCAAGGAACGAAACAGGCTCGCGGGTCCTGCTTCTCCTCGTGACATCTCCGTTTCCAGAACAGTTTAAGTGCAGCCTCAGCCCGAGGTTCGGAGGCCCAGGCCACAGCAGGAGTCTCCTGGGGTCGCTCTCTGCCTGTCCTCTCGTGGGTGGGGCGGCTGGGCGTCCCAGCTGAGATTCCCAGCCAGGCTTTTGAGCCCCGTCTGCTCAATCATCCAGGCAACACTTGTGAGCACCCCTCGCAGCTCACAGCCTGTGTTGAGGGATGTGGGGCAGGGAGGAAGCACCTGGGGACCCCCTTGAGAAGCTGCAGAGCAGATGGAGCCTGGAGGCCTGGGAGACCCTGCTGGGTGAGGTTCTCAGTGTCAGGACGGCCCCAGCCCCCCAGGAAGCACACTGGGCTGTGGTCGTTCCTGGGGGAGAGGCCAGGTTCTGGAATGCAGAGCAGGTGCGTCAGTCCTCAGATCCCTGTCCAGCCCGCAGAGGCCCTCTGCTAACCTGCTTTCGCCTGGGAGGATGTGATGGGCCACATCTGGTTTGCCTGGCCAGGGATCAAGAAAGTTCATAGAAAGGGGAGAAATCGCCTTGGGTGCAGACTCCCAGGATGCAATGTGCAGGCCTGTGTGGTGTCCTTGGCCCCCGTTGGTCATGTGCAAAGATAGAAGCAGAGAGATGCTGGGAGACAAGAGGCCGGCTCCCGCTATTGGCTCTGCCACTTACCAGCCGTGTGACCTGAGTGAGTCGTGTTTTTTCTAGTGGCACGATTGAACTGGATTGTCTTCAAGTGTCAGGTTTCTGGGTCCAAGTGAAGACTGTGAAGGTCTGTCCTCCAAGCCCTTGGCTGAGCGAGCTCCCATGCACAGCTGCCTTTGCATCAACACCAGCCAGGAAGCCACTGGGACAACCCCACTGAACTGCCCTGTGTCCTCTATTTACTAAATACCTTTTGTGTGCCTGGGATTCTCTGGCAAACCTGCTCTCTGAAGAGACAGCAAATCCCTGCCCTCTTGGAGCTCAACTTCCTCCAGATTGGACTTTTTCTGTGTTGTTCCACATGGCAGGGCCGTGACCAATGAGTAAAAGTTACAGGGAAGTGGGTTTAGGTGTGATCCTAGGAAGGATTTTCTAGTCATTCGAGTGACATCAGAATGGAATGGGCTTCCCTGTGAGCTGGTAAGCAACCTGTCTCTGGAGATGTTCAGAAAAAGATGGAAGACATAGGAGTTCTGGGGGACAGACTACACCGATCCCCATGATCCTGGCCTTAAGTGTGGGCGGGACCTTTGACTTGCTTCTGACCAATAGAATGCAGCACAGGGGATGGGATGTCACTTCTGTGGTTATGTTGTATAAGATGTGGCGTTTCTCTTACCAAGAGACTCTGTCTTGCTGGTTTTGATGAAGCAAGTGGCCATTTTGGGGTGGTCCACACAGCAAGGAGCTGAAGGCAACCTCTGGCCACTTATCAGCTAGGACTTGAAGGAGATCCCTGGCCGACAGCAGCGGGAAACTGAGGCCCTCCATCGAACAGGCCACAACAACTGAGTCCTGCCAATGACGATAGGAATTCGGAAGCGGACTCTTCCCCAGTTGAGCCTCAGATGAGACCACAGCCTTGACCTCGACTGCAGCTTTCAGATGAGACTGAAGCCGAGGGCCCAGCTAAGCCGTGCTGGACCCTTGGCCCACAGAGACTTGAGATCATCAGTGGGCGCTGTTTTAAGCAGCTACGCCGTGGTGATAGGGTTACGCAGCAATAATTGATAACCAATACATGACATAGTGAGAAGATGTTTGCATCGCCCAGAAGGCCGACGGTTCTCCTGTAAGGTCCCTTCCATCCTGGAGATTTCATAGTCAGGCCTTATTCTTCTCCTGCGTTGTGCTTAGTTCCGCTTCTTGCATGAAATACGGACCCGACACACATTTGTTAAGAGATATGTTGCCTTAGCACTGGTTTATGCATCAGAGAAACAGGAGGCCTGGCCTTTGAGGAGGAAGTGCCTGAGCAGTACTGGGCGGAAGCCAGAAGCCTGGATTCTCTGCTCACTCCAGCGGCTCTATCTCAGTGTGACCTCGGGCAACGCTGCCTGGGCTTTGTGCACCTTGTCGATAGAATATCGGACCTGGCCTCTCAGATTTGTGCAGGTCCCATGAGCTAATATGACAGCCTATTAAGAGGCCACAGAAGTAAGGAACTGTTATTATTTGTTATGAAATGTCACAAGCATTCCTGCTGGGTGACTCATGAGGCTCAGAGATGTGGAGAGTTTCTCTTCCAAATAAGGCTCGGACGGAGCTTCTAGTTTGAATGTGAAGCCTTGGGAGCCGCTAAAGGTCTTGCTAATCCCACCTGTCCCTCCTCTCCTCGTGTCAGAGAAACCCACCCAAAGAGGTGGATTATGGGCCCGAGTCTTTGTTGAAAACAGTAGACAATCTGCCTGACGACGATGGAACTTCTCGTCACTCGGCAGGGGGAAGGGTATCATACACCTGCCTTCAGAAATACAGGTGACAACCGTGCGCTTGTTCCTGGGTAAAGAGACAGAGAGGAAGATGGGAGAGGAGTAACCAGTAAACAAACAATTTTCGTGCCAGGATTTTGGAGGGCAATATCTTCTCACATTTATTCACCACCCTGTATAACACATCTTCTTTAATATCAAAACTTCAGTTTCCACTCTCAGTGGCAAGTTTGCTTTGAAAGCTGCCAGCGCTCTTTCCTGTTTCTGAGCTGAAGTCCTCATGACTTTCCAGGGGCTTCCGGCAGAGTCAGAAGACCCCAGGGAGCAATCAGATACTGAGTGCTGGCAGCCCCAGTGGTCCAGGGTTGAGGGGTGAAGACTGCTTTGTTTTCTGGGTAAGTGGGGGAGAGAAGTACCTGAGTACCCGTGTCCTCCATTGGCGCTGGCTGCCGAGAGGGCCGGCCTGGAGATTCCAGCAGAGTGCAGACTCACAGGAGAGTGTTGTCATCAAGTAGGGTGTCTGCCGCTTGAGATGGGCAAGTGATGCATGGATGCTTGTGTGCGTATCCCGATCCATTCCGACCCCTTCATTTCACGGGAACGGGGTCGAGACAGGTTCTGGAACTGGGTTTGTTTGGCTCTGCCACTCCTAGCCCTGTGATCTTGAACGAGTTACTGAACCCCTTCTTGGCTGTTTCCTTATTGGCTTGACATATAAGCCTGGCGTATAAGTGTGACACACACACACACAATAGACATAATACTTATACAACATATAGAATTCACATAATATACCAGAGGTGCCAGAAAAATGTATCCAAGTGGACACTTTGGTCAATGTTGCTCAAGCAGTAGTTCACCATAATCAGAAGTGTCTGGATGCTTGAGCACCTCTTGGCATTGCAGAGGTCAAACGTGACTTGTATTCATCTTCTGTTGTCGGTATATATTGAGTATTACAGTTTTAATACAGTTTTCCTTTCTTAAAATGTGTATACATTTTTTTGGCACCCTCTGTATATATTCGTTTAGGTGTACATATAAATATATTTATATATGTTAGCTATAATTTTCTGTTGCTTTCATTGCATTTTTAACAGTTTGTAACCCTTTTATTCATCTATTTTTAATACATTGAGTACCTATTATGTGCCAGGCATTGTTTTAGGATTTGGAGACAGATCAATGAGTAAAAGAGTCCCGTGCTTGTGGTACTGGCATTCCATGGGGCAGGCAGATGAGAAGGAAGTAGACAGATATACGTGTCGTCACACGGTGACAAGTGCTACCAAGCAGAATCAGGCGGGGGAGAGACTAGAGACTAGATCAGCCAACCCGGCTCACTGTCGCCTGTATTTATAAATAAAGTTTTATTGGAACACAGCCATGGTTTTTCCCTTCTGTGCTGTCTATGGCTGCCTTTCAAGTGGAATAGTTTCTGCAGAGACTGTCTGGCTCGCAAAGCTAAAAATTATGTACCATCTGGCCCTTTATAGACAAGGTTTGCTGACCCCTGTGTAGGTGACATGCTCAGGGACGACATCTCGGGCAAGGTGCGGGGGAGCTGAGCACACGTCTGTGGGGAGAGGGGTCAGGCCTGGGAAAGGCAGGTGCCATGGCCCTGACAGCAGATGTGCCAGGTGTGGCCAAGGAGAGCAAGGAGGCCAGTGGGACAGTGAAGTGGGGGGTTTTGAGGATTTGGGCTCTTATTCTGACAGGGATGGGAGCCAAGGAGAGGCTGCTGTGCTGACACTACAGTGTGTGTGTGTGTGTGTGTGTGTGTGTGTAAGCACGTGCACGCACACGCAGGGGAAAGCATGGGAGTTGTTGGGATAGTCCTGCAGTAACCTAGTTGGCTTGGAGCACAGTGACAGGTTGCAGAAGGTAAGAAGTGGCTGACTCTGGAGAAGTTGAAGGCAAGAGTGCCAGGATGTGCTGATGAGATAAGCATCTGTTTTTAAGGCCTTGATAAAGGGATTGAATGAATGAATGAATGAATGAATGTGGTGACTTTGAAGAAGACATGCCAAGCGGATCCGTAGTCCAGCAGGGCCTAGAAACAGCCTCCTGGCTCCTATGACCTGCCCTGCCCCACAGCTGTCTTTCTAGAGGCCCCAAGGACGGGTCCTCCCTGGTGCTAGACGAGTGCTGACCTGTGGACACTCCTCGAGTCATAGATTCCCTGGGCACCCAGTGGCTGTCACAAACTGGTCCATATCTCTCGCTTCCAATAGTCCAGGCCCAGATTTCCTCTTGACCAGCCATTACCATAGAGTCCACTGCAGGGGACAGAAAACTGCTTTTTCTTCCCACTCCACATTCACCGGACTCTCACCTCATTATACCTCTCTTGGCCCTAACACCAGACTTGCATGGAATAAAGTTGGAGCCAAGCCCAGGAGGGGTGCTCAGGGAAGGTTTTCACCACCGCTAATGACCTAATGCCAACAGCAGCCAGCTAACGGGCAATCTCCCTGTTCTTGGATTTACATTAATTAGTTAATACCCACGGAGGCTTTGGAGGTGCCGAGATTCCTCATAAAATAAGAGACGGCCCAAATCTGAGGCCATCATCCTTTTTGCATGTCACTGGGGGACTGCAGGCTCTGAGGGCAGCCTGGTGGGTGGCACTTCTGTGGAGAGGGAGCTGAGCCCTCTGGGGGCTTGTGTCAGTCACCCAGTGCGTTCAGGTCATCTCTGCGGAGCCCTCAGGGGCTGCGTAGGCGGGGAGCGGAGGGGCCCATGGAGCTCCGCCCCCAGCTGAACCGGATTCCTCACGCTCACCGGCTGGCCTGTGGGGGGCGGTGTGTTCGCTTGCTGCGCACTGCTTCTCCTGGTACTCCCCCCTGCAGAGCTCAGGAAATGTCTATGGGCCTCATTGGATGTTCTGGAGGATGTTTGGAGGGACAGCTGTCCCTCCTGGAGATGCTTCAGCCCCATCGAGTTCACCTGCCCAACTGGGTTGAAGCCAGGTGTGTTAGATTCCAAAGTATCACACCCTCCTGTGGCCTGGTCTGCCGGTTTTGTTTCAGCATCTAGAGAAGTGAGGGAGGAAGTTCCATTGTGGCCTCCTTTGGAGGAAAATCAGACCCCCTTCTTTGGCAAAAGCTGTGGGGACCCTTCACGCTTCTGTTTAAACAGCTTTAAGGGGACTAATTCACATACCACGTGTAATGGCCTGAAGGGTGTCTCCCCCTAAATTCGTTTGTTGAAGCCTTGGCCCCCAGTACCTAGACTGTGACTTCCTTGGAAAGAGGGTCTTTGAAGGGGTGATAAAATTAAAACGAGGCCCTCAGGCTGGGCCCGCATGCAATCTGACTCACTTGTAAGAAGAGGACGTTTGGACCCACAGAGGATGTGCACACGGAGGAAAGACCGTGTGACATGAGGACAGGGATTAGTGGGGAGCCAGGTGGCTGGCTGGGCTTGTGGGATCAAGATTTCTCCCAGGAAAGAGGGATGTGATCAGGATCTTGAGGGGGTCACAGAAACTCACTGATGGGTTTTCAAAATCGGAACCCTCACTCATGTGTCCAGAGTGGTGGTGGCCTTGTGGCGGGGGTGGCTGGGGTCTGGAGTGGTCTGGCCTCTCCCTCTCTCTCTGTTGCTGTGTTTCTTTTCGCCTCCCACTGGCGACCCTCCTGGCTGGCCTGCCTCTTTTCTTGCTTTTGATCCAAAGGGGGAGGGGGCGGAGCCTTCCTCAGCCAAGGAGGAGAAAGAGCTGGCCGGGCCCAGGATCCATGGCCAGGCCAGGCCAGGCCAGGCCAGAAGACTTAATGAAGAGAATTACAATTCCCGGTGGGGGTTGGGGGTGGGGAAAGGCTGTTCTCATTTTAATTTTTTTCCTTTTGGCAGAAACTAACTTTTCTGCAAAAACAATGAAAAATCAGGGTGGAGTTTCCTCTCTTGAGTCACTGAGCGCCCCTGGGAGGAGAAGTTTGTGGCCCGGGAGGGAGAGAGGGGCCTCGCTCCTCAGGGAGGTGCCCCACTGGGGCTGGGAGGCAGGGTGGGCCCTCTGGACCAGTCCTTCCAGAAACTTCCTGGCCCTGCAGCCTGTCTGCATTTTCTGCTGACCGGAGGCCTGCCAGGCGCGTGGATGGACATATTGCGGCCTCCGCCATGGTTCCATTCTGTGAAGCTCAAGTTCCCTCCCAGGGACTGGCCATAGTGGCAAAGGTTCTGGTGACCTTGGGGAGGGGCAGGCTGGGTCCATGCCGAGGAGGCAGGGAACCAGGGTAATAGAGACCGCCCCCCTTTGTGTCAGGAAGGAAATGTTGCTCCAAGCAGGCACACCTCACCGAACTCTAGGACCCCAAATCTGAGGCTGGGAGACACGTCATGTATATCTTAGGGCTCGCTCGCCTACGTCCCTGGGACCCCGCTTGCAGCTGCCTCTTCCACAGACCACCCGCCTCCCTGTGAGTTTCCTGGGCATTTACCTCACGCCTTTGCACAGCAGCTCACCCATTCGCCCATTTGAAAGAACCAGGTAAATGTCTGGTCCCTGGAGGTGGGGACCGGGCCTCCCTCCCTCCCAGGAGACTCCCAGACGGGTCTGAATGAAGACCTCTGTGCTCACCTGGATTCCTGTGTTTGCAGAAAGAGAGAGAGAGACCTGAACACCCGTCCCTTACCACTTACCACGCCCTTACCACATCCCTTACCACTCAGGGAAGGTGCAGGGTAAAACCCATTGAATGAAAGGTGCCTCCAAGTATTGGGGGCCCATGAGCAGCTGTGGGTGGGGATAGAAACCCGGGGACCGGGGCCTTGAGTGATGCGACTCAGCAGTGTGGACAGAGGTTAGGAACATGTGAGATGAGAACTGGGCTGAACTGAGCCAGAATTAAGTGGCCAAAGTGCCCGGAGCTGCCTGGGAAGAGGTCACTTACCAGAGGACAGGCTCCGGCACAGACAAGATGGGTGGGGCAGTCTGAGGGTCCAGAACTCCTGGCTGCACAGGCTGGGGTGGGGGTCCACTTCTTCCTGCTGCCCACTAGCGTTTGCCTGGCACCCTGTGCTGCTCCTTTGAGTCCTGAAGTTAAGTGCCCAGAGGGCAGGTCACGCCAGCATCCTCCTCTTTGTGTGCCATGTGCGGTAGAAGCTTCTAGAAAGCGGATTTTGGAGGATGGGGACACAGGATGTGCTCCCCCTTTGACACATCGAGTACACCCCACCACAACCGTAGTGGAGTCGCTGAGAATGGGGTGGGGGACTCATGGCCAGACTGAGCTGAGGCTTTGAGAGGCCACATGCAACCTCAGCATTTTATGGGAAACTGAGGCACAGGGAGGGAAAAGCGCCAAAGGTCGCTCTCCTGGTTAATGGTAGAAAATTGGAATAAAAATCCAGATCTCTTGGTTCGTATTTTTCCCCCGTGCACAGTGCTGTCCTTCTGGAGCAGGGGCAGTAAATGAACGAAGAGAAATACCAGACGCACATACGTGCACACACAGCCCCCCCCGACTCCTGCTGCTGGAAGGAGGGCAGAGCCACCAGAGACTGAGGGGCCCCGGGGACCTGGAGGCTGACCCAGGAAAGGGGGCACTGCTAGGATCCGTGGTATCCCAAGGAGCAGGCCCTCCCACAGTCATTGTTCTTTGTTTTCATTAGGGAAGATCTCAATTAAAATAATTACAGTTACAACAAAAAAATCACAGAAGAGAGAATAAAAAGTGTTCAGTGAAATGCAAATGTATCCAGAATAGTGTTAGGAACCCGGCTCACCCCCCCTCTAAAATTATCGTTAGCGGTTACATGCTAATTATCCACTTTTTTATTGTTTTAGAAAGGAAGAGATTCATTCTCGTTCGAACTGAATATCTGCAAAATGGTGCTACTTCGCGGTGGACAAAATAGACCACGTTTTTGATAAAATCACAAGGAAGCTGGGACGGTTCCACAGAACTGAAAGCTTTGCCCTAAAAAACAAACAAAAATGAACCATGATTTTTCATTATGAAGATTTCCCTCCTTTTAAAAAACAGTGTAATTTGTAACCCAACCCCGAGACCTGGTCGGTATTACCCTCTGTCGGCTGTACCCCGAGGGTCTGCCCTTCTCATTTTGTTTCTGGGGTGGGGATGGGGCTTTGTTCTTTTCAGGGGCTGCTGTTGGCACCGGCTCAACGCTGAGCCGCCCACGTTCAGGTCAGTGGGTGTTGCTGTGTCAAGAATGGGTGGTGGCCCAGGTAACAGGTGAGGCAGGAGGGTGGACACCTGGGGTCAGGGAGGCATTGACCCAGGTATCTGTCCAGGGAATTCAGGACAGCCCTGCTTTCAGCACCTGCTTCCCCTGCAGAATTTGAATTTCCCTCTGCTTTGACATTCAAACCCAATCCTTCAGGCTCCCCTGTATGTCTAAGCAAGAACACAGAAATCCTTTAGTCAAAGCACCTGTTCCAGTTTTGGGTTCAGAAGCTTTGCTCAGTAGACCCACAGAGCAAGGGGGTTAGGTATCAACCCCTCCAATGAACAGACGAGGAAATCTCAGCCTAGGACGCTGACTTGTCCGCTTAGCTATAGTCACTTAGCTATAAGTGGTAGCTTTCAAATACAGGTCTGCAAAGCCCCGAAGTTCACGATTTTCCTCCCCACCAGGACGGCTCTCAGGAAGACCACCACTGCAGATGGAAACCCAGGGGCATCCCTAGCAGGTGCCAAGAACGAAAGGTCCCAGGAGGTCAGCAGTGAGGTCCTGTCCTGGTAGCAGGGAGGAGCAGATAAAGGTGATCCCAGGCCTTCTGGGCATTTAGGAATTCTTGGATTGGAGAAGTCAGCGTTTGCTCCCTGGGTGGTCCCAGATGTGTGGGGGTGGGGTGAGGATGACCCCATGGAGTCCAGTGTAATGCCCCCTAGAGCACTGACCACTCACCCTACAGGGGTGCCCCTGGGCTGTCTGTTCCCACGGAGGGTCCTGCTGCCTCAGCCACTCCTCTGCGTCTTGTGGTAAAGGCCACGGTGAGCCTGTATGCCTAGGCTTCCCCCAGTCTCCTCCGGTGCCTCCAGCTGCCCCACCTGCGTGCTCCTGATGCTGGGCTCGCCCTGCCTCCTCCTGCACACCAGGTATTCCACTTTGCCCTGCAACAGCCAGATGGCCCTCCCAGGTCTTAGCTGGGGTCTTGCAACCCAGACACCCGGCAGCTTCCTTGCTACTGTGCAGATGAGCGCTGGCCACTAGGGTACACCACCTTAGAGATGGGTTTTACATTTATTTTTGAGTTTATTCATCAGTTTGTCCATCACCGTGCACTTACCGAGACGTGCGGCACTGGGCTAGGCACAGGAGGGGCACTTGGAAGCAGCCAGCGAACCGGGCCGCGCCCTTGAGGAGCTCGGAGCCTGCTGGGCAGCTCCCGACACCAGAGTCCCCTGAGTGTTGCTTCCCTGGTGGGAGTTGGCCCGTAGCTGGCTGAGAGGTGTGGAGGGGTCAAGGTCAGTGAGGGGAAGGCATCTCCTTGGACTTCTGCAAGACACGAGAAGCAGGTACAGAGACCGGACTGTTCCATCCCAGGTCCTCAGGGGAAGTGGCCACATGAGATCATGCAATCTCTACAAAGTGGGACAGCTGGGGAGAGGCTTCTGTCACCAGGAAGTCATGTCACCCTGGCTACGTAGAACACCTATCCCGGGATGAATGCCAGGCCAACGTGCCCAAAGTGACATGGCAGGGCCCAATGTGTAGGAGTATGCAGGACAGTGAGCTTCCCACGCGGGGCCCAGGAGGACACACTCCATGGGGACAGGTGCTCACGTGAGTAAATCTAAAATGTCAGAAAGAGCACAGGGACGCGCGTATGGGCGTGTTGTCGTGTGTGCAGGTACCAACGGGTTTGCGTTTAGCTGGAGAGCGCTAACTAGAGTTCAGGTTCAGTCTGTGACGCCCCTTCCCCACCCCCCGCCTGTCACTTGGTGCTCCTGAGGGATGTGTGTACCGTGGGGAGCTGGAGGGAGCCTGGGATTCCCACAGGCAGCGTGTTTTCCAGACGGTTTGTCATTCCACGTTTCTCTTTGTAACTTTGGTTGCTTTTGTGGGAAGCTGCATCTTCACTCTGCCGTGCCTTGGTGATGTCGAGAAGGGACAGGGGAGAAGGTGGCCTTTTCCCTGAAGGGACCCACATGGTCTCATTGATCTGGCCAAAGGGAATCCTGAACTCAGCTCCATTTCCTGGGCTGTGTGACCGGGAACGCTGGCCATTCTGAGCTCACATCAGCTAGAATCCTGGGGTACTTTCATACTCACCTCAGTGACTCCTCATGAGGACCCAGTGAAGTGGGCGTCATTTTACAGAGGACGACACTGACTCTCTGAGAGGGTTAGGGGTTCGCGAGGCCACACAGATAACCAAGAAGCAGCTGCCTCAGGATTCGAACTCGGGCAGCCTGGCTGCAGAGCCCTCGACCTTCTCCCTGCCTCCCCGTGTTCTGTGTGGCCCTTCCTCTCAGTGTGACCCCATCTGACCTTGTTCCTCCCTCCAGACCTGGCCCTCCCTCTGTTCACCATTTTGGTGAAGGGTGTTTCTAAACTTTGTCTCTTGGAGCTGGGGACTGGGTGGAGTTCTGGCCCCACCGTCCACCTCCGTGACCCAAACCTGCGATTGGCTCGCTATTCCTTTTGCCGTTGACACCAATTCAGGCCTCCTCACCTCTCCCCTGGGCTGTGGCCACTGCCTCCTGGGTGGTCTTCCAGATCTCCATCCATCCTGCATTTGCCAATGCCAGTCTTAAACTGAGTTCTTCCCATTGTACACAGGCCAAAGGCCACACTCCTTGCAGGGCATATGTGACTCCCAGTCTCATAATCCACCCCTCCACTCCCATCGGTGCTCCCCACAGGGTCAGAGCTCACCAACCTTTTGTTCCCATAATACACTTTGTTGTTCCAAGACTCCTCTCCTTAATCATATTTCCTCTGCCCAGAGCACCCGCCCTCACCCTTGTCTGGCAGGCTCCTATTCATACCTCAAAACCCAGCCTCACAGTTATCGTCCCCCATTCTTTCTTCTCCCTCGAGCTGCTTCTTACTACTCTGAACATACCCTATCATTCTCCTTACCACTTATCGTTAATGACCTGCTCACCGGTCTCCAGCCCCCTCTTGACTCCAAGCCCCCCATCAACGGTGTAAGGAGGTGTTGGGAGCACCTCTGCGTGCCCAGGACCTAGCAGAACCTGGCTCAGGGCAGGCGCTCAGTGATGCTGACTGAGTGGAATCGAACGGCCTCCGTCCTTCCCCACCCTGCTACCCCGTAGTGCCTCCAGGAGGCTCCAACTTGTCCATTAACTCGTAGACACCGGGGAGCCCGTTCACGGTCTATTAAAGGGCTCTCCGGCCCAGAGACTACCTCTCTCGTGGCCTGAGTCCCCAGCCTGCTTCTCCACCTCTTCACGTGAAGATCTGCTCAGGCAGGAGGCAAAAAACCAAGAGGCAGTTTTTGCTTTGTGGAAGGGATATGTTCCAGCCAAGTTGGCTGATAAGTGATTTTCTGCAAGTAGAATAATTGGACATGTGTTCCCATGGCAACCAATGCCTTTCCTGGAAACCATTTGGAGGCGAAGGCATGAGGAGAGGGACCAGCTCCGGCTCTGCGGGGCCGCCTGATAGCCCGCCCTTCCTTTACGCCACCACCCTGCCTTGGGGCCTCCCTCTCGTGGTTCTCTCCCTGCTTCCTTAGACCACAGAAATCACTTCCACGCCGTGCTTGAAGATCTAAGCTTACACTCCCGGCTCCCTGAATCTGTCATCTCTCCCTCTCCATCACAGAAAATAGTTTTTAATGACATACCATTTTACAATGCGTACATTGACAATTGGCAACATGCTTTCATGAGCACTGCTGTGGACTTCTCTGAAAATAACCTTTGAAGGTTTCTGACATCAAAATTCCCATTTTACAGATGTGGGAACCAAGGCTTGCACTAAGTGACTGGTAGCACAGAGAGGTCAGAGGTGTGGCCAGGTCCCAGGCAGGTGTGATCCCAACTCCCCAGAGCAGGACACTCTCTTCCTCCCCCCCACCGTCAGGAGGGAGGGGGGAAGGGTGACCTTCCCTGAACTCCCTCTCCAGATGGGAAACCCTGGTGACACACCATCCCACAGAAGTGGGGAGAGAGGAGCTGCTCCTACAGGTGAGAAATTCCTGGCTGGGTCTTCCGATAGCTTCACTGTGAGATTTCATCAGCCTCCCGCCCTCTCCTCTGCAGGGAGAATCCTGGGCTCCAGCAGGGGTGGTAACAGGAGGAAGAAGGACCCATCCTGTGCTTTTTGTTGCTTCTCTTTTGATCTGGGAAAAGCTTCCAAGTCTATTGAGCAAGAGCTCATGTCTGTGTGGAAGGGTGTGTGTGTGTGTGTGTGTGTGTGTGTGTGTGTATACAGGTGAGGGCAGAGGGCAGCAGGGACTCGGGTCTCTCCAGAGGGCGGTGGGGCCTGTGCCTAAGGGGCTCTCTCTGGAGCACCCCCAAGTCTGTCCTTACTTGGGATGGAGGGGGTGGGGTCTGCAGAGAGGCACGAGCCCCCAGGAGCAGGCATGGCATTCTGCTTTCCTTGCGACAGTCCCGTGGGGGTCACACCATCTTAGTGCCAGAGCTGGAACGGGGAGCCCCCCTGTAAACTCAGTTCAGGGCTCCTTGCCTTTCAGTGAGTGCTTCCTTCGCCATTCTCCTCGCGTCCCCTGACTAAAACTTAAATGATAGGCTATGGGGACAAGAGTCAAAGGGGCCAGCACTTTAAACTTCCAGAAGGCCTCTCTATACCGCTTCCCAAATGCGTGGGGCAGAGCCCGCCCGGAAACCGGCTCACAGGACTAGCAGGTGATCTGGAGGCATGGCGCACTCTGGCCTCCCATTGTGGCTGCTCTGTCTCCCGAGGGCTTCTCTCCCTCTGTCCTGCAGGTCCTTCTTCTCATGCTACGCGTCTATTCCATGGTCCCAAATACTGCCATGTGCTGATGGCTCCTGGGCCAACGTCGGCCACGTCGACGTCTCCCACGCCTCCCCACAGGCGCTTCTGCCTTGTGACCTGCCGCTCCCCTGGCAAGAGCGGGGGTCCACTTCCCCTCCCCATGAGTCGGGGCTGGCCTTAGTGACTCCCTGTCATCAATAGAGTGTATGGAAGTGACAGCACATGACTTCCGAGACGAGTCAGAGAAGGCCAGGCAGCTGCCGTCTGGTCCCCTGGAGTGTTTGCTTCTGAGTGTTTACTCCCTCTTGGCACGCGGTCACCATCTGTGAGAGACCTAAGGTTTAGGGGCCAGGCCAGCAGACGACTGCCTCAGGAGGGAAAGATGTGTAGGATCCATGGTAACCTCAGTTTCCCTGCTCTCTGGGGATGTGGCCTGTCTACTCAAGGGCTGCTGCCTTGACAGAACTCTGATGTCTTAAAAAAAAGTGAGGCAGCCTTGTCAGCTGTTCTCAGTGGGGGGCTGGTCATCTGTAAATGAGCCTGTCCCCTGAACCTTCAGGGAAGCGTACTGCCACGACTCTAGCACACCTTGACTAACATAGCAGGGGTCCCTGGGAGCAGGTGGGTTCGTTAGAAGGGGGTGTCACTGGATCTAGTTACAGTCCCAGGGGCCCCTGCAAGAGCGTCTGAGCCCTGAAGTTTGCATGTCCTCGTGGAATAGTTCAGGGGCTTGTGATAGAAACATTTGTTTTCCAAGAGGGGTAACCAGGGCCTTCAATGTCTGCTTTAAGATTCCATTTCCCGGGAGAGTCTACTTCTGAGTTTGGAGCTGCACTGGATTTCCTGTCGGTTCATGAAGTGGGCATGGTCCACACAGCTGAATTTTTTATGTAGCCACAAATATTAAGCCTGATGGAAATCTATCCCATAGACCCGATTAACCCCTTCTGCCTGTTATTTGGGGATTGGCACAACATATTTTCTTTATTTTTAACTCTTCAGTTATTTTTCTGATTATAAAAGGAACACACACTCATTTATTAAAAATGTCGGCAGAAATGTATAAAGTAAAAGTGAACACTGTGGCAATCCTACTTGCCTTGATAGTAACTGTTAATAACATGACCTGTTCTAATTTACATCATTGTATGTAATACTAAGCTATAAATGTATTTAAAATAGGATCATACTGTTCATATTATCCACAGTTTGCTCTTTTCATTCAGAAATATATTGTAGATGTCGTTCTGTGTTGAAGATCTGTTTCGTTCTTTTTAAAGGTTATACAGTCTTTCATCGTAGGGAGGGTGCCACGACCGATTAAGGCAACCCCTTATCGATAGACATTTATTGTATATAATTTCATATAAGGCAAGATCTAAAAATAATTCCCTCAGAAAATAGGAATTATTTTATCTTTGTTCTATTAGACTCTAATCAATGCTGTTGCAAACAACATTTTAAATATCAATTTAAAATGCAACACCATGAGTGGCTACCTTGTACAAACTATAAATGGGCCTCTACAAGACAGACAAATAAAACCAAACAAAATGAAACACTGGATTCACATTAAGTGAATGGGACCCTCTGGCCTGGAATAAAATTTCCAACGACGCTTTATGAACATTGTGCAACAAACCAACACAGAATGTAGGTGTAAATGGGAAGAGATGGTTTCACAAAATCATGGATGGGAAAAAAAAAAAAAAAAGCCCTATTTCTAAATTACTATTTCACAGAACATGTTTTCAAATATCTAACAAAATCAGTAAAATAAATATAATAGGTAAGATTTGAGTATTTTATTCTAACCCTGAAAAGTATGTACGCTCATTGGTACCCCTCTGCCCCGCCCCCAAACCCCCAGCACTTTTATGCCTTGATCTTTGGGTTCACCTTGCATTGGGGTATGACACTCTGTTGCTCACAATTTCTTTTGCTCTTACAGACAATTCTAAAATAAACATTCTTAAACTTTGTATACTTGAGGATAAACTTGGAGAAGTGCTCTGTTGACGGGTGTAGGCACTTAAAAATTTTTAAATATGTGGCTAAATTGCCCCCATAAAGCTTGTAGCAGTTTGCACTCCTCAAATGGCACTGACAGTAGCCATGGACAACACTTTGTTAAGCTGGCTGGTCTCTGAGCGCTTCTCACAGAATTGGGCACGGCCTTTGGGGCTCAGAGGAAGTGGAGTAACTCTAGGTCCCAGGTGCTCCCAGGGCAGGAGGGAGGCTGCCACATGACCAGCCACCAGGCCTAAGGGGCGGGGGGAAGTGAAGGGTATGGAAGGGGTTGGAGGTAAGGCCCCAAACCTGGGTGATCCCAGAGCCTGGATCCCGGCAGGCTCTGTCAAACTAGCCTGTGTGTGCTGAGCAGCCTGGAACGCTGGCCTGCTTTGGAAAGAAAACCTGACCTTGGACCCCATAAACTCTGTGATGCTCTCAAGACTGTCATTTATATGTAGAGGCAGGTGGGCTGGGAGCCCTGTTGACACGGGGGGGGGGGCGGGAGGGCTGCAATTTGTCAGGCTCAGACCACAACACAGGTTGTGAAGAAAGTCTCTCACATGTGAGACATTCCAGTCACACCTAAGTTCATTCCGTACGTTCATGGTACTGAGTGTCTTCACTAAACGCTGTTCTAGGCACGGAAATACACATTTACACGAAACAGTCTTTGACTCCAGTGACTCATGGTGGGGCTTGAGGGGGTACCAGTAATAACCCGTCCCCAAACATAGTGCCTTAAAACCATATCTATTATTTCTCGGTTTCCTGTGGGTCAGCTGGGCAATTCTTTCTGGCAGGTTTGGCTGTCTGCATGGTCAGCTGGTGGCTCAGCTGTGGCTGGAGACTCCGGGAACGGCCTCACTCACATTCTGGCAAGTGGCAGGCTGGTTGGTCCAGGGATTCCCATCTCCACGTGGCCTCTCATCCTCCAGGAGGTGAGACCTGGCTTCTTCACATGGTGTCTCAGAGTTCCAAAGTGCACAATACTTTCCAAGCCTCTCCTGTGTCACATTTGCTATTCTTTCATTGGCAAAGCTGGTCACATGGCCAAGTTCAGAATCAGCATTGGAGGGGGCACTCACTGGCATGGATGGAGGCAGGCATGAGCTGGGTCCATTTCTAGAACAATCTACCTTAGAGGGGCAAGAAGATGGAAACTACTTTGGCAATATAATAAAAACAAAATGCCAACAGTCTACCACAGCCCACCATCTTCATTTACAAAAATGTCCTTCTCAATTCCCAAGTTAGCCAGGGGTGATCAATTGGGGACAGACCTTTTGATAGGACCCTCTTTCTGGTTCACATCAGGCTCCCACATAGAAAGAACCTTTTGCACTCAAAGGTTTAATTATGGGTTTTTCTTCCCGCTCTCCACCTTCCCCCACCCCACCCCCACCCCAGCTTGGCTGCAGCGTAATAGCTGCCTACAGATCAGTGTGGCTGGGACCTGCACTCATAAGGGGGTGCATGTGGTGGTGTGGGGGGCACAGAGAACACACAACCAGATCTCCTGCTGGATCCTTTTGCTGTTTAATGTGGTTCACTGCTAACTGCCACCTTTAAGCTTTTCCCGTGCATTTGGAGGCACCAGGAAATAGTTGGTCATTAAGTCCCTGCCATGACGGAGATCCCTGGGGAACAGGCATCCCTGTGTGTAGAGGGGACCCCTTCCCAGCTGCCCTGCTCTCTGAATACGGAGAACAAAGAGGAGGTAGGCGTGGGTATAGCCCCAGCCTCCAGCTCTACCCTGACACCTGATGGCTTTCACTTCTGCCCATTCAGGGCTGGAGGGTCCTAGGGTGCTGGCAGGGGAGGTGCGCCCTAACACTGCTCCTGGCCCGTGGAGGAGAGAGCAGTCGCAGGCCATCTGCCCCAAAGCTTCAGTCACATTCTCATTTTAGAGTTGATTAGGGCCCCACTCCACCCCAAAGCTCTTTCCGAATCCCTCTCCCCACACTGTCCACAGCCAAGTAGATGATTTTCAGGAAGGGGACACCTCAGGGGGAAGGAGGTGGTGGCCACTGCAGGGGGCTTTATGCACAGGAAGGAATGTCCCCTCCCTGGGCTCCAGCCACAGCAGGACGATTTCAGGGTGGGGGTGCAGAGAGGGATTTGTCAGCACCTCATTTCTGAGCACAGACCCACCTCTGCCCCCAACCCCCGCCCCGCATGCCTGGTCCTGCCCACTCTGCGCCCAGGAGGGGGTGGAGATGACCCCGCAGGTCACCTGGAATAAAGTAAGTATCGGAAAAGAGCCCTGATTCATCGGAGTGGCTTTGGCTGCCAAGAAAATTCTCTTGAAGGCTTTCCTTTCTTCAGCTGCAGCTTCCCGGGGGCGGGTGGGGACCCACAGTGTTTGCTTTTTCGGCCAACTGTCCGTGACTCAGAAGCTGAGACGCCCAGGAAGGAGAGGGGCTGAAGACCGAGATGTGGGGTGAGGATGGGGCTAGCGGGGGACCCACGTTTGGGAGAGCAGAGAGGGAGCGTGAACGCAGAAACGAAGGATATGTGTTAATCAGTGATGACGTGCATTGAGGCTTTCTCTGGGCCAGGCAGTGGCTGAGCATCTCGCATGCTTGCCCTCCCTCACTCCTTACGTCACCCACTGAGGGGTGTCTGCTAACACCCCCATCTGGACGAGGAGGAAGCCGAGGTTGCCTGAGTCCGAGTCTCCGATTCCAGAATCCCCTCTCGTCAGGGTCACAAGATGCTGCCTCGTGGCCCCAAGGTCTGTCCTTGAAGCCAATGAAGGCGGATTTCACAGAGCAAGGGAGGCCTTCCCAGAGCGGGACTGCTGGGGCATCAGAGGGAAGGGGTGGGATGGGGTCGTCTGGCTCATTTGGGTTAGGTTGGTGCCCTGTGAATCTACGCAGCCACCTGCCCTTCACGGGGGCAAGGTTGTGGGTGGCCCAGGGACAGTGAACATATCAGGGCATATGAGGGAGACTCTCACTGCTTCCCCAGGCGTGGTGTGAGCAGCAGGGGACTGCAATACAGATCAGAAACGAGACCCGAGATCTCAGCCTTTCAAAGATACTGCCCCAAACAGCAGGGCAGAGGAAGCGCTCAAAGAAATGGTGCAAAAGGTTTCTGAACAACTGTGCTGTCATGTGATGTGATGAAGACACGCCAGCAGCTGGCAGCCCTCCGCTCTCTCTGGAACCTCTCTCTGGCCTTCTGCAGCTGGGTGCAAGCTCGGGGCTCCTTCTCAGCCCCTCAGCCCGCTGGCACCCTGGCCTGGCTCCAAGAAGCAGAAAGGCCATGCCGGCTTCTCTCCTTTAGGTCCTCAGAAGCTGTGAGTCATGTGTTTTTATTTTTAGCAACACAAGAATCTGCCTCTTGAAAAAGAATCGGAGTGAACACTTGCATGATTAACACAACAAAGGCAATTAATTTAGATCCAACCAACAGGGCTGGAGGCGCCCAGGGCTTTCTCTGGGCAGCAAAGTGGAGCTGCCTCTCCAGGTGGGCAGCTGGCCAGGTCCTGGAGCCCTGGGCGTTGTGGATGCTGGCCTGGCTCAGGCCAAGCTTGCTCCTCCTGGAAAGGTCAGTGTGGGCTCTTCATTCCTGTGAAGTCCTCAGGCTCCAAACATACCGCACAGCCTCCTGGGAGCCCTGCCCACTTAAACACCATCACGACCAACACCATCGTCATCCATGGAGAGTCTGACGCGTCCAAGACACCTTGTTGAACACGTCATACGTATTCTCTTACTGGATTTATCTCTTGCAACCACCCTGGGAAGGAGCCGTGAAAACAATCCCATTTTTCAGATGGGTAAACTGAAGACTGGAGAGATTTGGGTCTGACTCCAAAGCGGGCAATCCTGAGAATGGGAGTCAAGCCCAAGGGTTCCCTGGTCCTCGGTTTCAGTCATGGCCTCTGAGGGGCGACCAACAAGCCCGGCTACAGAGAAGGAGGGGCATTCTCAGAGTTTAGAGCCTGCCTCCCAGCTCACCCTCTGATTTATTTTGGAAGTAAACTCTTTGAACAAAGGCAGAGATTTCTTTTGAGTCTTACCTAATTGATGCAAATCAGGTGAAAATATCTTTCACCGGAGGAGTGGGGTCTGCGTAGGGAACAAATAGGGGCTGGGTGGGGGGTGGGGACACAGTGTTCAGTTATCTGGGCTCTGAGGGAGACCCCGGGACGGGGCAGGACACTCAGGACCTGGTCCTGCCTCCGTGCTCGCCAACCATGGGTCCTCAGGCGAGGCTGCCTGCTCTTCAGTCTGGATGACAAGCCAGGCCTGAGCCCCCGGTGGAGGGAGCAGCAAGTGAGACAGAGCCTGTGCCCCTGGCACTGCACTACCCACTGGTATCAGCCTCCTGTGGCTGCTGTAACAAATAAGTGCAACCCTGCTGGTTCTAATCTCCTGCCTCCCTCTTAGAAGGACCCTTGTGGTTGGATTTAGGTGTCACCCAGATGATCCAGAATGATCTCCTCATCATGACATCCTCCTCTGAATCACATCTGCAAGGACCCTTTTACCAAGTAAGGTCACATTGACAGGTTCCTGGGATTAGGACGGGACAGATCTTTCGGGGGTGACTCTTCAACCCACCACACAGTCCCCCTGGAAACATGCTGAATCTCTGCTGCTCCTGGAGAAAGTTGAAACTTTTGACCTTGGCAACCAAGATCCTCTTCAGTCTGGTTCTGATCCCCTCTCGAACTTTATCATCTACTGTGAACTGATAAAACATGAATCCGATACATGTCACTAGCGTCATCTTTGCCACCATCGTTATTAAGGACCATTTCTGCGAGGCACTGTTGTCCGAGAGGAGTCCTGACTCAGAAGCTGCAAGCCACTCTTTCTGAGTCTCCTCTGACCCCTTGGGCAGCTGAGCTAACGTTTCTGGGCCTCAGTTTCCCTATGTCATTATTTGATAATCCATGGGACGAATTGGCCAACCATCATACATACAAAGGAAGGTTAAGTCTGTGTCTTTCCCATTTATCTTACAGGGTTGTGGAGAGGACAAAATGAAATGAAGATGGGGAAGCACTCTGGGAAATTAGAAAGCGTGATGCAAATGAGATGCGTGATAATTCTCACCGTCTAGGATTTGGCCCCCTGGACGCTGGGTGGGCCTGAACCTCTGGAGATGAACTTGCCATTCATAACAGACCAGTTCCCTTTGCTCCTGGAAAGAAAAGCAGATTTCGTAGCATCGATGCCGTGCAGACAGGTGGCTCCTTCTATCCCCTGGTTTTGTCAGCTCAGAGCTGTTCCACACTCTCTCTGGCTGCCTGGTACTCTGGGGGAGGGGGTGGGGTGGGGGCGCAGGACAACACACAGAAGGGGAGCAAGCCTTGTGCGGAGACATCCCCTCACAGACATCAACAGCACCTGAGCTGGCAGGTGCTCCAGATTCAAGCTGGCCCCCTGCAGCCAGCCTTTGTCCAAGGAGCAATTCCCCTGGAGAGGATAGCTGTGTCCCCAGAGACCCTCCCAGTTACCCCAAGCCACCAACCCAAAGTTCCTTCACTCTCTTACTCAACAGTATTGGGCATGGCGTGGCAGGAGCAGCTGCTAATTGCCCACCCCTTGGCCAGGCATGACCTGCCTTCCCAGAGGAGCAAAGGAGGCAGGAGCTAAGGGCTGGTCACTGAAGACCACACCATGGTCAAGTGGAGGGGTGTATGGAGACCAGGCTCTTCCAGCCCCAGCCCCTCTGATGTGACACAGAAGCCTTAGCACTCAGATCTTCCTGACCCGTCTCCCGACGGTGATTCCCCTCTCCCCGCTTGTGCCTGTCTTCTTCCAGACCCAGTCTGCTTGCTGTTCCGGGACACTCCTTCCTCTGGGCCCCCCTCTGCCTTCCTCTCATGGTGCAGTCCAGCCGTTGCAGCCCGGCCCCATGCACCCTCCTCTGTGGTGCTTCCTAAACAACCCCAGTTCATTTCCTCGACCTTGAGAGACTGACCATCTCTTAACACGTGCTGGGAGTTAGGCTTTTAAAGGGAATGTGCTCAGCTTGTATGAGTTTTTAAAAATGTCAAAAAGAGTTATCTGGGCTATGAGATTATGAACATTTTATTTTCTTTATACTTTTTGATTATTAAAGACAGTTAACTCCATTTTTTATCCTTTTTGATTCCTCCAACATTTCATCGTGAAGATTTTCAATGAACCCATTTAAAGGAGGTTCTTCCTCTCAACCTGACGGTTCCTTCCAGCAGGCAGGGATGTTATCCTACCGGCCACCAGGTGTGTCTGCTGTGCAGGTGTGGTTCAGGATGGCAACCACTGTGTGTTCCCACAGGTCCTCTCTATTGCAAGGAGACCTGTCTTTCCCCTCACGGAGCCCACCATGAGGACAAAGAATTAACATTTATTTAGCACCTGTTGTATGCAATGGACCATGCCAAGTGCAGACAAATTCTCCAGAGTCCTCAGACCTGCGAGGGCAACAGTCCTGTAACCAAACCCAAGGTGGGTGCTCAACAGAAGAGGTGAGAGTAAAATGGAGGGTGAGAGTGAAATGGAGGGGGGACCAATTTGGCCAGGGAGGGCAGGCAGGGTTCTGCCCGCAGGTGACATTTCAACTGGATCGTGGGTGGGCATTTGTTAACTGAGCAGAGATAAGAAAGAAGAAACTTCCAGGTTGGAGAACTGGGGTGTGGAAGCACAAGTACACTGCAGGACTCCAGTGGCTTGCAGGGGGCAGATGTGAGAAGGAGCTGGAAAGCTAAGTCAGCCAGAGGTCAGGTTGCACTAGGTGTGTTGGGCTCGAGGGTAAGCACTTTGTATCAGGGGCTCAGGGGCTCTTAAGTGGAAGTCATGGGAGTTCCACAGTCGGTCAGGCTTGTGTAAGGAAAGGTCACTGCTGGCAGCAGCCTAGGATGGGGAAGGGGTGGGGCGGGCGGGACTGAATGGGAGGCCACTGCATAGCTCAGGGAAAATGGTGGCGCCCACCTTGGCAGGCAGGTGGAGAGGGAGAGGGCCGTCAGGATGCTCAAAGGCAGAATCCAGAGTTCTACTGACAGACCTGGGGTGGGTGTGCGCGGGTGAGAGGAGAGGCCTGGCTGCTCCCTGTCACTTCAGGGACAACACCCTTTTACCTGAGGTGGCTTCTATCCTAACAGCCCCCTGCAGCTCAGTGGGGCTAAAGTCCCCAGGGGGGTGCTAAGACTTGCCTGTAGAGCCTGCCGTCTCACCGAAGACCTTAGGAGTTGGCTGAGGGCTGGGGCTAGGGGTCTGCTTTTTTTCACATCAGGGAGAGAACCCGTTGTTTTTTTTCAGAAAGGTGCCTGGTTTTGCCCAGTGTGGGGCTTCCCGGCTCTGCCTTTCTTCCTTCTCTTTGCCATTAACCTGGTGGGGGGCTCTTCCCCTGACTTTTTTTCCCACTCTAGCCTCCTCTTCTGTATTGTTTTTTTTTTTTTTTTTTAAAAAAAAAACCCTATGCCCGGCTCCCATTATGGAAAGTGCTGTTTATGTCCAAGGCACCTTAAAAAGGCAGCTGACGACTCTCTGGCTGCGGTCCTCTCCGTGTGTTTCCCTGGCAACCGGAGGCAGGAAAACAGAACCTGTCAGATGGAAAATGTCAGTTACAGCAGATCTGGGGGAAGAGGAAAGAAGGGGTGGGGTGGAGGGAAGGGGGAGGAAGGGGGAGGTGGGGGACGGCAGGGCTCACCCCACCGCCCACCCCAAGTTGGTGCCATGGCCCAGGGCAGCTAGTGGGCAGGGAGGCTATCTTCTCGAATGAGGGGGCTGCCGCCCAGGGCAGGGCCTTGAGCAGTGGGGAGGGGAGGGCCGGGGAAGGGAGGGGAGGGGACGGCCACACAGGATGAGCAGGACCCTGCCGGTGCCCAGGCGCCATCCTCTGCCCAGCTGATTATCACATTGTTGCAGAGGTAATTTGGTTGGCTTTGGACACAGAGGGTGAGTCCTAGCAGCCCCTCCAGCTGTGTCTGAAGCTCAGTCTGGGTGGCAGGAAGAGGTCAGGGGCGGAAAACGATACAAATCTTGGCCATTTGGGAATGGAGTCTGTTCCCTCCACTCTCCGTATTGATCCCAGTGCCTTGCTTTGTAACAAAATTGATCAATGCTGTTGCCCAAGAGGAGGTGCCCTTTAAAATGGTTGGGGAAGAGGATCAGACCGAGAGTTAATATTAATCAAAACGGGTCCCTCTCAAAAGGAAACAAAAGGAGGTTTGCTGAACAGCCCAGACTATTCTGAGGATGGGGAGAAGCTATCAGTTAATGACACTGGATGCCAACGAGGTGTGGGGGGGCCTCGTGAAAGTTGGGGGGCACGTGAGTCTGTGAGCGTGTGCGTGTGAGTAGGGAGTATGTGAGAGTGAGCATGTGAGTGTGTGTGAGTGTGTGTGAGAGAGGGGGCGGTGGGCATGCGTTCTCTGCCGTTGTCCGCAGAAACTCCAGGAGCCTCCCCAGCCTCCTGGATTCCCCAGAGAAACTCCAGCCCCCTGGGCCCAGGGGCCCCAAGAAAGAGTGGGGGTGGTGGTGGTGGGGGGAAGACAGGCTGCGTCCCCACTAAGTGCTTGCATTGCTAATCAGATGCTGTTGATTTAAAATGAAAAACAACAGCCTGGGAGGGAGGTGATGGCAGGCTGAAAAGAAGGAGGGCCGGACTGGTTCTGCTCTTCCCGAGGCAGGGTTAAGCCCCAGCTGAGAGGTCCAGGAAAGGGCAAAGGAGAGTCGTTAAATCTCGTGCTGGGTACTCTGGGGGCGTCAGTGGGGGTTATGTCTGCAAGGCTAGACTTCAGAGGTTCCGGGGATGGTCCTGCTTCAAGGATCTCTCCAAGCCCAGGCACCTGTGATTGAAATGACACTGGCCTTGGGCAATAGGAGTGCACTGCCTCCTCGAGGGCAGGGAGGGTACAGGGGCCTCCTTATTCACATATGGCCCTTTATTATGCCCCCCTCCCCCGTCCCACATAAGCATTCTTGCAATGGGCATAAAACCTCCAAATAGAAGACCAAAAAAACAAACAAACAAACAAAAAAAAAACCCGCAACAACACAACAGCAAAACCATTGACTCCAGACTTTTAGACTTTATTATTTGCTCTAAAGACGTAAGTTTTAGGCAGCAGCAGGAGGGGAAAATGGGAGTCAACTACTTTCTGTCCCCTCTCACTGCCGGCTCTTCCCAGGGTTACCTGGGCGGGGGCCCTGCCCCTTTCTTCCAGGGCTCGGGGGACTGACCAAGGAGCCCACACTGGTGGTGTCATCTGGTCAGAACACTCTCAGCACCTGAGAGCGGAGTGTGACCTGGTGGCCACTGAAAGTGATGGTCCAGGAGGTCCCTGAATGTCACGAAGAGCTGCTAGTGACAGTGTAAATCACTGCTTCACGTACTTCACTTAAAGACCATATGGACCTTCTCAGGCTGGGACAGACTTAAATTATGACATGTTTCATCTTGATTGACAATTACCTTCCCCTGGAAGTTGGGGAACAGCCCGGTTACAATTACATCTTGTACAATAAAACGAGGGAAATAAAAAAGGGAGTCATTATTTTATGACTATGGTCTCTGGCAGTTGGCTGAGGAGGTAATCTTTATTCTCACTGCTCCTGTGTTTTATCATTTTATTAAGAGGTAACTCTCGATTATCCACATGTGAGCCAAAGAGATGATTTTTATTCTCACAGCTGTTAGGTCTTATTACTTTATTATTCTTGGTTTAGGTTTGTCCCCAGGCTCCATTTTGGGCATGAAAAAGTCATGATTTCTTATGTTTTACAAGTGCACCCTTTGAATTATGTGCAGTAAATGTTTATAATCTCCATATTACTTCTTCCTTCTTCTAGGGTGGGTGGCTTTTTTTTTTCATTGTGGTAAAATACGCAGTCCATAAAATTGACCACTTTAACTATTTTAAATACAATTCAGTGCCATTTAGTATATTCACAAAGTTGTACAGCCGCTGTCACTATCTAGTTCCAAAACATTGCCATCATCCGAAAAGGAGTCCCCCCAATAAACAGTTATGCTCCATTCCTCCTCTCCCCAGCCCAAGGCAACCAGCAGCCTGCTTTCTGTCTCTACTCATTTGCCTGTTCTGGACACTTCATCGAAATGGAATCATGCAGTATGTGGCCTCTTGTGTCTGGCTTCTTATCATAATGTTTTCAAGGTTCATCCATGCGGTAGCCTATGCGAGAACTTCATTCCTTCTTATGGCTGAGTAATATTCCATTGTGCGTGCACACCGTGTTTTGTTTCTCTGTGCATCCGTTGATGGACAGTTGGGTTGTTTTCGTCTTTGGGCCATTGCCAATAGTGTTGCTGTGAACATCTGTGTTCAAGTTTTTGAACCTGCCTTTAATTCCCAGGGTCTATTTCTAGGAGTGGAATTGCTGGGTTACATGGCAATTCTGTTTCACTGACGGAGGAGCTGAACCGCTTTATGTGCCCACCAGCAGTGGGTGAGGATTCTGACTTCTCCCCTCCAACTCTTGTCAGCTGGATGTTTTGCCCAGTTAACTCTCCTTTGTGTCAGTGGAGAAAAGAGGATTTTCAAGGTCATGCTCCTACCACTTCCCTAGCCTTTGGCCTTGGTGCCACGGTCAAAGTATCATTCTGTGGTGCTGTTCTAGTGGTACAGTGTCATGGAGGGTGTCATGCAGGGTCTCAGCTCCCGCTCCCCACATAAGAACGCAGGACATGGTGAGGCTAAAAAGGAACACCCACAGAGCCATAGATAGGGGAGTCATACCACTGTAGTCTCGCTGGCGGCTGGGTTGGAGACACAGGAAGCAGGAGCCACACTGTCCACAACCTGCCGTGCTAACTGCAACCCGCTCTTGCCAGCCACCATCTTCTTGCTAGCCCCCATTTGCTGCTAGCGTAGCCACGACAGTCATATTAGTGGCCAATGGCTCACTGGTTACAGCTGACGGCCAACTAGCCACAGCTGATGGCCATCCAATCACAGTTGATGGCCATTTACTACCTGAGCCAGCACCTTTCCACGTGAGGCCGAGAGCCTGGAAACTGCACTCCTGGCTCTGTCCCCACAGACAGGTAATGGGGAGGGCAGTAAAAGGGGGGCTGCGATGTCCTCTGACCTGGGAGCTGGGGTGCTTTGGGGAACCCAGGGGCAGGCTCACCAAGGCCCCTTTGGCAGAGTCATGGAGGATTTGGGCTTTGGGGAGCACCCCTTTCTGCCATTAGCTGTATGGCCTTGCGAAGTCACCTTGTTGAGCTTTCCTTTCAACAAGGAAAGCTTAATATGTCTTAAAATGGTGTAGCTGAACCTGTTGATGCCCCACCCACGGCTCCTGGACTTTCCCCGCTGTTCACTCTCACACCTGAACTCACTTCCTGTGCAGGGTCCGTCCCCCTGAGTAGAAGTGCAGGACACGTGCTGATGCACTGTGCCCCCAGGAGGAGTCCTAACCAAACAGTGGACATGGAGGGAGTTGGTGGACAGCTGCCCAGCTCTGGGGCAGGTCTCTGTCTCCCAGAGTCCCCACTGGGAGGGAGTGCCATTTGCCCACGGAAATAATGACATGAATGAGGCGCTTTTATTGGCCGTCTCCTGTCCCTACCTCACTCCCCACACCCTGACTGGAGCTTCCTGCATTCCCTTCCTGATTAAAGTATTAATTGCACTCTGATCCTGGCCTCAGAGTCCACTTCCTGGGGACCCAGCCGTGACCTGTGGGGAGGGGAGCCACCTGACCTGACTTGGTGCTGGGCACGGGGTGAGGCCTCAATGGAAATCAGCGGGCCTTGTCACCGTCAGATTGGATAGTAGCAGTTTGTAATTACCAGTCTGTTTTGGGGAGCCTGTGTCCCTACGGGAACAAGTGAACTGGAAACAAACCTGGAGCCTTCTTGATTTCAGCAGAGTTTTCTTATTCTATTAACAAGGCGCATGATACAAAATCTTGGGCCTTTATCTTATGAGGCTAGCACCCCGCTTTAATAGCGGTTTGTTTTCCTCCCAGACTTGCGTTTTTCCAAGGCCGAATCTCAAATGAGCAGGCTTCTCCACTCAGGTGGGGTGGGAGGGCCGTTGAATGTGATAATGCCGGTCTGGAAGCAAAAAATGGCTTTAAATAATCCACAAAGTGGATAATCAGCTGTGCAAAGGTGGGAGGCGGTCATGCTTATTTATACGCAAGCTGATACGGGGTTGGGGAAAGTTTAGGGAAGGGGAGGACTGATGCTTGATGATGGAATGAGCCAGAACCTTGACAGAGCAGGAAGCCCTCAGCTCAGCAGGGTCCTCAGTAGCGCCTGTCCAGAATGAGGGGGCTGCCGGCCACAGATGCCTGCTGGAAGGGATGTATCGTTTCAACCCGCTTTCACTCACAGGCTGCATCCTTCCTTCAGGAGCCCTGATCCACCATCATTTGTTAAGTGCAGAATCCTTAGGACCTGAATTAAAATACCTCCACCTGTTAAAGATGGACTATTCTTTAACAGGGCTCCCCAAACGCCGTTTCCCATCAGATTTTCTCACCATTGGCCCAGGATAGAAGTCATACAATCAAAGCGGAGTGATAAATGGTTCTCTCTGTACCCAGTTTTCAGTACTGGATTTTTTTTTCCCCCGGGACTGGGGGACGTGGGAAAGAGGACAAAGAGACAGAAATGCACAAGGAACTGACCAAGGACACAGGTCGGCCTGCAACCCCCTGCCCGCTCTCTCCTTACCACCAGTTGGCAAGTGCTCACAGGTACTTTCCAATTATCTTAGGCAAAAATAAAGAGGATCAGGTTTCTATGACAACCAGCTCTGTCCTCCCACCTGCATCCATTACGTGTGGAAGAGACTCAGCCCTTGGCTCCCAGACCTCCACCTTCTCATTGCTGCATGTTGGCACCGTCCATGGTGAGACAGGAACTGGGTCCCATGTGGACTCTCATCCTGCTCCTCCAGCTGACCTCTGCCCCGGTGACCTGTCCCTGGTCATCTCCACTCATCCCTGCCCACTGTCCCCCCACCCCAATGTCACTAGCTGCCCCCAGCAGGCATGGCGTGGAGTGTGTATGTATATTTAGGACTGGATCAGAAAGTAGGTGGTGGATGAAATGCCAAAATATCTACATTTGTGCCCATTTAGAGTGTTCCCAGTTCTTCCCAATTTCTGCATGCCACGTTGACTCAATGCACTTTAGAACCAAGAAGGAGGGATTTAGGGATTTAGGAGGGAACCAAGGCTCCTGCTCCCTGACCTTCCAGAGCGCCCAAGGTTGGAGCTGTCCTGGCTGTTTGATTAGGTCTCTTCCGGGTCAGAACATGTGTCGTTGCTCTGTGGCGGCCACCAGTCTGCTCTTGCTGGCCAGGAATACGATGTTCTGGGCTGAATTTTCCTCCACACTTTCCCTGAGCTCTTTATATAAATACGTACTTCACGGCCATCACCTACTCCATCATGGAGACCCATCAAAGGAACCAGCCAAGTCCATAAATTATTGCGCAGACCATTCCAAACAATAAGGCAGTTTTACTTACTGAACCATTAAATTTACATACTTAAATTCGACCCAACCAGACGTCGCGCGGGGATGTCTGGGAGCCAGGCAAACAGTGAGTTTCGGGAAGCGCTATCTCGTGTTTTCCCACCTCTCACATGAAATTAACGAGGTGCTTCAATTTAATCACCATTACAATCACATCTTCATTTAGGTACTTGGCTGTGTTTGACCTGCTGCCTTGGGCAGCTGGGGCGTCCCCCCTGTGGCCTCCCCTGTCCTGACCACTGCAAGAGGTCAGCAGGAAGCCGGTGGGTGGCTGCGAGGCTGCTTGGGCCCATGGGTGCAGTGTTGATGGATATTGTTACCGCCTCCAGAATCTATTTGAGGCCTGCCTGTGGTTTTGTCATATCTGGAGCTCAGAGCCAGCATGTGGGAGACACACACTTGACCCCAAGGGGTCTGCCTGGACCCCTCCATTGAATCTGACACCTAGTCTGGCCAATTATGTCTTTGAAATATTTCTTGGATCTTTGCCTCTTTTCCATTCTTAACACCAGTGTCTGAGCTCAGGCCCCAGACATTGTCCATTTGGTGTGAGTCCAGCTTCATGCCCTGGCTGCCAGAACAACTCAAGGAAAATCTAAACCTGGCCTCGTGTGGCCCAGCTGAGGGCCCTTCAGAAACCCACTGTCCGTGGGGGTGGGGCTGGGGGAAGAGCCATTCCTGGGCGTGGCATTCATTCCCGCCCACCCCATCGAGTCTTCCAGCTTTGTTGCCTGTCACTCTTCGCCTTGACCTTTACAGTCCATGAGTCCAAACAGCCTGGGGTCCCCCAGACCCCTGCCTGCGCAGCTCCCACCCTTCGCCCTGCCACATTTCACGGAGACTTGCTTATGTAACGTCCTCCCCTAGCATGTCCTTCCTGCCTCTATTTTCTGGTGTAGCTGTAATTTGTCCTTTAAAACACAGGCATCAGTTCCTTCACTCCTCCCTGTGATTTTCCAAATCCTCAGGTAGGGCTAAGAGCCCCCAGGAATCCTGTGGACTCACTCACGACGTATTTGGGAGGATGGGTTTAAGTGCCTGTTGAAGGGTGACACATCTATCTCTGAGCCCACAGCACCCAGCAGAGTCTGGCATCCAGGGACGCCCCCAAAAGTCCGACAGGCAGATCCCACAGGGTCTGCTTCCTGGCCCTCTGTGTGTGTCCTCACTCTGCTGCCCGTGGCCCTAGGACACTCTTACTCTTCATTGATACAGGAGTTAGACTCACGAGGGCCCGATGGAGAAATATTCCAGTCACAGGGCGGGTACCCGCACTTTCCAGGTGCTTCTTTGGACAGTGGTGGAAATTAGGTTACAGTTGCGTGTGGCCTGGAAACCACCCAGAATGCTTTGGGAACTGCCTTACGGGGGTACCTCCTTGGAGTGTGTCTCCCAGTCGTTTTAAGAACTGGCTCAGGACAGATCCAGGCGTCAAACCGCAGGAGGCGGGACACTGCTGGTTCAGGTGGATGACCTCTGAGGTCACCCCAGTTCCCTTCCAAGGGGGGACGCAGGAGACCCCGGCTGCCTCTGCCCATTTATGCCCAAGTACACCACGAAGTATCTATTCATAAAGTGGAGTGTGTTGCAACCCATCCTTACCCAAGCATCAGGTTTGAAAAGCACAAACAGCCCCCAAAAGGTGCTGGTTTGCACAGATTGTGTGACCACTGTCCTCCATCCCCCATAAGGTCAGGAGGGCACCCCGAGGGCAGAGACCCGCCTTTCTATACTGTCCTCCCACTGTCTTGCTCACAGCCAGGCGTGGTGTGGGGCCAGGTGTGGGGCCGACTGGCCCAAGAGCAGTATTATACAAGCCACATCTTAAATGTTAAATTTTCTAGTAACCACGTTAAATAAGTGAAGAAGAAACAGGGGAAATGAAATGTAACAATACATTTTATGTAACCTAATATATCCAAAACATTATCATTGCAACATGTAATCAGTATAAAAATTGTTAAAACGGTATGTTGCATGTGCTTCTGCCCCCAGCTTTTGAAATCCAGTGTGTATTTTACACCCACAGCTCCTCTCAATTTGAACTGGCCTCGTTTCAAGTGCTCACAAACCACGTGGGGTGGGGGTGGCTACCTGACTGGACAGTGCAGGTGTTCACCAGCTGACATCAGAAAACGTCCTGTGGAAGGGAATATCCTGAATTCTGTCACTCGCCTTTCCTCAGGCGTGCAGGTGGAGGCTGGGGCAGATAGCATCAGCCATGCCCCACTGAATAATACCAGGGCTGAAGTAGAGGGAGTGGGGAGAAGGGGTGTGGAAGCCCCAGTGTCTAAGTATACAGTTGACACTAAATATCCAACCTCAGCTGAAGCATCGAGAATGAGTTATTATCAGGTCCGGGACGCAAAGACGCTTAACATCAGGACCCCACGGACAGGACCACCGAGGATGCAGACCCTTTCCGGCGTCCTGCGGGAGAGCCTGGCCCAGGATGTCATAGGGGTCATGCCCACTGTGACGAAGTGAAGGCTCGCACACCGCCAGCAGCCTGCCCAGGATCTAACACGGGATTCCAGGGTTTCCCAGGCAGCGACAACAGTCTTCCCAAGCCTCATGATTAATGACTGGATACCCTGGTGTGAAAACCATCTAAAAAATGGCATTTTTGTCACGGACAGTGTTCCACACATAGTAAAGGTCATACGTGATAAGAGCATGATCCATATTTCTTGGGCAAACACGCCTAACCTTGTAGAGCAGGATTCCTCGGTGGGTCAGCCATCCATCTCCTGTGCCTCCGAGGGGCCGAGGGCGCCGATTCTTTGCCAGAAGGGACGAGAGGCCGTGGCCATGGCACCACGCAGGGGCTTCAGACAATACAGTGACTTGGCTGCCGGCCTCTCGCTGTGTGGGGGGCACAGGGCATGAGGCCCCACAGCCTGTGAAAAGCAGCCGAGAAAAGAAAGTTTTCTGAATATCGGCAGCTGCTCCTGCCTGCTTTGCCATCTTCTGGATGGTTTTGGAGGGGCCTCCCCCCTCGGGTTGGGGTCAGGAGGGAGCCATGCTTGTCTCAGGGCTCTGCTGCCCAGTCTGCTGCTCGGCTTTCTCACAGTGGTCTCCACGGGGTTTCAGAAGTGGCCCTGTCTTCTCCATAAGCACGGGCTGAATGAGGGAATGACTGAGAGTATGGAAGGCAGAGGACTAGACAACTGGTCTACCCGCACAGGGGGGAAGCCACGCTTGGGAGCTGTGGGAGCTGCCTCAAAGGAAGGCGAACCCTTGGTGTCAGTAACTCATGGCATGAGCCTGATCGGCCGTGACCGGGGGGATGGTTCACATTCCCCGAGCCTGTGTGAGGGGACACCGGGTGCAGTGTCCCCTAATGATTGGTCATAGCCTTGTAATCTAGGATGAAATCCACGTGCTGAAATGTGGCTTTTGGGCAGTGGTGTGCTGCTAACTGTGTGACAGCCAGCTCTCTGAAAAACAAATGTGTGTATTTATCATAAATTTTACTGACAGAAAGAATGCATAGCACATGTTTACAAATACTATGCATGTTTACAAGTAATAAAAGACAGTATTCCTTATTATAAATTCCATATAGCCAATCGATAATCACAAAGTGTTTTTGGTGATTTTTGCCGAACTCTTATATCTGTAGCCAACCTACGGTTGCAGTTCAACCCTAATTTGACCATCGTGTGTGTGTGTGACATTCAGTGCAATGACAATGAGCCCGTTTTAATTTGAATCTATATTAACAGTTGATCACTTTCTTAAGTCTAGACAATCAACCAAACTCTATAAATAAAGGCTTGATTTGTAGTTTGCCGATTTCTGTGGTGTAAATCCTCCTGTTATGGGCAATTTCAAACAATGTGACATTATTGAACACAAAGTTGGAAAGAGATGTGTAGTAGCCACCCTTAGAGAATATTTCCACCAAGAAGCAGAAATAATCTCAAGCGTGTAGCTTATAATAAAATACAGTGAACTAACTGGGAAATGAAGAGTCCTGAGTTTTTATTACCACTGTTTTTTAAAAAATTTAATTGTAAGTTTATATAACTTTTTTTTTTTTTTTTTTTTTTAACGGTGGGGTTTCACAACCAGTGCACAAGACTCCTGAAGATTTAATAATTGGATCTCGCAAGCAGGTGGAAGTTAGTCCCGGCATTCCCCTGCCTCGGCCCGCTTCTCATGTTCACTCAGGTATCACCCTCTCCTCGGGTCCCACTGGATTCCTTTGAGTTGTCCCTGCCCCCTGAGGTTTGCCTACACTGTTTCCTCTGTCTGGAACGCTCCTCTTCTTGTCCCTTTGCCGGGACTCCTCTGCGTCCCCTCTTCTTTCCCTCCCTTTCCATCCTTCCCTTTTTCACTGCCTGTATATTCCAACCTGGAGCCTGGGGTTTCAATCCCTCACTTTATTACCTTACCTCCACCTGCAGCAAATAACATCACTGCCTATTATCTGTAATTGTTGCTGAGACCTGTCTCCACGTACCCCTGGATTCCTGCTGCCCTCGCTGAGCAGCCAAGCGGGCAGTGTGCAGACAAAGAGAATCAGCAGAGTTGGCCAGGCGTGTGCCCTGCCTCGGCCCCTCCAGCCACCCTGTGCAGCAGGGGCTGGATTGCAGCTCAAACACAAAAACGGTATTTGAATGGCTTCCTGGTTCTCTTTTCCCGCTCAACAAACGTATTATTAGAAGCTCACGTCAAAAACGTAAATCTTAGAAGAGCGTAACAAAAGTGCCCGATGGATTACTAAGAACTCTAAGGAAAGTAGGATTTTCTATATCCCCATTCTAGATTGGAAAAGCATCACGATGATTGCCAGTGGTGATGGAACAGAAATGCTTATTACTGAGCATGTGCAGAACAGGCTTCATTACTGGGATGAGAGGAGGTAGGGGACTAGTTGGTTTGTTAGTCCATTCATTCATTCACTCACTCATTCATTTATTCAACACACTTGGGAGCCCCGTGTTAGGCGCTGAGAAGGACACCAGGATGAACCGTGTGCTTCTTTTCACTGAAGGACCATGCGTCTGCCTTTCCCATTTCTCCAGGGAACAGAGCTAGGAGAAAGCAGCCTAGAATACAAAGGACACAGGGAAACCTCATTTTAAGTTCTAACCTTCACTTTGGAAGTTAATTATGTAAATTATCCCATTAACTCCATCTTCCCTGATTGGAATGCTGGCATTGAGATGGAGGCTCTCGGACAGCCCGAGAGACGAAGCCTGTGGGAACCAGGAGGGTGCATCCAGGAAAGGGGCTGTGCCGTGTGGACAAAGGGCAGAACAGCAGGGAGTTCAAGGCTCACGGTTCAAGGCTCTTATGGGGGCAGAAGAGCCCAGCTGTGTCCACTGCCACTGGGCACCGGCTAGGACCAGCGTCAGCACAAGGTGATGGTTTGGGGCCAGGTAGGAGAGGTCTGCAGCAGGGCCTCACAGCAGGTGGTCTGGGGGTGCTGTGGAGACTCCTCGGGCTCCTTTTTGGCCGAAGGACTGTTTGCACCAAGGCCGCATGCTGGCTCCACCCCATCTCCTGCTGTGTGTGTCCTTGCTTTCTGGGTGCCACTGCCATGCCCGCATGTCCCCCTGCTATTTCTTGCTTTGGGGGCTTTATCTCATGGTGCCTCCACGAGTGTTCTTTCTGCTCTTCCGACCTGTGCCCACCTGGCCAACTCCTTTGTATCCTTTCACCCAGCTGCATCGTCGCCTGGTTCAGGAAGTTTGCCCTAATACCTTGACCACCCAGAAGAGACAAGCACCCCCTCTCTGCACCCCCACTTTTCAGGTCACCTAGGATGTGTCCCATGCCATATTTGATGTGACAGGACTGTCTCGTTCTCATCCTTGCACCGTCATCACTTAGAGCACGCACACAGAAGGCCAGCGCTGATGCACCTTGAATAAACGGAACAAGACTTTTTGGGGACAGGGCACACAGCAGAAGGCCTTTTCCCCGGAGGGCACCTCCTGGCATTTGCTGAATGAATGGGTGGCTGGGTGGGTGAGTGCGTGGGCGAGGCTTGTGTGGGCAGGCGTGTCCCTGTGGACGCGTGTGAGAGTGAGGAATGGGCTGCCTGTGTGTAGGGGCGGCATACAGGCAGGTGTGTGCTTCTTGCTTGCAAGCACGTGCGTGGGGCGAGCGTCCCTCGTAGCAGCCTTATTTTGGCTTTTCTAAATCAACTCAACTCCCCATGGTCTCAGGTGGGGCCCTGGCATCTTTGGGGCTGGAAATTCCTGATGCTGCAGTAATTGTTCTTGTTAATTACCAAGAAGCATCAAACAAGAGGAGATTTTTTTTTCCGACTCTTTAACTGGATTCTGTTATGCTAATTAGAATTGTATAAGCTGTTGCTCTTGAACCTGGAGAGTTAGAGAATCATTTGCATGAATACCTGGGAAGCTGCCGTCCAAGCCCGTTATTCTATTAAGGAGGTTCTTTCTGGTCATGGAAGAGCTGCTCAGGTGTGTGTGCATGGGCGTGTGTGTGTGCACGTTTGCCTGCATGCCGTTGGAAGGGCCTGACTTGTGTTTTGACACTTGCAGGCTTGTGAGGTGGCAAGTCCCACGGCCTCTCCAGCACAAGTCCACGTCACTCACCAACTCCTGGGGGGCCAGGGGCTAAGGCATGGAGGCAGGAGAAGTCATGAACTCTTTGATTCTGGTCTTCACTTTTCAGGTCTACCATTTTTCCTCCAAAATAAGACTGGGTCTTGTATTAATGTTTGCTCCAAAAGACGCACTAGGGCTTATGTTCAGGGGATGTCATCCTGAAAAATCCTGCTAGGGCTTATTTTCCGGTCAGGTCTTATTTTCAGGGAAACACAGTAGTATCAGCATTAATTAAACTCCCCCCCCCCCCATTTTCCAGATTGGAAAGGGAAAGGGGCAGCTATCTCTGTCTGAAGCCCCCAGGAAGGGGATTAATGAAGGGGACAGGGCCTTGTCAGCCACCTGGCTCAGCCCTTGCCCCTTCCCTCCTCAAAATTGCAGGCCCGGGCCGGCCCAGTGGCTAGGGCGGTTAGAGCTCCGTGCTCCTAACTCCGAAGGCTGCCGGTTCGATTCCCACATGGGCCAGTGGGCTCTCAACCACAAAGTTGCCAGTTCGATGCCTCGAGTCCCGCAAAGGACAGTGGGCAGCGCCCCCTGCAACTAAAGATGGGACATGGCACCTTGAGCTGAGCAGCCACTGAGCTCCCAGATGGCTAGGTTTGTTGGAGCACGTCCTCTCAATCACAAGGTTGCCGGTTCGACTCCCACAAGGGATGGTGGGCTGAGCCCCCTGCAACTAGAAACGGCAACTGGACCTGGAGCTGAGCTGCGCCCTCCACAACTAAGACGGAAAGGACAACAACTTAAAGCTGAATGGCACCCTCCACAACTAAGATTGAAAGGACAGCAACTTGACTTGGAAAAAAAAAAAAGTCCTGGAAGTTCACACTGTTCCCCAATAAAGTCCTGTTCCCCTTCCCCCAATAAAATCTTTAAAAAAAACACAAAAACCGCAGGCCCTTCCCACAACCACTTCGTGGCTGCGTGGGCCCAGCGTCTCCCTGTGTGAAGGGACTGTGGGTGCAAACACACCCTAAAAGGCACCAGGTAGAGGGTGCGTCTCTGCTGAGGGGAGGAGCGCAGTGAGCAGCAAGGACAGCTTTGCAGGCAGGGCCCTGGTGTTATTTGCATGGACCTTACGGGAACCACAGCCACCTGGCCTGCTCTGCCCTCACCTGGAGGGCTTCTGGTGGATGAGGATGGCCTGCGAGGGCTGAAACAAGGCTCTCGCTGTCAAGGGGCCTTCCTCAGCCCTGCTCCTCTTCCCCCACCACGTCCAGCCCCATGGGTCCCTCCCAGGGATGGCTCCCCGTGCAGTGACTCTCACTGCCCATCTGAATACGCCCCTTTGACCCTTCTCCTTCCCCACCAACCCCTTCCATGCACCCAACACCTAGCCACAGGTTCAGTGTCAAAGATCCGGCCCAGGGAGCTCAGGGAAGCTTGGAGTCTGAAAACCTAAGGAAAGCTGGATGTCAACTTTGTCTGATTTTCTAATTTCATCTCTTACAAGCTTTCAGGATAGTAACATGATTAAGCTCTTCACACGATTTATTAGCATCATGTTGGAAATCCAGTAATATATTATACTGTCCGACTAATCCAATTAGCACAATGTTTTTATTTAATGGGAATGTTAGCCAGTGGCCACTCCACACCGAGTTGTGTCCGCCTTCCCCACTCTTGAAGCATTTCCCCGTGGGAAGGGACTTGCGTGAGCCCAGGAAACATCAAAGGAGAGTGAGGTAGCCCACGTCAAGTGTGGGGAGGGGGTGCAGGGGTGGCGGCTATGATGGGGTGAGTCCTGCAGTTACAGATGTTTGGTTCTGAGACAGGATGGCCCAGTGGGAACAGAGTGACATCAGATGGCACGCGGTTCCAACTGCAGCTCTGCCACTCACCTCGAGCTCTGAATCCTGGCCAAGTTCTTGACCTTAGTTGCATCCCAGTTTCCTTATTGTCTGTGAAATGGAGACAAGAAACCCCTCCTTGCAGGGTGACCATTCAACAAGACAGTGAGGGAAACCTGGCTGGTGCTGGCTACACGGCGGGCAGCGTGCCACCTTGTCTCTGACCACCCAGTTCTGTTGGCTTCCATGGCCAGGGCCCACTCCCAGCTACCTCAAGGACAGATGTTGCTGCATGGCACGGCCATTGACATCTGCTGTCATGGTTACCGGCATCCCATGGGGCTTCCAGGAGGCACCTGGTGAAGGGGGTGTGGTGGGTCCTGGGGAGGACAGGCCTGTATAGGAATGTTTGCACCAAGACTCACCACCTCACTCTCAACTCCCTCCACCCTGGTGCTGGGTGCTCCCATCCCTGATTACACACATGGCAGCCGGCCCTGCGAAGCAGGCAAACTCAGTGGTTCCCCTTGGACCATCACTGTCAAGGCAGCAGGAATGTGCACTGACTCAGGGTCCTGGGGTCCCCTCCCCAACTTCTAGCCATTCCCAGCCACCATCCTGGGGAAGCATTCAGCAACTTTCCCAATTCATTGATTCTTTCCCTCATTCATCTAAACAGCGTGGGCACAGGGGAAAAGGAAGCTTCTCCACCTGGACAGCGAGCAGCCTCTGGTGGCCTTGCCCCCAACCCAGGACCCTTGCTTCGAAGGGCTCTGCACTCGGCTTCTTGCTCTTGAAATACTTAGTCATAATGATCGCCGTCCTGAAGTCCTTCCCACTTTTTGACCGCAGGTCCCCTTTGTCACCTGCACTGGGCCAGCACTTTAGGTAGCTGGCCCTGCATTGAGCCTCTGACAACCCCGCACGCACATATCAGCACCGCATCTTACAGACAACGAAACAGGTCGCTGTCCAACACCATCGGGTAATGAGGGGCCAAACCTCTGAGTTTTTGCCGTATCAGCTGCTTTGCCCGATGGCGGGGAACACCCTCTCTCTGATTTGTTTCACTCCCTGGGGAGGTGGTAGCCGCCAACGCTATCATACCAGCCCCTCTTTCAGCTGTAAGTTGTAAAGGGCCTCTGGCAAAGTGACAAGGACAGGAGCTACCCCGATCTCTGCCAGACCAATGGTGGGGACTCATATACCCCTATCCCCATTTGCCTTCCTCTTTGGGGGAACATGGAAGCTTGTGCAGCTTGGGGAGGAGTGTGTTGAGGTCTGTGGAAGGCGGTGCCATGCCCAGGTGCTGGCTACCCGCCAGCCAGAATAACAGAAAAACAAAGGGAGCCCCCACCTGGCCACTGGGCATCTTCTGTCCAACCTGTGTCCACCCAGGCTCCCCTCAGCCCGCAAGGCTCAGCCGTGTGCTTGGCACTGAAGTGGACTCTTTCCCTTCAGACACCCAGGACACCCACAAATACCCCCAGAGGCCTGCCTCCAGATTCACCACTGACCCTGGAGCTGCCCCCTCTCCCGCAGCCCGGGAGAGTGCATTTCGAAGGCTCCCTATGGAGCTCTGCGGTGCCCGCCGGTGACTGAGACATCTCTGCCATGTGCCCCCAGACTAATCACTGCGCTGTTCCACCTTCCACACTAATGACAGGTGTGCAGTGGAAGAAGGCTGCCTGCTGCCAGTGCTTTCGCTGACATCACACCGCTCTGTGCCCAGCAACGCACCCTCAGGCAACTGAAATCCTAATAGGTTCCTCTAACTGCCTCCTGCATCAATTTTGACACCAGGCGCTTTCTTCTTCCTCCCCACGGCTTGCTTTATAACTGTCATTGTCATTGATTTTGACTAAAAGAGAAAGAAAAACCCGCTCTGTGCTATTACCATTGTAAGTCAGCAAGGCAGAGCGCTCTGGGGAGAGCAGGCGCGGGGCCGGGAGCCAGGGGTTTGGGGCAGGCGTGCATGCAGGAGGCTCCCCACGGATCCTGTGGGGGAAAGGGTCAGTGAGGGGGCCGAGGGAGGCTCCGGTGCTGATGGCAGGTGAGGTCCCTGGGGGACCCTCGC